>NC_136425.1:86335000-87535000 GCF_052625555.1 Lactuca saligna
AAGATGCGTGGGGCTCTCATGGCCATAAAGTTGGCACCTTAATGCCATGAGACCTTTCCAATGACTCAGATCTGAAGTCACGACTCCATATAACACTCCACAAATCTGAAAATGGATTGGAAAGCCCTAAATGTGCCAAAAATCCAAGTCTAAAGATGAATAAACACATAGAAGACCAAGGTAGGGGGCATTTTACCATGTTTGTGCTAAAAATGGAACTAGATCTCTGAATCTCTATGCCCCCAACTCAAACTCTCAAGCTTCTTTCATCTTCTCAAGCTTCACAAACCACCAAAATGGCCTTAGAACACGCAAAAACAGCTAGGGTTTCGATACACAGCTTTCTGGGAGTGATAACGACATGAAGGTTGAGATAAGGTGTTTAAATTGGGTGTAAACCCTCAGACATAGGGTTTCACTTAAACAGCACCCAGTCTCCGAGTCAGTCCCCCGACTCGTCGAGTAGGTTACTTAAATAATCCGCGGGTCACGACTCTACTCGACGAGTTGGGCCTCCAACTCGTTGGGTCCCAGAGAAAACACAAAATACTTGAATAATAGGCATACCAAGAATCAGGTGTTACAACGGGGCAATAAAATCTCAACCCTACCCACACAACATGTCAACATGTAACAGCTAAATGCGCATACATATAATCAGACAGTATCACAAGTAGTCCTACAGACCTACCAGGCTTGCATAGC
This sequence comes from Lactuca saligna, assembly GCF_052625555.1. NCBI lineage: Eukaryota > Viridiplantae > Streptophyta > Magnoliopsida > Asterales > Asteraceae > Lactuca > Lactuca saligna. The sequence continues at coordinate 86,335,706 of NC_136425.1, forward strand.
AAACTAGCATGCATAACTAGCTCATACTCAATATATTAACAACTACTAGGATATTTTTTCCAATGTGTCAGCCTTGTTTCCTTTGAACCCTAAGTATAGTGAGGAAAACTCACCTCACAATGTCGAACGGAACTGAAAATATCAAACTCCCGAAACACGACACCAAACTCAAACACCTACATCCACCATTGAACAAGTTCTATAAAGTCCCAAATAACATATCAAAATCGCAGTGACATAACATAAAAGCATAAGAAAGAAATGGTAACCGTGACCACATCGGGTGCAGAGCGTGCCTCCTCAGTTGTCAACTGAAATGCTTGGCTCGGCACCACTGGAGCCTCTACCTTGGCCTTCCGGCCATCCGTAACCCGTGGTGACGCTGTGGTCAGCACCACCGCTAGCGCTGTTGTCAATCTAGTGCAATTTTCCTTCTTATGGCCCCTCTAAATACAATGGAAGCAACTCGGGTCTGACATTTGTACTATAGGGGCGGGGGTAGTGTTGGATAAGGTGTCTAAGTCCATAACTTATTTGGTATATACTTGACCCGACCCGGCATGGTCCATTTGGGTTGCATCTCATCCAAACTATTTATGGATAATTTTATGAGAGTTATACACATATGATTATTAATATATTATAAGTTATAATATATTAATATGAAGTCATGTTATTTAATTAATCTTAGTCTTAAATTAATTATGAATTAATTTAGAGATTAAAAGGAAGACTAATTAGATTGTGGGCTATTTGTTTTATATGGTGTGAGCTAACACTCATTTGTTAATGGGCTAGGATTGTATGGAAGTCCATGGAGCTTTTAACCCATGGATCCTTGGAAAAGGAAAGGTCATGGGTTATTAGGGTTTCACCCTAACCATGCACACTATATAAGCATGCTTATGGAGCATGAAATGCTGCCTAAGTGTAACTAGTGAACTAGTGTGTGTGTGCTTGTGTGTGGCTGAAGATACAGGTGTGTATTCTCTCTCAAAGTTTTGCAAGAGTTTGTGGTGTTTTGTGATTCCATTTGAGGCATTCACACTATTGGTGCTTGGCCCTCAAACTCCTCAAGAACCAAACTCATAAAAAGGTATGTAATCTCTTCTAACTCTTTATGTTGAAATGTTCCCCATGCCATGTTAGATAGGTTATAAACCTTGGGAAAATTATTATTTTGCATGTATTTAGACAAACATAGATCCAAGGTTTATTAGGGTTGCATGCACACGTAGGAAGTGTTAGATTGCTCAAAACCCAATAGTGGTATCAGAGACTAGGCTTGCTTGTTTGAATACTTGATGCAAATCAAAGATTTTATGCTGTCTGCACAGCTGACTCGCCGAGTCCATGAAGGGACTCGACGAGTCCAAGGCAAAACTCATCCAACTCGGCGAGTTGGTTCATGCACTCAACGAGTTGGACCCCCAGACAGCATATCTTCGAGTTTTGGTGCTGGAATTGGTCTAGAATCATTACCTTAAATTGTTTTGGACTCATAAAACCTGTTTTTGATGTGGTAATGATGATGGTGGACCAATTTCAAAGTTATAATCAAAATTTCAATTTTATATGTGTTCATATGATTCTTGAAATTGTTGATGTGGATGTTCATGTTCATATGAGTGTTGTTAGATCATAGGAATTATTTGCAAATTGTTTGTTAGTTAATTCTTGATCTTAATGTGCTTTAATGGAATTCTTAATTTTCCTCAAGTTATGGAATTCCAAGAGTTTTGTTTTAAATGTTTTTTTTAAGAAGTTGTAGGTTACATTTTCTTGAAGAGTTTTTCCCATAAATGTTTTTATGGACTTCATAACTTGTCCTCAAGTTATGGATTTCCAAGAGACTCTTCATTAAAAGCTTTAAAACACTTAATTAAAACTCATAAGTTATGAATATCCAAAAGTTTATGAATTGTTCAAAACTTGCCCTTAAGTTTTGGAATTTGGAAAAGTTTCACACACTTTAATAAACTTTAATTCCAACACTTAGAATTTTAAAAGTTAAAATTCAACACTTATACTATTTATAACATTAATGGTTAATTATTATATATATGTATAAGAACAAGTCGTTTTACCGTTAGTAGGCCTCATTCACGAAGCCGATCTATGAGGTGGGTATAAGGTTGCTGCCTATAAAATGGCGACTTAATGGGTGTCCACTCTCACCCACTGCTTGCTTGATCGGTGGAGGGTCGTTAGCCGAACGGGTAGGACAATGACTTTAAATTCTCATTAAAAGTATAATGATTATTATAAAGTAACTAAATATTTTTATTTAATTCCCAATCTTAGTTACTTTAGGAAAAATGTGAATTTGGTGCTAGCCCATGGAATTCAGACTTTGTACCTTACCAAGTCGTTGGTGGAGCGTGTGTGGTTAACCGGCACACTAACTTGGACTAGTAAGGACCACGAAGGGTGACTTAATGTTTGTCATAGATCAATGGAGCGTGTGTGGTTAACCAGCGCATTGATTAGGTGATAATATTAAGGGTACCAAGTGAATTGGTATGGTTATTCACACCTTGTTTTGTGATCCTCGGCATCCTAGTCACAAAATTTGAGAGGGCACACTCGAGATTGAAACATGCCATTGAAAATTTCAATGAATCTCAAAAGATCTAGGAATTTCAAATCCAATTAAAACCTAATAAATTATTTCGTTTTTCATGGTGGAAATTGGTGAATCGTCATTCGCCTACCTTCAAATATTTTATAGCTTGGATTACGGCATCCCTCGTCCAAGTTATAAAATATTGTGTTGGGTCCTAGCGTTAATATTTCATATTGGGTGTTATATTGAGGACTCTGAATCAACTAACTTGATTTTCTCCCATTATAGATGTCTGGTTCAGATAACTATGATCTTCCCAAATCTCTTGAAGATGGTGTCCCTCAACATCATGCTTCACTTCCTCCACTTCCTCCAATTATTCTCCCTCACCCACAAGTTCTTGAAAATTTTAAAGTCACTCAATCCCTATTGGCAAGCATAGTCTATGTGTGCTCACATCTTGGTGATAAAGTCACATATTTACAAGCCGGGAGAGTTGGGTGTCAAAGTCTCATGAAGGTTGGATGCTCAATCACTTTCTTAGTAACATAGTGAGTCTCTTTGGGACTACTATGAGACAGACTATGACATGACCCTTAATGATCTTATCTATTTGCTTGGTGTTGTGGAATCAGCAATGATTTGGAACACCAGTAAAGCAAATTTGATTAAAAGAACAACTTCCCAAGTCTTAAATGGACATTGACAATGGTAGCATTGGATATCTAGAAAAAGATTTCTCTTCCCAATGGAAAGGGATCGGCCATAGTCAACTCGGTTGACCAAATGGTAAAGAGAAAGGCTAAGTCTGAGATAGTCTCATGTGCCATTACTAAAGGGTCTATATGTGTTTTATTGCCAAAGGGAGGGACACTGATTGCGAAGCTGCCATATTTACCTGAAAGATCATAAGGTTGATCAAGTCAAGAGGTTTGACTCTACTTCAGTTAAAGTCCACTGTCTAGCTCCATTAAGTTGCTATTTGGAGATTCTTATTACATAATGTGAATGGGTCACATGCTGATGTCTTAAGAATCAAAGAAAAGATAGGAAGCTTAAAGTAAGTATATGTTGATTCTGATTGCGAAGGTGGGTTTCGATCGCATGGTTCGGTAATCAGAATTTTGAGTTGTTGCTTAAGAGTTATAATCTATTGCTTATGAATAGATAACAACAAGGTTTTCATGTGGATTGTAAGGATAAGTTTTTCCGCAAAGTTTTAAAATATTTATTTATTTTAAAAATATCCTTATAATGGCATCTGTGGAAAATTGTTGCTTATATGTTTCCAGTAATAGCAATATTGGAAAGTGGATTTGATTCTTTCATTTGTGGTAGTGTCTGAATTTACCAAATAAAGAAATTTTTCATCACCCAAGTTTCAATTTGACAGAAACTTGGAATCATACAAGTTGTATTGTATGATGAATCAGAATTTTTCATCTTTGAAAATTAGGACTAATTCTTTGATCACATGTATATGTGAGTCAATTGAAGGACTAAGGATTTAGGAACACTGGGTGTGCGCTGGTCAAGGTCCACCACAAAGATTGATTTGTCATGATTTACTAAAGATTAGTAAATATGATTATACTTATGAGGTTAAGTGTAATTCTGTAACATTGGAAAGGTTACAATGTATGACAAAACAAATGAGAAGAATCAAATTAGGCAGAAAGATAAAAGTTTCTCAAATCTGAAAGGATAGGAGAGTACTTTAGTATCGTATTTCATGATCATCTTAATGATTATGAAACCATATCACAAATTCATACTCTAAGGACGTCTTAGTGCATTGTTATGACTAAGAAGAGAGGTCATGAATTGTTGGATTGGTTAAAATCAAGAAGATGAGTCATACTTCGTTCCAAAACAATTCTTAGAGTCATACTCCAAGATTGTAACCATTGAGTAACATAAAGTAAGGTTTAAAACACTAGTCAAATGTAAGAGTAAAATGTTTTCTACTCTTGTACATTTGAGATTGGTAAGTTGTGATGTCTTGGATGAGACAAAGACCAACTAAGACCAATTGTGTGAAGTATTAGTCTTGATAAGAATCCGCACTATCCCTTGAATATTTGTTTTGACAAGGAATGGTTCTTGACTAGGGAAACTTATACGTCAAGGGGACAGTGGGAGCCTTAAAGATCCTGAAAGAGTTTCAAGATTTAATCAAGAGTAAAACCTGTAGTTTATCACTAGCACACGACTTAAGGTTTGCAACCTATCGTGTTAACATAATTCTTATTTCTGTACCTAATTCAAATAAGTTGAATTTGCATGTGAGTTATCAGAGTTCAACTTGGAAGCATTGGTGGGCCTTGTGCTACCAAGGTGACATGAAACTAAGATTGAACAAGTTTAATCCATGTAAGGCTGAATTTGTCACTAACCTTATCTTGTAATTATGGTTTTGACAAATTCACATGGATAGGAACTCATACACTATAAAATCTAAGTGTCATAAGGTTTCTCTCCGATTCATGAAAATGATGGTGAGGAAACGCTTTCACTAAGTAGATTTTACGTAGATATCAATTGTGTTATTTGCATTTTCAAAAGTCGTTAGTGGAGCGCGTGTGGTTAACCGGCACACTAACATGGACTTGTGAGAAATGGAAAATGCCTAAGCAATTGAGATTATGATTACGGCATCCCTTTTCATAGTTCTGAAAGTTGTTTAGACACACATGTGATCTATCTAAGAAAAGGGTGTATGAATCTAAATTTCAGAAGTCCAGCAGATTTCTGGAAATATGTTAGAGCTAGTGGGAGCATAAGTGTTATGCTGATAATCATCATGTTAATGGGAGCATGATTATTACGTTTAGTGTTGCAAGTTAGCAATGTTAATTATAAAAAACAAAGTTTCAATTCGTGAAGTTGTAGGGGTTGAAAAGTTGTTTTGCTATAATTAAGGGAGAGGAAATTATACTTCATTTCAATTCTAAAGCTTAGATTGAGATTTTAATCATCTTTAGTCAAGAATATATATGAATTTTGTGTTGGAATGGTTCAACTTGAAGAAATTCTATATATATTGTGTTTTCAAAATTTGATTATGATTACGGCATCCCTCTTCATAGTTAAATTTTGAATAACATGGCAAATAAAAAAATATTGTAGCAAAAGACTGGTCTAGTATCATGTCTTTATGTCAAACATCATGAATCGTGTCCCATATGCTTCGGATATAGGATCGATTTGATGTGCTATAATATTCATCCTTTCTATATTTTCCAAATGCTCAGGGCATTTAGAAGGGAATAGTCTAGAACTGGATATGACTAAAGTGATTAAGCAATTGTCGAGGACAATCTGAGGTTTGCCAAAGATTGGTTGCTCAGGGAAAGTTGGAAGTATGATGTAAGTTTTCGGAAAGGACCATATTGACATGTTCTGAAAAGAGGTAACTCTTACTCGGAAGTGATAGTCAAAATGGGACTATGGAAATGTCTCCATAGGTGGAAGTTATTCAATCTATGTAAGATTAGAAAACCTTAATGCAAGAAGGATGTTCAAAGCAATGTACTTTGAATATGAGACTTGCGTTCCATAGAAGTTGACCTTCTTTGGAATACTCTGTAATGACTGGTGACAAGTTTTGTGAATTTGTGCATAATCACTACAAGAGGAACATTGCATAAAAGTTTAAAATCTAAACAGTTTTTTGGTAAATGGTAGGAATCGGGGATTCTCACATTTACAATAAGGATTTGGGATTGTGAAATGAGTATCAATGGAATCATGTTCAATTGATCTACATCACAATGTAAGGATCATAGACAAACATAGTGTGCATACTTGGGGTATGGCATAACTATTGTTTAGAAAACAAAGTGTACATGCTAGGAGCATGGGACGACTGTTGTTTTTATTCAAGTCTTAAGTTGATTATTTGAAACATTGAATAATGTGTAATCAATATGGTGATAAATAAAAGGTGGTTTTATTTATATTCAAAAGGGTTCTGAGACCATATTGGATTCGATTATTGTGTTTCACTTTGCATGTTTTGACTTCCAAAATAGCTAGGTTATTCTTTTCGAATGACTAAGTTGTTTAAACACTCCGCAGTCGTTGATATGTTGGAAGTAGGTATGAATCAAGACTGTCATGAATCGGGTTTGTAGATGGCTAAATGGGTTTAGTCATAGCAATGGTTGCTACAACATTCATGAGTGCTCATAAGTTATGAGTATTGGAATAAACCTACGCTCACTTGTATCACTTCATGGAATTTATCTCGAGTGATCGTGAGATGGTAATATCATATAAATCTTCAAACCTAGAGATATGAGTTGTTACCTATGAGTTGGTTGTGCATTGATTGCACATAAACGCATCAGTAACTTGATGTTATAAAACGTGCCTTTGTGTACAATTCAACAAGTAGTAGAACAAGCATATGAGTCGAAGTTTATCTGTTCCTTCTAGAAATAGAAGTGATATATGGGACCCTCGATGATTTTGTTGTGACCTATGTACCGGCCGGTCAGAACTAAATTGATGTGTTCGATTAAGTTCTTTGTCAAACAAATCGAAAATCGGGAAACAAACTAGTGGACAATAAGTACGACGTTGTTCCATGTATTTGTCCGGTTGATATCATGAGGACAGAGGATTATATGATCACTTATCTAAAATGGCGCTTCATAGTTCAACAGAGTCTTCATAGTTCAACGGAGTTTTCGAGAGCTACGATTGCTGGTTGGTTCCTGAAGTAACATACGCAATTATAGTTATTAGACTTATCCAAGTGGGAGTCTGTTGGATAAGGTGTCTAAGTCCATAACTTATTTGGTATATACTTGACCCGACCCGGCATGGTCCATTTGCGTTGCATCTCATCCAAACTATTTATGGATAATTTTATGAGAGTTATACACATATGATTATTAATATATTATAAGTTATAATATATTAATATGAAGTCATGTTATTTAATTAATCTTAGTCTTAAATTAATTATGAATTAATTTAGAGATTAAAAGGAAGACTAATTAGATTGTGGGCTATTTGTTTTATATGGTGTGAGCTAACACGCATTTGTTAATGGGCTAGGCTTGTATGGAAGTCCATGGATGATCCATGGAGCTTTTAACCCATGGATCCTTGGAAAAGGAAAGGTCATGGGTTATTAGGGTTTCACCCTAACCATGCACACTATATAAGCATGCTTATGGAGGATGAAATGGTGCCTAAGTGTAACTAGTGAACTAGTGTGTGTGTGTGCTTGTGTGTGGCCGAAAATATAGGTGTGTATTCTCTCTCAAAGTTTTCCATGAGTTTGTGGTGTTTTGTGATTCCATTTGAGGCATTCACACTATTGGTGCTTGGCCCTCAAACTCCTCAAGAACCAAACTCATCAAAAAGGTATGTAATCTCTTCTAACTCTTTATGTTGAAATGTTCCCCATGCCATGTTAGATAGGTTATAAACCTTGCGAAAATTATTATTTTGCATGTATTTAGACAAACATAGATCCAAGGTTTAATAGAGTTGCATGCACACTTAGGAAGTGTTAGATTGCTCAAAACCCAACAGGTAGTACAATCCCTGCCAAAGTGCCCCATCTTTTCGCACTTGTAGTAGCCCGACGATCCTGCTCTACAAGCTCCCTCATGCGGCTTGACACATTTCCTGCAGTGGCCCTCGCCCGACTGGCCCTTCGACCCAACGTTGGATCCCTTGGGTTTCTTCCCCGAAACCCTTGTCACCCGCTCAGTCTTTGCTTTGCTCTTCCTGACGTGCTCTAAATCGAGCTCTCTCTCCCGCGCACTATCAATCATGTACTCTAGGGTCGGGTAGGCTAAATAGCTGACATGCTCCCGAATATCATCCATCAACATATCATGGTAACGGATCTTCCGCATCCCCTCATCCCCCTCATATTGGGGTACCAACAGGGACCCTTACCTGAAATTGGCGGTGATCTCCGCCACTATCTCAGTCGTCTGCCTCATATCCAAAAACTCCCTGGCAAGCTCTTAAAACTCCACAGCTGGTGCAAACTCATCCCTGGATTTGGTCACAAAACCTTACCACGTCATAGCCTCGATGGATGGGGCTCCCAACGAGTCACCAACTGACTCCTACCAGTCTCTAGCTCTATCCCTCAGACATCCCACAACAAAGCGGACCTTCGACCCTTCCGGGCAGAAGCTCGTCAACTACGCAGACTCAATGTCAACTGCAAAGACTCAATCCAGCGCACCACTCCCTCTGAAGTCCTTGAAAGGAAAGTGTGCGCGTACCCATCTGGCCAGACACCAAATCACTCCTGAATGATTGGAGGCAATCCTCCATCAGCTCGATAATCCCCTCCTTGAACGACCCGAAAATAAACAGGGTCGACTCAAGGATACCTCTCGTGATCTCAGACACAATGAACTCGCATAGCCCGTCATCAACCTACTTGGATCCTGCACCCGAGCTTGATCCTGATCCTGATCATGAACCTCCCGCTCCATGATGTGTGGTCACCATATTGAAAATAAACAAATAAATGTTAGGATCATACATGCTCTCGAGAGGTCTCACAAACTCTCCAAGTTCCCTGGTTCCATCTTGGCCTCCTTGACTCGAGTACCGATCCTCTACTTCCAATAGTACGGGCTTGTACTACCTTCCACATATATCTGAACTTTCCTCAAGGATTACTTCAACTTCACCAAGTCCCTTTACCGATACCCTTTTCCACTAGTCTTCTCCTAGGCTTTCCTATAGCACCCTCCGACCTACTCTCTGCCATCAGTTGCACTAAGAGTCCCTACTTCCCTTCATTAACTAGCTTGAAAATACTATTACATATCCGTTCACTAGTTAGTTAAAGTTATCCAGGACCCCTTTAGCACAAAGCAAGCAGCATTCATGCATTGAGTAACCACATCAGGCATAATCTAATCAGGCTATCCGACCGTTGGCTAAACAGTCCTAGCATACAGCTCATATAACATGCATTCAAAGCATCCTCCTAGATCCTTAGCCCTACTCTATCATGTAGTTCTTATAATCATAAATCATACACATAACATAACAAGTATGCGTATCTTGGGGAAAACTTACTTGAACTCGGCCGGTTGCACGCATCACACACCTTGTCCTTTCTCAAAATTCTTTAACTTAAAATTTTAGAAACTATTTTCTTTGTGAAAAATATTTTAGTCCCTCGGTTCGAGTCCAGACACCCTCGAGGGTGTGCACGAATCCCTCAAACTAGGGCTCTGATACCAACTTGTAACATCCCAAAATTTGTGGCCAAATATTTTGTTGTTGTTTTTAGTTAAGGGATTCATAAATTATTTTATCAAAACATTGTTAAGATCATGTCAATACATAAAACCATACCATGTCTCAAAATCAAATCATTCAAAGTAACAAAATATCAGAGTACAATCCCACAAAACTCTAAGCGGAAATCATGTGTGTATGTGTGATGCACTGCTACAACGTCGGCTCCTACCCCTTGAACGACGAGGTACCTGAAACCAAAACAGAAACTGTAAGCACAAAGCTTAGTGAGTTCCCCCATCATACCACATACCATACAATCACATAGCATATATACTACCGGCCAATTCTGGAGCGGTCGTCCTACCCATGTCAAGCCATTTTGGGTGCTGACCTACCCATATCAAGCCATTCTGGCTTGTTGACCTACCCATGTCAAGCCATTCTGGGGTGCTAAACTACCCATGTCAAGCTATTATGGGGTGCTAACCTACCTATGTCGAGCTATTATGGGGTGCTGACTTACCGTCCGGTCTATCTCAACCGAACACAGGGACTATTACACCCGTTATTACTAACACATAATGTCATATCATAATCATGTTGTCAGACATATCTAGGGTGTCCGGCCTACCCATTGGTCCTAACAACAGAATCAGGGACTAATCCCCTTTTACTGATACTATCTCATATAACATGGCAACTAGCAAACTAGCATACTCACATATCTAGTAGTCTAGTATACTCACATATCCAATAATAACAAACCATACAACTATCACAAAGATAACCATCCCAACTAACAATTACTAGTGGGTTGGCCTTGGTGCCTTAGACCCACTGCTACTAGAAGGTAACTAACCTCAATGTCATGCAGTGTCTGAATTGTCCTCAGCGTGAAGGTCGGCTCTCCTCGACAAATCAATCCCTACACGACAACCCTCAAGTCATCAAACAAAACATACAACCCTAACCAGGGTCAATACTAAAACCAGTCAAAGTCAGCACCCCGTTGAACTGACTCGCTGAGTTGGTCTTCCAACTCGTCGAGTCCATACTCCACTAACCCCATCCAACCCCGACTCCACTCATCGAGTCTAGCAAGAACTCGGTGAGCTTTCCTTCAGTCAAGCCATCAGAACCATCTTCATCCGACTCGTCGAGTTCTTCCTTGAACTCGGTTAGCTCATCTCCCTCATAAGAACGTGTCTGGTCCAAGACTTGTCGAGTTGTATGAACAACTTGTCGAGTCCATCTTCAAAGATTGGGAGATTGCCTTGGACTCGCCGAGCCTGTTCTAAGCACTCATCGAGTCCCATGATTCCTATGTACCTTTATGTCTAAACATCTAAGGGATTTTCCTCCTTAACAATTAGTCCATCCATAGAAAAGATTTGGTGTTCATTACACCGCGACTCGCCGAGTCCCAAGAAGAATTCGTCGAGTCCATCCTTGAACAACACAATACAGTTGATTTAGATGGGCCTCAACACCTCAAAACCATAGATATGGCCCCCTAATGTGCATTTCATACGTAAAGCTCCTAACTTGGTGCACCTACATGGGGGCTTTGGCTTAAAAATCCATAAAAGGTGCTCTACATGATGCATGGGGCTCACATGGCCATAAAGTTGGCACCCTTATGCCATGAGACCTTTCCAATGACTCAGATCTGAAGTCACGACTCCATATAACACTCCACAAATTCGAAAATGGCTTGGAAAGCCCTAAATGTGCCTAAAATCCAAGTCTAAAGATGAATAAACACATAGTAGACCAAGGTAGGGGCATTTTACCATGTTTGTGCTAAAAATGGAACTAGATCTCTGAATCTCTATGCCCCCAACTCGAACTCTCAAGCTTCTTTCATCTTCTCAAGCTTCACAGACCACCAAATGAACAAAAAATGGCCTTAGAACACACAAAAACGGCTAGGGTTTCGATACACAGCTTTCTGGGAGTGATAACGACATGAAGGTTGAGATAAGGTGTTTAAATTGGGTGTAAACCCTCAGATTTATGGTTTCACTTAACCAGCACCTAGTCGCTGAGTCAGTCCCCCGACTCCTTGAGTAGGTTACTTAAACTGTCCGCGGGTCACGACTCTACTCGATGAGTTGGGCCTCCAACTCGTTGAGTCCCAGAGAAAACACAAAATACTTGAATAATAGGCATACCATGAATCAAGTGTTACAACGGGGCAATACAACCTCAACCCTACCCACACAACATGTCAACATGTAACAGCTAAATGCGCATACATATAATCAGACAGTATCACAAGTAGTCCTACAGACCTACCAGGCTTGCATAGCAAACTAGCATGCATAACTAACTCATACTCAACATATTAACAACTACCAGGATATTTTTTCCAATGTGTCAGCCTTGTTTCCTTTGACCCCTAAGTATAGTGAGGAAAACTCACCTCACAATGTCCAACGGAACTGAAAAGATCAAACTCCCGAAACACAACACCAAACCCAAACACCTACATCCACCATTGAACCAGTTCTATCAAGTCCCAAATTACCAAAATAACCTCTGTAAGAGCTGGATTTCCAAGTATATTATATCATTTAATTACCTTGGAGTTTGTGGAGGAACTCGGTGAGTTGGAGCCGAGAATCACCGAGTAGGGTCGCGGATGTTCATCTGGGATCACGTCCGGACTCGGCGAGTCCACCCTGCTTAATGAAACCCTAATCCCACGGGTTTGTAGCCTATTTAAGGGCACTTATAGCCTCTCATTGCGCCTACCAATCCCTTGAGAGAACCCTAAGTGATCCAAATCGTTGTGAGGAAGAAGAAGTCACTTTTGATCCTTGTACCTTTGGTTTAGCAAGAAGAAGGTGAACAAGAGCACAGGGGAGGTGCAATTCTAGCAGTTCCAGAGTTCAGAGACTTCATTTTGAGGTAATAGTTCAAACCTCCTTCATTTTTCGTGTTGATCATTAGAGTTAGGGTTTTCTAACCCCCTTTGGAGAGTGATTATGTGGAGAAAATGGTCCCTCTTCGAGTTTGTGCCTTGGATCTGGACTCAAAGAGGTCCAGAGACCTTAACCCTTGGAGCTTTATGAATCAGTTTGAGGTTATTGGACTTAGGTTGCCGTTTTTGGGACTAAATCTCCTTTTGATGCCTTGTTGTTGTAATACAAGCATCAAGTTTCGAGCTTTACGTGACATTCATGCTTGGGAAGGCCAGATCTTTGATTTAGGGAAACAAATTTGATCTCAGGAGGCCAGTAGAGTTTGTGCATGGCATGAACTCGCCGAGTTGTTCCTGAGACTCGGCGAGCAGGGTTAGGGTTTCACGTAAATTTCTTAGTGAGTAGGCATGCCGAGTTGGGGGATGACTCAGTGAGTGAGAAGGGAGTTAGAGGATTGGAGTTCAAGGCGGTACTCGCCGAGTTGTTCTTGAGACTCGGCGAGTTGAGACGTGGTGGCCCCGCGATTCATGCCTAGTATGACTTGTCAAGCATATGGAGGGACTCGGCGTGCCAAGCGGGACAAAGTGTTAGAGAACATGTGTGAACTCGCCGAGTCACCAGGGTGCACTCAGCGAGTAGGGTCAAAGTGTGACCGTTGAGTTTTAGGGTTTGGTCAATGGAATACTTGTGTCGAGAGGGGGGGGGGGGAGGTAATATAGCCTTTTACCCTCCTGAGGGTGCCAATGGCAGGACGAGTCTAGTTTCAAAAATTATACTTATAAGAGTATTTACTTTATGTGAATAGGCGGAGACTAGGCAATATTTCTACCGAGTCAGAGATTTACCGAGATGCCTGAGGTGAGTCTTCTCACTATACTTTACCTAGTTTGGTAACAGAGTTATGTGATAGAGTATTTTAGAGTTGCATCCCAGTGTAATTGCATGTTATTTATGTGCTATGATTTATTGTGATATGTGCTATGTATGATTCAGAGTTAGGACCTTCGGGTCCACAGAGTTAGGACCTTCGGGTTCACAGAGTTTGGGCAAGAGGGCCCATAGAGAGTTGGGACTGGAGGGCCACACAGAGACACATAGACCTGAGGGTCAATAGAGTTATAGCCTCTGGTGGCTATTATGTGTTGGAGTGGTATTTTGGGGAACTCAATAAGCATTTATGCTTACAGTGTTATGTGTTATGTGTTTCAGGTACCAGTATTGATCCCGGGAAGGCGCCGACATGATTCAAAATATATATATATATATATATATATATATATATATATATATATATATATATATATATATATATATTGATCTTGGGTTTTGTACTAATACAATGTTGATACAATGTTTTATTTAGGATTTCAAATGATATCCTATGGGTTACAAAGTCAAAAATTGTTCAGATTTTTTTTACGGTGTTACAAGTTGGTATGAGAGCCTTGGTTTAAGGGATTCAGATATATCTTCGGGCGTATCTGAACTCAAACTGGGGATTTGAGGAAACTTTTAATAATAAAAATAATATTTTTTGAAAAAGAGTAAAAAGAGTCTTGAGACAAACAGAGCTGAGCCTTGTGTACGATCAGCCAGCGCCTGAACGGTGATTTCCCAAAATACCCTCATAATAAGTGATTATCAGATATGTTATGTATGCTATATGATGAGTTACGATATGCATGCTAGAGTAGACTAGGTATTCTTATGAGGACTAGAGTGGCCTAATATATGATGCCTCAGTCTAGGGGTTTCGCTGCTAGAGATGCTTAAGAGTGATTTAGATAGCAGCGAGGTGCTTATGAGAGTTTTGTTAGTGAGTAACACATGATAGAGAGAGTAGAGTACTTGGGATTTAAGGCTCAAGGAGGAGGACTTGGGATGAATGACAACGCGGTATGGACGGTAGTATTAGGCCCGTACTACTGAAGATACCGGGTTAGTACGCAGTCCAAGTAAGAATCCTTTGTGCACCAAGGAACGAGTGTAGCACCTGGTTCCTGGTATGTAAATCTTAATTAAGTATTTTCCATTTTAAGCCTTGGACTCGGCGAGTCATAGGTCTGACTCGCCGAGTAGGGACGGGACCCGGGACACGTTTAAGTTGGCGACTCGGCGAGTCCATATCCTGGACTCGACGAGTCACCGCTGTTGGATGAAACCCTAAGTTTCAGGGGTTTGCACCCTATTTATTCCCCCTTTTTTTTGCCCCCAAGCTAGCCCCCATTCACCCTCAGAGCCATACACCTCGTTCTAAGCCTTGTTTTGTGGATTTGAAGCCATTTGGTGTGTCCTCTTGAAGATTGGATTGTGTAGGGAAGGAGATCAAGAAGAAGAGGAGGAGGTCAAGCACTTGTGAGCTATTTCAGAGTGATCACAAAGGTATGGCTCGTTTTCCCCCTTGTCTTCATGCTTATGGCCCCATTAAAGTGCTTCATAACTCATTTCCAAGCTTGTATGTGCATCATATTTCGAAATAAGTTGATTGGCCTCTAGATCTAAGCATGGTTGAGCTCCAGGAGCTCAGATCTACTACCTTTATGAACCCATATTGCATGAAAACCTTAGATCTACTCTTTTGGTGCATTTTGAACCCTAAAAACCCCATAGATGGATATTTAGACGTAAAGTTGGAAACTTTACGTGTTATTTATGCTCTAGGAGCCCAGATCTAAGAATGGCATGGATTGGATTCGAGCAAAATCGCATTTATGGCTCTTGCATGGAGCGGACTCGGCGAGTCTCTCATCTGACTCGGCGAGTCTAGTCGCGAGTCTCCGAGTTGGTCCCCTTTTCGCTATGTCGAGTTGTGTGGTGAGTCCAGGATGGACTTGGTGAGTTGGAAGCCAAACCTCACCCATAGTGGAACTCGGCAAGTCGATGCCCAGACTCGGCGAGTTCAAGGCAATCTCCTTAGATCAAGATTAGACTCGGCGAGTTGTTCATACAACTCGGCGAGTCACAATATAACTCGTTCATCGGATGAAGATGAACTCGGTGAGTAGGATGAAGGACTTGAACATCAGTTTGGAAGGACAACTCGTCGAGTCGATGCCTAACTCGACGAGTAGAAACATAATTCAGGTCAGTCGTTTGAACATGGACTCGGCGAGTTGGCGAGCCAACTCGGCGAGTCGGGTCAACTGGAAGTTGACTCTGGCTTTGACTTAGGGTAAGATCAGGGGTAAAATGGTCATTTTACCCAAAGGTCAGTTAGCAGTTTTTGACTAAGTGTTTGGTGGGAATTACAGCCGGAGGATTTCCGGAACAGCAGCAGCAGCAGTCAGACTATTCGCACGAAGATCAGCAGCTACTCCGAGGTGAGTTACCTTCCAGTAGTGGTAGGTCTAAGGCCACAATGCCGGCCCACCAGTAGGAAATGTATGAGTAGATGATTGTCTCTATGATATTCATCTAGGGTTGCTACTACCTGTGTTATGTTTATGTGTTTGTATGATATGATGCTATGTGCTAGTGATAGTAGGGGAGATAGTCCCCAGGTTACCGGTCGATAGGGCCGAAGGGGCAGTCATGCCTAACCATGCTAGATAGACTATGTGATTTATGTGTTATGTGGTAGTAGTAGGGGGTGAAATAGTCCCCGGTACCCGGTCGAGAGGACCGAAGGGGAGGCCGGCACCCAGATATGCTAGGCAATATCCGGTCGAGAGGACCGAAGGGGAGGTCAGCACCCAGATATGCTAGGCAGTATCCGGTCGAGAGGACCGAAGGGGTAGGTCGGGCACCCAGATATGCCTGACAATTTATGTATGTTATGTGATTGTATAGTATGTGGTACAATGGTGGAACTCACTAAGCTTTGTGCTTACAGTTTACAGTTTTGGTTTCAGGTAACTCTTCATCGAAGGGGAAGGAGCTAGCACGGTAGCGGCACATCATGCACACATGAATGGTTTCCGCATCATTTAGACTTCCCTGGGATTTATACTCTGACATTTTGATTGGTTGTATGCTTGGCTTTTAGACATGGTTTACGATGTAATGTGGTTGATCAAACAATGTTTTTAATTATTAACGTTTTCCTAAAGTAATGTTTTAAAATGAAATTTTTGGATGTGAAAATTGGGTCGTTACAACGAGTAGGGTGGAGTTATCGAGTGTGATTATACTCAAAAAGGGTCTCTAATATTCTTATGTTGTATTTCAGAAGGAGACCATGGTTGGGACGCACCACACATTTCTGATCGGTAGTTCAGGTGATGAGGAGATACGTAGGATCGTCCAGGAGGAGGTGGCTACGGCCATCAGGGAAGAGATACCAGAGATGTTCGGGTCTATGAAGACCATTCTGATGGAGACATTTGATGAGAGATACGATGCTCTTCTGAGGCTGCTGTTGCTGCGGCCACTGCAGCTATAGCTGCAACTAGGTCGCAGGGTGGTGATGCGTTGTTTTTCCGAGAGTTCAGCAACACAAAACCACCGGAGTTTGACGGGACCCAGGACCCGATCGCGGCGATGAGATGGATTTCAGACATAGAGGGGTATTTCTTTACTTTCTCATCTCCAGACCATTTGAGAGTCCGGTTCGCGCTGAACCAGCTTCGCTTAGGAGCGAAGGACTGGTGGAAGTTTGTGACTGCGCACTTTACGCCTGCTGAGCTTGCTGCGGTGACCTGGGAGAGGTTCACCGCTATGTTTCAAGATGAGTACGTTCCCCAGGTGGAGAGGGAGCGTTTGGCCTAGGAGTTTCTGACCCTCAAACAGGGTACTGAGTCTGTTACGGTGATCACGAGGATGTTTCTTGAGCGGGCGATGTTCTGCCCAGAGCACGTATCCTCCGAGCAGGCACGCATGAGCCACTATTTGAGCATTCTGAGGAGGGATATACGTGAGTTCGTGGCGAACTCGACGTACCGAACATTTTCCAAGCTTCAGGCAAATGCCCGGAAGAGGGAGACAGAGTTGGAGACCCAAGCCAGGGAGGAGGCTGAGTCTCAGGGAAAGGATCGGCGGTCGGCTCAGTCTCAGCCAACAGCCAAGCGGGTCAAACCCGCTGATTCGAGATCTAGGAACCAGAAGGGCCGCACTTGTGGCAAGTGCGGCAAGAGCCACGAGGGGATATTGAGAGCAGGGTCTTGCTACAAGTGTGGCAAGGAGGGGCACATGGCCAAGGATTGCCCCAAGGGTTTTTCAGTCTGTTTTCATTGCAACCAGACTGGACACCGGAAAGCAGAGTGTCCACAGTTGCGGGGGTCAGCGCAGGGAGCATTTCCGGGATCAACCCCTGCTACGATGAGAGCTGCGAATGCTCAGCCTGCGAGCGTTGAGGCACCGAAGGCATGCGGGAGAGCCTTCCAGTTGACTGCGTAGGAGGTCCGCGCAGCGCCCGATGTCGTGGCCGGTATGTAATTTTTCATGTATTCTTTTGTATTTGTGATATTGTGCTCATATTATGTTATGCGTAGGTACCTTCCTTGTGAATTCTGTACCTACTCTAGTGTTATCTGACTAGGGTGCGAGTCGATATTTTGTATCGTTGGCCTTTAGCAGACACATCAGTATTAGTCAAGAGGCGATGAGTCGACCTCTGAGAGTTTCTATAGCGGATGAGAGAGCGGTGTATGCCACCGAGGTGATTTGTGGTTGTGTACTCGAGATTTTTGGGGTTGAGTTTCCGATAGATTTGGTCCCTATTGCGATGGGGGATGTCTGTATCATCGTGGGCATGGACTGGTCGAGCAGGTTTGGAGCGAACATCGACTGTGAGCGACAGCTGGTGACCAGGCGAGACCCTAGTAGGCGAGTTCTTACGGTGTACGGCGAAGGAACACGTTCCGGTTCAGCGTTTTGCTCAGCCTCCAGGGCGAGGCAAAGTCTTCAGTAGGGATGTAAGGAATTCATAGCATATGTTACGGATGCGAGAATTGAGACGGAGAAACCGAGGTCTGTGGGAGTGGTTCCGATAGTGCGTGAGTTCCCGGATGTATTTCCGGAGGAGTTGCCGGGCGTACCTCCTGTGAGGCAGGTGGAGTTCAGTATCGATTTGGTTCTGGGGGTCGCACCTATCGCCAAGGCTCCCTATCGCCTTGCGCCTCCAGAGATGGAGGAGTTATCCTCACAGCTGCAGGAGCTGCTAGGAAAGGGGTTTATTCGGCCGAGTAGTTCACCGTGGGGAGCTCCTATCCTCTTTGTCAAGAAAAAGGATGGTTCACACCGGATGTGCATTAACTAGCGGGAGTTGAACAAATT
This sequence comes from Lactuca saligna, assembly GCF_052625555.1. Lineage (NCBI taxonomy): Eukaryota > Viridiplantae > Streptophyta > Magnoliopsida > Asterales > Asteraceae > Lactuca > Lactuca saligna. The sequence continues at coordinate 86,354,651 of NC_136425.1, forward strand.
GACGGTCAAGAACCGTTACCCATTGCCGAGGATTAACGATTTGTTCGATCAGTTGCAGGGAGCATCTTGGTTTTCCAAGATCGACTTGAGGTCTGGATATCATCAGGTGAGGGTGCGAGATGAGGATATTCAGAAGACAGCATTTAGGACTCGTTACGGGCATTACGAGTTCGTGGTGATGCCTTTCAGGCTCACCAACGCACCAGCAGTGTTCTTGGACCTCATGAACATGGTGTGCAGATCGATGTTGGATCGCTCAGCGATCGTATTCATCGATGAAATTTTGGTGTATTCGAGATCTAGAGAGCAGCATGAGAAGCATCTGAGGGAGATCCTAGGGGTTTTGAGATCAGAGAGGCTTTATGCCAAGTTCTCCAAGTGTGATTTCTGGTTACAAGAGGTCCAGTTCCTGGGACATCTCGTTAAACATAAAGGGATATTGGTCACCCATGGAGATCAGGAGTTTTCTAGGGTTGGCAGGCTATTATCAGAGATTCATCAGGGATTTCTCCAATATCTTTGTGCCACTCACCAAGTTGACCCGGAAGGGTGTAGTTTTTGCTTGGGGTCCAGAGCAGCAGGCCTCCTTCGAGACACTTCACCAGAGATTATGCGAAACCCCACTGTTAGCGCTTCCGGAGGGAATGGAGGATTTTATGGTATATTATGACGCATGGATATCAGGATTTGGAGTAGTACTTATGCAGAGGGGTCATGTGATAGCGTATGCATCGAGGCAGATGAAGTCTCATGAGGCGAGGTATCCTACCCATGATTTGGAGTTGGGGGCAGTAGTGTTCGCCCTCAAGATCTGGCATCACTATTTATACGGGGTCCGGTGTGCCATATACACGGATCACAAGAGCCTGAAGTACTTGATGGATCAGCCCAACCTGAATATGCGACAGAGGAGATGGTTGGATGTGGTAAAGGATTTTGATTGCAAGATCATGTACCACCCAGGAAAAGCCAACGTGGTGGCCGATGCCTTGAGTCGTAGGGCGGAGAGTGTTCCGATGCGTGACATTTTTATGAGGTTGACGGTGATGACTCCGGTGTTGGACACCATTCGAGGAGCTCAGACCGAGGCTGTTAGGCTAGAAAACCAGAAGAGAGAGCGGGTTGTCGGGCAAGTATCACAGTTCGTCACTAATGGTCGGGGGCTTATGACGTTTTAGGGTCGGATCTGGGTACCGAATGTGGGCGGAACGCGTACCATTTTGATGGAAGAGGCTCATCGATCCAAGTTCTTGATCCATCCTGGGGCCACTACGATGTATTTGGACCTAAAAAGGGAGTATTGGTGTCCCTTTATGAAGAGGGACGTTGCATGGTTCGTGGAGAGGTGCCTAACCTATCACAGGGTTAAGGCCGAGCATCAGAGACCGCACGGCAAGTTGAAGCCGTTAGAGATTCCCGAGTGGAAGTGGGAACTGATTGCCATGGACTTTATCAACAAATTTCCAAGAAGCGCGAAGGGCATCGATGCAATTTAGGTGATTGTTGACCGGTTGACGAAGAGCGCTCACTTCCTCACTATTAGCGAGAGCTCTTCCGCAGAGAGGTTGGCAGAGATGTATGTGAGGGAAGTGGTAGCATGGCATGGAGTATCGATCTCGATTGTATCAGACCGAGATGTGCATTTCACCTCTAGATCCTAGAAGAAATTCCATGAGGAATTGGGTACTAGGCTGCATTTCAGTACCGCGTACCACCCCCAGACTGGCGGACAGAGTGAGCGGATGATTCAGACGATCGTGGATATGCTCCGGGCATGTGTGTAGGACTTCGGTGGGAGTTGGGACACGTACTTACCCTTGGCGGAGTTTTCCTACAACAACAACCATCATTCGAGCATTGGTATGCCACCCTTTGAGCTGTTGTATGGGAGGAGGTGTCGGGCCCCCATTTGTTGGGGAGAAGTGGGGCAGCATGTGATGGGTAGTACGGAGATAGTGCTTCAAACGTCTGAGCAGATCCAGCATGTCAGGTAGAGGTTGTTGACCGCTCAGAGTCTCCAGAAGAGTTATGCTGATAGGCGACGATCCCAACTCAAATTTCAGGTCGGTGATTTGGTGCTTCTGAAGGTATCTCCTTGGAAAGGAGTGATCCTATTCAGAAAGAGGGGCAAGCTGGGACCCTGGTATATTGGGTCGTTTAAAGTGATCGCGAGGGTGGGCTGGGTAGCGTATCCCTTGGAGCTACCTGTAGAATTGGGTCAGATTCATGACACTTTCCACGTATCGCAGTTGCGGAAGTGTATAGCAGATGAGTCGGCAGTGGTGCCATTGGAGGACATTCAGGTGGATGCAAGTCTGAATTATGCTAAGAGACCGGTGGTGATCAGGGATCGGAAGATCAAGGTTTTGAGGAACAAGGAAGTGCCTCTGGTTTTGGTTTAGTGGCAACATCGGAAGGGGTCCGACCTGACTTGGGAGCCGGAGCGTGAGATGCGTGAGCAACATCCGGAGTTATTTCCAGAGTGAGACTTCGAGGGCGAAGTCCGATTCTAGTGGGGGAGAATTGTAACAGCCGGATTTCCATGTATATTATTTTATTTAATTAATTTGGAGTTTGTGGAGGAATTCGGAGAGTTGGAGCCAAAACTCGCCGAGTAGGGTCGCGGATGTTTATCCGGGATCACGTCCAGACTCGGCGAGTCCATTTATGGACTCGGCGAGTCCATGTTGTTTAATGAAACCCTAATCCCCTGGTTTTGGAGCCTATTTAAGGGAACTTATAGCCTCTCATTGCGGCTACCAATCCCTTGAGAGAACCCTAAGTGAGCCAAATCGTTGTGAGGAAGAAGAAGTCACTTTTCATCCTTGTACCTTTGGTTTAGCAAGAAGGAGGTGAACAAGAGCAAAGGGGAGGTGCGATTCTAGCAGTTCCAGAGTTCAGAGACTTCATTTTGAGGTAATAGTTTGAACCTCCTTCAATTTTCGTGTTGATCATTAGAGTTAGGGTTTTCTAACCCCCTTTGGAGAGTGATAATGTGGATCAAATGGTCCCTCTTCGAGTTTGTGCCTTGGATCAGGACTCAAAGAGTTCCAGAGACCTTAACCCTTGGAGCTTTATGAATCAGTTTGGGGTTATTGGACTTAGGTTGCCATTTTTGGGACTAAATCTCCTTTTGATGACTTGTTGTTATTATACAAGCATCAAGTTTCGAGCTTTATGTGACATTCATGCTTGGGAAGGCCAGATCTTTGATTTAGGGAAATAGATCTGACCTCAGGAGGCCAGCAGAGTTTGTGCATGGCATGAACTCACTGAGTTGTTCCTGAGACTTGGCGAGTAGGGTTAGGGTTTCACGTAAATTGCTCAGTGAGTAGGCTTGCCGAGTTGGGGGATGACTCAGTGAGTCAGAAGGAAGTTAGAGGACTGGAGTTCAAGGCGGTACTCACCGAGTTGTTCTTGAGACTTGGCGAGTTGAGTCGTGGTGGCCCCGCGATTCATGCCTAGTATGACTTGTTAAGCATAGGGAGGGACTCGGCGTGCCAAGCGGGACAAAGTGTTAGTTAACATATGTGAACTCGCCGAGTCACCAGGGTGCACTCGACGAGTAAGGTCAAAGTGTGACCGTTGAATTTTAGGGGGGGAGGGGGGAGTAAAATAGCCTTTTACCCTCTTGATGGTGCCAATGGCAAGACGAGACTACTTTTAAAAATTATATTTATAAGAGTATTTACTTTATGTGAATAGGAAGAGACTAGGCAATATTTCTACTGAGTTAGAGATTTACCGAGACGCCTGAGGTGAGTCTTCTCACTTTACTTTACCTATTGTGGTAACAGAGTTATGTGATAGAGTATTTTAGAGTTATATGCCAGTGTAATTGCGTGTTATTTACATGCTATGATTTATTGTGATATGTGTTATGTATGATTTAGAGTTGGGACCTTCGGGTCCACAGAGTTAGGACCTTCGGGTTCACAGAATTAGGGAAAGAGGGCCCATAGAGAGTTGGGGCTAGAGGGCCCCACTGAGACACATAGACCTGAGGGTCAACAGAGTTACAACCTCAAGTGGCTATTATGTGTTAGAGTGGTATTTTGGGGAACTCACTAAGCATTTATGCTTCCAGTGTTATGTGTTATGTGTTTTAGGTACCAGAAGAGAGAGCGGGTTGTTAGGAAAGTATCAGAGTTCGTCACTGATGGTCGGGGGCTTATGACATTTCAGGGTTCGATCTGGGTACCGCATGTGGGTGGAACGTGTACCATTTTGATGGAAGAGGCTCATTGATCGAAGTTCTCGATCCATCCCGGGGCCACTAATATGTATTTGGACCTGAAAAGGGAGTATTGGTGTCCCTGTATGAAGAAGGATGTTGCATCGTTCGTGGAGAGGTGCCTAACCTATGGTAGTGTTAAGGCCAAGCATCAGAGACTGCACGGCAAGTTGCAGCCGTTAGAGATTCCCAAGTGGAAGTGGGAACAGATTGCCATGGACTTTATCACCAAATTGCCAAGGATCGCTAGGGGCGTCGATGCAATTTGGGTGATTGTAGATGGGTTCACGAAGAGCGCTCATTTCCTCGCTATTAGCGAGAGCTCTTCCGTAGAGAGGTTGGCAGAGATGTATGTGAGGGAAGTGGTATCACGGCATGGAGTACCGATTTCGATTGTCTCAGAACAAGATGTGCGTTTCACCTCTAGATTCTGGGAGAAATTCCATGAGAAATTGGGTACTAGGCTTCATTTCAGTACCGCATACCACCCCCAGACTGACGGACAGAGTGAGCGAACGATTCAGACGCTCGAGGATATGCTCCGGGCATGTGTGTTAGACTTCCGCGGGAGTTAGCACACGTACTTACCCTTGGCGGAGTTTTCCGACAACAACAACCATCATTCTAGCATTGGTGTGCCACCCTTTGAGCTGTTGTATGGGAGGAGGTGTCGGACCCCCATTTGTTGGGGAGAAGTGGGGTAGCATGTGATGGGTAGTAAGGAGATAGTGCTTCAGATGTCTGAGCAAATCCAGCAGGTCAGGCAGAGGTTGTTGACCGCTCAGAGTCGCCAGAAGAGTTATGCTGATAGGTGACGATCCCAGCTCGAATTTCAGGTCGATGATTTGGTGCTTCTGAAGGTATCTCCTTGGAAAGGAGTGAACCGATTCAGAAAGAGGGGCAAGCTGGGACACCGGTATATTGGGCCGTTTAAAGTGATCGCAAGGGTGGGAAGGGTAGCGTATCCCTTGGAGCTACCTCCAGAGTTGGGACAGATTCATGACACTTTCTACTTATCGCAATTGCGGAAGTGTATAGCAGATGAGTCGGCAGTGGTGCCATTGGAGGACATTCAGGTGGATGCAAGCCTGAATTATGCTGAGAGACCGGTGGAGATCAGGGATCGGAAGACTAAGGTTTTGAGGAACAAGCAGGTGCCTCTGGTTTTGGTTCAGTGGCAACATCGGAAGGGGTCCGAGCTGACTTGGGAGTCGGAGCGTGAGATGCGTGAGCAACATCCGGAGTTATTTCCAGAGTGAGACTTCGAGGGCGAAGTCCAATTCTACTGGGGGAGAACTGTAACAGCCGGATTTCCATGTATATTATTTTATTTAATTATTTTGGAGTTTGTGGAGGAATTCGGCGAGTTGGAGCCGAGACTCGCCGAGTAGGGTCGCGGATGTTCATCTAGGATCACATCCGGACTCGGCGAGTCCATTTATGGACTCGACGAGTCCATGTTGTTTAATGAAACCCTAATCCCCCGGTTTTGGAGCCTATTTAAGGGCACTTATAGCCTCTCATTGTGGCTACCAATCCCTTGAGAGAACCCTAAGTGAGCCAAATCGTTGTGAGGAAGAAGAAGTCACTCTTGATCCTTGTACCTTTTGTTTAGCAAGAAGGAGGTTAACAAGAGCAAAGGGGAGGTTCGATTCTAGCAGTTCCAGAGTTCAGAGACTTCATTTTGAGGTAATAGTTAGAAACTCCTTCAGTTTTCGTGTTGATCATTAGATTTAGGGTTTTCTAACCACCTTTGGAGAGTGATTATGTGGAGCAAATGGTCCCTCTTCGAGTTTGTGCCTTGGATTTGGTCTCAAAGAGGTACAGAGACCTTAACCCTTGGAGCTTTATGAATCAGTTTGGGGTTATTGGACTTAGGTTGCCATTTTTGGGACTAAATCTCCTTTTGATGCCTTGTTGTTATTATACAAGCATCAAGTTTCGAGCTTTATGTGACATTCATGCTTGGGAAGGCCAGATCTTTAATTTAGGGAAACAGATCGTATCTCAGAAGGCCAGTAGAGTTTGTGCATGGCATGAACTCGCTGAGTTGTTCCTAAGACTCGGCGAGTAGGGTTAGGGTTTCACGTAAATTGCTCAATGAGTAGGCTTTCCGAGTTGGGGGATGACTCAATGAGTCAGAATGCAGTTAGAGGACTGGAGTTCAAGGCGGTACTCACCGAGTTGTTCTTGACTCGGCGAGTTGAGTCGTGGTGGCCCCGCAATTCATGCCTAGTATGACTTGTCAAGCATAGGGAGGGACTCGGCGTGCCAAGCGGGACATAGTGTTAGAGAACATGTGTGAACTCTCCGAGTCACCAGGGTGAACTCGGCGAGTAGGGTCAAAGTGTGACCGTTGAGTTTTAGGGTTTGGTCAATGGAGTACTTGTGTCGAGAGGGGGGGGGAATAGCCTTTTACCCTCCTGAGGGTGACAATGGCAGGAGGAGTCTAGTTTCGAGAGTTATATTTATAAGAGTATTTACTTTATGTGAATAAGCGGAGGCTAGGCAATATTTCTACCGAGTCAGAGATTTACCGAGACGCCTGAGGTGAGTCTTCTCACTATACTTTACCTAGTGTGGTAACAGAGTTATGTGATAGAGTATTTTAGAGTTATATGCCAGTGTAATTGCATGTTATTTATGTGCTATGATTTATTGTGATATGTGCTATGTATGATTCAGAGTTAGGACCTTCGGGTCCACAGAGTTAGGACCTTCGGGTTCACAGAGTTTGGGCAAGAGGGCCCATAGAGAGTTGGGACTGGAGGGCCACACAGAGACACATAGACCTGAGGGTCAACAGAGTTACAGTCTCGAGTGGCTATTATGTGTTAGAGTGGTATTTTGGGGAACTCACTAAGCATTTATGCTTACAGTGTTATGTGTTATGTGTTTCAGGTACCAGTGTTGATCGCGGGAGGGCGCCTGCATGATTCGTACACACACACACACCAGAGTTTATATATATATATATATATATATATATATATTGATCTTGGGTTTTGTACTAATACAATGTTGATACAATGTTTTATTTAGGATTTCAAATGATATCCTATGGGTTACAAAGTGAAAAATTGTTCAAATTTTTTTTACGGTGTTACAACCTTAGAAGTCAAACTTGGTCAACCATGGTAAAAGTTAAAGACAACAATCACAGTCAAAAGTCCATGTTGACCCAAATCGTTGAGTCGATCCACTGAGTCGTCGAGTTCCTTCATATCGCAAAAGATCGTAAAAAGCTCCAGACTACTCGTCGAGTTACTGGAGGAACTCGTCGAGTTCTTCAATGTTCAGAAAAACCGGCAAAAAACCCTAATCAACTAGTCGAGTCATCTCACCCACTCGCCAAGTTCACTCAGTATCCAGAAAGCGGGAAACCCTACCTTACTCGTCGAGTTGGCTAAGCAACTCATTGAGTTTTCATGTCTTAATGTATACATCCCTTTCCAATCGACTCCAAAGCCCCAAACTATTGATCTAGCTTCTTAGGACTATGATACCACTTAAAGTTGCAAGCTTAAGGTGCATGCAAGGCTTCAAAGGGGCTAAAACCCCAAAACTAAGCTAAATAAGAGGTTTAGGGCATGGAGGAGGGCGGAGACGACATAAAGTGGGCAACTTTAGGTTCATGGAGGCCTAGAGGTGTCCAAATCTGAGACCACATCTTATGGACAAGCTTAAATCCGAGAGTGACTCCATTTTGCACCCAAAATGACCATATACTTTCATAAGAGAGCATCTAAACAATAAAAGGTTAAGGTATAAACTTTATACCTCAAGATGATTGCCAAGATAGAGTAGATGTCCGATCTACTGCTTCTCCCTTTACTCTAACCTCTTCAAGCTCCAAGTTCCTTCATAACCACACCAAAATTACTCTCCAAAGCTCTCACACACACTCAATAAGGTATAAGGCTCGAACTAGGGTTTTCTCTAGACCATAAGGTGATAAGGGAGGCTGGTGAGGGGACTTAAGGTCCCTTAAATAAGGCGCAAACCCTAAACGTAGGATTTTTCATGCACAACCTCAACTCATCGAGTTGGGGTCCTCCAACTCGTCGAGTAGGTTCCATAAACAACGTGACCTTATTAGTTTCTACACGACGAGCTGGGGCCTCCAACTCATCGAGTAGGTCTTAAGTGTTGTATAAAATTATTGAAATTCATACATGGGAGTCGGGATGTTATAATTCGCCCACACTTGAACTAGACTTCGTCCTCAAAGATTCCTACGGTGAACAACTTCGGATAATGCTCCCGCATGTTGGCCTTTGGCTCCCAAGTCCCCTCGGATCCCCTCCTATGCTCCCATTGTACGTTTACAAAAGGTACCTCCTAGTTATGCAGAACCTCACCTTCCCCTCTAGAACGGTTACTGGCCTTTCCATGTAATTCAGGCACTCGTCGACATGAATATCATCCAATGATCCCACTGCATCCTTATCTAATATGAACTTTCGCAATTGCGAGACATGAAAAGTGTTGTGAATATGACTAAACTCCTCCAGAAGATCCAATCTATACGCCACCTTGCCAACTCTGGCAATAATCCAGAATAGTCCAATAAATCAGCGACCCAACTTTCCCCTCTTCCTAAAGCGGATCACAACCTTCTAGGGTGAGACCTTAAGCAATTCCATATCGTGAACCTGAAACTCCAACTCAGATCAACATCGGTCGGCATAACTTTTTTGCCGACTCTGAGCTGTCTACAATCATGTGACAACCTAAAAGATTTGGATCGAGCAAGGTCTAAATTGTAACCTTATTGCAATAAAAACCTTGAAAACAAAAATGCATTAGGTTCTTGTATATGAAAGTATACACTTTAGAAATCACATATAACGTAACCTCTTGAAAGTAAACAAGTTAACAAGGAAAAGTGTGACTAATAAATTTAAAATTCAAGATACAATAAGTCTTAAGTAAACAATGCAATCAAACAATGATCAAGAGATGTTAACACAAGAACTTCTAATTGTGTCACAATCTTGAACACTCGTAACCATAAGGCCAACACATTTGAGTTTCAATTAATTAAGATCATAAACGCCTTCCTGGAAACCATCTTAGACCATAAACCCTTTCCATTAGGCCATGATTGGCCGTGAATACCTTTAGTAAGAAGGATTTGGCCATGAAAACCTTTGATGGGAAGAGTTTGGCCGTGAACCTCCTTAGTGGACCACCATTTCGCTGTGAACTCCTTAGTAGGACCTCCCTTGGCCGTAAACTCAAGTGAGAGCTCACTTTAGAGCGTAAACACCTTGGTGGACCACCCTTGTTGTCGAAAACTCCATTTTATGGGGGCATTTGGAGCTTAAACACCACCATTCTATGGTGTTTATGGCCTAGGATAAGGATAAGACAAATATGGTTGACTCTAGGACTTGATATCTCTCCAGTTTCCAACGAAATCCTAGTAAACCATGAAGGAACCACCATGTTTTTATAATATGACCAACAGTCCTCAAAGGAAACTTCACATCAACGTTACTTCTCTTATTTAAACAAGAACCTCCTCGATAAACCTCACCATTCCCTCGTTTTGCTCTCTGTTTACTTCATACTCCCTCACTTCACTTACCAAACAATTCATACTTCCATAATAACAAGCTTAGGATCTTCAAGTTTAACATTCATCAAGTATCATCCTTAGATCTTTGTAAGTATTTTGAGTTTCGCTAGTGATTCTACATATTATTTTGTTTATTTCATCTTATTTACACATAATAGTATGTGTTAATATTCTTAGGATATACTAAGTTTCAAATAGTTATCAAACTCTTCAAGTGCCTAGGCTTGAAAACTTCTCAACATCTCTTCAAATCATCCACCAAACCAAACCAACGTGAGCATCATATCCCCTTATTTTCTGTATTTTTCATGTTTTCGGGGGAGGATACAAGTCAATTTCATTAAACCATTAGATAATAACATGTACCCATGTGCAATTTGTTTAACCGTTGGGTAATCGTATTCATCTCAAATATTGTGTTTATAATCGGTACAAATAGTTGTAAAAATGAATTTTTATCCTACGTGTCATCATAAAAAGCAACATGTAGATATATTGACTCAAAACTTTCAAACCGGTAACAAAGCGCAAACCATAAATACGTGATTTACTATTTTACTAAAGATAACTATTTTTGTAAGATAGTTGTAAATTTGTATTCACAATTTTGAAGTGTTAACACTCAAGTTACCTTTTGAAATGCCTATTTTTATAAAAGTGTTATAAATAGCTTTACAAAAACGGTGGATAAAACATTTCTTGAACGAAATATTGACGTGACATAAACTGTGTGCCAGAAAAACTCTTAAATCACGGAAAAACTGCATGTCATGAATTATATAAAATGCGTTCCATAAAACATATGTCGCAAGTTTGAAATAAATAAGTTATTTTCTTATTTGAAAAAAGGACTCAAAATTCACGTAAACCTGTTAAGGCTCTTGTGAGATTTTCGTTCACCGTACCTCGTAGTGTAGAATGTAACTCCTAGAGGGAGAGCGGGATATTGTGTACAGATCTATACGGGGTTGACACCCCCACACCTGATGTAACACTGGATTCCTGGTACGATTCCTGTTTATGCATTTTTCTGATTTCGTCTTGGACTCACGACTTGGAGGCCCGACTCGCCGAGTAGGATCGATTTTGGCATGGGATTTAAGTGACGGACTCGACGAGTCGAGTCCCAGACTCGGTGAGTCCATGTTGTTTGAGTAAAACCTAACCAGGGTGTTTGCACCCTATTTAAACACTCTAACTCGGCCTCCCTTGTCCCTAACACTTCCAGAGAGCTGTAGAGCAAAACCCTAGCCCCCATATTGTTTTTGTGAGTAACTTTTGGCTTGGTGAAGGAAGTTTGGAGCTTGGAAGAAGAAGGAGGAGGTTGAAGTGTGCAAGGAGGGGGATTAGATCTGAAATCTACACTATGAGAAGCTTCCATTCAGGTAGAAAAGTTCCTACCTTGATCACTAGTTCATTAGATCCCCTTTTTGTCCCTAATTGATGGTTTTCAAGCCTTAAAACCTCAAACCCCAATACCCCATGTAGTTATTCTCTATGTTCTGAAAGGACTTCAGATCTGAACCTTATGGACACCTTAGGAGTGTAAAGTCACTGTGGTTGAAGTGATTGAGGTCCCTATTGAGTCTATGACCTCATAAAGAGCTTGGAATTTCCTTTTGGAGCTCTTATGGCCATGCATGCACGTAAAGTTTGCAACTTTACGTGATAAGCATACCCTAGGAGCTTAGATATATGGTTTGGAACCATTGCATGTCTCAGATTTGGTCTGTATAAGTGGAGGGTTGAAGGGACTCGGCGAGTTCCAAAATGGACTCTGCGAGTTCTATGAAGATGGTCTTAGACTCGTCGAGTTGGATGAACAACTCGGCTAGTCCTTTGATGATTTCCTGGAACTTGACGAGTTGTTCTTCAACTCGGCGAGTCATATGAACTGTTACTGAGTTAAGAGGGGTTTTAGTGTAGAAGGTCCAACCCTTCGTAGCTGCACACATGATGAGCAATTTAACATGTAGAAATAGTTCCAAAAACCCAAATCATCAACATGGATGCTCTGGTGAGGATTTGGAAACGAGTAGGAGAGGGACTCGGCGAGTCCAGTCAACTGGAAGTTGACTTTGACCAAAGAGTTGACCTTGGACCTGGGGTAGGTCCATCATTTGACCTAAGGGTATTTAGAAGTGACTAATCTATGTTTATGGATTTATAGCCGGAGGATTGCCGGTGCAACAGTCAGTCGTCTAGCAAGCAGATATTCAGCACCTACTTTTCGAGGTGAGTTACCTTCCAGTAGCGGTGGGTCTACTACCACAATGTCGGCCCGCCAGTAGGAGTTGTATGTTAGATGATTGTCTTTGTGATATCATCTAGGTTTACTACTACTTGATATTTTATATGCTGGCATGATATGTTTTATGTGATAGTAGTTGAGTTTGGTTGTTAGGACCGAAGGGTAGGTCAGGCACCCCAGATATGTCTGACAGTATGTGATGGTATGTTTGTATTCTGGCATGATATGTTATATGTGATAGAGGTAGTAGGAGGGGAGTAGTCCCCAAGTGTCGTTGTTAGGACCGAAGGGTAGTTCGGCACCCCAGAATAGCCTGACATAGGTAGGTTAGCACCCCAGAATCGCTTGACACAGGTAGGACGGCAGCCCAGAATGGCCGCATGGGTAGGTCGGCACCCCAGAATGGTCATACCGGGCAGGTCGGGCACCCCAGAATTGCCCGGCAGTATCTATGTTATATAATTGTATGGTATGTGGTACGATGGGGGAACTCACTAAGCTTTGTGCTTACACTTTACAGTTTTGGTTTCAGCTACCTCTTCAGCGAAGGGGAAGGAGCTGGCGCGGTAGCGGCACATCATACACACACTCCCGTTTTCCGCATCATGAGATATTCTAGGATTTGTACTCTGACATTATTATGACTTATGTTTTCGGTTTGCAAACACGAAATGTGTTTTAAGAAATTCTACGGTCTAATGCTGTTTATTTACAAATGTTTTACAAAGTGTTTAATTGATAATGAAAATTTTGGACTTGAAAAATTCAGTCGTTACAAGTTGGTATCAGAGCCCTGGTTTGATGGATTCGGACACACCTTCGGGGGTGTCTGAACTTAAACCGAGGGATTAAAGGATTTCAAAAAAGAAAAAGTTTTCTACAAGATTAAGTAAATAGTTTTAAGCAAGAATGAAGTGTATGATGTGCGCGACCGGCTGAGCTTAAGTAAGTATTCCCCAAAGTACCCATACAAGTTTCTGTTATGTTTATCAGTTTCAGTAGAACAACATGCTAGAATAGGACCAAGGATCTAGGAGTAATGCCTTCTGTGCCTGATTTATGTGCTTCAGCTTATGTGAATTGCATGCTAGTGTTGAGTAGACAGTAGTAGGATAGCATGTTTAGGTTATGCCTGATAGTATGAGCTTAGCATTGTATACTGGTACAGTTCTGTCTATAAGAACAGACTTTCTTGAGTAGTTTACATGCATCTGAGTGTTGCTTGCTTTGTGCTTTGTGGGACTCTGAGTGATGGGAGTTAGCCATTGGGTGAATACGTCACGTCACATGTGGTCAGGGTTGAATAATCTCAGAGTGTTGGATTTGGCCATATTGTGCAGCTCTTGTCTGAGTCTAACCGTTGTAGGGACGAGTCTTTTACTCGAAGGATTATCTGAGCCTCATCACATGTGATGGTATTCAGGTGATGGATAATTGGCATTACAAGGAGGCCTTCAGTAGTTGAGGACCTGTTTGGGTAGCGCCATGGATTTTCCCTAGGGTACGCCTAGGATAAGGATAGCAGTGATCAACAGTGGTAAAAAGGGATCTGGTGGAGTCAAGGCAGTCCTTGAAGAAGGTACGGATAGATGTGGAAGGTAGTATGGGCCCGTACTACTGAAAGTAGAGGATCTGTACCCGAACTGAGGAAGGTTGAGACAAGACCAGGGAACTTGTAGTAGATGTGATCCCTCAAGAGGTATCAGTATCACTAACGGTTGGTATTATGTATTGCAGAATGGTGGTACTACGTCCGAGACCAGCAGTCGGCAGTTCAGGAGAGGGATCGGGCTCAGGATCAGGTTCCGAGCCATTAGACGAGAGGCTACGTGAGTTCATCGTGTAAGAGATCACAAAAGGCATCCTTGAGTTGACCCCCATCATCTTCGAGTCGATCAAGGAAGGGATAGTTGAGCTAATGGAGGATCGCCTCAGGACGTTCAGGAGTGACATGGCATCTGGCCAGTCCAGATCTTGCACACTGTCCTTTAAGGACTTCAGGGGAAGTAGTGCATCGGATTTTCATGGGAAAAGGACCCCATAGCTACCAAGCGATGGATTATAGACATCGAGTCTGCACAGTTGACTAGCTTCTTCCCCGAGGGGTCAAAGGTGAGATATGCAGCAGGGTGTTTGAGAGATAGAGCTAGAGATTGCTACGAGTCTGTTGGTGACTCATTGGGAGCCTCGACTGTTGCTATGACATAGTCGGATTTTGTGACTCGGTTCCGAGCAGATTTTGCGCCAGCGGTAGAGCTTCAGCAGCTGGCCAGAGAGTTTCTGGATGTGAGGCAGACTACGGAGACTGTGGCGGAGATCAACGCCAAGTTTCGGGAAAGGGAATTGCTAGTGCCCTAGTATGCAGGAGATGAGGATATGAGGAGGACTCGCTACCATGACATGCTACGAGCTGACATTCGGGAGCATGTTAGTTTTTCAGCTTGCCTTACCCTGGATTCCATGATTGCCAGGGCTAGGGAGAAGGAGATTGATCTGGAGCATATCCGGAAGAGGAAGGCATAGGAGGGACAGGTTAAAGGGGCTTCGGGGAAGAAGCCCAAGAGATCAGATGTTGCGCCGAAAGGCCAACAGAGCCGAGGCCACTGCAGGAAATGCGGTAGGCCGCATGAGGGGGCATGCAGATTGGGATCGTCGGGCTGCTACAAGTGCAGCAAGGCAGGGCACTTCAGCAAGGATTGTACTGCCTCTGCACCGGTTATTCAGACGTCTGAGTTGCTATGTTTCCACTACAACCAGAGGGGCCACAAGAAGGCCAACTACCCCCAGTTGACAGTAGGGTAAGGCAGAGGCTCCGGTGGTGAGGAGTCGGGCATTTCAGCTGACTACCAAGGAGGCACACGCCTCACCCGATGTAGTGATGGGTATAATTCATCCCCTCTGTTTTATTTATTTGTTGTTATGATATTGATATGAGCTCTTTGTATATGCGTTTAGGATTGTTCCATGTGAACGGTATCCCAGTTCAGGTGTTGTTTGATTTGGGTGCCACTCGATCGTTTGTTTCTCTTGCGCTTAGCAAGAAGTTTACTGAGTCTTCGGGCATGTTGGATTTCCCTTTACAGGTAGAGATTGCTGATGATCGATCGGTGCGAGCATCTGTAGTGTTTAGGGATTGCATTCTGAGGTTATTTGAGGATGTTACTTGGTAGACTTGGTTCCCATTCCGTTGCGTGGTAACAAGGTGATCATAGGCATGGATTGGTTGAGCCCTAATGGGGCAGTGATAGATTGCGCATGTCAGCTGGTGCAGATCTGGACCCCAAGTGGGGGAGAGTTGGTGATCCATGGCGAGAGTCCACAGAGTGGACCCACAGTATGTTCAGCAGCGAGAGCTAGGCGCTACCTTCAGCAGGGTTGCGCGAGATATGTCGCGTATGTTAGGGATACCCAGGAGGCAGGTAAGGCGACAATGAGCGAGGTTCCGGTGGCGCGAGACTACGTTGATGTGTTCCCAGAGGAGCTTCCTGGGATACCTCCAGAGCGACAGGTAGAGTTCAGGATCGATCTAGTCCCTGGTGCGGCTCCGATAGCCAGGGCACCGTATCGGTTGGCTCCTCTTGAGATGCAGGAGTTGTCTACACAGCTACAGGAGCTATTAGACAAGGGATTCACTAGACCGAGAAATTCACCTTGGGGAGCCCCGATTCTATTTGTGAAAAAGAAGGATGGGTCGCATCGGATGTGTACAGATTACCGGGAGCTGAATAGGGTGACGGTGAAGAACCGTTACCCACTCCCGAGGATTGATGACCTTTTCAACCAGCTTCAGGGAGCATCTTGGTTCTCCAAGATTGATCTGCATTTGGGGTACCATCAGATGAAAGTTAGATAGGAGGATGTGCAGAAGACTACGTTTCGGACGCGCTATGGCCATTATGAGTTCGTGGTGATGCCGTTTGCGCTCACCAATGCTCCTGCCGTGTTCATGGACCTCATGAACTGCGTATGCAGACCGATGCTGGACCGGTCTGTGATAGTTTTCATTGATGACATCTTGATTTATTCCAAGATGCAGGAGGAGCATGAGGGGCATCTGCAAGAGGTGTTGGAGACCCTGAAGAAGGAGAGCTTATATGCTAAGTTCTCCAAGTGTAAGTTTTGGTTGCGCGAGGTGCAGTTTCTTGGGCACCTTGTCAACCAGGATGGGATTTTGGTGGATACGGCCAAGGTAGAGGTCGTGATGAGGTGGGAGGTTCTGAAGTCTCCATCTGAGATTCGGAGTTTTCTGGGGTTAGCAGGGTACTATCGGAGATTCATCCAGGATTTCTCCAAGATAGTTGTACCCTTGACGCGGCTAACGAGGAAGGTCGTAGTCTTCCGATGGGGGCCTGAGCAGCAAGCGGTATTTGAGACGTTTAGACAGAGATTGTGTGAGGCACCAATCTTAGCCCTACCAAAGGGCATAGAGGATTTTGTTGTGTGCTGTGATGTGTCCATCTCGGGTTTGGGCGCAGTGTTGATACAGAGAGGGCACGTTATTGCTTACGCGTTGAGGCAGCTGAAGCCTCACGAGGCGGAATACCCGATGCATGATTTGGAGCTAGGGGCTGTGGTGTTTGCCCTTAAGATTTGGCATCATTACCTTTATGGGGTTCATTGTACGATTTACACGGACCACAAGAGCTTGAGGTACCTTATGGACCAGCTGCATCTGAACATGAGGCAGCGTCGGTAGCTTGATGTGGTGAAGGATTATGATTGTGAGATCCTTTACCATTCGGGGAAAGCTAATGTGGTGGCTGACGCGCTTAGTTGTAAGGTAGCGCCGATTCGAGATATCTGCCTAAGGATGACGGTGGTGACTCTGCTGTTGGAGCAGATTCGGGAGGCTTAGTAGGAGGCTATGAGGAGGAACATTGGAAGAGTGAGCGGATTATGGGGCAGGTTTCCTCCTTCGACTATGATAGTTGAGGGTTATCGATACTTCACCGTAAGGTGTGGGTCCCTTATCATGGAGGCGTGTGTCAGGTTCTGATGGAGGAGGCGCACAAATCCCGGTTCACCATTCATCCTGTGGCGACAAAGATGTATAGGGATCTTCCTCTGGACTATTGGTGTCCCTGCCTGAAGCGGGATGTGGCATTGTACGTGGAGCGGTGCTTGACCTGCAGGAAGGTCAAGGCCGAGCATCAGAGACCGTGCGACAAGATGCAATCGTTGGATATTCCGCTTTGGAAATGGGAAGATATCACGATGGATTTTATCACCAAGCTTCCCAGGACCGTGTGGGGGGTGTATTCGATATAGGTCATCGTCTATCGATTGACCAAGAGCACCCACTTTATCCCGAATCAGGAGAGCATCTCGGCCAAGAAAATTGCCGATATCATATCAGGGAGGTGGTGGCGCGACACAGAGTGCTAGTTTCGGTGATTTCGGATAGGGATGGGCGGTTCACATCCAGTTTTTGGAAGAAATTCCATGATGAGTTAGGTACTTGTCTGCATTTTAGCACCGCCTTTCACCCGCAGAAGGATGGCCAGAGCGAGCGGACGATACAGACTCTGGAGGACATGTTGCAAGCATGTGTTTTAGACTTCGGAGGTAGCTGGGATACCTACCTTCCATTGGTTGAGTTCTCATATAATAATAGTTATCATGCGAGTATCGACCGTCCTCCCTTCGAGATGTTGTATGGGAGGAGGTGCAGGACCCCGATATGCTGGGGCGAGGTTGGCCAGAGAGTCATGGGGAGCACTGAAGTAGTGCTCAAGATGACAAAGAAGATTCAGCAGGTCTGGAGCAGGCTTCAGACTACTCAAAGTCAGCAAAAAAGTTATGCTGATCAGAGCCGATCAGAGCAGGAGTTCCCGGACAGGGATATGGTTCTCCTGAAGGTGTCACCTTGGAAGGGCGTCATCCTATTCAGGAAGCGGGGCAATTTGGGTCCCATGTTTATTGGATCATTTAGGGTTATAGCCCGGTGGGCAAGGTGGCGTACCGGCTGGATCTTCCAGCCGAACTCAGTCAGATCCACAATACTTTCCATGTCTACCAGCTGTGTTAGTGCCTTGTGGATGACTCAGCGGTGATACCCTTGGAGGACATTCAGGTTGATGACAGCCTGAATTACATCGAGCGGCATGTGGCTATCCTCGACAGGAAGTCAAAAAATGTAAGGGACAAGAGAGTGCACCTAGTAAAGGTGCAATGGCATCACCGGAAGGGCTCAGAATGGACATAGGATCCAGTGGATGAAATGATGGAGCGTTACCCAAAATTGTTCCGGGAACGGCCAGCAGACTTCGAGGACGAAGTCTAAGATAAGTAGGGGAGATTTGTAACACTTGATTTGTAACATCTGGATTTCCAGGTATATTATTTATTCATTTTTTTTGGAGATTTTGGAGGAACTCGGCGAGTTGATGCTTAGACTCACCGAGTAGAGTCGTAAATTCCATCCGGATTAATGACCGGACTCAGCGAGTCTATTAGTGGAATCGGCGAGTCCATGCTGTTTAATGAAACCCTAATCCCCAGGGTTGGAGGACTATTTAAAGGGGCTTATATCCACCAATTGCGGCTACCAGATCCCTGAGTGAAACCCTAAGCGATCTAGAGCGTTTGTGAGGAAGGAAAGGCCAATTTTTGATCATTGTGTGGGTATTTTTGCAAGAAGAAGGTGACCAAGGCAAGAGGGAGCTGAACAGGGCACTATTCTGTGGATTTAAGAGCCAAAGAACTTCATATTGAGGTATATATTCGATCCTTCTTCAGTTTTGGGTGTTAATCCTTGAGAGTTAGGGTTTCTAGCCCATTTAGAGTGTGAATGATGGTGCAATTGGTCCCTTCTTGTGTTGAAGCTTCGGATCTGGATCCAAAGACGTCCAGAGACCTTAACTCCCTAATCTTTATTGGGTGACATTGGGTAATATGAGCTCAGGGTGACATATTGAGGCAATTTCCTCAAATAGAGCCATTGGATCTTTGCATGGGCATCAAGATCTATACTTTACGTGTTTATATTGCTTAAGGAGGCCAAATCTATGGGTTAGAGGAATGGATCTGACCTCAGGAGGTCATTTGAGCTTGAGCATGGCATGAACTCGATGAGCCCCAAGAACGGACTCAACGAGTAGGGCTAGGGTTTCCCATAGTTCACTCAGTGAGTAACTTGCTGAGTTGGGGGAATAACTCGGTGAGTCAGAGAGAAATAGAGGACTGGAGTTCAAGGTAGAACTCACTGAGTTCATAATGGGACTCGACGAGTAGAGTCGGGGTGGCCCCGCAATTCACGCCAGGTGTAACCCATCGAGCATGGGAAAGACTCGACGTGTCATGCGAGACTAGAGGGATAGTGGACACGCGTAGACTCACCGAGTCACTTAAGTGGTCTCGGCGAGTCAGGTCAAAGTTTGACCATTGACTTTATTGACTTTGAGGGTTTGGTCAACAATGGGGTCTTTGAGGGGTAAAATGGTCTTTTACCCTTCTGAGGATGCCAAGAGAGGGTTGAGTCTAATCTCGAGATTTATATTTATGAGAGTATTTACTTTATGTGATTAGGAGGAGACTAGACCATATTTCTAACGAGTCAGAGATTTACCGAGATATTTGAGGTGAGTCTTCTCACTATACTTTACCTAGAGTGATATCAGAGTTATGTGGCAGAGTTATTGTATGCTATCTATGCGATGTGTGGCACTGCATTATTTCTATGTGATTTATGTTGTGTGTATATCATAGTTAGGACCAGAAGGTCCACAGAGCTAGGACCAGAGGGTCCATAGAGTTAGGTTTAGAATTAAGTGCCAGTGTATTTGTATGCTATTTATTCAATGAGATTTATTATGATATGTGATATGCATGATTCAGAGTTATTACAGTTAGGACCTTTGGGTCCATATAGTTAGGGCCAGAGGGTCCACAGAGAGTTGGGAGTGGAGGGTCCCACTGAGACACATTGACCAGAGGGTCAACAGAGTTATTGCATTGAGTGGCTAATATGTGTTAGAGTGGTATTTTGGGGAACTCACTAAGCTTCGTGGTTATAGTGTTTTGTGTTATGTGTTTCAGGTACTAGTGAGGAGCGCAGGAAGGCACGGACATGATTCATACACACACACATGGAGTTTTATGTATTTCGATCGTGGGAAATGTTTTATGGAACCGAGATATGATACAATGAGATTTTATTAGTAATTGTGAGTGAACAATGTGCTTGAAAATGTGAAAATTTGCTTTAATTTTTACGGTTTTACAAGTTGGTATCAGAGCCTTGGTTTGAGGGATTCGGATGTATCTTCGGGCGTACCCGAAATTAAACTGAGGATTTGAGAAAAATTTTGATAACAAAACAATTTTTAAAGAGTAAAAAAAAGAGTTTTGAGAAAAACAGAGTAGAGCCGTGTGTACAATCAGCCAGTGCCTGAACGTTGATTTCCCAAAATACCCTTGCAATAAGTGTTATGAGATATATTATGTTATATGATGAGTTATATTATGCATGCTAGAGTAGACTAGGTATTATTATTAGGACTAAAGTGGCCTGATATGTGATGCCTTAGTCTATAAGTTTTGCTGCTACGAATGCTTGAGAGTGTTTAAATAGCAGCGAGGAGCTTATGAGAGATCTGCTAGTGAATAGCATATGATTAAAGAGAGTAGAGTACTTGTGATTTGGGACTCTGGGAGGAGGACTTGGGATGGATGCTGATGCGCTGTGGATGGTAGTATTGGATCCGTACTACTGAAGACACTGGGTCTATGCGCAGACCAAGTAAGAATCCTCAGAGTACTAAGGAACAAGTAGGGTGGAGTCAAACAGTGTGAGTATACTCGAGTGAGTCCCTAGTATTCTTACATCATATTTCAGAGGGAGATCATGGTTGGGACACGCCACACACCAGGGAGCAGCAGCACTAGTGATGAGGAGATCCGTAGGATCATTCATAAGGAGGTGGCTGCGGCCATCAGGGCAGAAATACCAGAGATGTTCGAGTCTATCAAGACCACACTGATAGAGACATTTGATGAGAGATGCGCTACTCTTTCTGAGGCTGCGGTTGTTGTGGCCACTGCATCCATAGCTGCGACTAGGCCGCAGGGTGGTGATGCGTTGCTGTTCTGGGAGTTCAGCAACACAAAAACATCGGAGTTTGATGGGACCCAGGACCTGATTGCAGCGATGAGGTGGATTTCATACATCGAGGGGTGTTTCTATATTTTCTCATCTCCAGAGCATTTGAGAGTTCAGTTCCCATTGAACCAGCTTCGCTTAGGAGCGAAGGACTGGTGGAAGTTTGTGACAGCACATTATTCGCCTGCTGAGCTTGCTGTAGTGACCTGGGAAAGGTTTACTACTGTGTTCTGAGATGAGTGCGCTCCCCAGCTGGAGAGGGAGCGTTTGGCCCACGAGTTTCTGACCCTCAAGCAGGGTACTGAGTCTGTTACAGTGATTATGAGGATGTTCCATGAGCGGGCAATGTTCTGCCCAGAGCATGTGTCCTCTGAGCAGGCACGTATGAGCCGATATCTGAGCATCTTAAGGAGGCATATACGAGAGTTTGTGGCAAACTCGACGTACCGGACATTTTCCGAGATTCAGGCGTATGCCCGGAAGAGGGAGATAGAGCTGGAGACCCAGGCTAGGGAGGAGGCTGAGTCTCAGGGGAGAGATCGGTGACCGGCTCAGTCTCAGCCAGCAGCCAAGCGGGCCAAGCCCGCTAATTCGAGATTTGGGATTCAGAGGGGTTGCACTTGTGGCAAGTGCGACAAGATCCACGATGGGGTCTGCAGAGCGGGGTCTTGCTACAAATGTGGCAAGGAGGGGCATATGGCCAAGGATTGCCCCAAGGGGTTTGTAGTATGTTTTCACTGCAACCAGAACGGACACCGGAAGGTAGAGTGTCCACAGTTGCAAGGGACAGCTCAGGGAGCAACTCAGGGATCTGCCCCTGCTGCAGTGAGAGCTACAGACAGTTGGCACGTAAAGGCCGAGGCACCGAAGGCGCGAGGGAGAGCTTTCCAGTTGACCGCAGAGGAGGTCCGCGCAGCACCCGATGTCGTGGTTGGTATGTATTCTTCTCATGTTTATTTTGTGTTTATGATGATATGCTTATATTATGATATGCGTAGGTACATTTCTTGTATGTTCGGTGCCTGCTTTGGTGTTATTTGACTCGGGTGCGAGACGTTCTTTTGTATATTTAGCCTTTAGTCAGCACATCAGTATTAGTCAAGAGGTGTTGAGTCGACCTCTGAGAGTTTCCATAGCAGACGAGAGAGCAGTGTATGCCACTGAGGTGATCCAAGGGTGTGTACTAGAGATTTTCGGCGTTTAGTTTCCGATCGATTTAGCTCCTATTGCGATGCGAGATGTCTGTGTCATCGTGGGGATGGACTAGTTGAGCAAATTTGGAGCAGTTATCGACTGCGAGAGACAGTTGGTGACCATACGAGACCCTAGTGGGGGAGTTCTTATGGTGTACGGCGAGAGTGCACATTCTGGGTCAGCATTTTATTCGGCCGCTAGAGCAAGGTAGCGTCTACAGGAGGGTTGTAGTGGGTTTGTGGCGTATGTGATGGATACGAGGGTTGATTCAGGGAGGCTGAGGTTAATTGATGAGGTTGTGATAGTGCAAGAATTCCCGGATGTTTTCCTAGAGGAGTTGTCGGGCGTGCAGGTTGAGTTTCGTATCGATTTGGTTCCGGGGGCAGCACCTATCGCCAAGGCGCCCTATCTCCTTGCACCCCAAGAGATGCATGAGTTATCCTCGTAGTTTCAGGAGCTGTTGGGGAAGGGGTTTATTCGGCCAAGCAGTTCGTCGTGGGCAACGCCTATCCTCTTTTTCAATAAAAAGGATGGTTCACACCGGATGTGCATTCATTACCGGGAGTTGAACAAGTTGACGGTCAATAATCGTTACCCGTTGCCAAGGATCGACGATTTGTTTGATGAGTTACAGGGAGCATCTTGGTTCTCCAAGGTTGACTTGAGGTCTGGATATCATCAGATGAGGGTGCGAGATGAGGATATCCAGAAGACAGCATTCAGGTGTCGTTACGGGCATTACGAGTTCGTGGTGATGCCTTTCGGACTCACCAATGCACCGGCGGCATTCATGGATCTCATGAACAGAGTGTGGAGGCCGATGTTGGACCGCTCGCTGATCATGTTCATCGAAGCTATATTGGTGTATTCAAAATCCAGAGAGAAGCATGAGGAGCATTTGAGGGAGATCCTTGGAGTTTTGACATCGGAGAGGCTTTACGCCAAATTCTCCAAGTGTGATTTCTGGCTACGACAGGTCCAGTTCCTTGGGCACCTCGTTAAGCAGAATGGGATATTCGTCGATCCGGCCAAGGTTGAGGCAGTGATGAGTTGGGAGGTGCCGAGATCCCCCACCGAGATCAGGAGTTTCTTAGGATTGGCAGGCTATTACCGGAGATTTATCAGGGATCTCTCCAAGATCGCCGTGCAACTCATCAAGTTGATCCGGAAGGGTGTTGCTTTTTCATGGGGCCCAGAGCAGCAGGTCTCCTTTGAGACACTTCGCCAGAGACTATGCGAAGCCCCGGTGTTAGCCCTTTCGGAGGGGATGGAGGACTTTGTAGTGTAGTGTGACGCATCGATTTCGGGGTTGGGAGCGGTGCTTATGCAGAGAGGGCATGTGATAACATACGCATCGAGGCATTTGAAGCCTCATGAGATGAGGTATCCAACCCATGATCTGGAGTTGGGGGAAGTGGTGTTCCCCCTCAAGATCTAGCATCACTATCTGTATGGGGTTCGGTGTACCATATACACGGACCACAAAAGCTAGAAGTATTTAATGGATCAGCCTTACCTGAACATGCGCCAGAGGAGATGGTTAGATGTGGTGAAGGATTACGATTGTGACATCCTGTACCACCTGGGCGAGGCTAACGTTGTAGTCGATGCCCTGAGTCGTAGGGCGGAGAGTGCCCCGATACGGGGTGTTTGTATGAGGCTAATAGCGATGACCCCAGTGTTTGACGCCATTCGAGGGGCCCAGGCTGAGGTCGTGAGACCAGAGAACTGTAAGAGAGAGTGGGTTATCGGGCAGGTATCGGAGTTCGTCACTAATAGCCAAGGGCTTATGACCTTTTAGGGTTGGATTTGGGTACCGTTTGTGGGATGAACGTGTACCATCTTGATGGATGAGGCACATAGATCGAGGTTTTCGATTCATCCCAGGGCCACTAAGATGTATTTGGACCTAAAGAAAGAGTATTGGTGGACCTGTATGAAGAGGCATGTTGCATGGTTCGTTGAGAGGTGTTTGATCGGTCGCAGGGTTAAGGCCGAGCACCAGAGACCGCATGGTAAATTGCAGCCCTTGGATGTTCCCGAGTGGAAGTGGGAACAGATCACCATGGACTTCATCACCAAATTGCCAAGGACTACTAGGGGCGTCGATGCAATTTGGGTGATCATGGACAGGTTGACGAAGAGCGCTCACTTCCTTGCTATCAGTGAGAGCTCTTCCGCTGAGAGGTTGGCGGAGTTGTACGTGAAGGAGGTGGTATCACCACATGGAGTGTCGATCTCGATCGTCTCAGACCGAGATGCGCGTTTCACTTCCAGGTTCTGGAAGAAATTTCATGAGGAGTTGCGTACGAGGCTGCATTTTAGCACCACATACCACCCACAGACCAACGGGCAGAGCGAGCAGATGATTCAGACGCTCGAGGACATGCTTCGGGCATCTGTACTAGACTTCGGAGGGGGTTGGGACACATATTTACCTTAGGATGACTTATCCTATAACAACAGGCATCATTCGAGCATTGGTATGCCACACTTTAAGCTGTTGTATGGGAGGAGGTGTTGGACTCCCATCTGCTGGGGTGAGGTCGGTCAGCATGTGATGGGTAGTACAGAGATAGTACTTCAGACGACTGAGCAGATTCAGAAGGTCAGGCAGAGGTTACTGATGGCTCAGAGTCATTAGAAGAGCTACACAGACAGGCGTCACTCGGAGCTCGAGTTCCAAGTTGGTGACTTCGTACTCCTGAAGGTATCTCCTTGGAAACAAGTGATCTGATTCAGGAAGAGAGGCAAGTTGGAGCCTAGGTATATTGGTCCTTTCAGGGTGACCGCCAGGGTGGGCAGGGTAGCGTACCATTTGGAGCAACCTTTGGTGTTGAGTCAGATTCATGATACCTTCCATGTGTCTCAAATGAGGAAGTGTATCGCTGATGAATCGGTACTGGTTCCATTAGAGGACATTCAGGTGGATGTAAAGCTGAACTATCTTGAGAGGGCTATCGCGATTCGGGATAGAAGGATCAAGGTTTTGAGAAACACGGAGGTGTCGTTGTTTCAAGTCCAGTGGCGACACTGGAAGGGTTCCGAGCTGACCTGGGAGACGGAGTTAGAGATGTGTGAGCAGTATCCAGAGTTATTTATGGAAAGAGACTTCGAGGGCGAAGTCTGATTCTAGTGGGGGTGAATTGTAACATCCGGATTTCCAGGTACATTATTTATTCATTTATTTTGGAGATTTTGGAGGGACTCGACGAGTTGATGCTTAGATTCACCAAGTAGAGTCACGAATTCCATCAGTATTAATGACCGGACTCGGCGATTCGACTAGTGGACTCGGCCAGTCCATGCTGTTTAATGAAGTACTAATCCCCGGGGTTTAAGGACTATTTAAAGGGGCTTATAGCCACCAATTGCGGCTACCAGACCCCTGAGTAAAACCCTAAGTGATCTAGAGCATTTGTGAGGAAGGAAAGGCCATTTTTGATCATTGTATGGGTGTTTTTGCAAGAAGAAGGTAACCAAGGCAAGAGGGAGCTGAAAAGGGCACTATTCTGTGGATTTCAGAGCCAAAGAACTTCATATTGAGGTATATATTCGATCCTTCTTCAGTTTTGGGTGTTAATCCTTGAGAGTTAGGGTTTCTTGCCCATTTAGAGTGTGAATGATGGTGCAATTGGTCCCTTCTTGTGTTGAAGCTTCAGATCTGGATCCAAAGAGGTCCAGAGACCTGAACTCCCTGATCTTTATAGGGTGATATTAGGTAATATGAGCTTAGGGTGACATATTGACGCCATTTCCTCAAATAGAGCCATTAGATCTTTGCATGGGCATGAAGATCCAGACTTTACGTGTGTTTATATTGCTTAAGGAGGCCAGATCTATGGGTTAGAGGAACAGATCTGACCTCAGGAGCTCATTTGAGCTTGAGCATGGCATGAACTCGCCGAGTCCCAAGAACAGACTCGACGAGTAGGGCTAGGGTTTCCCAGAGTTCACTTAGTGAGTAACTTGCTGAGTTAGGGGAATGACTCGGTGAGTCAGAGAGAAATAGAGGACTGGAGTTCAAGGCCGAACTCGCCGAGTTCATAATGGGACTCGGCGAGTTGAGTTGGGGTGGCCTCGCGATTCATGCTAGGTGTAACCCGTCGAGAAGGGGAAAGAATCGACGTGTCATGCGAGACTAGAGGGATAGTCGACACGCGTAGACTCACCAAGTCACTTAAGTGCACTCGGCGAGTCGGGTCAAAGTTTAACCATTGACTTTATTGACTTTGAGGGTTTTGTCAATTATGGGGTCTTTGAGGGGTAAAATGGTCTTTTACCCTTCTGAGGATGCTAGGAGAGTGTTGATTCTAGTCTCGAGAGTTATATTTATGAGAGTATCTACTTTATGTGATTAGGCGGAGACTAGACCATATTTCTACCGAGTCAGAGATTTACCGAGATATCTAAGGTGAGACTTCTCACTATACTTTACCTAGAGTGATTTCAAAGTTATGTGGCAGAGTTATTGTATGATATGAATGCGATGTGTGGCACTGCATTATTTCTATGTGATTTTATGTTGTGTAACAGCCCGGAATTTCAGGTATTAGTTTAAATTAATTTGGGGAATATTTAGGGGGGACTCGGCGAGTTGATGCCTGACTCGCCGAGTAGGACCACGGTCTTGGTCACAGATTCGCGACTGGACTCGACGAGTCCATTATGGACTCGGCGAGTCGACGTTGTTCAGCTGAAACCCTAGCCGTTTTGATGCTGGATCGTATATAATGTCTTTAGGGCCGTCATGTCTCGTCTTTTGGCCGATTGAAGATAACCTAAATGGCTGTGGGCATCTGGAGCAAGGGTGAAGGCTAGTGGAAGATTGAAGAGGTTGTTAGACAAGGAGAGGCAAGGTGGTGATCAAAGGAGGATAAAGGGGTTGAGCTCTGAAGGTTGGGGACACAGGGAACATGTTTTCCAGGTAATCCTCGGATCATTTCTGTAGTTTGGTGTTGTACACGAATCTAGGGTTTAGGAAACCCATTTAAGGATTTGATAGATTATAGAGTTGTTACATCTGAGGATGCCAAGAGAGTGTTGATTCTAGTCTCGAGAGTTATATTTATGAGAGTATCTACTTTATGTGATTAGGCGGAGACTAGACCATATTTCTACTGAGTCAGAGATTTACCGAGATATCTAAGGTGAGACTTCTCACTATACTTTACCTAGAGTGATTTCAAAGTTATGTGGCAGAGTTATTGTATGATATGAATGCGATGTGTGGCACTGCATTATTTCTATGTGATTTTATGTTGTGTAACAGCCCGGAATTTCAGGTATTACTTTAAATTAATTTGGGGAATATTTAGGGGGGGACTCGGCGAGTTGATGCCTGACTCGCCGAGTAGGACCACGGTCTTGGTCACAGATTCGCGACTGGACTCGACGAGTCCATTATGGACTCGGCGAGTCGATGTTGTTCAGCTGAAACCCTAGCCGTTTTGATGCTGGATCGTATATAATGTCTTTAGGGCCGTCATGTCTCGTCTTTTGGCCGATTGAAGATAACCTAAATGGTTGTGGGCATCTGGAGCAAGGGTGAAAGCTAGTGGAAGATTGAAGAGGTTGTTAGACAAGGAGAGGCAAGGTGGTGATCAAAGGAGGATCAAGGGGTTGAGCTCTGAAGGTTGGGGACACAGGGAACATGTTTTCCAGGTAATCCTCGGATCATTTCTGTAGTTTGGTGTTGTACACGAATCTAGGGTTTAGGAAACCCATTTAAGGATTTGATAGATTATAGAGTTGTTACAAGTGTTTAAATCCCAGTAATAGTATGTGTAAAGGTCCAGGAAGTCCCATATATATATATTACAGAATCATGCGAATTACAGGAGGCAGTTGATTGACTGCATGGCGAGGACTCGCCGAGTCCAATGATCAGACTCAGCGAGTAGCTTGAAGATTCACTAGGACTCGCCGAGTTGTTCTTCAGACTCGGCGAGTAGCTTGAAGACTTACTGGGACTCGTCGAGTCGTTCTCTAGACTCGGCGAGTGGAGTCGGGGTGTCTAGACTCGCCGAGTCGCCTTTGCACTCGACGAGTCCGGTCAAGTTGACCGTTGACCTGTATGTAATTTCGTAGGGTCAGTGTCTTGTTTGATAAGATCATTAACAAAGGTATGTGGTATTATAGGGAGTCTACAGATTAACGGATCGAGTACGAGTAGCTCCAAGGGTTTATAGCTTGCATACTTCGAGGTGAGTCTTCTCACTATACTTCACCCGGAAGGGTTTGACTGTGTGACCGGAAGGTCGTATGTGATATATGTGATTTACGCTATAACTGGAAAGGTAGATGCTAAACATGTTATGTATGTTTATCCGGGCCGGAAGGCAATATGTTATGTGATAGCAGGAACAGGTATGATGTATGATATATGTGCTATGTGTGTTATGTTATATGAGTTATGCTTTATAAATGTTATGGGCCGGAAGGCAATATACTATGGGCCGGAAGGCAATATAATACGGGTCGGAAGGCGATATGTTATGGGCCGGAAGGCAATTATTTTACGGGCAGGAAGGCAATGTTATGTGGACCGGAAGGTCAGGGCCTGGAAAGGCGTATGTGTGTAAGTCGTATACTGGGGAACTCACTAAGCATTTATGCTTACCAGTTATGTTTATGTTTTTCAGGTACTAGTGATGACCGTGGGAAGGCGCCGGCGTGACACGTACACACTGCCATTGTTGAAGATCTTGGGGATTCATTATTTGTATTTTTGAAATGAACTTGGAATAAATACTTTTGTCGAATAATGTTGTTCTATTTTAAATGAAAATTTTATTTGAGAATTTGAGCTGTTACAATTGGTATCAGAGCCTTGATTTGATGGATTCGGGGGTGCTTTCGGGTGCAACTGAACTCAGACCGAGGATTTGAGGAAAAATCTTTTAAAATAATAAGGACATAACATTTCATAAATGGTAAAGCGGTAAAACAAGAACGGAGCAGTGTGTACGATCAGCGAGCGCCCGAACGGTAAAGATCCCCAGAATACCTTACAATGTTATGTTATGCACTGAATTATGAATTGTTATGCATGCTAGAAGACTAGGTATACATGATAGGACTAGAATGGCCTGTTTCGTGATGCCTTAGTCTAGGGAGATTGCTTATATGAGATATTTGGTAGCGTGCAAGTAGATAGTGCATACTGGAGGTAGAGTACTCATTATTCGGGATTTGGGGAGGAAGATTTGGGACGAATACTGATACGGTGTGGTCGGTAGTATTGGGCCCGTACTACCGAAGACACCGGATCGGTGGAAGACCCAAGTAAGAATCCCTGGAAATCGGAGACTGAGTAGGGTGCGTATCGAGTACAATAGTACTTGGTGGAGTCTCTGATGATTTTATGTTGTATTTCAGAGACATCATGGTCATCACACGCAATGGGACGAGTTCGAGCGATGCGAGTGACGAGGAGATTCGTCAGATGATTCAGGAGGAGGTAGCTGCGGCGGTTCGGGCTGAGATCCCGGAGATGTTCGGGTCTATTAAGACCACCCTGATGGAGGAGTTTGAGGAACGGTACGCCGCACTTACTGAAGCTGCAGTCGCTGCCGCTACCGCAGCTGTGGCTGCTGCTAGGCCGCAAGGGGGTGATTCGTTGCTATTCAGGGAATTCAGCAACACAAAACCCCCTGAGTTCGATGGGACGCAGGATCCGATTGCGGCGATGAGGTGGATCGCCGACATTGAGGGGTGCTTCTATACTTGCTCATGCCCGGAGCACTTGAGGGTAAGGTTCGCCTTGAACCAGCTCCGTCTGGGAGCGAAGGATTGGTGGAAGTTCGTGACGGCGAATTTCACTCAGGCGGAGATTTCAGCGGTGACATGGGAGAGGTTTACCGAGATGTTCAGGGATGAGCACGTTCCCCCAGTGGAGAGGGAACGATTGATTCAGGAGTTCTTGACCCTTAAGCAGGGTACTGATTCCTTGGCGGTGATCACACGGAAGTTTCACGAGAGGGCGATGTTCTGCCCTGAGCTGGTATCTACGGAGCAGTCGCGGATGAGCCGGTATTTGGGAGTTTTGAAGAGGGAGATCCGGGAGTTTGTGTCAAACTCCACCTATCGTACTTTCACTGAGCTTCAGGCGAACGCCAGGAAGCGCGAGATCGAGTTGGAGACTCAGGCAAGGGAGGAGGCCGAGTCTCGGCAGGTGGATCGGCGGCTGGCTCAGTCTCAGCCGGCAGCCAAGCGGACTAAGTTCGCTGATTCGAGGATGGGAGGTCCGAAGGGTCGCACTTGCGCGAAGTGCGGCAAGAGTCACGAGGGGGTGTGTCGAGTTGGTGGTTGCTACAAGTGTGGCAAGGAGGGACACATTGTCAGGGATTGCCCTAAGGGGTTTATGGTTTGCTTTCACTGCAACCAGACAGGCCATAGGAAGGCCGAGTGTCCGCAGCTTCGTCAGGGATCTACACCTACTACCAGGATTACTGAGACCCGACCGGCGAAGGTCGAGGCCCCGAGGGCTCGCGGGAGAGCCTTTCAGCTGACTGCGGAGGAGGTCCGCGCTGCGCCCGATGTTGCGGCAGGTATGTTATCATTCACGTATTTACTTAAAGGTCGAAATGTTATGCTTATGTTAATGTATGTGTAGGTACTTTTCTTCTGAACTCTATGCCTGCTCTAGTGTTATTTGATTCGGGTGCGAGTAGATCGTTTGTATCGTTAGCCTTTAGTCAGCATATCGGCATTAGTCGTGAGCCGTTAAGTCGGCCGTTGAGCGTTTCTATCGCGGCCGAGAGGGTGGTTTGTGCTACGGAGGTTCTTCGGGAATGTGTGCTAGAGATCTTCGGGGTCGTGTTTCCGATTGACCTAATTCCTATTGCGATGGGGGATGTCTGTGTCATCGTAGGCATGGACTGGTTGAGCCGATTCAGCGCCGTCATTGATTGCGAGCGCCAGCTGGTGACTATACGAGACCCTGGTGGGGGGGTTCTTACGGTATACGGCGAGGGTACTCGTTCGGGATCAGCTTTTTGTTCGGCCGCTAGGGCGAGGCAATGCATACAGCAGGGATGTAACGGTTTTGTGGCGTATGTGATGGATACGCGGGAGACTTCCGGGAGACCGAAGACAGTGGAGGAGGTTCCAGTGGTGCGCGAGTTTCCAGATGTTTTTCCCGAGGATTTGCCGGGAGTACCTCCTGCGAGGCAAGTAGAGTTTGGTATCGATCTAGTTCCAGGGGCTGCGCCTATTGCGAAGGTGCCTTATCGCCTTGCACCTCCAGAGATGCAAGAGTTGTCCTCGCAACTCCAGGAATTGTTGGGAAAGGGATTTATTCAGCCGAGTAGCTCGCCGTGGGGAGCACCGATTCTGTTCGTCAAGAAGAAAGATGGTTCACACCGGAT
Organism: Lactuca saligna; assembly: GCF_052625555.1. Lineage (NCBI taxonomy): Eukaryota > Viridiplantae > Streptophyta > Magnoliopsida > Asterales > Asteraceae > Lactuca > Lactuca saligna. The sequence goes on from NC_136425.1 coordinate 86,386,385, forward strand.
GTGTATCGATTACCGGGAGCTGAACAAGGTGACGGTCAAGAACCGCTATCCGTTACCGAGGATCGATGATCTATTCGATCAGCTACAAGGGGCATCTTGGTTTTCCAAGATTGATTTGAGATCAGGGTACCATCAGGTAAGAGTGCGGGATGAGGACGTCCAGAAGACAGCATTCAGGACGCGGTATGGGCATTACGAGTTCGTGGTGATGCCTTTTGGGCTCACCAATGCCCCAGCAGTGTTCATGGACCTCATGAACAGAGTATGCAGGCCGATGCTGGATCGGTCTGTGATTGTATTTATCGACGACATTCTGGTGTATTCGCGGTCTAGAGAGCAGCATGAGGGGCATTTGAGGGAGGTCCTTGAGGTACTGAGATCGGAGAAGCTATATGCAAAATTCTCCAAATGTGATTTCTGGTTACGGGAGGTCCAATTTCTGGGACACGTTGTTAATCAGACAGGAATATTGGTTGATCCGGCCAAGGTGAAAGCAGTGATGAGTTGGGAGGCACCGAAGTCACCTTCTGAGATCAGGAGTTTCCTTGGGTTGGCGGGGTACTATCGGAGGTTTATTAGGGACTTCTCCAAGATCGCGGTGCCGCTCACCAGATTGACCCGGAAGGGTGTTACATTTTCATGGGGACCCGAACAGCAGACTTCCTTCGAGGCACTTCGTCAAAGACTGTGCGAAGCCCCGGTATTAGCTCTCCCGGAAGGGATGGAGGACTTTGTCGTATATTGCAACGCATCGATTTCGGGACTGGGTGCGGTATTGATGCAGAGGGGCCATGTGATAGCCTATGCATCCAGGCAGCTGAAGCCTCACGAGGCGAGATATCCCACGCATGACTTAGAGTTGGGGGCAGTAGTGTTCGCCCTCAAAATTTGGCGTCACTACCTGTACGGGGTTCGTTGTACTATATACACGGACCATAAGAGTTTGAAGTATTTGATGGATCAACCCAACCTAAATATGCGTCAGAGGAGATGGTTAGACGTGGTTAAGGATTATGACTGTGAGATCCTATACCACCCAGGCAAGGCTAATGTGGTAGCCGATGCATTGAGTCGTAGGGCGGAGAGCACTCCATTGCGGGACGTATGTTTGAGATTGACGGTGATGACTTCGGTATTAGATGCTATTCGTGGGGCACAGGCCGAGGTTGTGAAATCCGGGATGCAGAAGAAGGAGCGGGTCGTTGGGTTAATTTCAGAGTTCGTTATGGATGGACGGGGACTTCTGACGTTTCAGGGTCGGATCTGGGTACCATTCGTGGGCGGTTCGCGTGTTACTTTGATGGAGGAGGCACACAGATCGAAATTCTCGATCCATCCCGGTGCTACGAAAATGTATTTGGATTTGAGAAAGGGGTACTGGTGGCCTTGCATGAAGAGAGACGTCGCTTGGTTCGTTGAGAGGTGTTTGACCTGTCGTAGGGTTAAGGCCGAGGACCAGAGACCGCATGGTAAGTTGCAACCCTTGGAGATTCCTGAGTGGAAGTGGGAACAGATCACGATGGATTTCATCACCAAATTGCCGAGAACTGCTAGGGGAGTCGATGCGATTTGGGTGGTTGTGGATAGGATGACAAAGAGTGCACACTTCCTTGCCATTAGCGAAAGTTCATCAGCAGAGAAGTTGGCAGAGTTATACGTGAGAGAGATAGTATCTCGGCATGGAGTGCCGACCTCGATTGTTTCGGACCGCGATGTACGCTTCACTTCCAGGTTCTGGAAGAAATTCCATGAGGAGTTGGGTACTAAACTGCATTTTAGTACCGCATACCATCCCCAGACCAACGGTCAGAGCGAGCGGACGATTCAAACATTGGAAGACATGCTTAGAGCGTGTGTGTTAGACTTCGGGGGTAGCTGGGATGCGCATTTGCCGTTGGCTGAGTTTTCCTACAACAACAGCCATCATTCGAGCATTGGTATGCCACCTTTTGAGTTGTTCTATGGTAGGAGGTGTCAGACTCCCATTTGCTGGGGAGAAGTGGGACAGAGAGTGATGGGTAGTACAGAGATCGTACTTCAGATGACCGAACAGATTCAACAGGTGAGGCAGAGGTTATTGACCGCCCAGAGCCGACAGAAGAGTTACGCGGACAGACACCGGTCCGAGCTCGAATTCCAGGTTGGCGACTTCGTTCTCCTAAAGGTTTCTCCTTGGAAAGGAGTGATTTGGTTCAGAAAGAGGGGCAAATTGGGGCCCCGGTTCATAGGTCCATTTCGTATAGTTGCAAGGGTAGGTCGGGTAGCTTATCGGTTGGAGTTGCCAGCAGAGCTGAGTCAGATTCACAATACCTTTCACGTATCACAGTTGAGGAAGTGTATAGCCGATGAATCGGCAGTGGTTCCGTTAGAAGATATTCAGGTGGATGCGAGCCTGAATTACGCCGAGAGATCAGTAACTATCAGGGATCGGAAGATCAAGGTTCTACGGAACAAGGAGATACCTCTGGTGTTGGTTCAGTGGCAACATCGGAAGGGATCGGAGATGACTTGGGAGCCGGAGAGGGAAATGCGGGAGCAACATCCGGAGTTATTCGCAGAATGAGACTTCGAGGGCGAAGTCTAGTTCTAGTGGGGGAGAGTTGTAACAGCCCGGAATTTCAGGTATTACTTTAAATTAATTTAGGGAATATTTAGGGGGGGACTCGGCGAGTTGATGCCTGACTCACCGAGTAGGACCACGGTCTTGGTCACAGATTCGCGACTGGACTCGACGAGTCCATTATGGACTCGGCGAGTCGACGTTGTTCAGCTGAAACCCTAGCCGTTTTGATGCTGGATCGTATATAATGTCTTTAGGGCCATCATGTCTCGTCTTTTGGCCGATTGAAGATAACCTAAACGGCTGTGGGCATCTGGAGCAAGGGTGAAGGCTAGTGGAAGATTGAAGAGGTTGTTAGAAAAGGAGAGGCAAGGTGGTGATCAAAGGAGGATCAAGGGGTTGAGCTCTGAAGGTTGGGGACACAGGGAACACGTTTTCCAGGTAATCCTCGGATCATTTCTGTAGTTTGGTGTTGTACACGAATCTAGGGTTTAGGAAACCCATTTAAGGATTTGATAGATTATAGAGTTGTTACAAGTGTTTAAATCCCAGTAATAGTATGTGTAAAGGTCCAGGAAGTCCCATATATATATTACGGAATCATGCGAATTACAGGAGGCAGTTGATTGACTGCATGGCGAGGACTCGCCGAGTCCAATGATCAGACTCGGCGAGTAGCTTGAAGATTCACTAGGACTCGCCGAGTTGTTCTTCAGACTCGGCGAGTAGCTTGAAGACTTACTGGGACTCGTCGAGTCGTTCTCTAGACTCGGCGAGTGGAGTCGGGGTGTCTAGACTCGCCGAGTCGCCTTTGCACTCGACGAGTCCGGTCAAGTTGATCGTTGACCTGTATGTAATTTCGTAGGGTCAGTGTCTTGTTTGATAAGATCATTAACAAAGGTATGTGGTATTATAGGGAGTCTACAGATTAACGGATCGAGTACGAGTAGCTCCAAGGGTTTATAGCTTGCATACTTCGAGGTGAGTCTTCTCACTATACTTCACCCGGAAGGGTTTGACTGTGTGACCGGAAGGTCGTATGTGATATATGTGATTTATGCTATAACTGGAAAGGTAGATGCTAAACATGTTATGTATGTTTATCCGGGCCGGAAGGCAATATGTTATGTGATAGCAGGAACAGTTATGATGTATGATATATGTGCTATGTGTGTTATGTTATATGAGTTATGCTTTATAAATGTTATGGGCCGGAAGGCAATATACTATGGGCCGGAAGGCAATATAATACGGGCCGGAAGGCGATATGTTATGGGCCGGAAGGCAATTATTTTACGGGCCGGAAGGCAATGTTATGTGGACCGGAAGGTCAGGGCCTGGAAAGGCGTATGTGTGTAAGTCGTATACTGGGGAACTCACTAAGCATTTATGCTTACCAGTTATGTTTATGTTTTTCAGGTACTAGTGATGACCGTGGGAAGGCGCCGGCGTGACACGTACACACTGCCATTGTTGAAGATCTTGGGGATTCATTATTTGTATTTTTGAAATGAACTTGGAATAAATACTTTTGTCGAATAATGTTGTTCTATTTTAAATGAAAATTTTATTTGAGAATTTGAGCTGTTACATGTTGTGTGTGTATATCAGATTTAGGACCGGAAGGTCCATAGAGCTAGTTCCAGAGGGTCCATAGAGTTAGGTTTAGAATTAAGTGCCAGTGTATTTGTATGCTATTTATTCTATGAGATTTATTGTGATATGTGATATGCATGATCCAGAGTTATTAGAGTTAGGACATTTGGGTCCATAGAGTTAGGGCCAGAGGGTCCATAGAGAGTAGGGACTGGAGGGTACCACTGAGACACATTGACCAGAGGGTCAACAGAGTTATAGCCTTGAGTGTCTAAAATGTGTTAGAGTGGTATTTTGGGGAACTCACTAAGCTTCGTGGTTATAGTGTTTTGTGTTATGTGTTTCAAGGACTAGTGAGGAGCGCGGGAAGGCGCCGACATGATTCGTACACACACACATGGAGTTTTATGTATTTCGATCTTGGGAAATGTTTTATGGAACCGAGATATGATACAATGAGATTTTATTAGTAATTGTGAATGAACAATGTGCTTGAAAATGTGAAAAATTGCTTTAATTTTTACGGTGTTACAAGTTGGTATCAGAGCCTTGGTTTGAGGGATTCGGATGTATCTTCGGGCGTACCCGAAATTAAACTGAGGATTTGAGAAAAATTTTGATAACAAAACAATTTTTAAAGAGTAAAAAAAGAGTTTTGAGACAAACAGAGTAGAGCCGTGTGTACGATCAGCCAGCGCCCGAACGATGATTTCCCAAAATACCCTTGCAATAAGTGTTATGATATATATTATGTTATATGATGAGTTATATTATGCATGCTAGAGTAGACTAGATATTCTTATTAGGACTAGAGTAGCCTGATATGTGATGCCTTAGTCTAGGAGTTTTTCTGCTAGGGATGCTTGAGAGTGTTTAGATAGTAGCGAGGAGCTTATGAGAGATCTGATAGTGAATAACATATGATTAAAGAGAGTAGAGTACTTGTGATTTGGGACTCTGGGAGGAGGACTTGGGATGGATGTTGATGTGGTGTGGATGGTAGTATTGGGCCCGTACTACTAAAGACACTGGGTCATTGCGCAGACCAAGTAAGAATCCCCAGAGTACTAAGGAACAAGTAGGGTGGAGTCAACAAGTGTAAGTATACTCGAGTGATTCCGTAATATTCTTACATCATATTTCAGAGGGAGATCATGGTTGGGACACGCCACACAACAGGGAGCAGCAACACTAGTGATGAGGAGATCCGTAGGATCATTCATGAGGAGGTGGCTGCGGCCATCAGGCTAGAGATACCAGAGATGTTCGGGTCTATCAAGAACAAACTGATAGAGACACTTGATGAGAGATACGCTGCTCTTTCTGAGGTTGCGGTTGATGTGGCTACTGCAGCCATAGTTGCGACTAGGCTGCAGGGTGGTAATGTGTTGCTGTTCCGGGAGTTCAGCAACACAAAACCACCGGAGTTTGATGGGACCCAGGACCTGATTGCAGCGATGAGGTGGATTTCATACATCGAGGGGTGTTTCTTTATTTTCTCATCACCAGAGCATTTGAGAGTCCGGTTCGCGTTGAACCAGCTTCGCTTGGGAGCGAATGACTGGTGGAAGTTTGTGACGGATCATTATTCACCTGCTGAGATTGCTGCAGTGACCTGGGAGTGGTTTACTGCTATGTTTCGAGATGAGTACATTCCCCAGGTGGAGGGGGAGCGTTTGGATCAGGAGTTTCTAACCCTCAAGCAGGGTACTGAATCTGTTACAGTGATTATGAGGATGTTCCATGAGCAGGCGATGTTCTGTCCAGAGCACGTGTCCTTCGAGCAGGCATGTATGAGCCGATAACTGAGCATTTTGAGGAGGGATATACGAGAGTTCATCGCGAACTCGACGTACCGGACATTTTCCGAGCTTCAGGCAAATGCTCGGAAGAGGGAGATAGAGTTGGAGACCCAGGCTAGGGAGGAGGCTGAGTCTTAGGGGAGAGATCGGCGACCGGCTCAGTGTCAGCCAGCAGCCAAGTGGGCTAAGCCCGCTTATTCGAGACCTGGGATTCAGAGGGGTTGCACTTGTGGCAAGTTCAGCAAGAGCCACGATGGGGGTGTGCAGAGCGGGGTCTTGCTACAAATGTGGCAAGGAGGGGCATATGGCCAAGGATTGCCCCAAGGGGTTTGTAGTATGTTTTCATTGCACCCAGACCGGACACCGGAAGGCAGAGTGTCCACACTTGTGAGGGACAGCTCAGGGAGCATCTTAGGGATCTGCCCCTGCTGCAGTGAGAGCTACAGAAAGTCGGCACCTAAAGGCCGAGGCACCGAAGGCGCGAGGGAGAGCTTTCCAGTTGACCGCAGAGGAGGTCCGCGCAGCACCCGATGTCGTGGTTGGTATGTATTCTTCTCATGTTTATTTTGTGTTTATGATGATATACTTATATTATGATATGCGTAGGTACATTTCTTGTATGTTCGGTGCCTGCTTTGGTGTTATTTGACTCGGGTGCGAGTCGTTATTTTGTATATTTAGCCTTTGGTCAGCACATCAGTATTAGTCGAGAGGCATTGAGTCGACCTCCGAGAGTTTCCATAGCTGATGAGAGAGAAGTGTATGCGAATGAGGAGATTCGAGGGTGTGTACTCGATATTTTTGGCGTTGAGTTTCCGATCGATTTAGTTCCTATTGCAACGGGAGATGTTTATGTCATCGTGGGCATGGACTGGTTGAGCAAATTTGGAGCGGTTATCGACTGCAAGAGATAGTTGGTGACCATACGAGACCCGAGTGGAGGAGTTCTTACGGTGTACGGTGAGGGTACACATTCTGGTTCAGCATTTTGTTCGGCCGCTAGAGCGAGACAGAGTCTACAGGAGGGCTGTAGTGGGTTTGTGGCGTATGTGATGGATACGAGGGTTGATTCATGGAGGCCGAGGTCAGTTGATGAGGTTCCGATAGTGCAAGAGTTCCCGGATGTTTTCCTAGAGGAGTTGTCGCACGTGCCTCTTGAGCGGCAGGTAGAGTTTCGTATCGATTTGGTTCTGTGGGCAGCACCTATCGCCATGGCGCCCTATCTCCTTACACCCGAAGAGATGCAGGAGTTATCCTTGCAGGTTCAGGAGTTGCTGCGGAAGGGGTTTATTCGACCGAGGAAGTCGGTGTGGGGAGCGCCTATCCTCTTTGTCAAGAAAAAGGATGGCTCACACCGGATGTGCATTGATTACCGAGAGTTAAACAAGTTATCAGTCAAGAATCGTTACCCATTGCCAAGGATCCACGATTTGTTCGATCAGTTACAGGGAGCATCTTGGTTCTCCAATATTGACTTAAGATCTGGATATCATCAGATGAGTGTGCGAGATAAGGATATCAAGAAGACATCATTCAGGACTCGTTACGGGCATTACGAGTTCGTGGTGATGCCTTTTGGACTCACCAATTCACCGACGGCGTTCATGGTTCTCATGAACAGAGTGTGCATGCTGATGTTGGACCGCTCGGTGATCGTGTTCATCGATGATATATTGGTGTATTCAAAATACAGAGAGCAGCATGAGGAGCGTTTGAGGGAGTTCCTTGGAGTTTTGAGATCGGAGAGGCTTTACGCAAAATTATACAAGTGTTATTTCTGGCTACGAGAGGTCCAGTTCCTTGGGCACCTCGTTAACTAGAATGGGATAATGGTCGATCTGGCCAAGATTGAGGCAGTGATGAGTGGGAGGTGCCGAGATCCCCCACCGAGATAAGGAGTTTCTTAGGATTGGCAGGCTATTACCGGAGATTTATCATGGATCTCTCCAAGATCGCCGTGCAACTCACCAAGTTGACCCGGAAGGGTGTTGCTTTTTCATGGGGCCCAGAGCAGCATGCCTCCTTCGAGACACTTCACTAGAGACTATGCGAAGCCCCCGTGTTAGCCCTTCCGGAGGGGATGGAGGACTTTGTAATGTATTGTGACGCATCGATTTCGTGGTTGGGAGTGGTGCTTATACAGAGAGGGCATGTGATAACATACGCATCGAGGCATCTGAAGCCTCATAAGATGAGGTATCCCACCCATGATCTGGAGTTGGGGGCAGTGGTGTTCCCCCTCAAGATCTAGCATCACTATCTGTATGGGGTTCAGTGTACCATATACACGGACCACAAAAGCTTGAAGTATTTAATGGATCAGCCTTACCTGAACATGCGCCAGAGGAGATGGTTAGATGTGGTGAAGGATTACGATTGTGACATCCTGTACCACCCGGGAAAGGCTAACGTTGTAGTCGATGCCCTGGGTCGTAGGGCGGAGAGTGCCCTGATACGAGGTGTTTGTATGAGGCTAATAGTGATGACCCCAGTGTTTGATGCCATTCGAGGGGCCCAGGCTGAGGCCGTGAGACTAGAGAACCGTAAGAGAGAGTGGGTTAACGGGCAGGTATCAGAGTTCGTCACCGATAGTCGAGGGCTTATGACCTTTCAGGGTCGGATTTGGGTACCGTTTGTGGGATGAACGCGTATCATCTTGATGGATGAGGCGCATAGATCGAGGTTTTCGATTCATCCCAGGGCCACTAAGATGTATTTGGGCCTGAAGAGAGAGTATTGGTGGCCCCGTATGAAGAGGCATATTGCATGGTTCGTTGAGAGGTGTTTGATCAGTCGCAAGGTTAAGGCCGAGCACCAGAGACCACATGGTAAATTGCAGTCGTTGGATGTTCCCGAGTGGAAGTGGGAGCAGATCACCATGGATTTCATCACCAAATTGCCAAGGACTACTAGGGGCGTCGATTCAATTTGGGTGATCGTGGACAGGTTGACGAAGAGCGCTCACTTCCTTGCTATCAGTGAGAGCTCTTCCACTGAGAGGTTGGCGGTGTTGTACGTGAAGAGGGTGGTATCACGGCATGGAGTGCCGATCTCAATCGTCTCAGATCGAGATGTGCGTTTCACTTCTAGGTTCTGGAAGAAATTTCATGAGGAGTTGGGTACGAGGCTGCATTTTAGCACCGCATACCACCCACAGACTGACGGGCAGAGCGAGCGGACGATTCAGACGCTCGAGGACATGCTTTGGGAATGTGTACTGGACTTCGGAGGGAGTTGGAACACATATTTACCTTAGGATGACTTTTCCTATAACAACAGGCATCATTCGAGAATCGGTATGCCACCCTTTAAGCTATTGTATAGGAGGAGGTGTCGGACTCTCATCTGCTGGGGTGAGGTCGGTCAGCGTGTGATGGGTAGTACAGAGATAGTACTACAGATGACCGAGTAGATTCAACAGGTCAGGCAGAGGTTACTGAAGGCTCAGAGTCGTCAGAAGACCTATGCAGACAGGCGTCGCTCGGAGCTCAAGTTCCAAGTTGGTGACTTTGTACTCCTGAAGGTATCTCCTTAGAAAGGAGTGATCTGATTCAGGAAGAGAGGCAAGTTGGAGCCTAGGTATATTGGTCCTTTCAGGGTGACCGCCAGGGTGGGTAGGGTAGCATACCGTTTGGAGCTACCTACGGAGTTGAGTCAGATTCATGATACCTTCCACGTGTTTCAGTTGAGGAAGTGTATCGCTAATGAGTCGGCAGTGGTTCCATTAGAGAACATTCAGGTGGATGCGAGCCTGAACTATGTTGAGATGCTGATCGTGATTCGGGATAGAAGGATCAAAGTTTTGAGAAACAAGGAGGTGTTATTGGTTCAAGTCCAGTGGCAACACCGGACGGGTTCCAAGCTGACCTTGGAGCTTGAGTTAGAGATGCGTGAGTAGTATCCAGAGTTATTTTTGGAAACAGACTTCAAGGGCAAAGTCTGATTCTAGTGGGGGAGACATATAACATCCGGATTTCTAGGTACGTTATTTATTCATTTATTTTTGAGATTTTGTAAGGACTCGACGAGTTGATGCTTAGACTCACCGAGTAGAGTCGTGAATTCCATCCGGATGAATGACCGGACTCAGCGAGTCAACTAGTAGGCTCGGCAAGTCCACGCTGTTTAATGAAACCCTAATCCACTGGGTTTGAGGACTATTTAAAGGGCCTTATAGCCACCAATTGCGGCTACCAGATCCCTGAGTGAAACCATAAGCTATGTAGAGCGTTTGTCAGGAACGAAAGGCCATTTTTGATCCTTGTGTGGGTGTTTTTGCAAGAAGAAGGTGACTAAGACAAGAGAGAGCTGAAGAGGGCGCTATTCTGTGGATTTCAGAGCACAAGAACTTCATATTGAGGTATATATTTGATCCTTCTTCTGTTTTGGGTGTTAATCCTTGATAGTTAGGGTTTCTATCCCATTTAGAGTGTGAATGATGGTGCAATTGGTCCCTTCTTATGTTGAAGCTTCAGATCTGGATCCAAAGAGGTCCAGAGACCTTAACTCCCTGATCATTATGGGGTGATATTGGGTAATATGAGCTTAGGGTGACATATTGAGGCCATTTCCTCAAATAGAGCCATTGGATCTTTGCATGGGCATCAAGATCCAGACTTTACGTGTTTATATTGCTTAAGGAGGCCAGATCTATGGGTTAGAGGAACGGATTTGACCTCAGGAGGTCATTTGAGCTTGAGCACGGCATGAACTCGCTGAGTCCCAAGAACAGACTCGACGAGTAGGGCTAGGGTTTCCCATAGTTCACTTAGTGAGTAACTTGCCAAGTTGGGGGAATGACTCGGTGAGTCAGAGGGAAATAGAGGACTGGAGTTCAAGGCAGAACTCGCCCAGTTCATAATGGGACTCGGCGAGTTGAGTCGGGTGGCCCCGTAATTCATCCCAGGTGTAACCCATCGATCATGGGAAAAAATCGACGGGTCATGCGAGACTAGAGGGATAGTGGACACGCGTAGACTCGTTGAGTCACTTAAGTGCACTCGGCGAGTCTGGTCAAAGTTTGACCATTGACTTTGTTGACTTTTAGGGTTTGGTCAACAATGGGGTCTTTGAGGGGTAAAATGGTCTTTTACCCTTCTGAGGATGCCAATAGAGGGTTGAGTCTAGTCTCGCGAGTTATATTTATGAGAGTATTTACTTTATGTGATTAGGCGGAGACTAGACCATATTTCTACCGAGTAATAGATTTACCGAGATATCTGACGTGAGTCTTCTCACTCTACTTTACCTAGAGTAATATCAGAGTTATGTGGCAGAGTTATTGTATGCTATCTATGCGATGTGTGGCACTGCATTATTTCTATGTGATTTATGTTGTGTGTATATCAGAGTTAGGACCAGAAGGTCCACAAAGCTAGGATCAGAGGGTCCATAGAGTTAGGTTTAGAATTAAGTGCTAGTGTATTTGTACGCTATTTATTCTATGATATTTATTGTGATATGTGATATACATGATTCAGAGTTATTAGAGTTAGGACCTTGGGGTCCATAGAGTTAGGGCCAGAGGGTCCACATAGAGTTGGGACTCGAGGGTCCCACTGAGACACATTGACCAGAGGGTCAACAGAGTTATAGCCTTGAGTGGCTAATATGTGTTAAAGTGATATTTTGGGTAACTCACTAAACTTCGTGCTTACAGTATTTTGTGTTATGTGTTTCAGGTACTAGTGAGGTGTGCGGGAAGGTGCCGTCATGATTCGTACAGACACACATGGAGTTTTGATGTATTTCTATCTTGGGAAATTTTTTTATGGAACAGAGATATGATACAATGAGATTTTATTAATAATTGTGAATGAACAATGTGATTGAAAATGTGAAAATTTGCTTTAATTTTTACGGTGTTACATGATTCGTGGTTCGATTCCTGTTGATGCATTTTTCTCATTTTGTGTTGGACTTGGCGAGTTGGAGGCCCGACTCGCTGAGTAGGATCAATTTTGGCGCAGGATTTAAGTGAGGGACTCGGTGAGTCGGGTTGCAGACTCGGTGAGTCCATGCTAGTCAAGTAAAACCTTAACCAGGGTGTTTGTACCCTATTTAAACACTCTAACTTGGCCTCCCTTGTCCCTAACACTTCCAGAGAGCTGTAGAGCAAACCCCTAGGCCTATATTGTTCTTGTGAGTGACTTTTGGCTTGGTGAAGGAAGTTTGGAGCTTGGAAGAAGAAGGAGGAGGTTGAAGTGTGCAAGGAGGGGAAGTAGATCCGAAATCTACACTGTGAGAAGCTTCCATTCAGGTAGAAAAGTTCCTACCTTGATCACTAGTTCATTAGATCCCCTTTTTGTCGCTAATTGATGGTTTTCAAGCCCTAAAACTTCAAAACCCATGTATTTATGATCTATGTTCTGAAAGGACTTCAGATCTGGACCTTATGGACACCTTAGGAGTGTAAAGTCTCTGTGGTCAAAGTGATTGAGGTCCCTATTGAGTGTATGACCTCATAAAGAGTTTGGAATTGCCTTTTAGAGCTCTTATGGCCATGCATGCACGTAAAGTTTGGAACTTTATGTGATAAGCATACCCTAGGAGCTTTGATCTATGGTTTGGAATCATTGCATGTCTCGAATTTGGTCTATATGAGTGGAGGGTTGAAGGGACTCGGCGAGTTCCAAAGTGGACTCGGCGAGTTCTATGAAGATGGTCTTAGACTCGGTGAGTCCTTTGAAGATTGCCTAGAACTCGACAAGTTGTTCTTCAACTCGGCGAGTCATATGAACTGTTATTGAGCTAAGAGGGGTTTTAGTGTAGAAGGTCCAACCCATCATAGCTGCACGCGGGATGAGCAATTTAACATGTAGCAATAGTCCTAGAAACTCATATCCTCAAGATATATGCTCTGGTGAGGATTTGGAAACGAGTAGGAGAGGGACTCGGCAATTCTGCACCATGACTTGGTGAGTCCAGTCAACTGGAAGTTGACTTTGACCAAGGAGTTGACCTTGGACCTGGGGTTGGTCAGTCATTTGACCTAAGGGTATTTAGGAGTGACTAATCTTTGTTTATGGATTTATAGCCAGAGGATTGCTGGTGCAGCAGTCAGTCATCTAGCAAGCAGATTTTCAGCAGCTACTTTTTTAGGTGAGTTACCATCCAGTAGCGGTGGGTCTACGGCCATAATGTCGGCCCACCAGTAGGAGTTGTATGTTAGATGATTGTCTTTGTGATATCATCTAGGTTTACTACTACCTGATATGTTATATGCTGGCATGATATGTTATATGTGATAGTAGTAGAGTTCGGTTGATAGGACCGAATGGTAGGTCAGGCACCCCAGATATGTCTGACAGTATGTGATGGTATGTTTGTATGTTGGCATGATATGTTATATGTGATAGAGTTAGTAGGAGGGGAGTAGTTCCCAAGTGCGGTTGTTAGGACCGACAGGTAGTTCGGCACACCAGAATAGCCTAACATGGGTAGGTCAGCACCCCAGATGGCTTGACATGGGTAGGACGGCATCCCAGAATGGCCGCACGGGTAGGTCGGCACCCCACAATGGCCGTACCGGGCAGGTCGGGCACCCCAGAATTGCCCGGCAGTATGTATGTTATATGATTGTATGGTATGTTGTACGATGGGGGAGCTCACTAAGCTTTGTGCTTACAGTTTACAGTTTTGGTTTCAGGTACCTCTTCAGCGAAGGGGAAGGAGCTGGCACGATAGCGGCACATCATACACACACTCCCGTTTTCCGCATCATGAGATATTCTGGGATTTGTACTCTAACATTATTATGACTTATGTTTTGGGTTTGCAGACATGAAATATGTTTAAAGAAATGATATGGTCGAATGTTTTTTATTTACAAATGTTTTACAAAGTGTTTAATTGAAAATGAAATTTTTGGACTTCAAAAATTGGGTAATTACACCTGAGCTGCTCGTTACAACTAGACATGCCAGTGTAGGGTGACAATTATCTTTAGAAACCAACACTTGAAGAACGTCAAGACATGCGTTTAGTCATATTATTATGGTTGTAACGACTCCCATAGAGTCAGATTCTATTAACTTAGGGTTTACGAAGAATAGACACCCTACTAGTTTTTATAAATCACCAAACTATGTTTCGTTGCATTGTAAACAAAAATCCACCTCTCTGGTCTTCGAGTTTGAAGACCACAACTCTTTTATATATAGAAAATATACGATTTTCTTGGAACACACTTTTTCTAATACAAACAAAGAAAGGTATAGAACATGTATGCAATACACGGTTTTGGAAACAAGACTCACAACTACGTTTTATGAAAATATTGGATTTTCGGGGAACACACTCATTACAAGTATAACAAAAGGAAACAAAGGGCATGCATGCGTATATCCACGGTTTTTAGAAAGAGACGTACAATTCTTTTTTTTAGAAAATATTAGATTTTCTGAAAGTACAACAAGTACGTTTCTAAACAGGTGCAAAACTATTTCCCACAAAAATGCTTATGAACTCACCAACTTTTTAGTTGACACTTTTCAAAACGAGTTCTATTCTCAAGGATATAGTAGGCGGGTACCCAACCCTTTTTAAGGGTCGGCATCTTTATTCATGTTTTACCTACTCTTCAGTTATTTGTATTTGACTTTTCAACAATTGTGTTTGTAAACAATGTAATACATTAAATCCAAATGTATGAATGTTTGTGTTGCTATGTTTCATTACTATTCAATTGTTATGATAGCGTACATGAAGTCACTCCATCCGCCCCCATACGTTTCTGTCGTTCTGGTTTGGGGGTGTGACAAATCACTGTTTAATCTATTGTATCTTCTCGGTGGTCTGCAAAACTACCTTAGTCCCACCCATGACCCTATAGCTAACCTCACCCCAACAGACTAGGGTATGACATCTCCGTCTATACAACAGCTCAAATGGTGGAGCACCAATACTAGAATGAAAGCTATTGTTGTATGAGAACTATGTAAGGGGTAGGTAGGAATTCCAGCTCCCACAAAAGTCAATGATGCAGGCCCTCAACATATCCGCAAGGGTCTGAATGGTCTGTTCACTCTGGTCATCTGTCTACGGATGGTAAGCAGTGCTGAAATGCAGTTTCGTGCCTAGTTCCTCATGAAATGGGAGGTGAATCGAACATCACGGTGTGACACAATAGAGACCATCACCCCATGGAGAGCAACGATATCATGGAGATACACATCAGCTAACTTCGTGGTAGGCGAACCCTCCCGAATAACCAAAAAATGGGCGCTCTTGGTCAATCGATCCACGATGACCCATATCGCATCATATCCCTTTTCCGTCACCGGAAACTTGGTAATAAATTCCATCGTGATATGCTCCCATTTCTACATTGGAATCTCCAGAGGCTGAAGCTTGCTATGCGGCATCTGATGCTCATCCTTGACCATCCTGTAGGTCAAACGTCTCTCGACGTACCAAGTGATCTCTCGCTTCACGCACGGCCACGAGTAACTCAAACTCAGATACCGATACATCTTGGTGGCCCCTGGGTGAATGGAGACACGAGACTTACGAGCCTCCTCTAGTACAATCTTTCTAACCCCACCAGACATCGGAACCCACACCCGACCGCATCGGGTCAATAATCCACGACTATCCTACACGAATCTGGTGATCTCGCCTCTGATTTTTTTATTTTTCCAATTCTCCTATTGTACACCCTCAGCCTGGGCCTCTGTAATCAATCCCACCAGTGGGGCATCCAAGGAAATCCTCATACACGATGTCGGAACAGATGATCTAGCCGACTTATGGCTCAAGGCATCTGCCACCATGTTCTATTTACCCGGATGGTAAAGGATCTTGCAGTCATAATCCTTGACTATGTCTAACCACCTGTTGCTTGATGTTCAAGTTCGGGTGATCCATGATGTGTCGCAAACTCTTGTGGTCAGTGTATATGGTACAGCGGACCCCGTAGAGATAATGTCTCCAAATCTTGAAAGCGAATATCATCGCTCCCAACTCCAGATCATGTGTGGGATATCTCGTCTCATGTGGCTTCATCTGCTGTGAAGCATAGGCCATCACCCATCCTCTCTACATGGGGAATGCTCCCAAACCGTTGATTGATGCATCACAGAACACCATAAAATCCTCAATTGCCTCAGGGAGTGTCAAAATTGGCGCCTCGCATAGTCGTTGTCGTAGAGTCTCAAATGCAGTCTGCTGCTCAGGGCCCCACCATAAATCCTCCCCCTCCTCGTCAGACGAGTGAGGGGTACCACAATCTTGGAAAAATCCTGTATGAATCTCTGGTAGTACACTGCCAATCCCAAGAAGCTCCTATTATCTGAGGAAGATTTCGGAACCTCCCAATGCATTACCATCTCGATCTTGGCCGAATTAACCAAAATACCCTCCTAGTTAACGAGATGTCCAAGGAACTGAACCTCTCGCAACCAAAACTCACATTTTGAGAACTCGGAATACCGTCATTCTCATCTAAAAACTCCTAATAGCTTATGGAGATGCTCCTTATGCAGCTCTCTGGTCTTGGAATACAACAATATATCATCTATAAACACAATGACCAAGAGATCGAGCATCGGTCTGCATACCCGATTCATCAGGTCCATGAATACTACTGGTGCGTTGGTGAGCCCAAACTCCATCACCATGAACTCGTAATATCCATAACGAATCCGAAACGCGGTCATTTCCACAACATCCTCCCTCACCCTGACCTAATGGTACCCGGACCTCAAGTCTATATTGGAGAACCAAGATGCTCCCTGTAGCTGATCAAAGAGATCATCAATCTGTGGACGTGGATAACCTTTCTTCACTATAAATTTGTTCAACTCCCGGTAATCAATGCACATCCGTTGTGAACCATCCTTCTTCCTGACGAAGAGAATCAGCGCTCCCTACAGGGAACTGCTCAGACGAATGAACTTCTTGCCTAGAAGTTCCTATAGTTGAGATGAAAGCTCCTTCATCTCTGGTGGTGCCAATCGATACGACGCCTTGGCAATATGGGCCGCACCTGGCACAAGGTTGATCCCGAATTCGACCTGCCTCTCTGGAGGTACTCTGGGTAACTGCTTCGGAAACACATCAGCAAACTCTCTGAAAACTGGAACCTCCGAAACTGAGACCTGATCCCTGACATGCACATACACCACAAATGCCAAATAACCTACACACCAGTGTTGAATATAATGCCGAGCTCTAGCGGCTAAACAGAACCCTGAACCCAACCTGGTGCCCTCGCCGTAGATAACTATTTCTCCCCCACTTAGGGTTCGAACTACCACATGCGGACCCTCACAGTCGATCATGACACCAAAATGACTCGGCCAATTCATACCCACTATCAGATACATATCCCTATGGTAATTAGAATCAAGTCAATCGGGAAGGATATCCTGAAGATATCCAGAACGCCATTCCCAATACACTGAAGAAGCAAAAATCCCATGTTCGTTGGCGATGGAAAATCGCAACAGACACTCTAGCTCTAATATAGACAAATTGAACTCCTTACTAAATGATCATGAGACAAATGACTGACTTGCCCCCGAGTCAAATAAAACCAAAGCAGGCAAGGACTTCACTAAATATGTACTTAAACATAGGTACAAACATATAAGAATAAAAAATATATAATCAACAAGATAAGAAATAGAGACATACCAGCCACCATTTAAGGTGTTGTCCTGGCCTCCTCGGCTGTAAACTGAAAGGTGCGTCCCTGAGCCCTCAGGGGATCTGCTCTACCCTGACTTCTATCAGTAATCCTCAGTGTAGCTGGCACGAGAGCCTGCACCAGCTTGGAAGCGAGCAATAGACAGTTGGCCTTCACATGGATAATCTGATCACAATGGTAACATATCCTCACACTCGGAGCCGGGGCGGGCTAGTGACAATCCCTTGCATAATGTTCGTCCTTGCCACATTTGTGGCACCCGCTATCAAATCGGAAAACCCCAGAATGAGCCTTTTTGCACTTGCCACAAGTGCGGCCGCACTGACCTCCAAAGCTAGAATCAGCAGTCTTGGACCGCTTTGGTGCTGGTTGTGATTGCTTTGGGGCCTGCCTCTGCTCTCTCAACTACAACTCAATCTCAAGCTCACACCACCTAACGGCCTCCTATAAGTCTAGTAATGTATCACATCGCTAGGGAGCAACAAACTGTCTGATGTCAATCTTTAGCATGCTTAGATAACGAGTCATCTGAGCCTGCTCGGAAGAAAACTCCAAGAAAAACATCGCCCTCTCAGTGAACATACAGGTGATCTCCATCACCGACTCCGTACCCTGTCTCAACTCACTTGACCCGTGGAATTTAGCGACTGCAGAACATCTCCCTGAACTGGTCCCAATTAACCGTAGTTCTCTGTTCATCAGAATATGAACCCCTCATCAATCTCCACTAGTCCTTTGCTTCGGACCTTAGCAGGTTCAAAGCACAACTGACCTTCTGGTCGGTAGGACATAATCATGTAAAAAAGAATCCCTTAACATCAAATAGCCACCTCATGGCTATGATCGGGTCTTGAATCCCATCAAAATTCAGGGACTTCTCGTTATCGAAGCCCTGGTACTAAAAATCCTGACCTATCCATGTATCTACATCCATCATGGCTACAGTGCCTGCAGCAGCAGCAGCAGTCTCAACAATGGTTGCGTGTTTGTCATCATAATACCCCATCATGGTGGTCTTAATAGACCCGAACATCTCTGGAATCTGACCCTGGACAATCTTAACCACCTCCTCTTGGATGATCTCCCTAACATGATCATCTACCAATGCCAGCCTATCCTGGCTGCTACCTCCTGATCCTGATCCAGATCCAACCTTAAACTGCCTCGTAGTCACCATTCTGAAAATATACCAGAAATATATCAGATACTCCATATAATAACGGGGAACCAACTCCTAGCTAAACCCTAAGGTTTATGACTTCCTTGCCACACGTATGGGTCTTGTGCTTTTAGTAGTACGGGCCTATACTACCTTCCACGCCTACCCATATTTGTCTCAAGGATCATCACCACACCCTAACAATGTACATACGCGGAGGCGAACACTCAATCCTCACTCTTAGAGGAAGGCTAAATATCTCACAACTGGCCGACTAAACTCGCACAACTCATCCATGAAACTTCCACCAACCCTAAAACACTCATGTATGTTAGTCATACATAACGTTGGACCCTATTGACATTCGAATATCTGATCCTACCCTAAGCCCTTCATCAAACAAGAACAGGAAATAAGGCTAAACCAAACATTTTCAGGCTATAAGATATTAATTATGTACAACTATGATACATACACTAAGAAACTATAGTAATGATGTCAATTTCATATAAGGAAAACCCTAGGCTATCAGACATCATATAATCAAGCAATTCTATCATGCAATTCCTGAAGATCCATAGCCTATCTCTAGCATGTTGTTCTAATATATCATAATATTAAATAACAGTATTGTATTTTGGGGTGTACTTACTAGCTCTGACTGATCGTACACTCTGCATCCTCCTTTAGTATTTTGAAAACCATTTAAAAATCATTTTGAAAACCTTTTCCTTGGTTTGAGACTAGATTCACATAGGTGTTCCTCGAATTCACTCAAACCAAGGCTCTGATACCAACTTGTAACATCCATAAAATTCATAAAAATTTAAAAGTTTTTCAAGCATCCAATAACCATTACTTACTATAAAATGTTTTCAAAATAGTTTCATATCACAGTATCCCAGAAATCAACATCATAATATGTGAGGCGGTGCACTATCAATCCTTCACTTTCCCATGATCATTCGAAGTACGTGAAACCAAATCCAAAATGGTAAGCCCGAAGCTTAGTGAGTTTCCCCCAAAATACCGATACGTAACAAATAGCGCACATGATAACAACTTATAAAGGGTCCACAGTTTCATAGACTGGATTACCCCCGAGCCCACATTATGTGTCTAGCTTTCCTTTTAGTCCCACATCTCACATCTGGCATGCTCCCGAACCCACAGCATAATTTTGGCTTGCTCTCGAGCCCACAGCTTATGATAGGCTTGCCCCATCAGTTCTAAGACTGAAATCCAAATAATCAGCCCTCAGTGTGAGTCTGGCATGCTACCATATCCCTCAGCTCGCATCTGGAATGCTTAGGAATCCTTAGTATGAGTCTAGCATACTCTCCCTGACCCTCAGATCATATATGGCATACTCCAGGGTTTGTTAGTTACTGTAAGGAGCAGTATGACCTTAACCCTATCCACACAACATGTCAACATGTAGTAGCCAAATGCACATACAGATAATCAAATAGTATCACAGGTAGTCCTACAAACCTACCAAGCTAGCATAGGAACCTAGTATGCATAACTAACTCATACTCAGCATATCAACAACTACTAGGATATCAGATCCAATGGCTCGGCCTTGGTGCCTTCGACCCCAGAGTATAGTGAGGAAAACTCACCTCATAATGTCGAACGAAACTAAAAAGATCAAACTCCCAAAACACGGCTCCAAACTCAAACACCTACATCCACTATTAAACCAATTCCATCAAGTCCCAAATTACCAAAATACCCTCAGAAGTCAAACTTGGTCAACCATGGTCAAAGTCAAAGTCAACAGTCCATGTTGACCCCACTTATCAAGTGCATCCACTGACTCGTCGAGTTCCTTCATATCTCAGAAGATCGTGAAAAGCTCTAGACAACTCGTCGAGTTACCAGAGCAACTCGTCGAGTTCTTCAGTGTTCAGAAAAACTGGGGAAACCCTAATCAACTTGCTGAGTCATGTCACTCACTCGCCAAGTTCACTCAGTATCCTGAAAGCGGGAAACCCTACCCAACTTTTCGAGTTGGCTAACCAAATATTCAAGTTCCTGACTTAAGGTATTCAACCCTTTCCAATTGACTCGAAGGCCCCAAACTACAAATCTAGCCTCTTATGACTAATATACCATGTAAAGTTGATAACTTTACGTGCATGAAAGGAATTAAAGTGGTTAAAACACCAAAACTAAGAGGTTTAGGGCATGGAGAAGGGCAATACTAGATAAAGTGGGCGACTTTATGTTCATGGAGGCCTAGAGGTGTCCAGATCTAAGACCACATCTTATGAACAAGCTCAAATCCGAGAGTGAATCAATTTTTCACCAAAAATTACCATATATTTTCATATGAGTTGATCTAAATAATAAAATGTGTAGGTATAAACTTTATACCTCAAGATGATTGCCAAGACATAGTAGATGTCGGATCTACTGCTTCTCCCTTTACTCTAACCTCTTCAAGCTCCAAGTTCCTTCACAACCACACCAAAATTACCCTCTAAAGCTCTCACACACACTCAAGAAGGTATAAGGCTCGAACTAGGGTTTTCTCTGGATGATAAGATAATAAGGGAGGCTGGTGAGGGTACTTAAGGTCACTTAAATAGGGTGCAAACTCTAAAAATTAGGGTTTTTCATGAACAGCCTCAACTCATCAAGTTGGGGTCCTCTAACTCGTCCAGTAGGTTCCATAAACCACACAGTCTGATTAGTTTCTACACGACGAGTTAGGGCCTCCAAAACCGGAATAACCAAAGTAAGTCTTAAGTTGAAGCTACACCCCAAAACCGGAACGGCGGAAACGTTCGGGGGCGGAGGACGTCATGTTTAGTATCACAAGACATGCACCATAATAATCAAATTAATAAACAACCATTTCATTAGAAAGAAAGTGTTTATATGGTATGTGTTCACAAAACATAGAATACTTAAGCAAATAACAAAACAAGACTTGAAGCTAGTATGCTCCATCTTCTGAATTCCCAGTGCGCGTACATGTCTACTAGTTTCCTGAGAATACAAGTTATTTTGAAAGAGTTGATCAACATTTAAGCTGGTGAGTTCATAATATTTTAGTGATGTAGTAAGTTGTAGTAAGTTTGTAAGTTGTGTTTAGAAAAGTTTGCATGTTCCTCAAGAAAATCCTATATTTCCTGCTTTGATGAAAGATAAGTAAAAATGACTCTACAATCCTTTCTATGAGTACTAAGTGGATACAAGTTATATAAAACCCAGAGTAAACAAATAATCGATTATGTGTATTTGCCCTAAGCCCACAACCAAACAAGGAACAGGGAATGAGGCGGATGGCACACATCCTATTGATTGTTAGATCCTTGTTGTATATAACCGTGGTGTATTCACTTGGTACTCACGGAGTTAACTGTAATAGTTCCTTTATATTGATGAAAATATTCTTTAAGAAAACCCTTATTTCTTTTAGTAAAAATTGTTAACCACAATGGTTCCTTGTATAATCTCTTAGTTTATACTAGCTATATATAATCTAATATCAAACAGATAGTTAATTGTGTGAATCTGCCCTAATCCCACAACCAAACAAGGAATAGGAAATGAGGTGGAAGACACACATCTAACTATCTATCGGGTATTAATTATATATAACCCTGATGTGTAAACTAAGGTATTATAGAATTAACCACCTAAGGTCCTTTAAGTTTTATACTCGTTTAATAAAATGGATTAAACCCTTTACTGATAAATTTCTAGTTTTGTATACCAAATGTTCTATTTGAAAAGTGTGTTTTAAACTAGAAAAATGTGCATTGAATTAGTGTACTATGACCTAACCCATACCCGGTACCCCTTATGATGACTTGGTGTATACGAAACATATATGTAACTAAGATCGAATAGATAGTAGGTTGGGTGAATCTGCTCTAAGCCCACAACTAAACAAGGAACAGGAAATGAACTAGAAAGCACACACCCTACTACATGTCAGATCTGATTAATATATATCCCTGATGTGTACACTAAGGAATCATAAAGTTAGAATTATGGGTCCTTTTCTACTGAATGTACTAGACTCCATTGTTATGTTTTTCGTTTGAAAAGATGTAAGTTTTCCCTAGTTTATAACTATCTTAACTTGAAAATAGTTTGCATTAACTTTCAAGTGGAACTGTCACAATATGAAAGTAATGGGAAAATGTAAGTACTCAGTTTTCTTTTGAATTAACATCCTGATGTACTGATTACCTTAAAACATGTATGTTTTATTAAGGTCATGATGTGAACGCTAGTACCCATACTATATGCTCTCCCTGTCAAAAGATTCTGGGTACCAAACGCGACTTCGGCAAAAAATTGCTAGGCCGTGTAAATTCACATTAGAGTTATACGATCATGTATACCCAATTTAACTATCACCTTTTGTTTAGAACAATGAGTTAGTGATTCATTGGTATAATTAGATCATGTAGTTGTTCTCATGCTATAGCATCTTAGTATGTTCGTTCTGTTATAGTATCTTAGTATGTTCTTTCTATTATCATGTATATGTTGGATTAGATGTCTAAGCCCATAACTATTATTGGTATTTACTTGACCCGAGAGTAGCATGGTCCATTTGGGTTGCATATCATCAGGACAATTTGTTAGGATGGACTTTTGAGAGAAGGTTATTTATGGTTTATTAATATATTATAAGTTATAATATATTAATATGAAATCATATGTTTTAATTAGTATCGATCAAGAATTAATTTGGAATTAATTTAGTGATCAAAAGAGACTAATTAAATCTATGGGGACTAATTACGAAAATTAGTTATATTTATATGTGTTGGGCTTATGATCCATGTTGGACCAAGTTTATGTATGGATACATAAAGAGTTGGGCCACATGAACCCTGGATCATAAAACCCATGGGTATAGATTATGGGTTATACCCATGACCCTTGGAATCCTACATATAAATAGGTTACTCCATAGCCAAAATCACCACTTCTTTTCTTAGAGAAATATAGAGGTGTTTTGGTGCATGGAATTCTCTCTCAAGAGCCACCTTTGTCCTAGGTGTATTGTGATTCCATTTGAGGCATTTCATACTATTGGTGCTAAGCTCTTAAGGCCAAATACATCAAGACTTCAAGCCACATAAAAGGTATGTTTCCCTAACTAGTATATTATATGGTTTATGTCAAATGCATGCTAGTTATAGGTTTAATGCCTTGGAAACCATTTGCATGTATAATTAGTGAAAACATAGATCCAAGGTATTTAGGGTTGTATGTGCACCATAGGTTGTTGTATTATACCAAAACCCAATAGTGGTATCAGAGCCATGGGTTGTTTTCTACTATATTTGATGCAAATGTATTTTTTTTTTCAAGTTGATGGAAAAAAAAACATGAAGTTTGTCAAATTTTATGATAATTACTTGATTTTATGAAAAACTAATAATTTGTAAAATTTGAGTCACTTTACTACAAGAGTTGAATTAGATCAATTTATTAAAAGATAGAATGATATGATTATTTTGTTTGTTTTAAAAGTTTGATCTAAGTGGTTTTAAGGAGTTACAAATTTTGTCATAAAATTTTTGAACACAAAAGTTTTTTTTAAAGTTATGATCTTAAGAGTTTTGAAACTTCCATAAGTTATGGATGTGAAATGTCTCATTTATTAACTCTTTAGGTTATGAAGTCCAAGAGTCTTCAAAGGATAATTATCAAAGTTTCAAGATTTGTATTAGTTTATATGATTATCTAATTTCTTGAAAATTGTTGATATGAATTATCTTTACTTATGAGTTTAATCTAGATTATAGAAAAATTATTTAATTATTGTGTTAATTGGAATATTTGATCTTAATGGTTTTTATGAACTCCATAACTTGTCCTCAAGTTATGGAAAGTGAAGAGTTTTTCTTTTTAAAGTGTCATTAAGACTCATAGGTTATGAAAATAGAAGAGTCTCTATTTTTAATGTCATCATTAAATGATTTAATGTCTTCCATAACTTGTCCTCAAGTTATGGAACTTGATTTTTTTTTTCATTAAACCTTAATTAAACTCATAAGTTATGAAAAATCCAAGAGTTTTGAAAGGTTTCAAAACTTGTCCTCAAGTTTTGGAATTTGTAAAGTTACCCCCCATGTATACTTTAATTCCAAACTAGACCTTAGAATTTTAAAAGTTAAAATTCAACCCTTATACTTTATAATATTATAAGTTAATAATATTTATATATATGTATAAGAGTAAAGTCAGTCTTACCGTTATTAGGCCTCATTCACGAAGCCCGTTTATAAGGGGGGTATAAGGTTACAACCTATAAAATGGTAGTTTAATGGGTGTCCACTCTCACCCACCGCTTCCTTGACTGGTGGAAGGTCGTTAGCCGAACGGGTAGGAAAAGGACTATAATTCTCCCTTCATTAAAAGTATTAATGATAAATACTAAGTAACTAAACCTTTTATAAATACCCAATCTTAGTTACTTAGAAAAATGTGAATAAGGTGCTAATCCATGAAATTACACTTTGCACTTTGTTTAAGTCGGTTAGTGGAGCGTGTGTGGTTAACCAGCACACTAACTCGTATTTAACAAGGTAGGCAAAGGGTAACTTAATGTTTATCATAGTATCGATGGAGCGTGTGTGGTTAACCGGCACATCGATTGAGGGGTAAACACTTAAGGGTGCCAAGTAATTTGCATGGTCACTTCACACCTTGTTTTGTGATCCTCGGCATCCCAGTCACAAAACCTGAAGGGCACACTCGAGACTGAAACATGCCATTGAACAGTTCAATGAATCTCAAAGATCTAGGAGTTTCAAAACCAATTAAAACCTAATTATTATTTTGTTTTTCATGGTGGAAATTGGTGAATCGTCATTCACCTACCTTCAAATATTTTATAGCTTGGATTACGACATCCCTCTTCTAAGTTATAAAATAGTTTGTTGGGTCCTAGCCTTAATATTTCATATTGGGTGTCATATTAAGGACTTTAAATCAACTATCTTGAATATCTCCCAAAAGATGTCTAGTTTAGACATTTATGATCTTCCCAAATCTCTTGAAACAAGCTTTCCTAATGAAGATGATGTCCCTTGGAAATCATACTTCTTTCACATCCTCTAATTATTCTCCCTAACCCACAAGTTCTTGAAAAGTTTAAGATCACTCAAGCCCTATTGGCAAGGCAAGGTCTAGGTGTGGTCACATCTTGGAGATGTAGTTACATATTGACAAGCCGAGAGAGTTGGGTGTCAAAGTCTTGAGAAACTTGGTGGTTCAATCACTTTCTAAGTCACATAGTGAGTTCCTTTGGGACACCTATGAAACAGACTATGACAATACCCTTAATGATCTTATCTATTTGTTAAGATCAACTTCCTCAAAACTTGATGGACATTGACAATAGTGACACAGGAAATCCAGAAAAGCATTCTCTTCCCAATGGAAAGGGATCGGCCATAGTCAACTCGATTGAATAAATGGTAAAGAGAAAAGCTAAGTTTGTGATAGTCCCGTGTACCATTATCAAAGGGTCCATATGTTTATATTGCCAAAGAAAGGGTCATTAGTTGTGAAGCTGCCAAATTTACCTAAGGATGTTAAAGTTAATAAGTTTGACTCTACTTCAGGTAAAGTCCACTATCTAACTCTGCTAAGTTTCTATTCTGAGATTCTTATTACATGATGTGACTGGGTCACATGTTGATGTTTTAAGAATCAAAGAAATGTGAAGGAACTTAAAGAAAGAATATGTTGAATCTGATCGCATAGATGGATTTCTATCGCGTAGTTTGAAGATCAGATTCTTGAGCTACTTCTTAGGAGTTATGAGATATTGCTTAGGAATAGATAACAACAAGTTTTCATATGGATTGTAAGGATAAGTTTTCCGCATAGTTTTAAAATAAAAGAAATTTTTTTGATTTTAGTTATTTTAAAATATCCTTACAATGGCATTTGAGGAAAAATTGTTGCTTATATGATTCCATTAATAGCAAGAGTGGAAATATGAAATTGATTCTTTCATTTGTGGTAACGTCTAAATTTATCAAATAAAGGAAAGATTCTCATCACCCAAGTCTCAATTGGACCGGAACTTGGAATCATGCAAGGTGTATAGCATGATCAATGAGAACTTTCAAGTATTGGAAAATTAAGACTAATTACTTGTTCACATGGATGTGTGAGTAATGTGAAGGACTAAGGGATTGAGTACACATTCTTGTGCACTAGTCAAGTCCACCATAAAAGATCGATAAGACTATTCGTCATAGTTTACTAAAGCTTAGTAAATATGGTTATACTTACAAGCTTAAGTGTAACTCTAAGACATTGGAAAAGGTTCCAATGTAAGGCAGAGCGAATAAGAAGAATCAAATTAGGCAGAAGGATAAAAGTTTCTCAAATCTGAAAAGATGGGAGAGTACTTTAGTATCAGTTTTGTGATCATCTTAATGATTAAGAAACCATATCAAAATTAGTTCTCTAAGGAAGTCTTAGTGCATTCTTATGACTAAGAAGAAGGGATCTTGAATTGTTGAAACGGTTAAATCAAGAAGATGAGTCATACTTCGTTCCAATACAAGTCTTAGAGTCATACTCCAAGATTCTAATTTGAGTGACATGACTTTAAGAAGGTTTAAAACATGTGTCAAATGTAAGAGTAAAAGTGTCCTACTCTTGTTCATTTGAAGTTGGTAAGTTGTGATGTTTTGGATAAAACAAAGACTAACTTAGGCCAACTATGTGAAGTGTTTGTCTTGGTTAGAATCCACACTATCTCTTGGATGTTTGACAAGGGAGTCTTATAGGTCAAGAGGACAGTGGGAGTCTTAAAGGTCCTAAAAGTCTCAAGAACTAATCAAGAATAAAACCTAAAGTTCTTCACTAGCACACGACTTGAGGTTTATAACCTATCGTGTTGACATAGTCTGTGCCCATTCTAGTTAAAGTTGAGTTCTTAGAGTTCTCAATTGGCTGCACAACAACTTGGAAGCAATGGCAGGCCCTTGAGCTGCCAGGTGGCAAGAAGTTAAGATTGAGTTCAGTCCATATGAGTTTGGATTTGTCATTATCCTTGTCTTGTGACTATGGTTTTGACAAGTCACATGGATAAGAACACATACACCATTAAATTTAAGTGTCATAAGGTTTCTCTCCGATTCATGAAAATGATGGTGAGGAAAAACTTTCACTAAGTAGATTTTAGTTAGATAGCAATTGTGATATTTGCATTCTCAAAGTCGTTAGTGGAGCGTGTGTGGTTTACCGGCACACTAACATGGACTTGTGAGAAGTGGCAAAAAGGTCTAACCATTATGATTACGGCATCCCTCTTCATAATTGTTTAGACACACAAGTGTGCTATCTAAGGGAAGGTGTATGATTTTGATAAAGTTTTATCAAAACAATCCAGTATCAAAAATCTGAACTTTGGTAAGAAAGTCAATAAAGTATTGATTTCTAGAAGTCCAGTTGATTTCTGAGTACGTGTCAAAGCTAGTGGGAGCATAAGTGTTATGCTAATAATCATCATGTTAGCAATGTTAATTATAGAAAACAAAAGGTTTCAATTGGGAAAAAGTTGTTTTGCTATAATTAAGGGAGAGGAAATTATACTTCATCTCAAATCTATAAGCTTAAATCGTGAGGTTTTAATCATTTAGTCAAGGATATATATGAATTTCATGTTGGAATGGCTCAACATAAGGAAATTCTATATATGGGTCCATTATTTGCGTTCTTAAATTCGATTATGATTACGGCATCCCTTTTCATAATCTGAATTATGAGAACTTGGCAAATAGAAATGGAAATGTTATAGCAAAAGACTGGTTTAGTCTTTATGTGAGACATCATGAATCGTGTCCCACATGCTTTGGATATAGGATCGATTACATGTGCTATATTCATCCTTTCTAAAAGTTTCCAAATGCCTGGGGTATTAAGAAGGGAAAAGGTTTAGAACTGGATATGACTAAAAGGATTAAACAATTATCGAGGACAATCTAAGGTTTACCAAAGATTGGTTGCTCAAGGACAATTAGAAGTATAGTGATAATTCTGGAAGGACCATATTGACATAATCTGTAAGGAGGCAACTCTTATTCAGAAGTGATAGTCAAAATGAATCTGGAAATGTTTCAAAGTTAGAAATTATCAATCTGTGTAAAATTAAGGAAACTTAATGCAAGAATGATGTTTCCAAGGAAATGATCTCCTTTGGAATACTCTGTAATGATTGTTGCCAAGTCTTTGTGAATTTGTGCATAATCATTACAAGAGGATCAATGCATATAAGTTCAGAATCTAACAGATTTCAGTAAATGGCATGAATTTGGAATTCTTGCATTTGCAGTAAGGATTTGGGAGTGTGAAAAGAGAATCATTGAAGTTATGTTCAATTGATCTAGTTCACAAAGTAAAGATCATAGACAAACATAGTATGCATACTTGGTGTGTGGCATGACTAGTGTTTAGAAAACATAGTGTACGTGCTTGGAGCATGGGACAACTATTGTTTTAAATTCAATAATAAAGTTGATAGCTGAAACAGTATACAATGAATAATGTGTAATCATATGGTGATAAATAAAAGGTGTTTTATTTATGTTCATAGGTTTTGATACCATATTGGATTCAATTATTCTTGTGTTTCATTTTGCATGTTTTGACTTCCAGAATAAACTAGGTTATTCTTCCGGAATGACTAAGTTATTCAAACCATCCACAGTCGGTCATATGTTGGAAGTAGATATGAATCAAGACTATCATGGGTTGGCTTGTAGAGGTCTAAGATGTTGGACAAAGGGCTACAACACTCATGAGTGCTCATAAGTTCTGAGTATTGGATTCAACCCGCGCTCATTGGAATCACTTCCTGGATTTTATCACGAGTGATCATGAGACGATAATATCTTATATTCTTCAAGCCTAGAGATATGAGTTGTTACTATGAGTTGGTTGTACATTGATTGCACGAAAACGCATTTGGTAACTCGGTGCTATAAAACGTGCCTTTGTGTATGATTCAACAAGTAGTAGAACAAGCCATATGATTCGAAGTTTATCCATTCCTTTTACCTTCGGGATAAAAGCGATATCTGTGGGCCCCTCGATGATTTGATGATGACAAATGGAAGTGCTCGTACGGGCCAGGAATGATTTGATTTGTTCAATTAGTCAGTCGTCATAAATCGGAAATCGGGAAACAACAAATGGACAGAGAGAATGATTATAATCCATGTCTCAGTCCATATGATATTTAGAATGGAGGAATATATGATCCCTTATCTAATCGACGCGTCATTGATTTGTTCAGAGTTCGACAGCGGCTTTAAGAACTACGATTGCTAGTCTGGTTATGAAGTCGTACTTGCAATAATAGTTTTAGACTTATCCAAGTGGGAGACTGTTGGATTAGATGTCTAAGCCCATAACTATTATTGGTATTTACTTGACCCGAGAGTAGCATGGTCCATTTGGGTTGCATATCATCAGGACAATTTGTTAGGATGGACTTTTGAGAGAAGGTTATTTATGGTTTATTAATATATTATAAGTTATAATATATTAATATGAAATCATATGTTTTAATTAGTATCGATCAAGAATTAATTTGGAATTAATTTAGTGATCAAAATAGACTAATTAAATCTATGGGGACTAATTATGAAAATTAGTTATATTTATATGTGTTGGGCTTATGATCCATGTTGGACCAAGTTTATGTATGGATACATAAAGAGTTGGGCCACATGAACCATGGATCATAAAACCCATGGGTATGGATTATGGGTTATACCCATGACCCTTAGAATCCTACATATAAATAGGTTACTCCATAGCCAAAATCACCACTTCTTTTCTTAGAGAAATATAGAGGTGTTTTGGTGCATGGAATTCTCTCTCAAGAGCCACCTTTGTCCTAGGTGTGTTGTGATTCCATTTGAGGCATTTCATACTATTGGTGCTAAGCTCTTAAGGCCAAATACATCAAGACTTCAAACCACATAAAAGGTATGTTTCCCTAACTAGTATATTATATGGTTTATGTCAAATGCATGCTAGTTATAGGTTTAATGCATTGGAAACCATTTGCATGTATAATTAGTGAAAACATAGATCCAAGGTATTTAGGGTTGTATGTGCACCGTAGGCTGTTGTATTATACCAAACCCAACAGTATAGTGTATAGTATGTCTCTCTGATGTATAGTATTTACCTCCCTGTTTCTCTTTATAGTATGCTCTAGTATCTATTATGAAATGAACCTCTAAACTATGCCCTTTATAGTTTACTATTCTTTTACTTGAACTGTTATTGAAAAGACTCATTTTGCTACTAAGTTATGCTTGTACTTTAAAAACGGAGTTTTGTTAAATTATAAAGTCACGTAACTTTAAAAGAGTTTTTGAAATGTTTTAATAACTTATAAAGACATAAGCAATCTTTTGAAAGATATTTATAACAAACATTTACACAATTATCAATTGTGTTCAACTTGTATCCCCCCCCCCCCCCTTAAAAGCATTTAAAATAGTTTAAAAGATTAATTATAGGGGTATGAACTCACCTTATGTGCGTGATTCAAACAAATATGCGTGTAAGGATGAGAAGTTCCACAAATGAACTCCCAAGACACAAACGAGTCCTAAATGACATATAATGGCATATATTGGCATGAATATAGTGTTTAGAAGCAATCCTATGCAAGGAAACACCTTTAGGAACTATGAAACACTTGAAATGAAGTGTTGAATCACATGTGATTGATCAAATGAGGGTTCGCGACCACCATTTGGTGTTTAAGGCCATAGGTTTACAATCATGGAGTTTACGGCCGTAAACTCATGGTAAAAGGTGCATGAAAAGGTGTTTCAAGGTCTTACAAAGCACAAAGGAGTGTTCTAGCCTTAATTCCAAGCCTTAGGGAGAGTTTAAGGCTCAAATGCACCACTAACTAGGGTTTACAGCCAAGGGAGATGCTCTTGGCTGTAAACACCTCTTGTTCTTACGGAATGGATGATTTCAAAGTGTTTAACATGTGTCTTAACTAGATATCGAGTATAGGGAACTAATACTTACGATATAGAAGCTAAAAAGGTTGATTTTGGACCAGAACACTAGTGTGTGTTCTTGGTGTTCTTGAAGATCTAACCAAAAGATGATTATAATGGATGGAATCAATGGATGATGCTAGATAAGAAGATGTATCAGATAATCAAGGAATGAAATACTTACACTTTTGAAGAACAAAGTGAAGATCCTTATGATACTTGAGAGAGAAATTGGTTTCTTGACTTGAAATGGTGAAGAATGAGGAAGAAATGAAGGAACAACACCCTTACGGCCTAGAGTTTACAGCCACCATGAGTTTACGGTCGTAAACTCATGTGTCTTGGCCGTAGACTCCTTATAAAGGGGTTTATGGCTTGTTTGTTGGTTTAGAACTTTAGCAGGTACTTCCTATCATTCATTCCTTAGATGTACTAGGCTTAAAATACTCAAACAGACTATAAATAGTGCTAAAAGTTAGTAGGAGCGAGTCTGACTTAAGGTTGATTGGCTTGACTTTACAAGGCAAACATTTTCGGGTTGTCACATAAGTGTTGTATAAATTTCTTGAAATTCATACCTAAGAGTCGGAATGTTATAATTTATGACGCTCATGATTGGTTCTTTGGTTCCTTGTTAATAATTGGGTTCAACAAGAAACCATTTTAAACCTTAGAACCAAAGAACCAATCTTTTTTCAACTTTTAGGAAAAAAAATTCATACAAAAAAAACTAAAAATATAAATATTCATAACTTTTATCCTCCATCCATTGATATCAAATTTTATGAAAAAAAAAATTAGTTTTGATCTGTTTAGATTCACACTGTGAATCTATGCAAATTCACATTGTGAATCAGTGCAGATTCATACAGTGAATTTATTCAAAATTAATGATTTATAGTGTAGATTCACAATTTGAATCTGAACATATAAAAAAATAAATAAATAAAAATAATTATCAAATTTGGTATTAATAGAAAAAAGATTAAAAGTTATGAATTTCTATATTTTTAGAATTTCTATAAATAAAAAAATCTAAAACTTGAAAAAATAATGGTTTCTTAGTTCTATAGTTTAAAATGGTTCCTTGTCGAAAAATATCTAATTTTGTGAGACCGTAAGACCAAATATAAAAATAATTTTAAAATACAAAATAAATTGAAAAATCCAAAAATTCTTTTTTTTAAATATTATTTTTGGAGCTTGAATTAACTAAAAAATAAATAAATAAATAAAAATTCCGTTTTTTTTTTAAATAAGTGAAATATTCTAATAGAATATTACACCGATATATTCTAAAAAATAATTTTAAAATGCAGAATAAATGAAAAAATCTAAAAATTCTTTTTTTAAATATTATTTTTGGAACTTGAATTAACTAAAAAAAATTTAAAAATTAAAAATAAATAAAAATAAATTCCATTTTTTTTTTGAAAAATACGTGAAATATTCTAATAGAATATTACGCTGATGTATTCTAAAAAATAATTTTAAAATGAAAAAAAATGAAAAAATCCAAAAATTCTTTTTTTAAATATTATTTTTGGAACTTGAATTAACTAAAAAAAAAAATTTTTAAAAATGCATCTCACGGTCTCACAAAATTAGACCGTCTCACATGAATATATATATATATATATATATATATATATATATATATATATATATATATATATATATATATATATATATATATATATATATATATATATATATATATATATATATATATATATATATATATATATATATATATATATATATATATATATATATATATATTCTTTTGGGATCTTATAAAAGATTTTTCAACGGGATTAAAAAAGCACTATGCTTGAACTTTCTATTCTACTTGCTTTTGGCCTTTGTTTTTCCTTGGTACCTCACAGCCTCTTGTCGCCATTGTGAAGAAAACCCCAAAATAAAAAGGCCCAAAAGCAAAAGCAAAAGTTGCAAAAGGAAACCAACAACTTCTACTTAAAACCCTTCCCTCAACTTGCAAAACGCAAAACACGCACACGCACTCTCGCTTTGTGCTCTTATCAAGATGGAGGATGAATGTAGTCCTTTTAATTGGGATTACTACCAAGAAGAGGTAAAGACCACTTCGTGAATGGTTTCTTGATTCTGATTAAAATAGTTAACCAAAATCTCGATAATTCTATTCTTCTTTTGTGGTTGGTGTTAATTCCATTTAGTTGTTTTAATTGTTGAGTAGGCGCAAGGAATCCAAGAGTTGAAACACACTTTGCTGTACACGTTGGAACTAGAAACAACAATTGCATGTGCTCATGAAGAGATTGCAAGAAAAGGAGATGAAGTTTTGCATTTCAAATGTCTTTTGTCAAAGACCATTAAAGAAAGAGATGAAGCCGAATTGAAGTGTCAAGGCTTAGTGTTGGAAAACATAATACTCCAACAAAAGATTCAAGAATTTGAAGCTAATGCTACTACTTCTTTGGTTAGAACCACTCCTACAAGTTACCAAGAAGACGACCATAACTTAGGTGTGGATTCGTCTTCAGGTTCTGATGAGAACTTTGTTGGAGCTCAAGGAATGGAAAGGATTTCGTTGCCACCGCAACAAACACCACCAGAAATCGTGGATAATGTAGTGTTGAAAAAAGGCTTGCCAGAGAATGGTAAGTTCTTGCAGGCAGTAGTGGAAGCGGGCCCGTTACTCCAAACCCTGCTTCTAGCCGGCCCGCTTCCACAGTGGCAACACCCACCACCGCAACTCAACTCAATAGAGATCCCACCCGTGACTATCCCATCAACTTCCACCACCACACCTCGGATGCTCCTCCACCAAGACTCGTGTGTTAGCACAATCATTGGCGGTGGCAACAACAATGGTGGTGGATGTATGATCATGACTAG
The DNA here is from genome assembly GCF_052625555.1 of Lactuca saligna. Classification (NCBI taxonomy): domain Eukaryota; kingdom Viridiplantae; phylum Streptophyta; class Magnoliopsida; order Asterales; family Asteraceae; genus Lactuca; species Lactuca saligna. Next base: position 86,421,072 of record NC_136425.1, read on the forward strand.
GAAAAGGGGTTTTGAGCAAAGTTGTGAAGCACATGACTATGATTATGATTCTACTCCCACAACCAACACCAAGAACCAAAAGGTTGTTCACCAATCACCACCATTGACCAACATTTAGTGACAAGTATTTTGATTCCCTCCAACCATAATCTAGCTACAAATTAATATGTCAATTTCCATCCTTTTCTTTAGGTTTGGAAAAAGTTTATTAGGATGAAAGGGATGGCCAGGATGGACCCTTTGCTCTTTACCCTTTAGAATTGATGTACATTAATTACTTTTTTCTTAGAACTTAAGTATCCTAACCATAATTAGCAAAAAAGAAAAAAAAGAGAGGGCACAATCAAACCCTTTGAGCCTCTATGTTTGATTGAGGGCTTTCCTTTTCCACTATTCCGTAGTTCTTTCGGTTAGGCTGAAATTGATATTTTTGGTAATGTAATATGAACTCAGAATTTAAGTCATCTCAAACGACAGGAGACTGACTTATTTATATTCTACATGTTTGTTTTTTTTTTTTTTAATATTTTTTGGTGTTGTTTACTCTTTTTTCACATAAGAAATGTGATTTTTGGCGAGGTTTTTGGTCCTCCAGAAGGACGGGAAACTGTTCCTATGAATGAATATACGTTTGATTTACATTAATTTTGTGATTGTGGTTACTTTTTAAGACTTGTTGAAGACAAGATATACATTCGAATCTTATATTGATACGTTATTAAATAGCAAATCATTAAAGTTTCATGGTTTTGTGTATCATCGAAAAAAGAAAAAAAAATATTTATGTGAGCTTAATCATTTTTGTCGTGGAAAATTCTACTTTCACTTTTCATATTATAATGTGAAAGGTGTGGATTGGGTAGTAGAGTTTTTGGTGGATGTGGGCTCTTCACCTGAGATAATTACATGTAGCAGTTGCATATCATTGCTCCTGCTTTTTACAATATTAGTTTAATTTTCAAATAATAATTTGTTTTTTATGTAGTTTTAACAAAAATAACTATATGCTTATCAGAATATACCAAAAAAGACAATAAAATATTTGAACACAAATAACCGGTCTACTACACTATCTATCATATAACTCATTTTTTATATTTATAAATTAAAGATAAAGTTTCTATCTGTCGAACTACACTTATAAAAGGATATTACTAAGGTTGATAATATATTTAATCAATGTTACTTAACTTTTATTAGAAGGTTTTTAAGTATCTTATCAGAAGATAAATAGTTTTGTAAAATAAAATAAAATAATAATGATATATTGTTTGTGGAATCTTGGTGTTTATTTAGAGTATCCATGATGCATGGTGTGTGTCTGCCATTAAAATGGCAGATTTAACCAACTCATTCATAGCTTTTACTGTTACTTGTAATCCCCTATGATGTAATCTCGCCTTTTACTCAACTAATTTCATGAAATTAGAAAAAGGCATCATGGAAAATCTCTATTTAAGAACTTTAAAAACCATATCAAACCATGCTTTGAACAGGCCATGCAATTATTTTGATTGTTAAAACTTTCTTGTGATAATAAATTATAAATTATTGTATTTATATCTTTGAGTTTCGTTATCGATCCAGTAAAAAGAATCTACAACATATAGAGGTGTGTCGGTCACGAGAGTTCAACTATGTAAGCATAGGATTATTTTCTTGCAAACAAAATTTGTCAATATGCATCAAAAAGTATTATCATATTTCAACTTTTTTTTATAATTAATGATATTTGGATGTGAGCAAATCTATTTGTTTGATTCAGGAAGTCAATGGAAACACAAATTAAATCCATTTGTAGTATATATGGATTTTGTATTGCGCTCATTCTTTGACTTTGGAGTAGTCAACTTCACACATACAAAAGTTGATATCTTGTGACTTGGTCTTTATCCTATCTCTTAACTATAAATTATAAACTATTTCTTTGCATCTAAAAAATTATAGTGTTTATTAATGTTCTAAAAAATTAAACAATAGATTCCAGTTATGTTGCTGATTTTGGTGTTTATCAACATATTTTTGTGTAATTATTATTAATAATGAGATAGGTAGAGCTCAATTTACTAACCGAGCTAAGAGATGCACACACTCGTAGTGATAAATATTAACTCGAGAATACAGGGTCCGGGAGCATCACCCCTGGATGCAGCGTTCCAAGCGATTGCAAACCCTTGGCGAGATCTAGGGCAGTGCCCCTAGCAGGGTCCAAGGGGCAGAGCCCCTGGTAGTGGTTTCGCTGACCACCATAACCATTTTTACCTTAGGTATGACCACCATAACCATTTTTACCTTAGGTATAAGAACTCATTGATGACATCACGATGATGTATATGTCCGTTATGTTCAATAACTACCAATTTTTGGCGCCAAATCTGGAGGCAACTGTCATAACCACTTTTCTCTTTGGTATAGGAACACTATTCATGTTCCAGAAAACAGGGTTACAAACTGTATAATCTAAAAAACTAATTTTATGATTTGTTCTGTCTCTCAAAAACACATTAACAATGTATTCTATGTTTCACAATCTAAATTAGGCGTGTAATTCTGATTGGTTCATTCTTAGATTATCCAAATTCTGAATTTGCATAACCCAGGCAAAAGCGACGAATTACAAATTTCGAAAAGTTTGATAAACACGACTAGGGCCCGACGGGAACTAGCCCGGGAACCAAACTCGGTGGAAAATAGGAACCGAACCGGACTTCCGATTCTACCGGTTCCCGATTCCTATCGGTTCTTACCGTGTCTTTAATGTTGGAACCGATCCTCGAGAAATAGTAACATACGGTCCCGGTTTTTTCCGGTTCTACCGGTTTCCGGTTCCAAAAATCCATAAGAATATTGTCTCGGTGCCTAATTTAAGTTAAATAGCTAGAGAAGAAGCATTTTTTTTAAACATCAAACTATCTAAACATATTCCTTCTAAATATGGATACCACCTATGTTTCCTAATAAACTTGAACCCATGACATTTCATTTGAAAGAATTAGTACTTACCGTTTGACAAAAGGCGTTTTAAATAGAACAGAAGCACTAGTCGTAGATTTGTAGGGTTGCTCCTATTTAATGTGGTACACTTGGGCCCAATCTATATGGTCATTTATATCAAGCTCACTAGGTACTAGAAAAAAAAAATTGTTATTATTATTATTACGTTCAGTATACATTGGCCTTAAAATTAGTCAGTTTATTTGAAAATTTATATTTCTAAAAATAAAGTTTAGTCTTCAATAATTTTGTTTAAAAGATTTGTCAAATTTATATTTTTGAGGCTTTATCAATTACAATAAATGTACATGTCAATTTGCTAAGTGATCAAACCTATCATTTATGATAAAATATAAATCATCGAGGTGTGATCCAATGAATTTGACCCGACCTGATTACTTTTTGTAACACTCCAAATCAGATATGACCTTGTAGCCCTTGAAGTATTTCAGTTATAGCATAAGCAGCCCTTAAGTATGTTGGGCGTACTTATGAGTACGCCTAGCGTACTTGGCAAGGAGGATCGCGGAAGGACAGTACGTATGCCGGGGGTACCAAAAGTACGCTGGGCGTACGTGCTAAATGTCCAAACCCTAATTTTTCGGACTTGTGACCTATATAAACACCCTTAACTCATTGAGCCTCGCCCTTATCAGCCCCTTTCACCTTCAAACGTCTCTGGAAAACCCTAATACCATTTGTGAGTACATTTTGAGCTTTAATAGTGCATTTGTGGTCCTTTATAGTGTTCATTCAAGAAGAAGAGGTTGTCAAACGAGCTTGGAGTGACCTTGGACTTCAAGAATCTACATATAGTCAACCTTGAGGAGCTGTTAGAGGTATAAAGCTTGCACCTTTCCACTTAAATCACTAGATCTAGATAGGGTTTTCTAGTGTTGTCCCTTTTGTTGATTTTGGACCTCCTTTTGTGAGTTGAGCAACTCCAGAAAATGGAAGTGATAGATCTGAGGTCCTTTGGTCCGTTTGCAACATAAAAATGGAGTCTTGGTGGGTGTTTTGACCTCATTCATGGGTTAAAAGGTCTTAAAGGGGGTGTTAGGAGCATATGATTCATGTAAATGCATAAAGTTGCCAACTTTATGCCCTAGGTCGTCTTAATAAGCCTAGATCTAACTTTTGGATGTAAATGAATCGAGTAATAATCACTTAATGGAGAAAGTGTTTAATTTGTTAGTACTTTGGGCGTAACAAAGTGTACGTTGCGCGTAAGTCCTAGAGACCTAGTACGTTGCGCATAACAGGGTGGTACATTAAGCGTATACACCACATATGGGCTTGGATCTATTTTGGGTCATTGATGTTATGGTTAGGCCTTATTGGACCAAGATGCCCATTAATGATTTTTGGACATGGACTTGGGCCCATTAGCAAATAAATGATATTTGGTCCTTTATGGAAGGACTTGGGGTTTGGGTTTCCCTTGATCAATTGATATCCTAACATGAGTTAATATTATTATTCAGCATGTGAGGTTACAGACTGTCAGGAGAGCGGCTTTCAGATTCGTCAGACAAAAGGTGAGTCTCCTCACTGTACCATGGGTCTAAGGCACCAAGGCCAGCCCATTTTATGATAGTTGGTATACTCGTTGTGTAGAGGTGTGTGGCATGATTATGTGGTAATATGTGGTAGAGATAGCTTTATAGCTAACGGTAGAGATAGCCTTTATGGCTATGGTAGAGATAGCTTTATAGCTAACGGTAAAGATAGCCTTCATGGCTAATGGTAGAGATAGCTTTTATAGCTAACGGTAGAGATAGCTTTTATGGCTAATAGTAGAGATAGCTTTATAGCTAAGAGGATATGTGATATGTGGTAGAGGAAGCTTTTACAGTTGTTATGATATGTGTTATGTGACTTGTGTGTTGGGATATACTCCGGGGAACTCACTAAGCATTAGCTTACAACTTTTGAATTTGTTTCAGGTACATCGGAGCCCAAGAGCAACAGCAAAGCTTGATGGCGCGGCGTGCACTCTCTAAAGCGTTTTCACGGGACACTCTGATGTTTGGAATAAAAGTTGTATTTGACTTATGTTTTTAAACAATTATAACTGGATTTTCTTAATGTTGGAATTGTGTTTGATTATTCTAAAATGAAATTTTTCTTTGTAAAATTTGGGTTGTTACAAGTTGGTATCAGAGCTTTGGTTTGAGCAATTCGGGTACACTCTCGGGTGTGTCAGGACTCAAACTAAGGAAATGGTAAAATTGTTTCTAAAAATAACCTAAAAAGGTTTTGAAAGAAAAGAAAAGATGAGAGTGCAATGCACGTGATCGGCCAAGCCAATTAAGTAGTTCCCCAATATGTTAACCATGTTATACTTATATTTGAGCTTTGTTGATAATATGGAACTTACTATGTGTATGCTTTTAAAATCGTATACGGTTAGGAGCTTATTGCCTCATAATGATTGATTTTTCCTTATTTCCTGTTCCTTGTTTAGTTGTGGTCCTAGGGTAGAATCTTTTATTTGAAAGTCTATTGGATCTTTTTTCTGTGTACAATTTGCATGCATAAAGGAAACCTATTATGATTGGTCTGATTGATATGAGTAGAGCAAATCTTAGGACAGCCTGAGATTTGATGTATGTAGTAGTTTGTGTGATATGGTTTAGTTTTGGGATGAATTAAAGTTATTAGGTAGAGCATTAGGGAAAGGTACGGGTAGGTGTAGAATGTAGTATTGGGCCCGTACTACTGAAAGCACAGGAGCTATACCCAAACCAATGTTAGGTCTGACAACTTCAAAGAGGACCAATGTGGGAAGATCCATTATATGCAAATCTTGATCATTATGATTAATGACATTTCAATTCAACATGGTGGTGACATGATTTGGAGCAAGGGGATCAGGATCGGGATCTGGATCTGGGTCGGGATCAGGCGACACTATTAGAGACATTGATGAGAGGCTACGCGAGCTTATTGCAATCGAGGTTACCAGGTACATCCTTAACGCTACCCCAGTCATATTGGGACGATCAAGGATGGTATGATAGAGATTATGGAGGAGAGACTCAGGGCATTCAGGGTTGAGATTGTTGCGGGTCAGGTTGGGGCCTGAACTCCCTCATTTCGGAAGTTCAAGGCGTGAAGGGCGCCGGAGTTTTTCGGGGTCCAGGACCCCATTGTTAGCCGATGCTGGGTGGCAGATATCGAGAACGCCCAGCACACGAGTTCTTTCCCGGATGCGGAAAATGTGGGATTTGCTTCTTGCATGCTGAGAGACAAGGCCTGAGATTGGTGGGGCGAGGTTACTAGCCAGGTGGGAGCATCCGGCGTGGCTGAAATGACATGGGTCGTGTTCGTTTGGCGATTTGACTTAGATTTTGCACCAGCCATTGAGGTGCAATGGCTTGTGAGAGAGTTTCATGACCTGCAGCAAACCGTCGAGATTGTGGCAGAGATCACCGCCAAGTTTCGGGAACAAGCTTTGTTGATCCCACAATACGCTACCGATGAGAACATGTGAAGGATGAGATATCATTCCATGATGAGGAATGATATCCGGGAGTTTGTGAGCTTTAGAGGGTGCAAAACCTTCAATGAGATGGTAGAGAAGGCCCGGGAATGGGAAATGGAGTTGGAATTCCGTAAGAAACTGAAGCCTGAGCAGGCTCAGGCAGCAGTAGGTCAGGCTAAGAAGCCTAAGACCTCCGACACTTCTATCAGGGTAAATCAGGGTCAGACCGGTGTGCCAAGTGTAGTAGGGTGAATAATATAGCTTGTCGTATCACAGGCTCGAGATGATATGCATGTGGTCAGCAAGTCCACTTGAGCAAGGACTGTCCCACGAGGAGCTTGATTTGTTTTCACTCCAACCAATTCATCCATAAGCGGGTCAACTGTCTAAGGTTGCAGGGAGGGGGAGGAGCGGTGGCAGTGTAACATCCCAGAATAGCAAGAGTAGAGTTGAAGGACTAAAAGTGTAAATTTTGAAGGGCGACTCGGCGAGTAGGGTCGCGAGTCAAGTGGCCTACTCGGCGAGTCCAAAGATGGACTCGGCGAGTAGGTGCTGAGTGGAGAAAACCCTAAATCCGGGGAATGAGCCCTATTTAAAGAACATTATATCCTCTCCCCAGCCTCTTTCATCCCCCTTGAAGTCCAGAAACCCAAGAAAGCGTGATTGTGGAAGATTGGAGTGCATTTGGAGCTTGGGGAGGTGTTTGTTGAAGAAATCTTGAAGGAGAAGAGGCTTGGCTCAAAGGGCTTTGCTTGGATTCGAGTTTCATTGCAGTTGGGGCATTCTTTTGAGGTAATATCTCGTTCTTGGGCTATCACTCATATGGATTCATCATTTTGGGGTTTATGGGGAGCTTATCTTGGTATGTTTTAGAGTTTGAAGGTTAGATCTGAGGTTGCTACCTCAGATCTGGGATGGGGAAGGCCTAGAGAGCATTAAAGTCCCTGTGTTTGAGTGCTTAGTGAAGCCATCATGTCCCAAACCCTAGCTCTAAAGTGAATAAGGCCTAGATCTCTTTGGATTCACGTAAAGTTTGCCACTTTACGTGATGGATGGATTGTAGGAGGCTAGATTTATGTTTTGGATCAATTGCATGGCCTAGAATGCTTCTGTATGGATTCAGACCGATGGTACTCGGCGAGTCACATGGGTGGACTCGACGAGTTGCTTGAAGATGAGCTAGAACTCGACGAGTTGGATGAACAACTCGGCGAGTAGGTTGAAGATAGCCTTAGACTCAGCGAGTCTGTTCTTGGACTCCGCGAGTCTTGTCGAAGAGTCCTAATATTTCCTGGTTGAGTCGAGAATCGATGAGTCAAGGGATGACTCGGTGAGTTGGGTGCGAGTGGACTCAGAGTTGTTGGACTCGGCGAGTCTCGGGGTGACTCGGCGAGTTGGGTTGCGGATTGAGGGAAGTCCTCAGCATAGGGACACGACGAGTCATCGGGTTGACTCAGCGAGTAGAGTCAGTCAGGGGTTGACTTTGACTTTGTCCAAGGTTGACCAGTTGTCTTAGGGGTATTTTGGTAATTAAGGGTATATTTTGAGTTGAGTGTTTTGGTGTTCAGTGGAGGAGTTCGTGTCGGAGTTCGGAGCAGCGAGATCTTATCCTTTCAGCCGATAGTTTTGAGGTGAGTTATCCTCACTATATCAACAGGGTCTAAGGCACCAAGGCCGGCCCTTTTATCCGATTGAGATCCGGGTATCTGTTGTTATGTTATTGCTTTGATATATTTGCATCCTGGTAGTTAGGATGGTATTCATTAGGGACCTGGTTAAGGTCAGTATCCTGGTATATAGGGTGAGGCTATGCTAGTGACCGGTTAGGTCAGTATCCTATTAGAGTATGTTGTGATATGTGATCTGCTAGATCGGTTGCCTAAATATGAATTGTTATGTGATTGCTTGTTTATGTGCACATGGTTGTTTGGACTGGAGTTGGGTTGAGGTGGGTCCTGCTTCGTGCTGTAGGCTAAGATACCCAGGACGGACCGGTTATTCCGAAGGCCCAGCGAGCGGTCCGGATAGGCTATAGGCCCCACGAGGGCGGACCAGACGTGCCGAGGCTCGGAGAGTGGACCAAGCCGACTGAAGGCCCGATGCGGGCGGACCAGTCATACTGTAGACTCAGAGAGTGGACCAGGTGAGTTGAAGGCCCAGTGCGGGCGGACCAACCACACTGCAGACTCGAGGGACATGATTGGATACGGAGGGTGGACCAGGTAGACTGAAGGCCCTACAAGGCGGACCAGTCCCACAGCAGACCCGATATGCATGGTTGTTCTGTGATTCGTTATGAGATAGCATGTTATGTGTATGGTATATGTGGTTGGTATTTTGGGGGTATCTCACTAAGCTTTCGGGCTTACAGTAGTGGTTTAATGTTTTTCAGGTTCTTCAGGAGACTGTGGCAAGGCGAAGGCGTGATCGTACCGCTCCTCATGATTTTGTAGCAATGTGATTCTGGGAATACTCTAAATGATTTGTATTGAAAACTTTTTTGTAATAATTTAATGAAATCGGGTTGTTTTTGAAAAATTTAAATTTGGTTGGATTTTTCGGTTGTTACAAGTTGGTATCAGAGCCTTGGTTTGAGTGAATTGGAGGAACACTTGTGTGACTCCAGTCTCAAATCGAGGAGGGTTTTCAAAAGAGAATTTAAAATGGTTTTCAAAATAAGTAAAGGAGGACGCGGAGGTACGATCAGCCGGAGCCAGTAAGTAACCCCAAAATACCATACATGATATTTGTTTTATTGAGCTTTGATAGAACAGCATGCTAGAGTTAGGCCAGGGATCTTCAGGATTTCTTGATGTGTTGCCTGATTTATGATGCCTGCTAGCCTAGGGTTTTCTTGTGAGAGATTTCTAGTGTTCCTCTAGTTGTGAGGATAGAGCGTTGTTATGTATGTTTTCGCTAGGGTGTTGTGGAAGTACTTCATACAAATATGGGTAGGTGTGGAAGGTAGTATGGGCCCGTACTACTGAAAGCACAGGACCCATATGGGTATCAGGAAAACCATGACCTCTATGGTTGGGTTGAGAGTTGGTTCCCGGGATAGTGGGAAGTGTTTGAGATTTTTGGTGGTTTATTTTCAGTATGGAGATTTCAGGGCATGCTGGGAGTGGATCCAGGTCAGGATCAGGAACAGGAGAGGGAGTTCCGGGTGGGTCCGTACCACTCGAGGTTGTCGGTCAAATGAGTACGCGCGAGTTGGATGGGAGGATTCGTGAGATCCTACATGATGAGATTGCTGCAATGTTTCGGGCTGAGGTGTCAAAGTTGTTTGGGTCGATCAAGACTGCCATGGTGGAGTATTTTGATGAGCGCTATGCGGCTCTCACGGAGACGGCTGCCGCAGCGGCTGTAGCAGCGGCAGGGGGAGGAGCTAGTAGAGGTTTTCAGTATCGGGACTTCGATAATACGAAACCTCCCACCTTTGATGGAGTTCAGGATCCGATCGTTGCTATGAGATGGTTATCATACGTGGAGGGATGTTTCTTCACGTGTTCATGCCCTGATGATCAGAGGGTGAGGTGCGCTCTGAACCTGTTAAGGCTCGGGGCAAAGGATTGGTGGAGGTTGACCACGGGGTCATATTCGGATGCGCAGAGGGCTGCGGTTTCTTGGGATCAGTTCAGAGATATGTTCAGCACTCGTTATGTTTCGTAGGTCGAGAGGGAGAGGTTGGCTCAGGAGTTCCTTGAGCTGAAGCAGGAGTCGGAGTCGGTGATGGAAATCACTAGGTTGTTTACTGAGAGGGCGATGTTTTGCCCTGAGTTCGCTTCGGAGCAGGCTCAGATGTCCCGATATTTGAGTATGCTAAAGAGAGACATCAGACAGTTTGTGTCCGCGCAGAGGTGCGAGACCTTGTTGGAGTTGCAGGAGGCCGCCAGGCGGCATGAGTTAGAGATTGAGTTGCAGTTGCGTGAGCTAAGGCAAGCTCCGGTTCAGTCCCAGCCGGCGACGAAACAGTCTAAGACAGTTGATTCTAGGATGGGAGATCAGGGCAGCCACGTTTGTGGAATGTGTGGGAGGGGTCACGCCGGAGTTTGTCGGTCCGGTGGTACATGCCGCAAGTGCGGAAAGGAGGGACACTATGCGAGGGATTGTCGGCAGTCAGTGCCGGTTCGGGATTTGAGGATATGTTATCATTGTCATCAGGTTGGACACTTGAGGATCAACTGTCCACAGCTTGCTGCAGGACCGGTGCAGGCTCCAGCACCGACCACATTGAGGATCACAGGTGGAGGTCAGGGTGGAGCGGAGCGGAGCCCCCAAGGGCTTAGGGTCGTGCTTTTCAGCTTGCAGCGGAGGAGGTTCGAGCAGTGCCGGATGCAGCTGCGGGTATGTTTCTTTCTTGTTGTCTTGTTTATTATGATTATTGTGGAGTATCGTTTATCTACTAGTCTCGTTGGGTGGTTTTTGTTTTCGTATCCGTTGATCCTTGAGGGTTTGGCATGGATATGGGTTAGTATTTCGGCTTTTCGCTGGTTATCTTTTGTGAGGATCATTGGTGGATGCGGCGTTGATTTGAATGTCGGGTATCATCTGCACTCTGAGGAATGGATATTTGAAGATTGAGTTCCTTTCGAGCGGGATGATCGGTGTGGAAATGTGTTTTTGCGAAGGTTTCTAGTGCTAGTGGGAATCAGTTGAGTGTAAATGTGGGTTTTGTGCAAGGTTATCTTGGGAGGTCGGTGATAGCGACCGGGGAGTTGGTATTCAGTGCCTTAAGTGGGGGAGAATTGGAGAGTTCTCTGGAGGATTGACGAGTATGAAAGGTTGTTTACCTGCATGGAATTCAGTAGTGTCTCGGTCAGCCAAGGGCATTGGTTGGTATGAGTAAATGGCAGGTGTGTGGGGCGGGATACAAACCAAGAGCTTGATTGTGCAGGGCCTGGGATCAGGTCGGGATCGAGTATGTATGATGGAGATAGAGTTCGGAACCCCTAGGGGGCTAGAACAGTATGCATGGGAGGTTTTCCCGGAGAGGTAACTCGGAATGTTGATTGCTAGCTGAGCGGTCCGGATAGACTGAAGGCCAATGGGCGTACCAGTCAGGCCGAAGGCTCGGTGAACGGTCCAGCTAGACTGAAGGCCCTGGAGGGCGGTCCAGGTCTGCTGAAGGTTATGAGAGTGGTCCAGTTTGACTGAAGGTCTGGTAAGGTGGTCCAGTCATGCTGAAGACTCTGCATGTGTCGTTAGATCGGTGCGAGGTAATGGATTGAGTATGTCGCGATATGATAGCGTTGCAAGGTCTGGCCCCGGATATTGATCGCAATCAGTGGAGGTAGTGCATGGACTTGAGAGTCTTCTCAGGTGGATTCAGAGTATGTATGGTGCATGGGATAGCAGTTACGCTATAAAGAAGTAGTGTAGCGTTGGGTGAGCACCGTAGTACTTGTCGTCGTGACAAGGCGGTCGAGTGGTTTTCCTTGGTAAGGAAAAAGGGAGGAATGTAATTCCGAAGGGGAGTGCAAATTCACGGAACTGAAAGCGGCAGTGTAGAGTTATGATCAGAGTGGTCCGACGGTGGTCATTGAGCAGCGTGTGCAGCGGCGGTTTGGGATGACATCATGAGGGGATGCCTGCTGGGGTCGCAGAAGGGATTTCTGAGGCTGTAAAGTCAAGAGGCTCGTAAGGGTTGCAGATATGGAGTTTTGGATTCCCAGTTTGATTTCGGTAAAGGATTTGTGTATCAGTGGTTCATCCAGAGGGATGTTTTGAGGGTCGTCAGAGTGATGGGTTTCCTAACCCGAGGGTGATAGAGCTAGTTCAGCATGTGCATGCGATTGCAAGAAGAGAACTCATGGGAGTTGCCCTGAAGAGTGTGTCTTTCTGTCAGCATGGAATGGATAGATTTGGACTCGGATCGGGAATCAGGTGGTGCATAGTTATTTATAGCTCATATGGGTCGAGTAAAGGTTGTGTTTTGGAGCAGTGATGCACCATGGGTGGTACTCAGTTGTTGTGTATGGTTATCAGATGGTAAAGCCGATGCCTGGTTTGAGACAGCGGTCAGGACACTGCAAGGAAGGAGAAAGTGAGTTCGAGTTTCGATGGGTATGCCTTGAGGGACCTGGTCCGGTTAAGGTCAGGTGGCGTGTTGTCCGAGTATTTTTGGAGATGAGTTGCCGTAGGCTTCAAGGACGAAGCCTAATTTAAGTGGGGGAGAATTGTAACATCCCGGAATAGTAAGAGTAGAATTGAAGGAATAAAAGTGTAAATTTTGAAGGGCGACTCTGCGAGTCCATGGATGGACTCGGCGAGTAGGGTCGCGACTTTAGTCGTGAGTCAAGTGGCCTACTCGGTGAGTCCAAAGATGGACTCGGCGAGTAGGTGCTGAGTGGAGAAAACCCTAAATCCGGGGAAATGAGCCCTATTTAAAGAACATTATATCCTCTCCCCAGCCTCTTTGATCCCCCCTTGAATTCCAGAAACCCTAGAAAACGTGATTGTGGAAGATTGGAGTGCATTTGGAGCTTGGGGAGGTGTTTGTTGAAGAAATCTTGAAGGAGAAGAGGCTTGGCTCAAAGGGCTTTGCTTGGATTCGAGTTTCATTGCAATTAGGGCATTCTTTTGAGGTAATATCTCGTTCTTGGGCTATCACTCATATGGATTCATCATTTTGGGGTTTATGGGGAGCTTATCTTGGTATGTTTTAGAGTTTGAAGGTTAGATCTGAGGTTGCTACCTCAGATCTGGGATGGGGAAGGCCTAGAGAGCATTAAAGTCCCTGTGTTTGAGTGCTTAGTGAAGCCATCATGTCCCAAACCCTAGCTCTAAAGTGAATAAGGCCTAGATCTCTTTGGATTCACGTAAAGTTTGCCACTTTACGTGATGGATGGATTGTAGGAGGCTAGATCTATGTTTTGGATCAATTGCATGGCCTAGAATGCTTCTGTATGGATTCAGACCGATGGTACTCGGCGAGTCACATGGGTGGACTCGACGAGTTGCTTGAAGATGAGCTAGAACTCGACGAGTTGGATGAACAACTCGGCGAGTAGGTTGAAGATAGCCTTAGACTCAGCGAGTCTGTTCTTGGACTCCGCGAGTCTTGTCGAAGAGTCCTAATATTTCCTGGTTGAGTCGAGAATCGATGAGTCAAGGGATGACTCGGTGAGTTGGGTGCGAGTGGACTCAAAGTTGTTGGACTCGGCGAGTCTCGGGGTGACTCGGCGAGTTGGGTTGCGGATTGAGGGAAGTCCTCAGCATAGGGACACGACGAGTCATCGGGTTGACTCAGCGAGTAGAGTCAGTCAGGGGTTGACTTTGACTCTATCCAAGGTTGACCAGTTGTCTTCTAGGGGTATTTTGGTAATTAAGGGTATATTTTGAGTTGAGTGTTTTGGTGTTCAGTGGAGGAGTTCGTGTCGGAGTTCGGAGCAGCGAGATCTTATCCTTTCAGCCGGCAGTTTCGAGGTAAGTTATCCTCACTATATCAACAGGGTCTAAGGCACCAAGGCCGGCCCTTTTATCCAATTGAGATCCGGGTATCTGTTGTTATGTTATTGCTTTGATATGTTTGCATCCTGGTAGTTAGGTTGGTATTCGTTAGGGACCTGGTTAAGGTCGGTATCCTGGTATATAGGGTGAGGCTATGCTAGTGACCGGTTAGGTCGGTATCCTGTTAGAGTATGTTGTGATATGTGATCTGCTAGATCGGTTGCCTAAATATGAATTGTTATGTGATTGCTTGTTTATGTGCACATGGTTGTTTGGACTGGAGTTGGGTTGAGGCGGGTCCTGCTTCGTGTTGTAGGCCAAGATACCCAGGGCGGACCGGTTATTCCGAAGGCCCAACAAGCGGTCCGGATAGGCTGTAGGCCCCACGATGGCGGACCAGACGTGTCGAGGCTCGGAGAGTGGACCAGGCCGACTGAAGGCCCGATGCGGGCGAACCAGTCATACTGTAGACTCAGAGAGTGGACCAGGTGAGTTGAAGGCCTAGTGCGGGCGGACCAACCACACTGCAGACTCGAGGGACATGATTGGACACGGAGGGTGAACCAGGTAGACTGAAGGCCCTACAAGGTGGACCAGTCCCACAGCAGACCCGATATGCATGGTTGTTCTGTGATTCGTTATGAGATAGCATGGTATGTGTATGGTATATGTGGTTGGTATTTTGGGGGTATCTCACTAAGATTTCGGGCTTACAGTAGTGGTTTAATGTTTTCAGGTTCTTCAGGAGACTGTGGCAAGGCGAAGGCATGATCGTACCGCTCCTCATGATTTTGTAGCAATGTGATTCTGGGAATACTCTAAATGATTTTTATTGAAAACATTTTTGTAATAATTTAATGAAATCGGGTTGTTTTTGAAAAATTTAAATTTGGTTGGATTTTTCGGTTGTTACAGGCGGTGCCTACGCCCGCCACATTGAGGATTACCGATGGCCGCCCTGCCAAGGCAGATGTTCCAACGGTGAAGAGTCGTGCATTTCAGTTGACCACCGAGGAGGCTCAGGCAACGCCAGACATTGCAGCTGGTACGTATCTAATATTCTCTACTCCTTATGACTTGTATGACTTATGTGTACTTTATGCTTGTATAGGGACCTTTTTGGTCAATGGTATGTCGGTCCATGTTTTTTTTGATTCAGGTGCTACCCGATCGTTCGTGTCTCTTACGCTTAGCAAGAATTTCTGGGACGCGCCTGGAACTCTTGATTCCCCACTCGAGGTAGAGATTTCAGATGACCGCACCATTAGTACTGAGAGGGTGTATCGTGACAGTGTCCTGAATGTGCTTAGTGAGAGGTTTCATGTTGACCTAGTCCTGATACCAGTGCGAGGGCTAAAGGTGATTATCGGGATGGATTGGCTGGGGGCCAACGGGGCCATGATCAATTGTGAGGGCCAGTTGTTGAGGGTTCGAACCCTAAGTGGGGGAGAAATGGTGATACATGGTGATAGGGCCTCATAGGGGCCGACTCTCTGTTCATCTGCGAGGACTAGGAGATTTATACAGAAGGGGTGTACAGGATTTTTGGCTTATATCTCAGATACAAGGGTTGAGACCGCGACGAATGCAGGCAGTGTGCCAGTTGTACAGGACTTTCAGGATGTTTCCCCCAAAGAGTTACCGAGAGGTGCCTCTGGAGAGGTAGGTGGAGTTTCACATCAACTTGTTGCCTAGTGCCGCTCCGATAGCAAAGGCACCATATCGGTTGGTACCACCTAAGATGCAGGAGTTATCTACACAGCTTCAGGAGCTGCTATACCGAGGGTTCATACGTCCGAGCAATTCCACGTGGGGAGCACCGATCCTGTTTGTGAAAAATAAGGATGGATCACACAGGATGTGAATTGACTACCGAGAGCTAAACAAACTAACAGTGAAGAACCGTTATCCATTACCAAGGATCAATGATTTGTTCGATCAGCTGCATGGTGTGTCTTGGTTTTCCAAGATTGATCTTCGGTCGGGGTACCATCAGATGAGGATCTGGGATAAGGAAATATTGTAGACAACTTTCAGGACTCGGTATTGGCATTATCAGTTTGTAGTGATGTCGTTTGGACTCTCCAATGCCCCAGAAACATTTATGGATCTCATGAACAGGGTATGTAGAGCGATGTTTGATCGGTCGATAATCGTTTTTATTGATGATATCCTGGTCTATTCTAATACCAAGGAGCAACATGAGCAGCATTTGAGGGAGGTACTGGAGACCCTGAAGGTGGAGACGCTTTATACAAAGTTCTCTAAGTGTTATTTCTGGCTGCGAAAAGTACAGTTTTTAGGGAATATCATCAATCAGGAGGGTATTTCGATTGATCCAGCCAAGGTTGAGGCGGTGGTGCGGTGGGAAGTATCGAAAAATGCATCAAAGATTCGTAGCTTATTGGGTTTAGCGGGATATTACCGGAGATTTATCTAGGATTTCTCCATGATTGTTGTGCCATTGACCCACTTGACCAAGAAGAATGCGACCTTTCAGTGGGGCACAAATCAGCAGATGGCTTTTGAGACCCTGAGATAGAGGTTATGCGAGGCTCCGATCCTAGTACTACCCGAGGGGTTAGATGATTTGGTGGTATACTTTGACGCATAGATCTCAGGGTTAGGTGCAGTACTAATGCACAGGGGGGCATGATAGCTTACGCCTCGAGGCAGTTGAAGTCTCATGAGGCGAATCACCCCACTCATGACCTGGAACTGGGGGTAGTGGTGTTTTCCCTCAAGATTTGGAGGCATTACTTGTATGAAGTGCGGTTCACCATTTATACCGATCACAAGAGTTTAAAATACTTGATGGATCTGCAGAACCTCAACATGTGATAGAGGAGGTGGCTAGATGTGCTGAAGGATTATGATTGTGAGATCCTATACCATCCAGGGAAGGCCAAAGTAATAGCCAATGCATTGAGCCACAAGATGGAAGGGTCCCCGATTGGGAACATTTGTATGAGGATGACGGTCATTTCTCCTTTGTTAGATATGATCAAAGAGGCCCAGGTCGATGGGGTAAATAAACAGAATTGGAAGATAGAGAAAATTTGGGGTCAGTATCCTTTGTTTGTTAAGGATAGAAGTGGCCTTTTGACGCAGTGTGGTCGGGTGTGGGTACCAGTGACTGGAGGAGTGAGGAACAGGATATTAGAGGAGGCGCATTGGTCCAAGTTCTATATACATCCAGGGGCTACAAAAATGTATAGGGACTTGATATGGAATTATTGGTGACCCTGCATGAAGCGGGATATCGCCTAGTTCGTAGAGCGGTGCTTGACATGCAGGAAGGTCAAGGCCGAGAATCAGCAGCCTCATGGCAAGGTACAGCCACTACCCATTCCCATGTGGAAATGGGAAGAGATCACTATGGACTTCATCACGAAGTTACCTAGGACGGTGAGAGGTGTGGATTCCATATGGGTGATCATGGATAGACTAACGAAGAGTGCTCACTTCATCAGTTACCTAGGACGGTGAGAGGTGTGGATGCCATACGAGAGGTAGTGGATAAGCATGGGGTGCCTGTATCGTAGTCTCTGACCGAGATGTTCGGTTTACATCCAGGTTCTGGAAGATGTTCCACGAGGAACTGGGCACTCAGCTACATTTAAGCACGGCGTACCACCCCCAGACTAACGGCCAGAGCGAAAGGACGATCTAGAAACAGTCCTTTTGGGTTGCCCTCAAACCTAGCAATTGGAAAAGATGTTTTTAGAGAGAGATGTTGATTTATTATTTGATTAATAATTTGAAATAAATAATTTATTAATATATTATGAGAATAATATATTAACTAGATATAGTAATATTTAATTAATATTTAATAAGAAATTAATTGGAATTAGTTTTATGATTAAAAGAATTAATTAAAAGTGCAAGGACTAAAGTGCAATTGTTTAATAGTTGAGCAAAAGACTCCAGAACCTTCCACACATAGGGTGGATAGTTTCTAAGAGGCTTTAGGGTTTCTTGAATTATCCTTGGAGGATAATCAGGAAGTTGGATAATTATCAAGTCAAGTTAATATTATTATATTGGTTTTGGGCTTATTTAGGGTTTCCTTGTTGCACTATATAAGCAACCTTACCCCATCATATTTCAGCCACTCAAACCTTAGAGAGCTAGGTTGAAATTCTAATCTCCTCCCTCTCTCTCCTCAATATCCTTTTTGCTTGTGTTGGGTGTGAACCACTAGAGGCACGACGCTTGTGGTGCTTGCTTCCAAAAGATCAACAAAAAGGATTCTTGGTTGTTTACTTCAACAATCAAAAAGGTATCTATTTAAACTTATGAATTCATATTTTAGTAGGAAAATTTTGTAGTTTAATAGTTCATAGTATGTTTCCCTCATTTGAAAGACATAGATCCTTCTTAGGTTGCATGTGACCTAATCATTTAATTGTTAAATGTTTTTCCACTTTGTGAAAAGTTTTGTAACCTATGTTTTCCATCAGTTAGAACCTAAACTAACATGTGCCCATAATTAATCATCCCCTCATTAGGGCTCAACCAATCCATCCCCACTATCACCTTGATCTTACGCAAAGGAATGTGGACCAAATCAATCAGATACCTCTCACTGAATAGCTCCAGAACACAAACTTGATGTAACCTCGATACATGTACTAAACAATCATCGGCAATCTCTACCCTAATGGATAATCAAGCTCCCTTGGAGCATTCACGTACCTCTTGCTAAGTGCAAGAGACACAAATGATCAGGTCACGCCCGAATCAAATAGAACTAAAACTAGAACATCGTTCACCAGGAACGTCCCTATATAATATCAATTATATAACAAGCATAAACATCAAAACAAATAATTAAATATGGAGGAAATACATAGCCTTAACCATATATGGCACTACACAAGTTTCCTCGGCTAATAGCTAGAAAGCTCAACTCCTCACAACTGGCGCATCCGCCTTGCCCTAGCGTCCATCAACAATCCTCAACATCGCTGGAACGGGTGCTACAACTGTGCCTCCAGCCAGACTCGGGTAATTGGACTTCTTGTGTCCCCTATTATTGCAATGTAAACAGTTAAAATTGGATACCTAGATGATGGGGCAGTCCCTACTAAAATGATTGATCTTGTCGCACTTGTAGTAGTCGGACTTACCCCTCCTACAAACCCTATTTTGAGCCTTTTCGCACTTCCCATAGTGGCTCTATCCTTGATGGCCTCTCAATCACAAATCAACAACCTCAGGCTTCTTTCCCGAGCCCTCTGATACATGTGCCTAAATTGGCTCCCTCTTCCTCACATATTCCAAAACTATCTCCTAATCGAGAGCCTGAGCTATCATGTGGTTTAATATCCTGCAACTATACATGATCACAAACTCCCGTATCTCATATTTTAACATATCATGGTTTTGGGCCTTCTTCATCTCCTCATCCTCCATATACTATAGAACTAGAAAGGCCCTCTCCCTGAATATGGAAGTAATCTTTATCACTATCTTAGTAGTCTGGTGAAGGTCCTGAAACTCCCTCACCATCTGTTGGACCTCAATTACTGATGCAAACTCTGCCCTAAACCTCGAACAAAATCATCCCAAGTTATCACCTCGACATCCTCACCTACGAAAGAATAGCATACCTCCTCCCACCTTTCATGGGCTCTGTCTTTCAAAAGACTGGATGCAAGTATGAACTTCGCCTCCTCATGATAGAGGCTAGATTAAAATTCATTCCCAATATCTGCCAACTACTACTTGCTGGTAATGGGTTCCTTCTTCTAAAAGAACTCAAGATGCCCACTTATACAAAACTCTCGTAAAGTTAAAGAATATGCACTCACCAAAGCCACCATCTTAGTATGAAATGCGCTCATATGCTCATCCATCAACTCAATGATATTGATACCTTTTTTGGTCAAACCAAAGATCATAGGAGTCTGCTCCAAAATGTTGTGGGTAATCTCGAATGAAATGAACTCACGCATCCGATCTTCCAAGGATCCGGCTCCAAAGCCCAAATCCGATACCTCACCAGAACCTGAACCACCTCGAGTGACCACTATACTGAAAATAAACAAAGCAAATGGTGGTTGTCAAGGCCAACAAAATAAATAACCCTAAATATTTACACTAAAATAGTGTATAGTGGTAAAGGGGTCGAATCCACAGAGATAGGTTCAATTTTATAACTCTATGATAATCTTCTTGTACAAACACTTATAAAACTAAAATAAAAATAAAATTGGGGGATTTTGATCTTTTGAGATGTTTAAAAGAAAACTAGAATTTCACTAAGATTTAAAAACACAAATCAACAAAAGAAAGGTTTGATGTAAAATAAATAAAAGAAAGATGGTTGACTTTGGACTTTCATCACTTGAACATTTGGTTAAATAATCATGAGAATACCAAGGTGCAATACTTGTATTTACAATCTAACTTGGCTATAGCAATTTATAAGCATAACTTGCCTTAACTCTTCTTTTGTATTAAAATGACTAGAGAAGCTCATAGCATATTTCCTAAATCAAAGTCACAAAACTAATGAAGGATGTAATTTTGTGAAAATCAATTAGCATTACGCTTTAAGAGTCACCAAATCCAAAGAGTAATCTATTGCTTTCATTACCACTATGGAGAAAATATTTTCTTAGTCTAAATGAAATGAAAACAAACATTGAAACTAATTGTTGCTTGTTAAATTGAAGACCTGTTACTTAGACAAGAATTTAACCAACAAAAATAGCATTCACATATCAATATTCATGACTAGAGATATATAAACATGAAGGAAGTTTTTATAGAAAATATAATCATAGATATTCAACACAAGTTCCTGGAGTTCTTCAAAATAACCAAAACATTCAAGCAATTACATCCAAGTCAACCAAATATGAGTCTAGCCAAGCATGGCCAAGATGAAAGAAATACAAATTAGATTAGTGATACTAAACATTGTTCAAGATGCAAGTTGGAAGAAAAATTGCTCCAAGCTTCTAAATCTTCCAATCTTCTAGAGAGAAAAAGTGTTTGTTCCTCCAAGTCTCTCCCCCTTTTCTTCCTAAAAAACACCAGTAAATAGGTGTAAAAATTCGGATCTAAAAGTCCCCCAAAAGCAGTCCACCAACCTTCCCAAAATAGAGTCAAAAGGTCAAAATTTTGGATTCTTCACAGTGCGATCCACGCAGACCATTTGTAAATCCACGCGGACTGCATGGATTGTGCTGAATGGGCTTTTTGGCCCATTTGATTGGCCTTCTAGATTACTCTTCTCATCCATGGTCCAGCCCATTTGTGTAAGTTATTGATAGCCTAATTATGCCTTCCAAACTCTTCCAAGATGCTCCAATGCTCCTTTAATCTTCTATAGCTCGAATTCTCATCGTCCCACCCGAAATTTAAGTTTGACACGCTTCTTGCTTCTATTGACACAAAGCCCAATTGCACCACTTCAAGTTCATGAACAAATTGCAAGCCTATAGCAATCTTTCACTCCTTCTAAACCTTCAATAACAAATAGTCTTCGATAAATCCCGCAAATAAGCTCAAAAGACTGGAAAGCACCCAGTAAAGGAGAAAAATAACAAAAAGAGAAAATATGCATGAAGATTAACTAAAATGAGATGGTTTTAACTAAAAATAAACTATGAAAAGAAGTAATTAGAAACAAAACTATCAGCAAAACATCAGAAAACAATCGAGGGATCTTATACCCAACAGGTCTCTTAGTATCTTTATGACTCCCTTTACTCGAGTATGAATCCTCTACTTCTAGTAGTACAGGCCTAATAATACCTTCCATGTTTATCTGTACTTTCCTCAAAAGTCATCCTGATTCCCCTAAGTGACCCCAACATTCCATAATCCCGCAGACCCACGCATCTGCTAATACTAACATACTTCCTAGATTCTCCTAGGATTCCCTTCCCACCACTCTTTGCCATCAACTGTAGAAGAAACCCCCACTAACACCTGCTAACTACCTTACGAATATAATTACATACAGCAAACACTATATAATTTTTTGAATGTAAGGTCTCATGCTACAACGGTTGGACTAAAAAAGTGTTGCGCAATTCAGCTAAACCTAACCTTCTAAAATTATCTAATTTTTGCATCATGTAACCTAGCGTATTCACTTGGTATTCAACTAGCACTAGCAGTGGTTCCTACAAGCACAAAGAAAGTAGCATTTGAGCATCAAGGTCTAACCAAAGCATTGCCTAACAGACCATCCTAACATATCAATAGTAGTCTATACTAGCATGTAGTTGTAGGGGCTCATACAGTAAGCATACAAGGCATTTCTCATCTCATACAAATCCTAAGTAGATCCTTAGCCCTAATATGGCATGTTATTCATATACTGAATCAATAAACATGTATGATATTTTGGGAACACTTACTTGAGCCCGGTCGATTTCATACATCAAACCCCTTCTTTTTACTAGTAACCCTTTTTGAAAATCATTTTTTTTAACATATCAAATCCTCAGTTTGAGTTCAGACAGTCCAGAATATGTCCTAAAACCCCCAAACCAAGGCTCTGATACCAACTTGTAACATCCCAAAAGTCATAAGTAAAAATTTCATTTTTAAATCAACCAAAATTCATCAAATATCTCAAACAACCATCAAAGTATGATAATGTAAAAATAGTTATCATAGTACAAATCCCAAAATCATAAAATTTGCAGAAACATAAGTGGATGCGTTACGATCAAGTTGGGCCCTTCCCTTTCGAACCAGAAGTACTTGAAATATAAACTTAAATCGTAATCACAAAGCTTAATGAGTTCCCCAAATACCACATACCATAAAACAATATACATATCATACATAGCATACAATGGGTCTAATTCACCCCTAAGTCCCTTCCGACTCTCTAAGTACCTTTCAAATCCTTGATTCCCTTCCAACTCCTTCGGTATCTTTCAACCGATATGGTCTATTTCACCCCCTACAGCGTAACATACATTCGTACTAGCAAGAGTCACAAAGACAGCAAGCACATATAGGCATATCAATAACTGTCACGAAGATCACTACAATTCTACAACATAATCCAATGGTCCGGTATTGGTGCCTTCAACCCACAAATACAGTGAGGAAACTAACCTCAATCAGAAGATGCACAAATCATAATCGTTGGCTGTTGCTACCATGACTCCTCACACTGAACACAGTCAGAGCAACCCCAATCACTATTTAGGGTAATAAATGAAAGTTTAAAACATCGATCCTATCACAAAGGGTCAAACACCCATTTACCCTTCCTACTCTAGGCCCAACAAGCCATATCCTAAGGCCCACTAATGCCCCAAAATACCTAAGGCCCAATAATGGCCCAAAATACCTAAGGCCCAAGAATAACCCAAAAGACCTAAGGCCCAAGAATGGACCAAAAGACCTAAGGCCCAAAAGGCCATCTGGTGAGTATGCCTAATGTACCACCTTGTAATGTCCAGCGTAGAGGTTCTCAAAGTAAAGGAAATGGGACTACAATGTGCTATGTTGAGCATACGCCTATGTACGCCTAGCGTATGCCCCTGATTGCCAAAACTCCATTAAGCACTTAATTTCTTAATTCCAAACGTCCATTTCATAGATCAAGTTCTTGGCAAATGCCTTAAATGATAAAGTCATCAACTTGATGCCTTTTCATGGATCAAAGAGGCCCAACATGCATTTCTAACACTCTAATTTCATATTAAGACTATCAACTCATTCATGGCTAAGATTAACCCATCAAGATGTCATTTTAATGATTCTACAACTCCAAAAATACCAAGAAATGATCAACACAAGTTCTGGAGTAACTTCTACTCGCAAGAACCAAACCAAGGGACCAAAAGCATATCAAACATAATCCCAAATCTACATCTAAGCTAAGGAGTCATAATGTTTGAAGCTTTATACTTCTAAAAGCTTGCAAAGGTGAAGAGATTTATGAACCTTCATTCTCCAAGCAAACAAATCCTCCTCCAAAGAGCTCTTTTTCTTCAAGATGCACCCAACACACACTAAAATACACAAGACTCAATATCCTCTAAAAAGGGGGTTAGCGTTTTGTGGAAGCTGATTTGGGACGAAGGAGGTTGGTCATAAAGGAGGTCTTTAGGTTATAATGGTGTTTAAATAGGGTCCGACCCCTAAAATTTATGGTTTATCTCAGGATCGAGTATTCCTAACGTACTCTAGGTATGCCCAGTGTACCAGGAGGGTTAACCCTATGTCCAAGGCTCACAAGGTACGCCATACGTACCTAATTTACGCTCAGCGTAAATACACAATGCACAAAAAATAAACAATTAGATTTTTAAGGAATTTACCTAGAAATCAAGTGTTATAGATACCTATGGTAAGAACAAAAAGAATCGAGAACATAATCATCATAAACATTGGCACAACCATCAATAACAATAAGAATCTCTCCTTCACAAATATTATCATGGTCATAAATAGCAAAACTATTTTCGATTTTAGTTTTTAATTTATTTGGGGCATTCTTATTTTCCTTGTTATCTAGTTTATAACATTTACATATAGGGTGTGTTCGGAAAAACTAGTTGGTAGCTGGTAGCTTGTAGCTAGTAGTGTTTTGTTAAACGCTACGTGAAGTAGCATTTGGATTTGGAGCATTTTGTTTAAACTAAACACTAGAAGCTTGTTGTGCCAAACGAGGTTTTCTGTTTAAAATGGAGTGTTTTGTCAAACACTAGAAACTAGAAGCTCCCAAACACTCCGTATCGAACATGCCCATAGTGTGTTTATCTTTCTCAAAGCATCTGCAAATCTTGTCTTTCCTTTTACATTTGATTTTCCCCCAATAAATAAATCTTCTTCTTGTGAACTTCTTAGACCATCTGCAGACACCATATATTTCATTTTTTTTCCTTGTCATGCAAGGCTTTATAAACATCACTGAGAGTAAGGGTATCACGGTTGTAGATGATTTTATCTTGTAAATTGAAGTAAGGGCTTGGTAGATAGCATAAGAAAATCAAATCCAGGTTTTTCTCATCGTACTTGATTTCCATGGTTGTCAAGTCATAAAAAAATAGATTTATTGTAACGACCCAAAATTTAAGACCGAAAATTTCTTTAATAAATCATTACTTAAAGTAACATCATCATTCCAAAACATAATATGAGTATAAGTTTTCAAAACATATGTTTGTTATCAGAGTAAACATTCCCAGGCTGTCTAATCTATGGTGTGTGCCATGCGATCACCCCGAGCTCTTTCCTCCGCTACCGGAAGTACCTGAAACCAAAACTGAAAACCGTAAGCACGAAGCTTAGTGAGTTCCCCACCCTACCACATACCATGCATAACCACATACTGCACATACTGGGCCACGCCCCCTATCTTGGGCCTCGCCCCCTACCTCGGGCCTCGCCTTTCCTGGGCCTCGCCCATGTCCTGCTACTGAGGAGTCATGGAACCCCATCCATGCTCCTAATGGTAGTGAGGTACGGGCCTAGCCCACTCTCACTCCTGTTCTAATTCGGGCCTCGCCCCTAATCTGCTACTAGTGAGATATGGAACCCCATCCACACTCTGCTATTGGTGAGATACGGGACCTCGCCCACACTCACCTCCCTACCAGGTACATACATGTATCGCACAGACAACAAGTATAAACTATCATATATAAACAATTCCTTGGGTACCCGCCTACTATTACTGGACCTCATACTGCAAACAATACTAGCATACTGTGCCTAGGGCTAACCCCCGGGTCTTCTACTCATAACTACATGGGCTGGCATTGTGGCCTTAGACCCATTCACACAAAGGGAAACTCACCTGAACTGGCTGAACTTACTGATGATCTCACTAGCTGCTTCCCGACAACTCACAGAACTCCTGCTCCCCTTGCTCCCCGAACTACCAATATCAATGCAACACTGAGTCTAACCGACCCCCGAAAGACAACCAAGTCCACCCTGGTCCAAAGTCAAGGTCCTGGTCAAAGTCAACCTTCCAGGTCAACCCTACTCGCCGAGTCACCCTACTGACTCGCCAAGTTCGAAATAGTCAGATTCCTTCCATTCGCGACTCGACTCGCCGAGTCAGTCCATGACTCGCCGAGTCTACCGATTTCTGAGTCCAGACCTGTCCAACTCACTGAGTCTCCACCCGACTCACTGATTCGAGTCACAACTCAAAGGATTTGGGGTTTCGTCACCTGACTCGCCGAGTCCAAGAACAGACTCGCCGAGTCCAAGGCAATCTTCATACGACTCGACGAGTTGTTCATCCCACTCGTCGATTTCTCCACAACTTCATGCTACTCGCCGAGTCCACTCAAAGGACTTTTCGAGTCCCTTCATATCTCCTTACATGCAGAGGATTTTTGAGTCATGCATGGACTCCAAACTATAGATCCACCCTTCCCAAGCCTATTCCACACGTAAAGTTGCAAACTTTACGTGTAGAGAAGGAGATCTATGCAAAATACGCCATTAACTAGGGTGTAAGGCCAAGGGGCTTCAAAATCTACTCAATGGCTGATACTTTATGCTTCTCCAGGCCCTACAACACTTGAATCTGAAGTAGCAACTCCAGATTCGGCTTCTAACCCAAAATAATAACATTATGGCAAAAGAGCCCCAACAACCACACATAGATCTAGGTGCAAAAAGGGTCCAGGAACTAGTTTATTACCTCCAAGTGCTCAGAATGAACTCACAATCCCAGATCTATAGCTCCTTCTTGCTCCTCCAAGTTCCTTCTTCCTTTTCCAAGCTTTAATGCACCTTCCAAGGCTCAACTAGGAGATATGACGGCTAGGGTTTGATATACAGGGCTAAAGAGGCAGTAAGGAACCCTAGGAAGAAGATTAAGACATTTATATAGGCCCCAAGTCCCTAATTTAGGGTTTTACACGCACAGACCAGACTCGCCGAGTCACCTTGACCGCCTCGCCGAGTCGGTCGCTTACACCTTGACCCGGATCCCGCTTGGACTCGCCGAGTCCTTCCTTGGACTCGCCGAGTCGACCCTTAAATTAGGGCTTTTCTTTCCCTTCTTGGCCTTTGAAACTTTGGGTGTTACATTTATCTTTTTAAAAACTTGACAGGTTATTTTAATTATTATATAATGATGTAGGGTGTGTGGGTATTCCTTTACGAATGAGACACAGTATTGCTTGTATTAATAAAGGGGAAACCAAATTGATCATATGTTATCATTTTTTTCTCTTAAATAAGGGTGTTTTATATGTTCCCTAACCTTCTGGTTATTTTCTTGCATTGAAAGTGGTACGCTCACAATATGATGTTGCTTAAGCCTTAACGATTTAGGTTGCGTTTAGTTACGGGAAAAGAGTTTTCATTTTCTATTTTTCATTTTCCCTTTTCAGTTTTCTTTTTCTGTTTTTGGTTATCATAGGAAAATGTAAAAACACGTTTAGTTAAAATTTATTCATTTTTCATTTTTAGTTTTAGAAAATTAGAAAACCTTTTTAGATGTGTATTTTTCTATCGGTTTTCATTTCTAGAAAACAGTAGCGGTGGTAGGGTGGGTGTGGGGATGGTAGCATTAGTGGAGCAGTGGTGGGGGGAAATGGTGATGTCAATGATGGTGATGGTGGTGGTGGTGGTGGTGGCGGCGGCAGTGGGGTGGCGATGATGGTGGTGATGACAGGCGGTGATGGTGGCGGTGATATTTGTAGACGTGGTGGTGATGGCAGCGGTGGTGGTGATGGAGTAATGATGGTGGTGATAGGGATGGGGATGATAGGTCGGTGATTGTGGTAGTGGTGTTGGGTGGGTGGGTGGGTGTGGGGTGTAGGGTGTGGCTGTGGTTGTGAGTTTGTAGGTGTGCGTGTGTGTGTGTGTGTTTGTGTGTTTGTAGGTGTGCGTGTGTGTGTTTGTGAGTGTGTGTTCTTATGGAGGTGTGGGTGAGGGTGGGTGTGTATGTATGTTTTTGGGGGTGAGTGTGGGTATGCGTGTGTTTGTGGGAGTTGGTGTGTGTGTGTGTGTGTTCGTGTGGGTGTGGGTGTGGCATGAGGGTGGGCGTGGATGTGAGTTTGTGTATGTGTGTGTGTGTGTTTATGGGGGTGGATGTGTGTTTGTAGGGGTGGATGTGGGTGTGTGGGTATGGGGGTTGGTGTGTATGTGTGTGTTTATGTGTATGTGTGTGTGTTTGTGGGGGTGTGGGAGTGTTTGTGTGTGTGTGTGTTTGTGGGATTGGGGTGTGTGTGTATGTGTGTTTGTGGGGGCGGGGGTTGGCTTGTGAGTGAGTGTAGGTAGGTAGGGGTGTGGTGAGTTAGGGGGTATTAAGGTGAGGGTAAGTAGAGGTGGATGGGGTGGGAGTGGTTGTTTATATTTTAGAAAAAAATTGAAATTAGAAAAATATGGAAAACAATGATTATCGGTTTTTCAAAAATATTCAACTTCTTTGTAATTTTAGAAAACGGAAAATTTAGAAAAATATACGAACTAAACGCGTTTTCAAAATTTTCATTTTTCTTGGAAATTTTTTTCAGAAAACGACCCATTTTGCCGCAACTAAACGCACCCTTAGTACTCAACTATGGACCTATTATTTTCAAGTTTTTCAAGTCATGTTTTTTTTTGGAAAATAAGATGTAAAAAAAGGGAGCCAATTAAAGAACAAGTTGATTTCCCTAAAAAACTTCAAAATATTTAAGATAATCTTGAAAAGTGGCATGACAAAAAAATAAATGTTATAACGAGATAAAAAAAAAAAATTGATCTCATATAAAAAAATTTGGTGAATCGATACCCAGATTGATGGAGATTTGATTACATGGGATTAAATTAATTTTGAGTTACTTACCTCAAGGTGTTAGCATATATTTAAAATTAGAAGACACGGATCTTGCTCAAAAAGACAAAATTAGTGGGGTTTGAAGGTGGTGAGGATACCAAATTCCTCCATGGAATGGTGAACCATAAAAACGAAAACTTTCCATTCGCAGAGTATCATTATTGGGACTGGAAACCTAATCGGTGTTAAAGAATAATTTTTTAATTTTTTTTTAAAACTAAGCTTAGTGAAGATTTTCTCAGATCTACTTCAACAAAGTACAATGTTTAAAGGTATGAACCAAACCAAACTCCATATCCAAAAATATTGTTCATAACTTTGGAAATCAAAATCTCAGTTTGGTAATGTGGTAACCATAAAGCTTTGAATCCATATGGTTTCACATTTACTTTCATTAGACATCTTTTCACCTTTTGGAGTTCTACATAGTTGCACTTATTTTTCATTTTATGATCAAGGGTTTATTCCTAGAGGTGTAACACCTTTTTATACCCTTATCCCAAGACTTTGGACCATTTTTTGTCAAGGCCTAATGATTGATAAGTCTAATAAGGTACCGAGGTGTTCTACATCCTAATACATGATAATGCATAGTAGAATCATTGAACAATTCTTATGTGTTCATTCAACCTATAAGGATCTAAGTTCTATTATATTACTACAACTACTAGAGTACTGAAAAATAATTACATAACTCCTTTGAATGTGAGGACCCAAAGTAGAATCTCTGTGATGGTTCACACCCAAGAAAACCAAGAGAGCGAAACACCAAAACCCTAGGAGAGGGGAGGCTAGGAATGAAAACTTCACAAACCCTATAAGGGTTAGAATTTTCATCTAAGAGGGAAGGAAGGCAACGAGCCAAATTTTTCAGAAGAGAATGAGCATCTAGGGTTTGATCCCTAACTCCCTATTTGCAGGCTTTAGTTGCTTAGTTCCAAAGTAACTACAAAATCTTGATAAGGCTTATCTGATAATTGTCCCCTATCGCTTGGAGTTTGGAATGTTCCAATAAATTAAACCTTTTAATTAATTAACATTTGGTCTCTCTAATTAATAAATTATCGGTTAATTCTAAAATAGGTTCTAATTAATTTATCATAACATGACAAATAAATTAATTAATTTCTCCTAAATTATTTTTGTCTTTTAATTGCTCAAAATGGTCTTAAGGGCAACCCAAAACGAATTTACTATTATTAGAAATATTAGTAAAAGTTATGACCTTGGAAACTCTTTTCAACAGGTACCAACACATATTTTTTCCTAATATTTTCATTAGATCCAGCCATAATTGTTGGTGATGTTGTCAGTAAGGAGAAAATAGCCTTCATTAAAGGTTACCAAATTCTTGATTTTTTTTAAACAATAAATAATTTAATAAAAAAAGGCCACCATGATTGGCAAAAGGCTAATACATGGGGCAAATGAGTACAATGTTTTTACATATTCGAAATATAAAAAGGAGAAACAAGCCAATATACCCAACTACTAGTGTACTACAAACAAGAGACTTCCTATATATGATCCAAACAAACGTTTGTGAAATGACATTATCCGCAATCTTGGTTGGAGAAATGACATGGTTTTGGAAGATCTTGTTATTCCTTGCTAACCATATGTGCCACAGAAGGCAAAAGAGAATGACATTAAGAGTTCGAAAAGAAAAGGAGAAAAAGAGGTGTTTTGTCAAGACTATACAGAATCCAACTGTGTACCTCCCTTCAATAAAGATTCCCAAGACTATACAAGTTAGAAAAGAAAAAGAGGTGGTTTTCTACGAAAGAATCAATACTTTGACCTTCATGTGGCAATGGAAATGCCAATTATCTTGCCCAAATGATCTTCTTGAGTTATCAAATCTATGCTCCCTAATCACGAATATGCCTAGGGAGAATTCAACTTGGGGATTCCAATTCAATCCTAATCCTGATGGCATGTATACGGTTGACACAATGAGCAAAATATTAGATTCAAAATTTGGGATTTCTGATGGACCTATGATTTGTTGGGATAAAGGAATGCCATTAAAGGTTAGTTGCTTCGTATAGAGAGTTGTCCATAACAAGTTACTAGTGCCAAGCAATTTAGCAAGGAGGGGCATTTTGGTTAAAAACAATTTTTCCCTTGGTGTGATAATGAATTGGAAACAAAATACCATCTTCTCATCAGGTGCAACATGGAAAAGATGGCTTACGAATGGGTATTCAAGTGGTGTGGTAATCCAAATCGTAATTTCTCATCAGCATCAGAATTCACTGACTTTGGAGCGGCATGGGACCATTGCCCATGAAAAAGGAGTACTCTTAATTTCATTCTCTTTTGCGTTTTATGGCACATATGGATAGTAAGGAGCAACAAGATCTTCCAAAACCAAGGCATTTCTTCAACCAAGATTGCGGATAATGTTATTTCACAAGTGTTTGTTTGGATCAAATATAGGAAGTCCGAGATTTAGGGTTTAGTTCTTCAGACGCGTACGCCCGTCGTACCCCCACGTACGCCCAGCGTACGCGAGGCTCCTCCACGATCACTAAGGTAGAGTACACTAAGCGTACCCATAGGTATGCCTAGCGTACTCAAGGGACCAAAAATGAAAAAATGAAAATTCTTGAGGGTCACAAGACATACAAACTTTTGGGTGTTACAACTATCCCCCACTTAAACTAGACTTCGCCCTCAAAGTCCGCCGCTGAAAATAGTTCGGGGTAATGCTCTCGCATCTCCTCCTCCGACTCCCAAGTCCATTCAGAGCCCTTCCGGTGCTGCCATTGCACCTTTACTAGTTTCACTTCCTTGCGTCGAACGCCCTTCGTCTTCCTGTCTAAGTTGGCGACTGGCTTCTCCACATAATTCAGGATCCCATCCACTTGAATGTCATCCAAGGAGACGACTACATACTCGTCAATGACACACTTCCGAAGCCGAGGCACGTGGAAGGTGTTGTGAATCTGATTAAGCTCCTCTGGCAGCTCTAAGCGATATGCTACCATGCCCATACGGGTTGTAATCCTGAACAGACCTAGGAACTGAGGCCCCAACTTACCCCTCTTCTGAAACCTGATAATCCCTTCTAGGGCGACACCTTTAGTAAAACTAAATCCCGCACCTGAAACTCGAGATCCAAACATCATCGGTCAGCATAACTTTTTGACGGCTCTGCGCGACTCATAACTGGCCACGCACCTGCTAAATCAATCTAGTAGTCTTGAGCACCACCTCAGTGCTCCCCATGACCTGATTTCCAACCTCTTCCCAACTCACTAGAGTTCGGCACCTCCGACCATATAGCATCTCGAATGGGGCTCAGTCAATACTAGCATGATAACTATTGTTGTACGAGAACTCTGATAACGGGAGATACGAATCCCAACTCCCTCCAAAATCCAGTATACATGCCCGAAGAATATCCTCCAGTGTTTGGATCGTCCTCTCACTCTGACCATCGGTCTGAGGATGATATGTTGTACTGAAGTGTAGCTGTGTACCCAGTTCCTCGTGGAACGTTCCCCAAAACCTAGATGTAAACTAGACATCCCTATCTGAAACCACTGACACCAACACCCCGTGCCTAGCCACCACTTCTCGAACATAAATGCTCGCCAACTTTTTTGTGGATATAGTCTCAGAGATCGGAATGAAATGGGCACTCTTCGTCAGTCTATCCACGATAACCCATATGGCATCAACTCCCCTCGCCTTCCTTGGTAGCTTCGTAATGAAGTCCATAGTGATCTCTTCCCACTTCCACATGGGAATGGGTAACGGCTGAACCTTGCCATGAGGTCGTTGATGCTCGGCCTTGACCTTCCTACAGGTCATGCACCGCTCCACAAACCAAGCGATTTCCCGCTTCATGTAGGGCCACCAATAACTCAGTCTCAAGTCCCTATACATTTTTGTTGCACCTGGATGTATAGAAAACTTGGACTTATGAGCCTCTTCTAACAGTCTCTGCCTCACCCCCTGCCAATGGTACCCACACTCGGTCACACTGAGTCAAAAGGTCGCGGATATCCTTGACAAACAAAGGATATTGACCCCAAATTTTCTCTGCTTTCCAGTTCTCCTTCTTCACCCCCCTCAACCTGATACCCTCTGATCATATCCAACAAAGGCAAAACCACCGTCATCCTCATACAAATGTCCCTAATCGGGGACCTCGTCGCCTTACGAATCAAAGCATCGGCCACCACGTTGGCCTTCCCTGGGTGGTAGAGAATCTCGCAATCATAATCTTTCAACACATCCAGCCACCTTCTTTGCCGCATGTTGAGGTTCTGCTGGTCCATCAAATACTTTAGACTCTTGTGATCAGTATAGATAGTAAACCGCACCCCATACAAATAATGCCTTCAAATCTTGAGGGAAAACACCACCACCCCCAGTTCCAGATCATGCGTGGGGTAATTTGCCTCATGAGGCTTCAACTGCCTCGAGGTAGAAGTAATCACATGCCCCTGCTGCATCAATACTACACCCAACCCTGGAATCGATGCATCACAATATACCACCAAATCATCCAACCCCTCAGGCAGTACTAGGATTGGGGCCTCGCATAACCTCTGCCTCAGAATCTCAAAATCCCTCTGTTGATCCTCATCCTACCAGAAAGTCACATTCTTCTTGGTCAAAACAGTCAATGGCGTAGAAATCTGGAGAAATCATGGATAAATCTTCGATAGTAACCCGCTAAACCCAAGAAGCTACGAATCTCTGAGGCATTCCTCGGTACCTCCCATCGCATCACAGCCTGCACCTTCGTTGGGTCAACCGAAATACCTTCTTGATTGATGGCATGCCCCAAAAATTGCACTTCCCACATCCAGAAATCACATTTGGAGAACTTTGCATAAAGCTTCTCCGCCCTCAAAGTTTCCAGCACCTCCCTCAAATGTTGCTCGTGCTGCTCTCTACTTTTGGAGTAAACCAGAATATCATCAATAAAAACAATCACTGACCGATCCATCATCGGTCTGCATACCCAGGTCATGAGATCCATGAATGTTGCAGGGGCATTAGTGAGCCCAAGTGGCATCACCACAAATTCATAATGCCCATAACGAGTCTTGAAGGCTGTCTTCGGTATATCCTCATCCCTAATCCTCATCCGATGATACCCGGACCGAAGATCAATCTTGAAGAACCAAGATGCACCTTGAAGCTGATCAAATAAATCGTCGATCCTTGGCAAAGGATAGCAGTTCTTCACCGTCAGCTAGTTCAGCTCCTTATAATCAATGCACATCTTGTGCGACCCATCTTTCTTTTTCACAAAAAGAATCGGTGCACCCCACGGGGAACTACTCGGACATATGAACCCTCGGTCTAGCAGCTCCTGAAGCTATGTAGATAACTCCTTCATCTCGGGTGGTGCCAACCGATATGGTGCCTTTGCTTTTGGGGCGGCACCCGGCACCAAGTAAATACGAAACTCCACATTCCTCTCCAGAGGCACCCCTGGTAGTTCTTCGGGGAAAACATCATGAAAGTCCTAAACAACTGGAAAACTGCCCACATTTGTCGAGGTCTCTACCCTCGTATCCGAGATATAAGCCAGAAATCTTGTGCAACCCTGCTGTAGAAACCTCCTTGCCCTCGCAGCCGAATAGAGGGTCGCTCCCTGCGAGGCCCTCTCACCATGAATAACTAGCTCTCCCCCACTTGGGGTTCGAACCTGGACCAACTATCGCTCACAATCGATCATGGCCTCATTGGCCCCATCCAATCTATCCCGACAATCACCTTCAGCTCTCGCAACGGTATCGGGACTAGGTTGACTCGAAACCTCTCCCCAAGTACATTCAGGACACATTCCCGATACACCCTCGCAGCACTAACAGTGCGGCCATCCGCAATCTCAACCTCGAGCGGGGAGTCCAAGATCCCCGGTGTGTCCCGGAATTTCTTGCTAAGCGCAAGAGACACAAACGATCAGGTAGCACCTGAGTCAAACAAGACATGCGCATACATACCATTGACTAAAAAGTTCCCTATACAAACATGATATAAACATAACCCATATAATCACAATGAGCAGAGAAGTAATAGATACATACCAGCCACAACGTTTGGCGGCCTGAGCCTCCTCGGTAGTCAGCTGAAATGCGCAGCTCCTTACCGTCGGGGTATCCGCCTTAGCAAGGCGGCCATCAGTGATCCTCAGGGTGGCGAGTGCAGACACCGCCACCGCTCCTCCTCCTCCCTCCAACCTTGGACATTCACCCTTTTTATAGCATGTGTGGTTGCAGTGGAAACATATCAAGCCCTTCTGGGGAAATCCTTACTCATGTGGCCCTGCTGACCACAAGAGTAACATCTTGACATCCCATCCATCCTACACACCCCGCTATCGAATCTCCTACACATAGCACACCGGCCCCAGCCCTGCTGGGCCCTACCCAAAGAATCAGAGGTCTTAGGCTTCTTAGCCTGACCCCCTGTTGCCTGCGCCTGCTCAATCTTCCACTTTGTGTGGGTATCCGACTCCATTTCCCTCTCACGGGCCTTCTCCACCATCTCATTCAGGGTCTTGCACCCCGTAAATCTCACAAACTCTAGGATATCGCCCTCAACATGGAATGATATCGGGTCTGCCTCATCTCCTCATTGGTAGCATACTGTGGAATCAATAAAGCTTGTTCCTGAAACTTGGCGGTGATCTCCGCAACAATCTCGGTGGTGTGCTGCAAGTCATGAAACTCCCTCACTAGTCATAACAACTTAATAGGCGGTGCAAACTCCAAATCAAACCGATGTACAAACTCAGCCCACATCATCTCAGCCACTCCGGCTGGCCCCACCTGGCTAGTAACCTCACCCTACCAATCACGAACTCTGTCTCTCAACATACATGAAGAAAACCCAACCTTTGCCACCTCCGAGCATGAGCTCGTGCGCTGGGCATTCTCAATATCTGCTACCCAGCATCGGCTGACAATAGGGTACCTAACCCCAAAGAACTCTGGCACCCCACACGCCTTGAACTCCCGGAACGAGGGAGTTTAGATCCCAATATGTCCCGCTGCCAACTCTACCCTGAAAGATCTGATTATCTCCTCCATAATACCCTCCTTGACCGTCTCGAAAATGATTTGGGTCGCGTCAAGGATGCACCTGGTAACCTCAGCTACAATGAGCTCATATAGCCTCTCATCAATGACATCATTAGTGTCTCCAGATCCCACCCCGGATCTTGATCCCAATCCTGATCCTCCTGCTCCAATTCGTGTCACCACCATGCTAACTCAAATATCATAAACTGTAATGATCAGGATTTCCATATAAGGGATACTTCCACACCGGTCCTCCTTGAATTCGTCAGATCCAACAGTGTTTCGTGTATAGGTCATGTGCTTCCAGTAGTACGGGCCCAATACTACCTTCCACATCTACCTGTACCTTTCCCCACTACTCTATCCGATAACTCCAATTCATCCCACAACCAAACCATATCCTGTATTTACCGCACATCTCAATATCAGGCTATCCTAAGATTTCCTCTACTCATAACAATCACATCCATCATAACATGTTGCATTTATGCATGCAAATTGTACATAGAGAAGGGATCAAATAGACTTTCAAATAAAAGATTCTACCCTGGGACCACAACTAAACAAGGAACAAGAAATAATGCCAAATCAATCATTTTGAGGCTATAAGCTCCTAACCATATACAATTTTAAAAGCATACACATAGCAAGTTCCACATAATCAACACGGTTCAAAGTCAGTATAACATGGCTAACATATTCAGGAACTACTTACTTGGCTCGGCTGATCACGCGCGTTGCACTCTCATCTTTTCATTTTCTTTTGAAAATCCCCCCTTTTATGTTATTATTTTGAAAACAATTTCTACCATTCCTTATTTTGAGTCCTGACACACTTGAGAGTGTGCCTGAATCCCTCAAACAAAGGCTTTGATACCAACTTGTAACGACCCAGATTTTCAAGAAAATTTTTCATTTAAATTAATAAACACAATTGCATAAAACCATGAGATCCCACATTTAGATTTAAAACATCATCCATTACATTATATAAATCATCAGATTGTCCCCAAACATATTAGTCAAAGAGAGATAGATTGCACGCCGCACCATCACGCTTTGCCC
Organism: Lactuca saligna; assembly: GCF_052625555.1. NCBI lineage: Eukaryota > Viridiplantae > Streptophyta > Magnoliopsida > Asterales > Asteraceae > Lactuca > Lactuca saligna. The sequence continues at coordinate 86,457,907 of NC_136425.1, forward strand.
TTGCCCTTGGGCTCCGATGTACCTGAAACAAATCAACAACATGTAAGCGAAACGCTTAGTGAGTTCCCCAGAGTATACCACACACCAGGCATACGCATATCCTAGTAGCTAATCAAGCTACACACATATCACATAATCTATGCATACATAAAACCAGCAAGAATGCCATAGGCTACCCTACATGGTCTTTACCTAGGACTGCCATGGGCTACCCCACATGGTCTTATATCCAATGATAAAGGCTACCCCACATGGTCTTTACCTAGGACTACCATGGGCTACCCCACATGGTCTTACATCCAATGTCATGGGCTACCCCACATGGTCTTTACCTAGGACTATCTTGGGTTACCCCACATGGTCTTATATCCAATAACATGGGCTCCTCCCCCCCCACCCCACCCCCCCCCCCCCCCCCGCGGGGTCTTCATGCAAAACACACGATCACATATCATAACAAATCACAGAGTGACTACACATATACGATAAACACATAATGGGCCGGTCTTGGTGCCTTAGACCCATGGGTATGGTGAGAAGACTCACCTCAGTCTGCTGAACACACAAGCTGTTCTCCTAACAGTCTGCAACCTCTCGAACTGGACAAATTATATTAATCAATGTTAGGATCTTAAATTAATCCAGGAAAACCCAAACCCAAATCCTTCCATGAGGCCTAAAATACCCTTCCCTTGCTAATGGGCCCAAAGTCCTAGTCCAAAGTCATTAATGGGCCTTTTGGCCTAATAAGGCCCACCCAAAGTATTCATGGCCCATAATAGAAATAATGGACCACAGTTCACAGAATACAACCAGCCCAGTAACAAAAATGAAGCCCAAGATCACAAAGGTCCAAAACAAATTTGGCCCAAATTGTAGTGCGTACGCTCGGTATACTATTCTGGTATGCGCAGCGTACTGGATCTTTAAGGACTACGCACAACGTACATTGAGTACGCCCAGTGTTCTTCCAGACTAAGCACTTTCTCCATTAAGTGCTTAATAATCAATTTCTTTACGTCCAAAAGCCATATCTGAGCTTATTAATACGTCCTAAGGCATAAAGTTGCCAACTTTATGCCTTTGTATGCCTCCCATACACCCAAAACCTTCATTAAGACCTTGCCAAAGCCCTTAACCCATACATGTGACCAACACATCCATCAAGACTCCACTTTTATACTTTAAAACGACTAAGGGACCTCAGATATGCCATTCTCCTCTCTTGGAGTTGCTTATCTTGCCAAAAGAGGTCTAAAGTCCCACAAAAGGGGCCAAACTAGAAAACCCTAGCTAGATCTAAAGATTTACAAGGAAAGGTACAAGCTTTTACCTCCAGAAGCCTTGCAAGATGACCTAAAAGTAGATCCTTGAAGCACCCAACTGATCCAAGCTTGCTTAACAACTCTCCCTCTTGAAAGAACTCCAAAGTAACCACCAAAACCCTCTTCTTAGGCTCCAAAACTCTCTCACACTCTAACTCAATTGAAGGAAGACGAAATGGGGCTAAAGAGACTAGTAGGGTTTGGTCCAAGAGGCCAAAAGGAGTTTAAATAGGGAAAAAGTCCGAGATTTAAGGTTTAGTCCTTCAGACGCGTACGCCCCGCGTACCCCCACGTACGCCCAGCGTACGCAGGTCTCCTTTGCGATCACTTAGGCAGAGTACGCTAAGCGTACCCATAGGTACGCCCAACGTACTCAAAGGACCAAAAATGCAAAAATGAGAATTCTCGAGGGTCACAAGACATACCAACTTTTGGCTGTTACATGCATTATGCAATCTCGATTTCATCTTGATTATCGAATTATTTGTTCATAGAGGTTGAGGGATATGGGTGAAATTTCTCAATGGGAAGCTATTTAAGTTCTCCATTCTGCCAGCTTGTGTCACCTTTCTAGATCGATGGTATGAAAATATCAAACCTTATTATTGAAAGAGAAAATGATACGGAATATATACACGAAGGAAAGGAAACAAATAACACTAATTTACAGGAGTACAACTATAGATCCTAAATAATAGGAAGATTAAAACTAACTAACAAAAATAATATTATCTTCTAGAATCATCTTCTACTACTATCGTTTATAGTTGGAGGTGATCCTTAAAGGCCAATGATAAGTTTATGGCTCTTTCGACAAAACGATATATTGATTATACGGCTCTCGATGTGTGAGACAAAGCTAATATAGGGAGCAAGTTACTACCAATCAAAGTTAGGGGTGTCTGTTTCAGAATGACTTATTAGTTTATTAACTTTTGGCCATAACTACAATCTAAAATGAATGTTTGGAAATTTTAAAATGGGAGAATTCATCAAATAACCAAATTTAAAGGGGGTGGGGGGTTAAGAATTTAACCATGAAAATGTGAGTTTTGGAGAATGACCACGAGATCCGTAGAGGGGGCTCTGCGGATCCCTTTAACCCTCTGCAGAAAGGGAAATAGTAACAAGGAACTGACGTGGCAAGACTAAAAGATAAAAAATTTGGTAGGTATCATGGTTTTGCAGAGGTGGCTTTGCAAATCCATTTAACCCTCTAGGGATCGCAATTATTCACCGAGGATCGTTCGAATAAGGGGTAAAATCGTAAAATTACCAAAAAAAAAACCTCATTCATAATACCCTAACTGCGGAAATTTGTTGCGAAAAGTGGAAGGAGTTGAATCGAAACACGTTGAATCAATCGTTCCGATGGTGCGGAGATCGCGTATTGTGGAACAACTACACTCGGATGTGTTATCCGATGGCTATAGAACACATGTAAGTTTTTTTCCTCTTTTTGAAATTGTATGAAACCGTAATGGCCAATCGAAGTGAGGTATAAAATTTAAAAATATGTTATTGAATTAATTATATGTTTGTTAGGGTAGCCAAAACCCTCCAGTACACAAAATAATAAAACTCGTTTTTTATAAAACACTATCCCCAAAGACAACGAAAAAACATCTTCTAGTGATTAAAGCACAAAAATAAATAATAATAATAATAAAATCGTTTCTGATCACTAAAAGTCATAAAAAAACGATAATAACTTGAAAAAAAAACATATAAAAACATCAACTAATGCTTAAACATGACTAAAACTATCATTTTCATAGAGAAATCAACAAGTTCATAGATGTGTTGTAGTGATCCACAAGACAGCTCTGCGGATCTGTCGAAGATGAGCAACCGTCATTTTCTTAGAGAATTTAAACTTCCGCAGAGGTACACGGACTTCCGCAGAGCCACCTCTACGGAACTATGATATCCACTAGCTTTTTTTGTCTTTTAGTCATACTACATCAGTTCCTCGTTACTATTCCTCTTTTTGTAGAGGGTTAAAGGAATCCGTAGAGCCCTCTCTACGGATCTCATGGTCATTTTCTCAAACTTATATTTAATATTAAATCTTAAACCCTCCCCGCTCAAATTTGATTGTTTGAATTCCTTTGCCGCCTCTAATAAGAAATTTTTGAGAAGTCATTCTCGTGTAACTTGTTGAAAGGGCTTATAGCTTTTTAAAGATGAAATGACAATAAGGTCCTTATTTTTAACCTGCTACATGTGATATGACTATGTTTTCCGTCTATAAAAAAGACCATAGTGGCACCACTTCAGCGGTAAAACGACAAGATAAATATAATGTTACTATTTTAGGTATTGTATTCTTTTACAATGTTATCGTAAGCTTGTGACATTTACTAATTCACACATATAGATAAAGACTTTGTCAATAAGATTATTATATACGATCTATTAGAGAAATTAATAAAATTATAAGAAGATTATATAAATAATTATTGAAATTATAAAATAAAGAAAAAAGGTTATTATCAAAAAAAATATTATAAATGATTAAAGATAAAAGTGTTATATATATATATATATATATATATATATATATATATATATATATATATATATATATATATATATATATATATATATATATATATATAAACAAACACAAATAGATTAATCATGTTTTCTTTCTTTTTATTGTCATTTTACATATATAGTGTTTTTTCCAAACATTTCAAAAAAAAATGTTTATTAGCTTACAAAGTTTTGCTACTATGTTAAACAATCTAAATATTTTTAGAAATAATACTGAATAACCTAATAAACATTTTTATTAAAAAATAATTTTTTGTTATTAAAATCCAAAAAACCACCTCTATATCCCTACAATAGCAAATGTGGATAAGAAAGATATCGATGTGGAATGATTTAATTACCTTAATATGACTCAAATTTAGGAGACTATCGGACAGATTTTCTTTTTCTTGTTATTTAGCCGACTTGACCAAATGTTTTATAACCTGTGGTTTCATTCATTTTTGAAGTCAAGAGTTTAAGTTTCGTAAGGTAAATGAAATTAAGTGTTAGTTTAAAAATAGATTATATATATATATATTTATATTTTTCGGTTAAAAAATAATAACCACTTGACTTGGAGGCTTATAGGGCGTGGGAATTTATGTGTTTAACAAATAATTTGGTCCATTTGAAAATTTCAGTCCAATATGCTTTTCGGGTCTACAAAACCCATAAACCTCACGATGTTTGATAAAATCGTGTCTCAATCTTATCGTTTAATTGGAGTCCAAATTTGAAGTCAATTAAGTTGGTCATTCGCAAAACTAATCCATAACAAATTCCTGTTTGTAATTATTTTCGTTTTCAAACTTCTTGCTACCTTGATATTAACTCGACCCTTCAAAAAAGTAAGTATCAAGTTATTGTTCTCAAAAGTTCAACCAATGATAATTCTAGTCATTATTAAGCCCTTAACTATAATAAACGACAGCATTAACTTCATAGAGTTGTTTAATATATAAATGAAATCAACAACTTATCTCAAAACTCATGCACACATACTTGAGTAGTATCAGTAAACTGATACTAGTAAATAATTAACTATATTATCCTTTATGGCAAATCTTAACGTTATCTAATAATCATTTCAACGCAATCATAACATTTTGCTCACTTCCACTTCAACTCTTGATCTTTTTATTATACTAAATTAAATTAGTGACAATCCTATTCATCATCGTTGACTATAATTTCCTTATATAATTCACTATGATTCAACATGTTACGCTATGAAGATATATTTTTTCACTTTTTAAATCACGATTTGTCAAGAAGATATAATTAAAACACAATAGTCCTTTTATAAAGTTAGAATGAAACTTCTGAGATATTGCAAAATTACAACATCCCTACATGTCAAAAAAAAAATTGAAAGATGTTTTAGAGTAAACTATTAAGGGTAAAAATGTCAATAAACCTCACAAACTTGATATAAGAGATATGAACATGGAAAGCTTTTTAGCAAATATTAACCATACGAATGATGTCTGTGTCGATCCTTCTCCCTTGAGGAATACGTCGAGCCATGATAGTCCCGATCTGTAAAGGGCATAATTGTAAATTTGGTAGATAATATTATTAAAAGGGAAATTAAAAAGATTTTTTTTTTTAAGTTATGTACCTCGTGAAGAATGATGTTTCGGTTTTTCACCATGTCCTGTGTGTTGAAAAAGAGTGGAATTAAAAAATTAGATAAAACTTGTTTGATTGGAAGGAATGGAATCGAATGGATAAAGGAATGGAATAAGCAAAAGTAACCTGAATCCTTTCCTCCTCTATCCTTTGACCGATGACTCCTATCTTTGACTTTTTCTCTATCATCCCTTTCCCTTTCCCTTTCCGAATCCCTCCCTCTTTTATATCTCTCCCTTTCCCTTTCCCTTTCTTTGCTTTTGGAAACAGATTCCCCCTCAACCGGAATCGGAACAACACTCTGATTCTCAACTTTCTCATCAACATCATCACTCTTTGTTGAATCTTTCCCCTTTCCAATTCCAATTCCGATTCCGGCTTTCTCCAGAATCACACATGCCGGAGACACCGACACCACAGACACCTTGTTTACATTTGCATCATCGATCATTTGTGATTCCTACACCACAAAAACCATAAATCAAAACAAAACTAGATTAAAAAAAAAGGGATCAAAACTACGTAGTTTTGAGAGAGGAGAGGACCTTGGGAAGGGGTTGGGAGGGGGAATCCCAAGAGCGATTAGACACAGTGAATGAGCCACCTTCTTTGCATACAGGTATATATTGTGCTTTTGGTAGAGTATATAAATGAGCTAAAACTCTACAAACTTCATCTATACCTGATTTATCAGCATCAAAAGCTTTCCACCATGGAGGATTTTCAGGGAGGGGGACATGGAATCTTCTAGCAGCAGCATATACAACACCACATGCCACCACTGCACTCTTGAATCGAACACATAAAGTTGTTCTCAAGCTATCATTCGCAAGATTCCAAGCTTCTTGAGTCAACTCAGGGGGTGTTTCAAGGGTAGCAAGGTAATTTGATATGAATTTATGAGGGTGTTCCACATGACAAATGAAAGCCATTTCCTTTAACAAATGTCTTTCAGATCGAATCAAATCCATCTTCAATTCTGTATATTTCTGTCATATGTGATATGTCAAGTGTCAACAACATAAGCATACACAAAAAGTGCTTAAAGAAAACAAAATTAAATACCTTTGAGAATGCATCTAAATGCTCTATAGGTAGATTCTCTCTTCTACATTCCATTCTATGAAAAACATTGAGGACATGTCTTGCTCTTCTAGGGTTTTCCTCTAGTTTTGAAGCAAGCCAAACACAACTTGCAGCAATTCTCTTTACATTGAATCGAACAAAAGATTTCTTGCAGTAGAAGCGATGAAATAGAACTTGACCTGTGGCCATTACTTGTTGTGGTCTGTGTGAGATATTATAGTTAAGGGTCTTTAGATATGATGAAATTATAAAGTAACAACTTGTCAAGAAGTATAGATTTTGAATAGTATTCCATAAGAAACACAAAAAAGGATACACCTTGAGTAAAATGCCACTTTCTTGGATAAGATCACATCCGTATATTCTAAGTGTTGTTTCAGTGGCTTCATCTATTCCATCTTTTCTAGAAGGTGTGTTCTCAAGCTGTTCATCAGTTAGATAGAATGTATCGATAGCTGTGTAAATCATGGTTGATGGGGAGTAACACTGTAACAAAGAGTAAATCAGTGTAGAATATCAGTAGCATTAACAAAACATGGAAGCATATTAAGAGATTTGAGAAAAGATTACAAACTTGTCTTTGTTACAGGGATTACAAAGAATGAGGACTATGAAGAGATCAAGAGAAAAATATACAAATTTGTCTTTTTCGCCTGAAAACTTATTGTTAAGATCCCAAATTGGATTGTGATGATAAAGGAAAGAGTTCCATTTACATGTACAATAATAGTTTAGCAGCTATAAAGGAATTGAATCTCAATGCAAAGATGTGCTTCATATTAAGTTATTGTTCTTATAAAGCATGTGCTCGCATATGCATCGATTCTAATAGAAGCTTACCTTCCAAAAATTTGATTTTTTCAACAAACCTCGGTTAACAATAGAATTTTGATTTTCAACAAACCCTAACAAAATATTAAGTAGAAAAGCTAACAACAAACCCTAAAACTAAAATTCGGCCAATTAACAAACCCTAATAATTAACAAATAACTATTTATCGCCAGTTGAAATTAACAAATGATAATAGATTAACACATTTATACGAAAAATCGCAAAATTACATCAAAATTTAAATCACTTTACCGTTGCAGCGGCAGGGGACTGGCCGCGGTGGAGCAGGGAGGAGTGGCGGAGCACGACGGCAGCAGGGGCGGAGGCCGGAGGCTGCGACGCGCAGAGAGTAAGAGATGGACAGAGGGCTACGGTAGTGAGGCTTGCGTTTATTATTCAGATGGCTGGGGCCTGTTAAGACACAGATCTAGAATGGGAGCATGGTTGAGAATGGTTTGGTTTAGTTCGGTTCATTGTTTTCTTAAAAAATAATAATAATAATAATAATAATAAAAAATCAAGACAGTTTTTTGGAAATAAAGAAAAATTAAGAAAATAATTAAAATAATCAATAATAAATGAAGGTTTTTTTTATCACTTATCAAACTCTCATTTATTTTGCTCAATGTCATTTTGTGGTTATTTTGAATTAATTCTTATTTTACATAGTATTTAAATACAATAATAAATACATATTAGTTTTATTTAATGAACTTTCCTTTTAATTTCAATATTACTAAATTAAAGATTCATTAATTTCTTTTATTTATTTATCTAAATTATTTGTTTAAATTTAGAGAAAAAAATAATTTAATTTTTGTAATTCAATATATTTTTTTTCATTTTTCTTATAAATTCAAACTTCTCAAATGTTTAGAATTTTATATTTAGTTTTTTGTTTTAAACAAACTGATGTAATATATGGGTCTTATACCTAGTAAAATATCATATAGCAGCTCAACGCCTGCGATTTCACTTAATAAGTTGTGATTTGGAGAGCTAATTTTTTTATTTACCTTCAGGCATTTAAAAAGGAAAATTTTATAAATATAGTCAAAATTGCTAATTATTTTTCAAAAAATAGTCAAAAATTAGCCATGATTCCATATATTTTGGTTGTGAATTCCAACACTTAGACTGCTTAGTTCGGCAAGTCGAACTCAAGGCATTGTATGTGTTGAGTTGACTTAGCTCATACCGAGAGTGTCGAGTCCTCTCTCATAGCCTTAGGAAAATCAATTAAAATTAAATATATTTTATGAATTTTATATTTTATTATTAATATCTATATTTTTTTTATTGATATTTATATCAATTATAGATAATACTTTTTGCTTAAATGCTTTAATATTGTTTTATTATTATATTAGTTAAGTTATTAGTTTTTAGGGATAATGACTTGAGAGGGTAACATACTTTAGCTTTTGGTCAGTAAATTATTTTTCGTATTTTATTAACCTTTGAACTTGTTGAAACATATACATTATATCAATATAACTGTTAATAGTGGGTTTTCAACCTGTTGTTGAAGGTTTCCGACGACTTACTCACCTCCGGTGGCTTTTCAGTTATCTTCTCCAATGAGCCTCCACTAAGCATGAGTTTTCCAGCTATTTCAAACCCACAAATATAGAGTTCACTTCTGCGCCTTCTCAATCCAAGGAGGGTTGGCCTCTTAATTTTTCTTCTTCCTTATTTTCAAGATCTACAAATTAATTTATGTTGGTTGTTACTTGATTGGAAAGGGGGTTTAGGTTTGCATCAGTTGCTTAGGAAAATGATGAACATGGGAACAAATCTGGGTTTATTAGATCTGACACACACATGCACACACAAAACACCCCCTGAAGTCGTTAATTTGCATTACCCCTTCCCTTTTTCGTGTTTTTTGCTGATCGGATCGAAAAAGAATCACCAAGAGGCTACCGAAGGAGCCCCTAGCTTGTAACATCCAGATTTCCTTGTATATTATTTTTATTATTTATTTTTCAAGGATCATTGATCTACTCGACGTGTTGGCACTATGACTCGCCGAGTAGAAGCGGGTTTGACACGTAAGTTTAATGATCTACTCGACAAGTCCGAGAGTAGACTCGTCGAGTAGGCACTAGTATGAGAAACCCTAAATTCTCAGGTTTGGAGCCTATTTAAAGGCACTTATAGCCTCCTTGGGCGGCCACACTTCACAGAAAGAAACCCTAACATGGCCTTTTCATGGTGTGTGTGTATATATATATATATATATATATATATATATATATATATATATATATAGAGAGAGAGAGAGAGAGAGAGAAAGAGAAAGAGACCATTTTGAGCATTCTTGAGCTTCTTGGAGGAAATATTGGAAGAGTTTGGTAGATCCAATCAAGAGGAGGTTGTGGATCTTGCATTCTTCTGTCATTAGCTGCTATTCTGAGGTAAAAAGCTCTCATCTTGGCCTCTTGTTCGTTAGATGCCATTTTAGGAAGCTTTTAGGGTTTTCTCTAAACATATTGTGCTCTAGAGCTATATGGCTATGGTTTGAGGTTAGAACCTCAGATTTGGACTAGAGAGGACCTTAAGGGTCCAAATATTCGAGCTTTATTGAGTTGGAGGCAAGCTCATGTGTATTTAACCTCTTTTTGGGGCTTGTAATGGCATTATGGAGCATATATGTCATGCATGGACATAAAGATCAAAATTTTACGTGACATTCAAGCCTAGGGAGCCCAGAGCTAGTATTTGGAGTGATAGGTTTGCCCTAAAACGTTTGAATGGGAGTATGGACTGGATGGACTCACCAAGTCCCTGTGCAGACTCACCGAGTCAAATAGGGTTTTCTCGATAGAGTCTGAATACATTGCAACTTGACGAGTAGGCGGGTCTACTAAGCGAGTAGAGTTTGTTTCAAGAGGTCTATGAGGGAGCGAAGGGACTCGACGAGTCCTCCCGGTGCACTCAACGAGTTGAGTCAACATGGACTGTTGACTCAAATTGACTTCTATTAACTTCTGGAGTTTAGACTATCTATGAGTGATGGAGACCATGGAAGGGTAGAATAGTCTTTTACCCTTACCAAGAGTTAGAGAAGGGTTAGTAGGAGCTTATTAGAATAATTGGTCTAATTAGAGATAATCATCATTTATATTAGGCGAAGGCTGTTTTGGTGATTTGTGTACAAGGTGTATTAGCTTGCTTACTTTAAGGTGAGTCTTCTCACTATACTTTACCTAGAGTGGTAACTGTGTGTGTGACCAGAGGGTCTTATTTGCTTACTTGAGTTATGCATGTTTGTGTGATATGTATTCTATGATATATTATGTGTTGCCTAGACTGGATCGAAGGGTCCAACGAATTATCAGGCCGGAGGGTTCTCAACCGGACCAGAGGGTCTAACGAGTTGTGGGACTGGAAGGTCCCACTGAGACACATTGACCAGAGGGTTTTCCAGAGTTATAGCCTCGAGTGGCTAATTGTTTGTACGTGGTATTTTGGGGAACTCACTAAGCTTTATGTTTACCGTGTTATGTGTTATGTGTTTCAGGTACATCCGAGGATCGTGAGAAAGCACCGACATGATTGTACACATATGTTGGAGATTATGCTTGAGGATTCTAGGATTTGACTTATGATTGTGATTTTATATTGACATTGAGACACTTATGATTTTCTTAAAAGAAACAATGGATGAATTATGTGTATATTTAAAATGGCTTCCCAAAATTATAAAGATGTCATCATTAGTTTATGTGGCAATCTATAAAAAAAGACATTACACCCTTCAGCCTAACAACTTAACATCTTCCTCTTTTACCATAAAAGTGTATATGTAATTTTATTTACAAGATTCTTCGTCTTTGAGACAATTTAACTGATGGTATACCACATTGTTCGGAACAAAACATGCAAATAATTTCACTTAAAAAAATTAAATTATGTAAATAAACAAAATGTAAAAAAAAAAAAAAAACAATAATATTTTTAAAAAAATGTTAGAAAAAATAAATCACAAAAATAAAGATAAATAAACAATTTAAAAAAAAATAATAATAACAAATAATATGATTTAAATAATTAGATAATGGATTAAAAAATTATAATTTCTTGTCTAATTATATGAAACCATTAAACTAAAAAAGAATAAAAAATACTAATAATAAAAAAGTTTGATGAGAAGAAAATGCTAGGTATGAGTTTTTTTAAGATGTGTTGTTTTTTTTAAAAGATGACCTTTATAAAAACCTTCATCCATATGTTTTTCTAATAATCTTTGAATTATAAACCTTCGTCTTATTAAACCAAACATAGGACCTGAATAATTTAAAACATTAAAAATGTACAAAAGTCAAAGTCAAAGTCAAAGTCAAACCAAATAAGACGACATTAAATTCCAACTAATCTTCATATGAGAAGGCATGGGTGCCACAAATCGAAGAACATCCGGCTTGGATTTTACATTTTTACCCTCAAGACGCTTGGCAACATTCGGAATAACAAGCTCCCTACAATGCAAATGTAGCAAGGGTACTTTAGACAATACACTTCCTTTCTGAACATCCAACCCATCGGGCCTTCTCATCTTGTAAGGCTCCCCAGTTGTGGGCTCATAATCGGTCCTTGCCATTTGCTTCCATTTGCTGTGCACAAACCATCCGTACTTGTAGTCCCCCACAATTGGTGTCCCCAAAGCTTCCGCACAATGCACTCGCATCTGATCACCACCCTTATTTATATTTATTTTTCCATTATATTTTTTAAATCAAAAATATATTATATACCTGATGCTTATGGTTTGTGAGTGGTCTCAACTCGAGCCACGAACAACCATTTATTGTGGGGCCCAGCACCCGATACTCTGTGACGGCCTCTTGGGAAGTTTCTAGATTACAACCATATCCCAACATTACCCTCTCCGCTTTTCCACCATTAAGCACCACCTGTAAACATTTTACAAAAATGCCCTCACTTCTTTTTTTGTCATAATTATAACAAAAAATGTGTAAAAAAAAAAAAAAAAAAAAAACCTTTGTGAGAGGGGCATGGATTATACCCTGTTTTTGCTTTGGGGTACCTATCACCAGTGCCCAATATCTTTGATACGTATCATTCAACGCCTAAAAGTTGTTATTGATTTTTATAGTTTAAAAAAAAAATGTGGATTATAATATACTAGAATTTATAATATACCTTAAGTGATGGTTTTGTTTCAGTAAACAAAGAATGAAGATAAGATATGGTCTCTTTTGTTCTTCCCATTAACAGAATCCCACTGCTTTCTCTATCAAGACGATGAACCTATTTACATAAATACAATCCAATGCTCACATATTTACAAAAATGCCACAATCCTTTATGCTTATGCATGAGATAAAATTGATTACCAGTTTAGGGCCTTCATCATAATCATAACATAATGCTGCAGCTGCAAGTGCATCCATGCTGTTATGAACAGCAAGATTCCCCTATAACATAATTATGTATACAAATATAATTAACGAAAAATAAAAGATAAAATCTGACCTAATGAAGTTCATTATGAACTAACCTTTAAAGGCACCTTTGGTGGCTTATTCAAAACAAGTAGAGCAGAATCCTAAAGTTTCATTATCATGTCATCAATGAACTAAAAAAAAAGTATTTCTCTTTTTTAGGGTTTAGAGAAATAAAGAAAGACATGCCTTATACATAACAAGTCTTTGCAAATATTGAATTTCATCTGCATTTGGAGATAAAGATGCAGTTGGAATTGTATCAAATCTCTTTGAGATTCTAGATTCAGCAACAGATACAGCCACATGAAGTGTAGAACCCATTTTCATCACTTCATTATGTTTAATCTGTTTGTTAAATCAAACTAAAACAAATTCATCACCATGTTATATTATATTATGTTATGTAAGACTAAAATCTTTAATGGCATCTGATTTTATACCTTTTTCAAGCTTTTTGTTTCATGACACTCTATCTTCACAAGACCCTTGTTAAAATGTGATTGGATGACAGAGGGAGTGACATCAGCAAAGTAATACTTCATCCAGCTAATGGCAGTGATATGAGAATCAGGAGAAGCATTCTTTCCAGGTAGAGGATGAGGTGGCAGTGGAGGTAATGATAAAAGCTGACGTGGCTTGTGGGGAGATTTAGGATGACCCAAATGAGTTATGTTGTTGGAAACTCGAACAACACAATTAGGTAGTGGAGGTGACACTCTGGAAAAGTGTCTCACTTTATGAAAACTGCTCTTCAGCCACATCATTGCACATACTGCCTGAAAATACAGAATATTTTTATACAATAACAAGAAAGATTATGAAGAGATCAATAGAAACATTACAAATATGTCTCTTTTTCCTGAAAACTTATAGTTAAGATCTCAATTTGGATTATAAAAGCACGTTATACAGGAAAGAGAAGTGTTTGAAGGAAAGATAATTTTTATCTGGACTTGAGGCGTTCCATTTAGATGTACGATAATTAATAATAGTTTAGCAGATTTAAAGCGATTTAATCTCATTGCAAAGATGTGTGTCATATTAAGTTAAGTTATTGTTCTTATAAAGCATGTATAACCTTAAGTGATCACATATGCATCAATTGCGATAGAAGAATACCTTCCGAAATTCGAATTTTTTCAACAAACCTTCGGTTAGATTTCAATTTTCCCATAGCAAAACTGAACAATTGATTAACGCATTCATAAAAATTCACAAAATATGATTAAATATCGAATCACTTTACCGTCACAGTGGCAGGGGAACTAGCGACAGTGGAGCAGCAGCTGCAGAGAGAGGAGAGGCGGAGGCCGACGGTAGCAGGGCGGAGGCCGGAGGCGGCGACGCGCAGAGAGTGAGAGCGAGGGCTACGGTGCCGAGGACTTGGGTTCGTTATTGGGGGCCTGGTGCCTAGGGGCAACCATGTAATTGGGTCCCTAAGCCCTCTAATGTTAAATTTAAAATGGATGAATATTACTAAAATTAATGAGTATTATGATTTTTGTTTTTCATTTTTCATTTTGATTGTGATGAAACGGTTATTTAGTCTATACACATGGTTTATTTAAGGGAAAATGATTTATTAAAATAATTAATTTTTCAGTATATTTAAATCTTGGTATCTATTTTTTTATTTTTTTAAACATTTGGGTAACACTTATTGGAAGTGTTTATATATGATAATTATAAATTATGATTTGTTATAGCAGGTTAAATCTTAGATATATACAGAAAATTTTTTTTATCCAAATATAAAAAGTAAAAATAAATTACACAAATAGTCCTTATGGTTTGGAAGAATTTGTGTTTTTAGTCTCTAACTTATTTTTTTAACTTGTATGGTCCCACTGTTTATTTTTCTTACGCGTTTGGTCTTTGTCTTACCTAAAAAACTATTGTGTCCTTATTAATTTATTTTTTAATTAATTTTTTATTATGTATTTATTTTTTATATATTTAAAAAAATTAATAGATATCACATATTTGTATCTCCTCACCGTAAACCTAAAACCACATTTGAGAAATTTAATTTGGGTTTTACCGGTCACCATCCCATCTCTCACCCTCCCCAACTTCTATTTCTTTTCCATCTTTAGTAACATCGGCGTCTTCACCATCCTTCATTTATTGATACTTCAACTCTGGCGAACCACCACCATAACCTACTGTCTCTTTATCTTTAGTGGGTTGTGGTGTTGATTCGACGGAGTTGAAGGACCAAAAAAAGAAGGGATAATGAAGACGTCGATATCACTAAATATGGAAAATAAATAGAAGTTGAGGAGGATGAGAGATGTGATGGTGAGGAGACACAGATATGTGGGATCTACTAATTTTTCTTAAATATATAAAGAATAAATACATAAATAAGAAAATTAACTAATAAGGGCACAATAGTCTTTTTAGGTGGGATAGAGATCAAGCTCGTAACGAAATTAAACAGCAGGGATCATCCGAGTTTATAAAATAAATTAAATAAAAAATAAACATTAAGGATCATCCGAGGAAATACATATATGTGGGGTCTATTAATTTTTTTAAATATGTAAAAAATAAATACATAAATAAGAAAATAAATTAATGAAGGCACAATAGTCTTTTTAGGTAAAACAAGGACCAAGCGCGTAAAAAAAAAGTAAGGACCATCCAAGTTAAAAAATAAGTCAGGGATCAAAAACATAAATTCTTCCAAACCACATGGACCATTCATGTAATTTACTTTTACTTTTCGTTTTATTCATATTAGATAACTATTTTTTTTACACTTCTAAGTACCGAACTTGTTGAAAGCGTTCACATTTAGGATTTAACCTGCTAAAGAATGTCATAATAGTCATATGTGAACACTTCCAACAAATATACTACCTAGATGTGTAAAAAAAAATAATTACCTGGATGTGAGAAGTCAATTAACTTGATAAGTAATTTTCCTTAGAAAGTAAACATATGCTATATATACCACGTTTTATACAAACATACATCATTATTCATTTATTTGCTTTATCTATAAGACTTATGAGGATCTGAACACCTCTTTATGATAAACATATGCTATATATACCACGTCATTTTTGGTCCAAATATGTAGCAGCATCAGAACTTTTAGGAGTTTTTTCAAAGGCTCTTTAAAATCAATAAGGATTTGAAATTTGAAAAAGTCATTAGGTTGACTTTTTTCAAATAGTTTATAAATTTACAAGTTCTTGTCATTAGTTTTTTCAATGGCTAGGGTGAGTTTCAATAGACATCATATACAAACAATGATAAAGTAATAAAAACAAAATTAATTGGTCTCATAAATTTATTACACCATTTTTGCATCAATATGTAGTCATTATTTTCTGGTGTAAACAATAACTCATCTCCAAACCATTACACTATTTTCAATCCCAATTAACAAACATGCTATTCAATGTATTGGTATTAGTCTAAATTGAAACATAGAGTTCACATATAAACAAAAAATCAATAACACATGTCTATAGTGATACATATCTCTATTTCAAACACGGTTAAATAGATAAATGAATAAATAAATAAATAAATCATACCCACACTTAAAATGTCTTTTATAAATTAAGTTGTTTATACAAAAACATAATAATGGTTACATAAGACGCCCCACATAATGAGCTCGAGGATATTGTTTTTGTAATTTTGGCCATTGCACAAATAACTGATCAGCCATGTGTAATTTGTAAAGAAGCAAACCACTTAGTGATAGTCTTTTCACTCTTGCAATACTTTCCACATAGAGAATATACGACCATCTTTTTTTTTGAAATGGCAAATGCAATATAAATATATAGAAGACGAAAAGAACAAGCAACCACGGTTAGCAAGCAGCTAATACGTGGGTTTAAGTACAAGGGTAATGAAGCAAAAAACAAAAACAAATTATATGATAGAATTTATAAGATGAGAAAAAGGAGAGCAACACGAGTCTGTCCAACTGCCGCAATCCGCCTTGCTCATGTGTTTGCACCATAGATATGATAAAGATATAACATTGTCAACTACTTTTGTGGAAGAAAGTCTTAAATCCTTGTAAATTCTCTCATTCCTTGCAGACATTCCACCAAAGACAATATAAAATTGAAATGAAGATTCCTCTTTTTCTTGGACAATTACCCCACGAGGCTGCAAAGTTGATGACTTCACGAGGTGAAGTAAGCTGTTGAGTTTTAACCCCACACCATTTAAGCACCCATTCATAGACTCCTTTAGTGAAGTCGCAGTCAAGTAGAAGATGATTGAGAATTTCCGGTGCTTGACTGCATAGATGGCATGTAAGGTTGAGGATCTGAACACCTCTTTATGATAACTATGTAACGACCCATCTCTGGTATGTTGTTTCCATGTTATTTATTTTGAAGTTTTCAAGAGGGACTCGACGAGTCTATAGCCCGACTCGTCGAGTAAAGGCGGGGATTTCGAGCACATGTAAGTCGGCGACTCGACGAGTCCATATCCAGGACTTGGCGAGTCTGGTTGCCAGGAAGAAACCCTAAATCCATGGGTTTTCTCACTATTTAAGCAATGTTTTGTGCCCCCAACTCGCCTCCTTCACCCTCACAAAGCTTGTGAGAAACCATAAACCATTCCTTGTATGATTAAAGTGTTTTTGTGTGAATTTTTAAGGATTGAAGAAGAAGAAGAAGAAAGGATCAAAAAGAGGAAGTGTAGAGCAAAGATCCAAGGCCAAAGTCAGAGTTCATAGAGGTATATCTCGGAATTATTCTGTTTTGTGCTTAAAAACTCCATTAGAACACCTCTAAGACTAGTTTAATGTATTTTCCAAGCTTTATTGTTGTATGGATGCCTTGTTGGATCGAGATATCCCTAGATCTGTTCATTTAGGAGCTTTAGAGCCCTGATCTATTCCCTTTTTTGAGTTGCCTTGCATGAGAACCCTAGATCTAGCCTTTATTATGCCTTTTGAGCCGTTTAATCTTCATGGATGCTTATGGACACGTAAAGATAGAATCTTTACATGTTAATCGAGTATAATAAGCCCATATCTACAAGTTATATGCGCTGGATTCAAGCAGAATCGAGTTTTTAGTAACTGCATGCATGCGACTCGGCGAGTCGAGCCGCGAGTCCCTGATTCTTCCCCTTTTGAGTGATTCCGAGTGGGGGCCAGTGAGTAGTAGAATGGACTTAGTGAGCCAGAGGTCAAACTCAGTAATGGAGGGACTCGACGAGTTGTTCATACAACTCGGCGAGTCTAAGGCAATCTTCATAGATTCAAGAACAACTCGTCGAGTTGTTCATACAACTCGGCGAGTCGGATGCAGATAGTCTGAGTTTTAGGATCGAAAGGGAACTCGTCGAGTTGATGCCATACTCGACGAGTAGTAGCGAACAGGGTTGAGAAGTGAGAGTAGGGACGCGACGAGTTGGCGGCCCAACTCGGCGAGTCAGGTCAACTGTAAGTTGACTTTGACCGGGAGAGTTGACTTTAGCCAGGGGTAAAAGAGTCATTTTACTCCAATGCAGTTATTAGTATTTAACTGAGTGTGTTTGTGGAATTGTAGCCAGGGAGATACCGGAGCAGCAGCAGATAGCTTCCAGAGCCATACACTCAGCAGCCAGTTCACGAGGTGAGTTTCCTTCCAGTAGGAACAGGTCTAAGGCCACAATGCCGGCCCGTTTAGCTAGCAGTAGTTTCCGGACCTCGGTCTGATGCTGTAGTTAGTATGTTTGACGCCTTCATGGCTCAGACAGGTTTGCGTGCTATGTGTTGTTGTGTTAGTTGATATGTTTATGCTATGCTATGTTCAGTAGTTCCAGACTTCTGTCCGATGCAGTCAGTTCCGGACTTCGGTCCGATGCAGTCAGTTCCGGACTTCGGTCCGATCAGTTCCGGACTTCGGTCCGATGCAGGAGGCAAGGCCTCAGTAGTTATGGACTTTTGTCCGATGCAGAGGGCAAGGCCCTGGTTAGTTTCGGACTTCGGTCCGATGCAGTGGGCAAGACCCAGTAGTTGTTTTATGTTTGTATGGTATGAGGTAATTTGGGGGAGCTCACTAAGCTTCGTGCTTACAGTTTCAGTTTTGGGTTTCAGGTACTTCTGCAAGCAAATGGAAGAGCTCGGGTTGATAGCATCGCACACACCACAGCTTCAGTTTTTGTCCTGGGAGATTGTTTTGATACTTAGTTTGATTTGATACAAGTGTATCATGATATTTTATTATGGTTTGAAATATTTGACGTATGGGTTTATGATATGACGTTCAGCATATGATTTTATTATTATTATATATATATATATATATATATATATATATATATATATATAAAATTTAGTAGTTGCATTTTTGGGATGTTTCAAGTTGGTATCAGAGCCTTGGTTTGAGGGATTCGGATACACTTCCGGGTGTATCTGAACTCAAACTAAGGGAAAGATAAAAAGATTTTAAAACTAAAAATATATATATTCTCAGAAGAGATTTTGAAAAGCATTTAGAAAGAAAAGAATTTTTAAACGAGATAAGGGTGTGGTGCATGCGATCAGCCGAGCTCAAGTAAGTACTCCCAAATTACCCATACAAGTTATGTTATGATTGTCAGTTTTAGTTTCAGTAGAACAACATGCTAGAATAGGACTAAGGATCTAGGAGGATGCCTTATGTGCCTGGCATATGTGTTTCAGCTTTACAAGATTTGCATGCTAGTATTGAGTAGACAATAGTAGGATAACCTGTTTAGGTTATGCCTGATAGTATGAGCTTAGCATTGTATGCTAGTACAGTTTCTTGTTATGAGAATAGATTTCCTGAGTAGTTTCCTGTGTCCGAATGCTGTTTGCTTTGTGCTTTGTAGAACTCTTGGTGATGGGAGTTAGCCATTAGGTGAATACGTCACGTCACATGTGATCAGAGTTGAATAATCTCAGAGTGTTGGATTTGGCCTTATTGCGCAGCTCTTGTTTGAGTCTAACCGTTGTAGGGACGAGTCTTTTACTCGAAGGATTATTTGAACCTCATCACATGTGATGGTATTCAGGTGATGGCTAATTAGCATTAAAAGGAGGCCTTCAGTAGATTACCACAGAGCGCGGGACCCCATAGCGAGTACTAGATGGTTGGCGGATGTGGCCAACGCTTTCCGCATGAGCAGGTGTCCCGAGGGGGACAAGGTTACATTGGCGTCCTGTCTTCTGAAGGATAGAGCACGAGATTGGTGGGAAGAGGTTGGTCATACCATTGGAGATGATGCAGCGCTAGATGCCATGACATGGGCTGATTTCTCTACCAGGTTCAGGGTGGAGTTTGCACCGGTTATTGAGGTGCAGCAGTTAGCCAGAGAGTTTCAGGACCTCACCCAGACTATAGAGACCGTGGCGGAGATCACCGCCATATTCAGGGAGAGGGCTCTTCTCGTTCCTCAGTATGCAGCCGATGAGGAAATGAAGAAGGCCCGTTATCATGAGATGTTGAGGAGCGATATCTGCCAGTTTGTGAGCCGATCCAGCTGTAAAACGCTGGATGACATGATTGCTAGGGCTCGGGAGAGGGAGATTGACCTTGAGATGGAGAAGAAGAGGAAACCGGAGGCGGTTTTGGGTACAGGTAGTTCGGGCAAAAAGCCCAAGGTTTCAGATCACAGATACAGGAGTCAGCAGAGCCACGGTCGATGTGGCAAGTGTGGGAGATTGCACGATGGGGTGTGCAAGGCAGGGATTTCCGGTTGCTACAAGTGCATTCGGACTAGGCATTTGAGCAGGGATTGTACGGCCCCTGCTACCCCCATTGCAGCATCAGATCTGATTTGCTTTTAGTGCAATCAGAGGGGACATAAAAAGTCCCAGTGTTCGAGTTTAGTTGCAGCAGGGAAGGTGGTTGCACCTGCCCCTGCTACTTTGAGGATTACAGATGGCCGGCAGGGCCGAGCTGAGGCGCCAGTGGCAAAGAGTAGAGCTTTTCAGATGACAGCAGAGGAGGCATGAGCGACTCCTGATGTGGTGATGGGTATGTATTTTCCCTTCATCTCTATATTATTATTGATTATTGCTTATGGTTATATGTTTTGTATAGGGTTGTTCTCTGTGAATGACATTCCTGCTACAATATTATTTGATTCGGGGGCTACCTGATCGTTTGTATCGCTAGCGCTTAGCAAGAGATTTAGTAGAGCTCCAGGGGAGCTGGATTGTCCACTAGAGGTCGAGATAGCCGATGACAGGACCGTGAGGGTCGCCAGAGTGCATAGAGGATGTTCTCTTCAGTTGTTCGACGAGCAGTTTCCGGTGGACTTGGTCCCTATTCCCCTGCGAGGGAATAAGGTTATAGTGGGCATGGATTGGTTGAGTCCCAATGGGGTGGTGATTGATTGCGAGCTGTAGTTAGTGAGGGTTCGTACTCCCAGTGGGGGAGAGTTAGTGATTCAGGGCGAGAGGCCACAACGCGGACCAGTTCTTTGTTTAGCCGCGAGAGCGAGGCGCTATTTTCAGCAGGGTTGCGCTGGTTATGTAGCTTATGTCTTGGATGCCTGGGAGAAGGGCAAGACGAAAATTGATGATGTTCCGGTGGTGCGAGACTTCCCGGATGTATTTCCAAAGGATCTACCGGGAATACCCCCGGAGAGGTAGGTCGAGTTCGGGATCAACCTAATTCCTGGTGCGGCTCCGATAGCTAAGGCACCGTACCGGCTAGCTCCCCCTGAGATGCAGGAGTTGTCTATGCAGCTGCAGGAGCTATTAGACAAGGGTTTTATTCGGCTGAGTAGTTCACCTTGGAGAGCGTCGATCCTGTTTGTGAAGAAGAAGGATGGGTCGCACCGTATGTGTATAGACTACCGAGAGTTGAATAAGGTAACGGTGAAGAACCGTTACCCCCTCCCGAGGATAGATGATTTGTTTGATCAGCTTCAGGGGGCATCTTGGTTCTCCAAGATCGATTTACGCTCCGGATATCACCAGATGCGGGTCAGAGGCGAAGATGTGCAGAAGACTGCTTTCAGGACCCGCTATGGTCATTTCGAGTTCGTAGTGATGCCTTTTGGGCTCACTAATGCTCCAGCCACGTAGTGATGCCTAAGACACAAGGTGACAACAGCCCCTATCAGAGACTTATGTCTGAGGATGACAGTGATTACTCCGTTGTTGGAACGGATCAAGGAGGCTCAGATTGAGGGCCTCAAGGAGGAGATGCAGAAGTGTGAGAGGATAGTGGGTTGAGTAGCTTTGTTTGATTATGATAGTCGGGGGTTGTTGACCCTTCATGGGAGAGTGTGGGTACCGTATGGGGGTGGAGTACGGCAGGTGTTGATGGACGAGGCTCATAAGTCTCGATTTTCTATCCACCCATGGGCGACGAAGATGTATAGAGATCTTCGACCCGATTACTGGTGGCCCTGCATGAAGCGGGATGTCGCCTAGTATGTAGAGAGGTTGCTGACCTGCAGGAAGGTTAAGGCAGAACACCAGAGGCCTCACGGCAAGATGCAACTGTTAGACATTCCCGTGTGGAAATGGGAGGACATCACCATGGATTTTATCACCAAGCTTCCCAGGACCGCATGTGGGGTAGATTCGATTTGGGTAGTAGTGGATCGGTTGACGAAGAGTGCTCATTTCATACCAATCCAGGAGAGCATATCGGCGGAAAAGTTAGCCGATATCTATGCACGGGAGGTAGTGGCACGTCATAGAGTGCCGGTATCGGTGGTGTCAGACCGAGACGTCCGTTTTACATCCAGATTCTGGAAGCAGTTTCACGACGAGATGGGTACTCATCTCCATTTCAGCACCGCTTTCCACCCTCAGACGGACGAGCAGAGCGAGAGGATGATTCAGACTCTCGAGGACATGCTCCGGGCATGTGTCCTAGACTTCGGTGGCAGTTGGGATACGTATCTTCCGTTAGCGGAATTTTCATATAACAACAGTTATCATGTGAGCATTGATCGACCTCCCTTTGAGATGCTTTATGGGAGGAAGTGCAGGACCCCGATTTGTTGGGGCGAGGTCGGTCAGCGAGTCATTGGGAGCACGGAGGTGGTGCTCAAGACGACCGAGTTGATTCAGCAGGTTCGTAGTAGACTGCAGACTGCACAGAGTCGGTAGAAGAGCTACGCCGGCAGGAGGCGTTCAGACTTGGAGTTCTAGGTAGGCGATATGGTCCTCCTAAAAGTCTCACCTTGGAAGGGTGTCATCAGGTTTCGGAAGAGGGGCAAGCTAGGCCCCAGGTTCATTGGTCCTTTCAGGGTTTTGGCCCGAGTGGGTCGGGTTGCTTATCGGTTGGATCTTCCGGCAGAGCTTAGCCAGATCCACAACACTTTCCATGTGTCTTAGTTGAGGAAATGTTTGGTGGATGAGTCAGCAGTTGTTCCCTTAGAAGATATTCACGTTGATAGCAGCCTGAATTATATTGAGAAGCCGGTCGCAATTCTGGACCGGAAGACAAAGACCTTGAGGAAAAAGGTAATTTAGCTAGTGAAGGTGCAGTGGTAGCACCGGAAGGGGTCTGAGTGGACGTGGGAGGCCGAGGATGAGATGAGAGAGCACTACCTGGAGTTATTTGCAGATTCAGCTGTAGCAGACTTCGAGGACGAAGTCTGAGTCAAGTGTGGGAGAATTGTAACGACTCGTCTCTGGTATGTTGTTTCCATGTTATTTATTGTGAAGTTTTCAAGAGGGACTCGGCGACTCTATAGCCCGACTCATCGAGTAGAGACGGGGATTTCGAGCACGTGTAAGTCGGCGACTCGACGAGTCCGCCTGCCAGGAAGAAACCCAAAATCCCTGGGTTTGCTCACTATTTAAGCAATGTTTTGTGCCCCCAACTCGCCTCCTTCACCCTCAGAAAGCCTGTGAGAAACCCTAAACCATTCCTTGTATGATTAAAGTGTTTTTGTGTGAATTTTGAAGGATTTAAGAAGAAGAAGAAGAAAGGATCAAAAAGAGGAAGTGTAGAGCAAAGATCCAAGGCCAAAGTTGGAGTTCATAGAGGTATATCTCGGAATTATTCTGTTTTGTGCTTAAAACCTCCATTAGAACACCTCTAAGGCTAGTTTAATGTATTTTCCAAGCTTTATAGTTGTATGGATGCCTTGTTGGATTGAGATATCCCTAGATCTGTTCATTTAGGAGCTTTAGAGCCTTGATCTATTCCCTTTTTCGAGTTGCCTTGCATGAGAACCCTAGATCTAGCCTTTATTATGCCTTTTGAGCCTTTTAATCTTCATGGATGCTTATGGACACGTAAAGATAGAATCTTTACGTGTTAATCGAGTCTAAGAAGCCCAGATCTACAAGTTATATGCGCTAGATTCAAGCAGAATCGACTTTTTAGTAACTGCATGCATGCGACTCGGCGAGTCGTTCTTCGGACTCGGCGAGTCGAGCCGCGAGTCCCTGATTCTTCCCCTTTTGAGTGATTCTGAGTGGGGACCAGTGAGTAGTAGAATGGACTCAGTGAGCCGGAGGTCAGACTCAGTAATGGAGGGACTCGACGAGTTGTTCATACAACTCGGTGAGTCTAAGGCAATCTTCATAGATTCAAGAACAACTCGGCGAGTTGGATGCAGATAGTCTGAGTTTTAGGATCGAAAGGAAACTCGTCGAAATGATGCCATACTCGACGAGTAGCAGCGAACAGGGTTGAGAAGTGAGAGTAGGGACTCAGCGAGTTGGCGGCCCAACTCGGCGAGTCAGGTCAACTGTAAGTTGACTTTGACCGGGAGAGTTGACTTTAGCCAGCGGTAAAAGATTCATTTTACCCCTATGCAGTTATTAGTATTTGACTGAGTGTGTTTGTGAAATTGTAGCCGAGGAGATACCGGAGCAGCAGCAGATAGCTTCCGGAGCCATACACTCAGCAGCCAGTTCACGAGGTAAGTTTCCTTCGAGTAGGAACGGGTCTAAGGCGACAATGCCGGCCCGTTTAGCTAGCAGTAGTTTCCGGACCTCGGTCCGATGCAGTAGTTAGTATGTCTGATGCCTTCCTGGCTCAGACAGGTTTGCGTTCTATGTGTTGCTGTGTTAGTTGATATGTTTATGCTATGCTATGTTTAGTAGTTCCGGACTTCTGTCCGATGCAGTCAGTTCCAGACTTCGGTCCGATGCAGTCAGTTCTGGACTTCGGTCCGATGCAGTTAGTTCCGGACTTCGGTCCGATGCAGGAGGCAAGGCCTCAGTAGTTCTGGACTTTGGTCCGATGCAGAGGGCAAGGCCCTGGTTAGCTCCGGACTTCGGTACGATGCAGTTTCCGAACTTCGGTCCGATGCAGTGGGCAAGGCCCAGTAGTTGTTTTATGTTTGTATGGTATGAGGTAATTTGGGGGAGCTCACTAAGCTTCGTGCTTACAGTTTCAGTTTTGGGTTTCAGATACTTCCGCAAGCAAAGGGAAGAGCTCGGGTTGATAGCATCGCACACACCACAGCTTCAGTTTTTGTCCTGGGAGATTCTTTTGATACTTAGTTTGATTTGATACAAGTGTATCACGATATTTTATTATGGTTTGAGATATTTGACGTATGGGTTTATGATATGACGTTCAACATATGATTTTATTATATATATATATATATATATATATATATATATATATATATATATATATATATATATATATAATTTAGTAGTTGTATTTTTGGGTTGTTTCAAACTCATAAGCCACTAGAATTCTAGACAAAGAGGCTCACCATATAAAATAACGGACTTTTAATGGGACAGTATTGGGCCAGGGCACCTCAGTATCTGTGTACGAGACAAGTTTGGAATCGATAGTCTTCCTCATTTTGTTGACACTATATCGACCGTCTGGGGTTAACATAAAACAAAACCCGATTGAGAACTGGGATGACACTTCCATTGAACCGATGGATGAGTATAGATTTAGCAGCTCTGTTAATACAATAGAGTCATTTGGTTCCTGTTTCCACATCCAACTAAAGGAGAGACGATCTTCAAGGTAACAACATTTAACCTTTTCTAGATTATATAAGTTTGGAAATCGGGCCTGAATCCGAAGATTACCACACCAAGTATCTTTCCAAAATAGGATAGTCACCCCACACCCCGAAATGAGTTTGAAAAACTCGTTGCGGTCAAGATTGAGGTCATAAATATGTGTGATCACTTTGTGGATGTTACGCCATACACCAGTGGATGATTTCCTTGCAAATATACGACCATCTAATTCCCAAAACCTGAAATGGTCAACAAACGAAAAGTCAAATATTTGACTATTTGTCAACTATGAAAAGTAGAAATTGAAGACCTAAATTTTCATGGTATATTTTGAACACCCCGTTTCTGAGTTCAACTTAACGAGCGAAAGGAAAGGAAATGGATGGAATGAGAAAATAAAAGAAACTGGTGTTCTCGAGTTTCATTAAAGGAGAGAGGTGAAAGGAAGTGGAGGGAAATGGGAGGATCACTTTCCTCCTAACTTTCCTTCCGATTTAGGAGGATCTGGAAAAAAAGAATAAAATGATTCATTTTCCTTCCACTTCTCTCCAACTCGGGAACACAAAAAAAATTTGTTTTCCTTTCCTTTCTCTTCTTTTCTCTCGTGACTTTCTTTTCTCTTCTCTTCTTTTCTTTTGTTAAACTCAAGAATGAGGCGTAAACGTTAATACGAACCTTGAAACTAAACGCGATAGCA
This sequence comes from Lactuca saligna, assembly GCF_052625555.1. Taxonomy (NCBI): domain Eukaryota; kingdom Viridiplantae; phylum Streptophyta; class Magnoliopsida; order Asterales; family Asteraceae; genus Lactuca; species Lactuca saligna. The sequence continues at coordinate 86,484,413 of NC_136425.1, forward strand.
CATATGGGAATAAGTACCCGGACCATTTCATAGAATCTGAGAAGAGGATACAGAAGGTTAATTGCAATAAAAGGATGAAAAATAATATTAAATTAAATTAAAAATAAAACAGTACTATCTGATTTTGAGCATGAACCAGAAAGCATGACATTAAGCAAATAATGTTGTCCCAATTGAGGTAATATATGATTGTCCCATTTCACGGCTTCGATATATTTTTAAAAATTTGGATGAATCTGCCCCTTGATTGGAAGATGCTTTATAGAAATCAAGAATCCATCTATTCTTAGAAGCTACTTTCGTTTCGATTTGGATGCTGATTTGGTTGCGATTTGGAGAAATCGATAATGTTGTCGTGGTTCTTGCTCACTTGTTAGGACCGACTGCAGTGGTCTGAAAGATAGGTTGCGATTTTCATGGTTTCTAAACGAAATTATGAAGGGTAAAATCGGTATCCTTCATCCATCGCAGGAAAGGAATGAAGGAAGAAAACGAGGGATTGCCCTTGAACGAAAATTGAAAATAACGTCTTTGGAAATTGGAAGGAAATCACCACCAAATACTCAAACAGATACATGGTGTTCAAAACATTTATGGAAGTCTACAAGGAAGTCTACAAAGAAGTCCACGAATCTATTTTAATTACAAAACTACCCTCTTCTTATTGTAATTACGACTAAGCCCTTCGGGCCAAGTTTGGCAATCGGGCTCATCTCCAAAATAAACGATGTAACTTTAAAGTTTAAACTATATCTAATATTTATGTTCCCTTGTTATATTTGACAACTTAAATCTAGTCTACTTTAGTCTAGTCTAATCTTGTTTCTTCGTAAAAAACTCTTCTCTCCCGCATGTCATGTTCTTATGCTTTTTCATTCTTATAGTTAAATTATTGTTTTACCCCTCCTTTATAATCTCTCTATGACCCGCTCAATCGTTTGTTGTCTAAAAAAACCCAGGAACTCATTCATCTGTCATTCAAATTAAAATCAAAATTCAAATTCTCCTAAAATTAAAGTTGTAATTTACACATTGATCGCAAAACGAAGATAATTTGTCGTTGTCATGGGATTATAATGGGATGTTTTGGCATGAGAGCAGAATCATGGGCTAGAGTTTATGTGTTTTCTAAGAATCCGTCGGTATCATCATATATTTTTTTTTATCTATAGAGGGCACAAATTGAGGAATCTCAGTCTGGTTTGTGTTCTTCCCTCTTTCATATTTTGAATTATAAACATTTTTCAGCAATCTCTTGAAATCCAACTATTGTTTATTCTAATGATCGTTTTATTTGTTGATTGAATATATGCATAATCAGTTTCATTTCTTATTTGTACATATACAGTTCTATTTTTTTTTGCTTACAAGGTGTTTGTAAAAATGCATCAGTGAAGTCAAGAATATCCAACCTGATAAGTTGCTCATTAGAAAGTAATACCTAGAAATTTTGTTGTGATGTTGAGGATTCGAACAAGTCTGCATTAGTATTTGTTTTGCTTCTTTGCTTTATTCCACTTCTTTCATTTAACTTTTTGAATCACCTATTATATGTTACCGATTCATTTCATGCCAAGTAAAGTGTTGCTTGAAGGGCTTGAGGGATGATGCCCCAATTCTTCATGGAGACGGATGGTAAGTATTCTTCTCCTATATTTTTGAGAAAATAGATTTACCCATTTCCTTTACTGCTTGTCTTTGTAGGTCATGAGAGGATAGTGTCCTTTAAAATGGTTCTGTTGGGCAAGTATAAAGGCAATTTCCAGTACCATGAGGTACCTCTTGTTGGATTAGTGTCTAAGGCTGTAACTATATTAGGTAAGTATTTGACCCGGTTGTGCATGGTCCTTTTGGGTTGCCTTCACCGTAGCAACTTGACATCGTGATTTGTAAAGAGAGAAGAGATATTATTATTAATATATTATGAGAGTAATATATTAAAAGAATAGTAATATTATTTGATTAATATAAGTCATAAATTAATTAAGAATTAATTTGGTGATTTAAAGGGGTTAACTGAATAAAAGGGCATAAACTATCAAATGTGTGATAGTTGTATTTTTGGGCTATGAATTTTAGGGTTAAGATATCTTTAAATTCGTCCAAGCCTCATATCTAGAAGGATCTTTGGATTGCTTAGGGCCTAAGTTATTCAATTAGGGTTAAGGGTGTAACCCTAATAGCTCATAGTATAAATAGACCCCATGGGTGATGGAAATCGGCCACTCTTACATAAAAGAAACCCTAGAGCCGATTTCCTCACCTTCTCTCTCTCTCTCTCTCTCTCTCTCTCTCTCTCTCAAGATCATCCTCTTGATAGTTGGTGTTTGTAAGCCATTAGAGGAGTGACAATTGTGACTCTAAGCTCCAAGAACAAGAAGTTTCAAGCACTCAACTTAAGGTATTCTTCTAGATCTGATTTCATATGTTATGATTCAATTGTTAACACTAGATCTAGAATTGTAAGCCTTGGATACATTGCATGTTCAATTAGAGAAACCTAGATCCAAGCATTAGGGTTTGCATGTTCACATATGAAAGTTCTTATGGCTCTAACCTAACAGTGGCATCAGAGCTTTGATTGATTTCTATTGAATTGATGCTTTGACTGATTGGTTTTTCTTGGAAAAATTCGATTTTTGTGATTCTGACTGGTGAACTCGGTGAGTTCCATTGTGGACTCGGCGAGTAGCTCCAACTCGGGGAGTTCACAATGGAACTCGGCGAGTTCTAGAGCCAGTTAGAGTTGATTTCGGGATTTCTTGCATTTTCGCTTGAGGATACTTGCCTTAATTGTTTTGGGTCATTAAAATCCGAATTTTATCATATATTTGAGTATATTCTTGACCAAACAAAAGATAATTACCATTTAATTGAATAATAATTTCCTTATATGATAATAATTGATTATTTAAATTAAATTGGTGAATTGTCTTGCAAATAATATTGACTATATCAAATTTAAATAATCTAATTAGTTGATTTACATTAATTGCTATTTGATCCTTATGTTTTGAAAAGTTTAAAACTTGTCTTCAAGTTTTGAAATTTAAGTTTTGTGATTAAAAGTTTAATTTGAATAATTTAAATTTCAAACCCTAGAATTTTACAAGTTTAAAATTCAACACTATACTAACATATTATTACAAGCTTTACATATATATATATATATATATATATATATATATATGTGTGTGTGTGTGTGTGTGTGTGTGTATGATTTAAATGCTAGTCTTACCGTTAGTAGGTCTCATTCACGAAGCCAGTCTATAAGGTGGGTATAAGGTTGCTGCCTATAAAATGGCGCTTAATGGGTGTACACTCACACCCACCGCTTGCTTTACTGGTGGAGGGTCGTTAGCCGAACGGGTAGGATAGGGCAATCCTCTCCTCATTAATAAGTATAATGAATCTATATAAAGTAACTAAACGTGTTTCATAAAATTCCCAATCTTAGTTACTTTAGGAAAAGTGAATTGATGCAATCCCATGAAATTACACTTTGTACCCTTGCTGAGAAGTTAGTGGAGCGCATGTGGTTAACCGACACACTAATTGGTTCTAAGCAATTGTAGCAAAGGGTGACTCATTGTTTGTCATAGTTCGATGGAGCGTGTGTGGTTTACCGGCACATCGAATAGATGACTGTAACAATGAGGGCACCATGTATATTTGCATGGTTATTCACACCCGCTTTGTGATCCTCGACATCCCAGTCACAAACTAGAGGGGCATATCGAGATTTAAACATGCCATTGAAAAGTTCAATGAATCTCAAAAGTATCTAGGAGTTTTTCAATACATTTAAAACTAAATTTTTGTTTTGTTTTTCATGGTGGAGAATTAGTGAATCGTCATTCAATTACCTTCAAATTATTTGCGTGTTAGATTACGACATCCCTTTTTATAATATTTAAATAATGTTGTTGGATCCTAGACCTAATTTCTCATTTTGGGTGTTCAATTAGGGATTCATTTCTAATCAAACTTTGTTCCTTTTTAGATGACAAACTCAAACAACAACAATGCTTCCAGCTCGAACTCCTCCGGCTCGTTCTCACTCATGAATTTGTGTGGGAGAGTGGTATTCGTTTTGGAATAGTGTCTAATGCTGCAACTATATTAGGCAAGTATTTGACCCGATTGTGCATGGTCCTTTTGGGTTGCCTTCACCATAGCAACTTGGTAGGATGATTTATTATGAGAGAATAGATATTATTAATATATTATGAGAATAATATAAGGAATAATAATATAGTTATTTGATTAATATAAGTCATAGATTAATTAGTATTAATTTGATGACTTAAGGAGATTAATTAAATAAGAGGGTATAAACTGTCAATTGTTTGATAGTTAAACTTTAGACTGTAAATCCTTATTGATAAAGGATTGGACGATTTCTAGGGATAGGATAAGCCAAAATCGTCCAAAGGGTTATCAAGGAAAGGATATGGATTAACTTAAAGTCTAAGTTATCCAACTAGGGTTTAAGCTGTAATCCTTAAGGAGTCTACAAGTATAAATAGACCCTATGGCTGAGGGAATTCGACACATGATCTAAGGTAGAGAACCCCTGGCCGAATTCCACCTCTCTCCTCTCTCTCAAATCATCCTCTTTGCTAGTTGGTGTTTGTAAGCCATTAGATGAGTGATAATTGTGACTCTAGAGCTCCAAGACAACAAGATCAAACAAGAGAATCAAAGGTATGTTTCTAGATCTATTTTTTGTGTTGTTCTTACACCTAATTAGTCATTAGAAGTCTTGGATTCAAAGCATGTTTAATAGAGAAACCTAGATCCAAGCATTAGGGTTTGTATGCGCACTTAGGAATGTTCTTATTTACAAAACCCATCAGTGGTATCAGAGCCTTGATTGGTTTCTATTAAATTGATGCTTGAATGTTTGAATCTTAACTGAAAATTTTGATTTTTATGTTTCTGAGTCATGGACTCGGCGAGTCCCATAGTGGACTCGACGAGTTGGCCTGACTCGGCGAGTCTAGTGTGGGTACTCGGCGAGTCCGAGCGTCAGGATTAGCCAAAAACGGGATTTTTTCATATTTATCTTATGGAAACTTACCTTAATCATATTAGATCAACCCTAATCCGATTTTATGATATATGTGACTATATTTTTGATCTAATTGAAGATAATTATCAATTAATAAAATATTTGATTTCCTTATATGATAATTATTAATCAAATATGGATAATTATGTGATTTAGATTATTTGTTATTTGATCCTTTATGTTTTAAATGTTTAAAACTAGTCCTCAAGTTTTGAAATTTATGTTTTGTGATTAAAAGTTTAATTTAGACAATTTAAATTTCAAACCCTAGAATTTTACAAGTTTAAAATACAACCCTATACTAATATAATATTACAAGATTAATATATATATATATATATATATATATATATATATATATATATATATATATATATATATATATATATATATATATGTATAACTTAAATGCTAGTCTTACCGTTAGTAGGCCTCATTCACAAAGCCGGTCTATAAGGTGGGTATAAGGTTGCGGCCTATAAAATGATGCTTAATGAGTGTACACTCACACCCACCGCTCGCTTGATTGGTGGAGGGTCATTAGCCGAACGGGTAGGATAGGGAAACCTCATCCTCTCTTTAAAAGTATAATAAGAAATACAAAGTAACTACATGTTTTCTTAGAATTTACCAATCTTTGTTACTTTAGGAAAAGTGAATTGATGCAATTCCATGAAATTACACTTTGCACCTTGCTAAGAAGTTAGTGGAGCGTGTGTGGTTTACCGGCACACTAATTGGTTCTAAGCGAAGGTGGTAAAGGGTGATTCATTGTTTATCATAGTTCGATGGAGCGTGTGTGGTTTACCGGCACATCGAATAGGTGATCGTTACAATGAAGGCACCATGTTAATTTGCATGGTAATTCACACCCGCTTTGTGATCCTCGGTATCCCAATCACAAACAAGAGGGGTATATCGAGATTTAAACATGCCATTGAAAAGTTTCAATGAATCTCATCCAAACCTAGGAATTCTCAATACATTTAGGACTTAAAGTTATGTTTTTCATGGTGGAGAATTAGTGAATCGTCATTCACTTACCTTCAAATTGTTTGCATGTTAGATTACAGCATCCCTTTTCTAATATGTAAATATTGTTGTTGGATCCTAGCCCTAATTTCTTATTGGGTGAATATTAGGGATTCATATTCTAATCTATCTTTGTCCTTTCTATTTATAGATGTCGAACGCCAACAATGTTGCTGCGAGTGCTTTCACTTTGATGAGCCTCTGTTAAAAGGTCACCTTTGATGGAACGAACTTTAGCGAATGGATAAGATACATTCGCATGATTTCTCGCTATGAGGATAAGGAGTATGTCCTCGATGAGAAGCTCAAGAAAATCAACCCCGAAATTGCTACTCCCGCCGAAATCACCGCTTTCGAAACTCACGAGCATGATGCAACGAAAGTGCATTGCATCATGATCGCGACTATGAACTCCGAATTCCAAAAGTCCTACGAGGACATGTATTCGTACGAAATGCACCAAGACTTATTGGAGAGATACCATCAAACCGCAAGACAAGAGCGTTATGAGATTTTCACGAACATGATTTCCGCTAAGATGGGTCATGGAGAGTCTCTTACCGTGCACTTGCAAAAGATGCAAAGGTATGTCGACCGCCTTCGCAAGTTAAATGTTGACTTTGGGGAAGACTTGGCGATCGACATGGTGCTTCGCTCTTTGCCTCCGAGCTACAATCAATTTAGGATGACCTATCACATGAACAAAGAAGAGGTCACCCTAAGAAAACTCCAAGGTCTCTTGAGGGTCGCTGAGAGCAACTTCAAGGAAAAGTCTGTTGCACCAACTCCCAATCCGCCCGCTGCTCCTGTCTTGGCAATTGGACAAGGAAAGGGAAAGAAGAGGAAGGCTTCGTCAAATAACCATCGCAAGGTGAAAGCCCGAGATGGTGCATATTCTAGTGGGACCAAAGTTGATCCCGCTAAGCCCTACTCCAACCCGAAGGAGGCAGAGTGCCACCATTGCCACAAGATAGGACATTGGAAGAGAAGCTGCCCGGAATACCTGCAAGCCATCAAGGAAGGAAAGATCAAGCCATCTTTCACAGGTATATATACAATTAAATCTAATGATTCCCACAATACTTCTTGGGTTCTTGATACCGGTTGTGGTTACCACATTTGTTCTAATGTGCAGGGACTAAGAAGAAGTAGAGACGTGGAGCATGGAAGAATAAATCTAATCATGGGGAACAGAAGATCGTCGCCTGTAACCAAGATTGGAGTGTATTCTTTAGTGCTTAGGAATAGTTTATCTTTAGATTTGAACAATTGTTTCTATTCGCCAGAAATGGCTAGAAACATCATTTCTTTTCATGGTTTGTTTAGACAAGGTTTTAGATTTTCTTTTAATAATGAGAATGGTTCTATTTTAGCTTATCTAAATGGTGTCTTTTACTTTGAAGCTATACCATGTAATGGAATTTATGAAACTGTTATGATTATTGATAACTTAGGAAATGATGTTTTGTACTTGGATTCTTTCAATAGTATGGATAAGGCATCCTTATGGCATTGTCGTCTTGGACATGTCAACAAGAAACACATAGCCCAACTCCAAAAGGATGGAGTGTTGGAGTCATTCGACGTTAGGGAAGATGACACATGCGAGTCTTGTTTACTTGGAAAGATGACTAAGTCACCCTTCGCTGGTACGTGCGAAAGGGGTGAGGGTCTATTGGACCTCATACATACCGATGTATGTGGACCGTTTAGATCTACCACGAAGGATGGAAACTGCTTCTACATGACTTTTATCGATGACTATAGTAGATATGGGTATATCTACTTAATCAAGCAAAAGTCAGAAACTTTTGAAAAGTTCAAAGAGTTCAAGAACGAAGCGGAGAATCAATTGGGCAGGAAGATCAAGATGCTTCGATCCGATCGAGGAGGAGAGTACCTAAGTCTTGAATTCCACGATTATCTCAAGGAGTGTGGAATAGTTTCACAATTGACGCCACCTAGGACACCTCAATTGAATGGTGTGGCAGAAAGGCGTTATCGAACCTTGTTGGACATGGTTCGCTCTATGATGAGTCGTGCTTCACTATCTATCTCTTTTTGGGGGTATGCCTTAGAGACTGCCACCCATATCCTTAACCGAGTCCCTACTAAGAAGGTTGCCAAAACACCTCACGAGTTGTGGATGGGGAAAGCTCCTTCGTTAGCACATATCAAGGTTTGGGGTTGCGAGGCTTTCGTAAGATGAGATACTCACGACAAGCTCGAACCTCGTAGTGAGCGATGTATTTTCATCGGCTACCCGCATAAATCCTTTGGATATCTCTTCTATAGACCGAAGGACAATGTTGTCTTTGTTGTGAGGAGAGGAGTTTTCCGAGAGCGAGAACTCATAAGCCAAGGAGACAGTGGGAGGCAAATAGATCTTGAAGAGATTCAAGAATCGATAGATGAAGGAACCTCTACCACTGGCGCTCAACCCGAAGAGGAAACTCCGGTTGAATAGATTGACATATCATTACCTCTTAGATGTTTCGAAAGAGTTAGGTTTCAACCCCAGTTGTATGGTTTTCATATTACTACCGAAGGGGACACGTATATTAGTGATAGTACACTAATAAATCTTGATGAACCTAATAGCTATAAGGAAGCCATGGCGGGCCCGAAGTTTGCAAAATGGAAAGAGGCAATGGATAGCGAGATCCAATCCATGTATGCTAACCAAGTTTGGAATTTGGTTGATAATGTGCCTGGACGTAAGACCGTTGGGTGCAAATGGATCTTCAAGAAGAAGACCGACGTGGATGGAAAGGTACACACGTATAAAGCGCGATTACTTGCGAAGGGCTTTACTCAAACTCCCGGAGTTGACTATGAAGAGACCTTCTCACCAGTTGCGAAGATAAAATCTATTAGAGTGATGCTAGCTATTGCCGCATTTCATGATTATGAGATTTGGCAAATGGATGTTAAGACTGCTTTCCTTAACGGAAAGTTGGCTGAGGATGTTTACATGGCTCAGCCAGCGGGGTTTGTGGATCCGAAGCATCCAAATAGAGTGTGTAAGCTTGAGAAGTCCATTTATGGACTAAAGCAAGCGTCTCGCAGATGGAATCTTTGCTTCGATGAGAAAGTCAAAGAGTTTGGATTTGTACGAAGCGAAGATGAATCGTGTGTATATGTCAAAGCCAGTGGGAGTGTAGTAAGCTTCCTCGTTCTATATGTCGATGACATATTACTCATAGGAAACGATGTCCCGACTCTGCAGGAAGTTAAGTCCTGGCTCGGGAAGTTCTTCGCTATGAAGGACCTCGGAGAGGCTTCCTATATTTTGGGAATAAGGATAGTAAGAGAGAGAAGTAAGAGACTAATAGGACTTAGTCAGAACACTTACTTAGAGAAGGTACTAAAACGTTTTAGTATGGAAAACTTGAAGAAGGGAGAGTTACCAATACAAAGCAATGCCAAGTTGAGTAAGACTCAAAGCCCGAGTACCGAAGCCGAGATAGCTTTAATGAGCCGAGTTTCATACGCTTCCATAGTTGGCTCAATCATGTACGCTATGACTTGTACTCGCCCTGATGTAGCCTTTGCTTTGAGCATGGTTAGTAGATATCAAGGGAACCCTATCAAAGCCCATTGGGTTGCGGTGAAGAATATCCTTAAGTACCTTCGGAGGACGAAGGAATGGTTCTTAGTCCTTGGAGGGAGTGATGAATTGAAGGTGTGAGGGTATAGTGACGCTAGCTTTCAGACCGACAGGGACAACTACCGTTCGCAGTCGGGCTGGGTCTTTACCCTGAATGGAGGAGCAGTAACTTGGAAGAGTTCCAAGTAGGAAACCGTAGCTGATTCAACGTGCAAATCAAAGTACATTGCAGCGAGCGAAGCGTCGAAGGAGGCAATATGGCTAAAGAACTTCATTGGTGATCTTGGAGTTGTACCTACCATAAAGGAGCCCATGGAGATTTTCTGTGATAATGAAGGTGCGGTTGCCTTGACCAAGGAACCGAGAGATCATGGTAGATCACGACATATCGACAGAAAATATCACTTTATTAGACATCGTGTAGAAGAAGGACAACTCGTAGTGAAGAGAATATCATCGAAAGATAACCCACCAGATCCGCTTACGAAGGGACTGAGTAGGGTTAAGCATTTGCAGCATACTAGGAGTATTGGGCTGAAGGATGATATTATCATAGATTAGATAGTATTAAAAACGTGTAATAGATAAAATGTAATTAACATTTGATGATTAAATAAAGGAGTTTTATTTATAAGTAATGTTACTGTCTTATGTTTACTGTTTAACTATTGTTTCACTTTGCATGTTTTGACTTCCAGAATAATTGAGTTTATTAAGAATAATCGAATTGTTCAAATACTCCACAATCGTTCATATGTCGGAAGTAGATATGAATGAAGATTGTCATGAATAGGTGTGTAGAGAGTATAAATGGTGTTAGACATAGCAAAAGATTGCTGCAACGTTCATGAGTGCTTATGAACTAGTTTTGAGCATTGGAACAAACCCGCGCTTGCTGGAATCACCTTATGGAATGTGATAGTAAATGGGTGATCGCAAGACGATAATATCATATTGTCTTAAAACCTAGATATATGGTTTGTTATTGGTTAATTGATTGTACATTGATAATGTGAAAAACGCATTGGTAACTCGATGTTATAAAATACATTGTTGTGTGTAGTTGGTTAATGAATAAGTAAATGCATAGAAGTCAAAGTTTATCTGTAACTTTTATCCTTTGAAGGAAAAAGTGATATCTCGGCCGCTCAATGATTTGATTTGACTTATGTGCCGGGCTCGGTCAGAATTGAATTGATGTGTTCGATTAAGTTCTATGTCAAATAAATCGGAGATCGAGAAACCAAATGCTAGACTAACTATTCCATATTATTGTCAGCATGATATCTAATAGAGGACTATACGATCCCTTATATAAAGGACAAGATTGATTAGATCAGAGTTTGACTGCGTCTTTGAGAGCTACGATTGCAAATCGAAGTGTACCTACGCATATAGTTACTAGACTTATCCAAGTGGGAGACTGTTGGAATAGTGTCTAAGGCTGCAACTATATTAGACAAGTATTTAACCCGATTGTGCATGGTCCTTTTGGGTTGCCTTCACCACAGCAACTTGGTAGGATTATTTATTATGAGAGAATATTATTAATATATTATGAGAATAATATAAGGAATAATAATATAGTTATTTGATTAATATAAGTCATCGATTAATTAGTATTAATTTGGTGACTTAAGGAGATTAATTAAATAAGAGGGTATAAACTCTCAACTGTTTGATAGTTAAAATTTAGACTATAAATCCTTATTGATAAAGGATTGGACGATTTCTAGGGCTAGGATAAGCCAAAATCGTCCAAAGGGTTATCAAGGAAAGGATATGGATTAACTTAAAGTCTAAGTTATCCAACTAGGATTTAAGCTATAATCCTTAAGGAGTCTACAAGTATAAATAGACCCTATGGCTGAGGGAATTCGACACATGATCTAAGGTAGAGAACCCCTGGCCGAATTCCACCTCTCTCCTCTCTCTCAAATCATCCTCTTTGCTAGTTGGTGTTTGTAAGCCATTAGAGGAGTGACAATTGTGACTCTAGAGCTCCAAGACAACAAGATCAAACAAGAGAATCAAAGGTATATTTCTAGATCTATTTTTTGTGTTGTTCTTACACCTAATTAGTCATTAGAAATCTTGGATTCAAAGCATGTTTAATAGAGAAACCTAGATCCAAGCATTAGGGTTTGTATGCACACTTAGGAATGTTCTTATGTACAAAACCCATCAATTCGATGGGTCCAATTTAAATGATTGGATCCACAACATCTAAATGGTCACTCGTTACGAGGAAAAAGAGTATGTTCTTGATAAGGAGCTGAAGGAAATGAACATCAACACTGCTACTCCCGAAGAGATCGCTGCCTTTGAGGCTGTGACAACCCTATATTTTCCAAAACCATTGTAACGCTCACAAGTCAAATACAACTAAATTAACATTGAAAATAAAGTGTTCAAATATCTAAGTTGGGATGTATCAAATATTAGATAACCTGTCAAGGTTTCCGAAAACATAAAGAACGCTCAAAACCGGGTTATATTGAAGAAAGTATAACCACTTGTATATTTACGACACGACGTTAAAACATTATTTGACGTAAAAAGTAAAATCTCAATAATGTGCATTTTAGCCTTAAGTATCTAAACAAAAATCGTAGATCCGTTGAAAGGTGAGCGTGCATAAAAAGATCGCCCAAATTGGACCTCGTATGACGAAGTTACGAATTTTCAAAGTTTCGTAACAGTAGTAGAGGGCTAAAAACTCGAATTGAAGATCGAGTGTAAATTAGCTAACGCAATCTAAATGAGAGTTGAAGATCTCCGCAATAGGAGCAAATTGATAAAAAGACAAACGGAAACCGACGCCGAATAAAGAACCTATAAATCTTTAACGAACTTTAGGAGGCTCGACCTATTTAAACTTATGTCATTAAAAATAAAGTCAAAACTAGCCGACATAGTTTAAAGGAAAGTTGTAGAGCATAATCTCACCTACGCGTGGATATAAAGAACACGAAAAACAGAGCTCGTACGCGAAAGTTACGAAATTTAGAAGAGGACAGGCCAAATTACGCCCCGCGTACTAGACCCAGAGTCGAGTCCCATCGGCCCGCCCACTCTACGCTTAGCTAGCCAGGAGTCGTAAGCCATGACGCATTGTTACGCCCCGCTTAGCCAAGTTACGCCCCGCATACTTCGGAGGTACGCGCCGCGTACGGGGGTTTCCAACCCTATAAATAGATGGCATAAGCTCGAGTTTTTGCACACCATTCATAATTCCTCAGTCATTCTCTCATACTTCTAAGCTCCAGAGACCCTCCCCTCACCTCGGTTTACGCACTCGAGCCCCCGACGAAATATTTACACTGCAGAGATCCCCGAAGAGCCCGACGACGCAACTATCCACTATCGAAGTTCTACTTAACTCTAGCCTCTCTCTTCAAACTTAACGAGTGAGTTCATACCCCTACTTTTCAATTCTTTTTCATGTTTTAGGGGGGAGGGGGGGGGGGGAAATACAAGTACATTACACGTTAAAGTATCGTTTTATAAACATAAATGAAATTTCTATCTTCGAATATCGATACAAACAACTTATGTATACAAGAGCTATTATGTCACTAAGTTATTTATAGTAAATGGAACGTACTATCGGAAAAACTATAATGGGTATAGTTAACAAGTCAGTCCTACATTTTACATATACATCTTGAAAAACGAAACACTTTCAAAAGAAGTAAGGTCATTTCATTGTAAATCTACTTATACTAGGCAATGTGAGATATTCAAACTTCAACGTACATTTTTGTATGCATTTCAAGCCCTGTATTATATACCATAATCTCTTGGAGGGAGAGCGTGATACTTGTGTATAGATCTATACGGGATTGACAATCCCGCACCTAAACTACTAGCTATAGTTAGACCGGCAGGTCTGAGGTGACAAATGTCATAACACTGCAACACCTGAAGAATGTTGTTACAGGCCGTCAGTGTCAATAGCATGGTTATAAAACTCACATAAAAGTATAAAACAAGATTGATTTACGAGATTCATATGTGCATTGCAGCTTTCTACATTAGTTTTCATACAAAGTTGTTTTTAATCATTCAAGTATAAAAGATACCAACACATTCAAACTTTGGAAACTTTTTGGATCACTTACAAGAAAATATTGGATTTTCTGAAAACCTTGTTTACCAATTTACTACCAAAAAGGATATACTTTTCAACTCGAAACACTCATGAACTCACCAACTTAATTGTTGACACTTTTCAAAACCACTTGTAATTCTCAGGGAATCAGTGATACAGGTAACTACCAGCTTTTGGGAGAACGAACACTAAGGATGTTTTTATTATTGAACATTTAACATCATATTGTAATATTCTTTTGATAACATGTATAACGCAACAATATACGTTTTCATTTTATATATATGATGGTTGTGTTACTTTCTTTACAATATTCAATTGTTGTGATACTACGTGAAGTCATCCACCCCCGAATGTTTCCGCCATTCTGGTTTGGGGGTGTGACAGATTGGTATCAGAGCATTGTTTATAGTGAACTAAGTATATCAAACCACATAAGATATACAAACTATAAATACAACGGGAACCAAAAACCCTCTGACAAAACATTTTCATAGAAATATATTTTCTTTAAATATATACATTTTTACCCGCATGTATTAGTCTCGTATCATGACAAGTTTTTCTAAAAAGTAGTAAGGCAAGTTGCGATACCACGATTGGGCCTTGGGGTATGTAATCAAATCGAGAATAAATATAGCTTGATCAACTATATTTATCCTGGATTTGACCAATGTACGTCGAGGAACGGTCGTAGTAGTCAACAAGCCAAAAACTTATAAAATCTAGATTCGCTAAATTGAAATACTATAAGTCTATTGTTAAAAATAATTGAACGATAAAATATTGCGCTCCGTAAAAATATAGATAGGCTTAGGAAGTCGTTAAATAAAAATTTCTCTTCTTATAAAAATCTCATAACTCTATCCCAGTACAGACAAATGGCCGGATTTCCTTTACCAGGAGACCCCTACTACCTAAACCAAGGTAACGGCGGCTGGATAGAAGAAGACCCGGAGGAAGACTCAGAGGAAATCGAAGAAGAGGTCGAAGAAGAGTTCGAGGAGGGAGTCGAAGAAGAATTCGAAATCGAAGTCGGAGAAGAATACGAAGTCGACGAGGAGATCGTGGAAATTTCTAGCGGAACAGACTCCGAACCGGAAGTAATCGACCCTCCCATACCCCATCCTCCCGTAATCAGACCATATCAACCGGGACCCATCCCCATCTGGGGAAGCCACCTCTACTACTGGAGCCATCAGCAAGGTGTACACCCTCCATTCGGCATGTGTCGGGATTTTTACAACGTCAGTGGGGGAGGCTCAGCTGATCGAGCACTTCCTGCTGTCGTGAACGCTATAGCTAACCAGAACTACCAGGCAAACCAACAAGCAGCCAGAGTTCGCGAGATCAATGCTGCTACCCAAGGTAACGCCGCTGACATCCGCCGTTTGGAAGGACTACATGAGAATACCCAAATCTACACGGGGACACTTCAGAACCAAATGATAACGACTCTAGATGAAATAAGAGAGATGAAAGAACAACAAGCAGATCTCGAGAGGCGACTGATAGGAGTCAAACGGTCAGATGCCGAATCCAGCTCCAAACGCCACAAGTAGAGCTTGTTCAAGCTCCAACAATTTTGATATAGAATAGGACCTCGGATAAAGTTTTTCCCTTATTTTCTTTTGTATCTGTAAACGGAGACCTCTAGATAGGTCAAATTTTCCTAAAACTAGAAGCATAATGTAACACACCTTAGGTGTGACATATATATAAATATGAAGTACTTCTTTATATACCTCTCGAAACCTATGAAATTAACTAAATTGTTGTATCTAATTTGAAACCAAAAACTAAAGTCAAAACAAATTACAAGATACGACTAACCCTCAAATACACGATTGTCAAAACATTAGAAACTTATAGTATTCATTATTATTTTCTCTACCAGAACATGCCTCCTCATAGATCAACATGCAGAAACTCAACTCCAGCACCACCTCCAGCACCCCCTCCAACTATGGATGCAGCTATGTTCCAAACTGCTGTAACAGCCGCTGTAACCGCGGCGATGGCTCAAATGAGCAACAATGGGTCAGGAGGAGGAATAAACAGCTTTACAAATGGCCTAAGCCAAGGTCATTCCGGAGCCTGCACTTACAAAGACTTCACCAATGGAAAACCTATTCCCTTTTATGGGACTGGGGGAGTATTGGCTCTGTCCCAATGGATAGAGAAAATGGAAGCCGTATTTGAAATTTGCGCATGCCCTGAAGAAAGCAAAGTAAAATTTGCTGCCTGTACATTCTCTGAACGCGCCTTGACATGGTGGAACGGCCATGTCAAGACACTAACCCTAGTGGTGGCGAACTCCATGGGTTGGGAAAACTTGAAGCGAATGCTCCTTCGGGAATACTGCCCAAGAGGCGAGATTCAGAAGCTTGAACAAGAATTGTGGAACCTTTCGATGGTAGGCTCGGACATCGCAGGCTACACCAACAGGTTCAGTGATTTGATAACACTTTGTCCAGGGATGTTGATTCTAGAAAGCCAAAAAGTGGAGAGGTACATCTGGGGATTATCACCCCAACTGCGAGGAAGTGTGTTAGCTTCCAAACCCATGACCTTCGACAACGCCAAGGAACTGGCGCAATCTCTCGTTGATCATGGCGTCTGCCAAGGAGTCATGACTATCGTAGCTGAACCAACCAAAGGGAACAACGACAACAATAACAATGCCCACAACAACAACAAGAAGAAATTCTGGAACAAGAGAAAGGGGCAAACCTCGCAAGAACCTTCAAAGAAACAAATGGTGGTGGTTCATGCTGCTACTGCTCCCGCCACAACTCCTACAACCCCGGCGCCAACAAAACAATATGCAGGGAACTTGCCCAAGTGCAGAAAATGCAACTACCATCACCACGGTAATTGCCGCGAGATGTATTGTAAGAACTGCGACAGGAAAGGGCACACTGCCCGTTTCTGTAAAGCGCCAGCGCGGCCAGTCACTCAAGTTCCTGGTACTGGGGTAAGCCAAGCATGTTATGGATGTGGAGAAACTGGGCATTTCAAGAGGGACTGCCCCAAGACAAGGAATGTTGGTGGTATTGGGAGAGTGCTGGCGATAGGTCAAAATGAAGCAATAACTGATCCAACAGTAGTTACGGGTACGTTTCTCCTCGACAACATTTATGCATGCATACTCTTTGACTGCGGTGCGGAAAGAAGTTTTGTGAGTCATAAATTCAAACACCTACTTAACCAAAGACCCCAACCACTTAATAAAATATTCACTGTAGAAATGGCTAATGGAAAAACAGAAAGCACAAGTGATATGTACGTAGGGTGCACATTAAATTTAAACGAACACTTATTTCAAATCGACCTTATGCCCATTTCGATAAGAAGTTTTGATGTAATCATCGGTATGGACTGGTTGAGTCTTCACCATGCCGACATTCTTTGCCATGAAAAGGCCGTTCGTCTCAATCTGCCCAACGGTGAAAATCTTATCATATATGGAGACAAACCTAGTTCAAATTTGCAAATCATCTCCTGTATTAAAGCACGAAAATATCTTCGCAAGGAATACCATGCCTTTCTAGCCCACGTAGTAGACCAGAAGCAAGAACCAAAGAACATTAAAGACATTCCGGAAGTCTGCAACTTCCCAGACATTTTCCCAGAAGATCTCCCAGGAATCCCACCGGAACGTCAAGTCGAATTCAGAATCGACTTAATCCCCGGAGCTACCCCAGTAGCAAAGTCACCTTACCGTTTAGCTCCAGTCGAGATGCAGGAATTGTCCAGTCAATTGAACGAACTATTGAGCAAGGGATTCATCATACCGAGCTTCTCACCATGGGGAGCACCAGTCCTATTCGTGAAAAAGAAGGACGGGTCTTTTCGCATGTGCATCGATTATCGAGAGCTGAACAAACTGACAATCAAGAACCGATATCCCCTTCCACGCTTAGACGATCTGTTCGACCAACTACAGGGAGCGAGCTACTTCTCAAAGATCGACCTAAGATCTGGTTATCACCAACTATGAGTACTGGAAGGAGACATCCCCAAAACGGCTTTCCGAACACGATATGGTCACTACGAGTTTGTAGTAATGCCCTTCGGATTGACAAACGCTCCAGCAGTGTTCATGGATTTGATGAACCGAGTATGTCGTCCCTTCCTGGACAAATTCATGATCGTGTTCATAGATGATATACTCATCTATTCTAGAAGCCAGGAAGAACACAACCAACATCTCCACCAGGTTTTGGAAACACCGAGGACAGAGAAACTGTATGCAAAATTTTCAAAGTGCGAATTTTGGATTCGGGAGGTGGATTTCCTAGGACACGTAGTAAGCGAGGAGGGAATACACTTGGATCCCTCGAAGATCAAGGCAATAGAGAGTTGGACGATTCCAAGAACCCCTACAGAGATCCAACAATTTTTGGGACTCGCCGGGTATTACCGAAGGTTCATACAAAATTTCTCCAAGATTGCCAAGCCACTCACCACACTAACTCAGAAGAATGTGACGTTCGACTGGGGATAAAAACAAGACGCCACATTTCAAACGCTAAAACGAGCATTATGTAGTGCGCCCATCCTAACCCTGCCAAAAGGGACGGAGGACTTCGTGGTCTATTGTGATGCATCAAACCAAGGACTCGAGTGTGTCCTGATGCAACGAGGGAAGGTCATCACCTATGCCTCAAGACAACTAAATACACATGAAGTGAACTACACAACGCACGATCTTGAGCTAGGAGCAGTCGTCTTCGCTCTAAAGATATGGAGACACTACCTCTACGGCACGAAATGTACGATCTTCACTGACCATAAAAGCCTTCAACATATCCTCAACCAGAAAGAACTCAACATGAGACAAAGACGGTGGGTAGAACTACTAAGTGATTACGAATGCAAAATTCGATATCACCCCGGAAAGGCTAATGTAGTGGCTGATGCACTCAGTCGGAAGGAGTACTCAGGTCGCTGAGTGAAGTCCCTAACTATGACGATCTATTCACACCTGTCCACGCAAATCAAAGAAGCCCAAATAGAATCCTTGAAATCCGAAAATATGGCAGGAGAAGCCCTAAGAGGAATGGATAAGAACCTTAAAACCAAGAGCGACGGAGTTCATTATTTCATGGATCGAATATGGACACCGAAGTTTGGTGGATTCAGAGAAATCGTCATGGATGAAGCCCATAAAACACGATACTCCATACATCCCGGCTCCGACAAGATGTATCTCGACCTCAAGAAGTTGTACTGGTGGCCGAACATGAAAGCCGAAATTGCTACCTACGTGAGTAAATATCTGACGTGCGCTAAGGTCAAAATAGAATACCAAAAGCCTTCGGGTATATTACAACAACCAGAAATACCCAAATGGAAGTGGGAGCAGATAACCATGGATTTCCTAACCAAGTTACCCAAAACGACAAGCGGACTCGACACCATTTGGGTAATTGTCGATAGGTTAACTAAATCAGCACATTTCCTACCGATCAAAGAGACAGATAAATTGGAGAAGTTAACAAGGACATACCTCAGAGAAATTATACGACTGCATGGTGTGCCCGTATCCATTATCTCGGACCGAGATAGTAGATTCACCTCAAGGTTCTGGCAGTCGCTACAAAAAGCTTTGGGGACAAGACTAGACATGAGTACCGCTTATCACCCACAAACCGACGGCCAGAGCGAGAGAACCATACAAACCCTAGAAGACATGCTGAGAGCTTGCGTAATCGATTTTGGCAAATCATGGGACACACATCTACCCTTGGTCGAGTTCTCGTACAACAATAGCTACCACACCAATATCAAAGTTGCCCCGTTCGAAGCCCTCTATGGCCGCAAGTGTAGATCACCTTTATGATGGGCCGAAGTGGGGGACACACAACTAGCAAAAGGACAAGCAGCTGACAACACACTCACTGGACCAGAAATCATAAGGGAAACTACGGAGAAGATTGTTCAAATCCGAGTACATCTAAAGGCATCAAGGGATAGACAAAAGAGTTATGCAGATAAGAGACGAAAACCCTTGGAATTCCAAGTTGGAGACCGTGTCCTACTAAAAGTCTCGCCTTGGAAAGGATTAATACGCTTCGGAAAACATGGGAAACTGAACCCCAGATACATCGGACCATTCGAGATCCTTGCCAGGATCGGTCCAGTGGCTTACAAACTTAGACTACCTCAAGAACTCCACAACGTACACCCTACCTTTCACTTATCAAACCTAAAGAAGTGCTTATCCGATGAGACCCTTGTTGTCCCTCTAGACGAAATTGCAATAAATGAAAACCTCCAATTTGTAGAGGAACCGGTAGAGATCATGGATCGGGAAGTCAAAAGGACTAAACAAATCCGCATACCTATCGTAAAGGTCTGCTGGAACGGCAAGCGAGGACCTGAATACACCTGGGAACGAGAGGATCAGATGAAACAAAAGTACCTGCATCTTTTTCCTAAACTGTAAACTCTATCTTAGATTAAATTTCGGGACGGAATTTCCTTAACAGGGGGATGATGTGACAACCCTATATTTTCCAAAAGCATTGTAACGCTCACAAGTCAAATACAACTAAATTAACCTTGAAAATAAAGTGTTCAAATATCTAAGTTGGGATGCATCAAATATTAGATAACCTGTCAAGGTTTCCGAAAACATAAAGAACGCTCAAAACCGGGTTATATTGAAGAAAGTATAACCACTTGTATATTTACGACACGATGTTAAAACATTATTTGACGTAAAAAGTAAAATCTCAATAATGTGCATTTTAACCTTAAGTATCTAAACAAAAATCGTAGATCTCGTTGAAAGGTGAGCGTGCATAAAAAGATCGCCCAAATTGGACCTCGTATGAAGAAGTTACGAATTTTCAAAGTTTCGTAACAGTAGTAGAGGGCTAAAAACTCGAATTGAAGATCGAGTGTAAATTAGCTAACGCAATCTAAATGAGAGTTGAAGATCTCCGCAATAGGAGCAAATTGATAAAAAGACAAACGGAAACTGATGCCGAATAAAGAACCTATAAATCTTTAACGAACTTTAGGAGGCCCGACCTGTTTAAACTTATGTCATTAAAAATAAAGTCAAAACTAGCCGACGAAGTTTAAAGGAAAGTTGTAGAGCATAATCTCACCTACGCGTGGATATAAAAAACACGAAAAACGGAGCTCGTACACGAAAGTTACGGAATTTAGAAGAGGACAGGCCAGATTACGCCCCACGTACTCTAGGAGTACGCCCCGCGTACTAGACCCAGAGTCGAGTCCCATCGGCCCGCCCACTCTACGCTTAGCTAGCCAGGAGTCGTAAGCCATGACTCATTGTTACGCCCCGCCCAGCCGAGGTACGCCCCGCGTACTTCGGAGGTATGCGCCGCGTACGGGGGTTTCCAGCCCTATAAATAGATGGCATAAGCTCGAGTTTTTGCACACCATTCATAATTCCTCAGTCATTCTCTCATACTTCTAAGCTCCAGAGACCCTCCCCTGACCTCGGTTTCCGCACTCGAGACCCCGACGAAAGATTTACGCTGCAGAGATCCCTGAAGAGCCCGACGACGCAACTATCTGCGATCGAAGTTCTACTTAACTCTAGCCTCTCTCTTCAAACTTCACGAGTGAGTTCATACCCCTACTTTTCAATTCTTTTTCATGTTTTAGGGGGGGAAATACAAGTACATTACACGTTAAAGTATCGTTTTATAAACATAAATGAAATTTCTATCTTCGAATATCGATACAAACATCTTATGTATACAAGAGCTATTATGTCACTAAGTTATTTATAGTAAATGGAACGTACTATCGGAAAAACTATAATGGGTATAGTTAACAAGTCAGTCCTACATTTTACATATACATCTTGAAAAACGAAACACTTTCAAAAAAAGTAAGGTCATTTCATTGTAAATCTACTTATACTAGGCAATGTGAGATATTCAAACTTCAACGTACATTTTTGTATGCATTTCAAGTCCTGTATTATATACCATAATCTCTTGGAGGGAGAGCGTGATACTTGTGTATAGATCTATACGGGATTGACAATCCTGCACCTAAACTACTAGCTATAGTTAGACCGGCAGGTCTGGGGTGACAAATGTCATAACACTGCAACACCTGAAGAATGTTGTTACAGGCCGTCAGTGTCAATAGCATGGTTATAAAACTCACATAAAAGTATAAAACAAGATTGATTTATGAGATTCATACGTGCATTGCAGCTTTCTACATTAGTTTTCATACAAAGTTGTTTTTAATCATTCAAGTATAAAAGATACCAACACATTCCAACTTTGGAAACTTTTTGAATCACTTAAAAGAAAATATTGGATTTTCTAAAAACCTCGTTTACTAATTTACCACCAAAAAGGATATACTTTTCAACTCGAAACACTCATGAACTCACCAACTTAATTGTTGACACTTTTCAAAACCACTTGTATTTCTCAGGGAATCAGTGATACAGGTAACTACGAGCTTTTGGGAGAAGGAACACTAAGGATGTTTTTATTATTGAACATTTAACATCATATTGTAATATTATTTTGATAACATGTATAACGCAATAATATACATTTTCATTTTATATATATATGATGGTTGTGTTACTTTCTTTACAATATTCAATTGTTGTGATACTACGTGAAGTCATCCACCCCCGAATATTTCCGCCATTCTGGTTTGGGGGTGTGACAGAGGCCCATGAGCATGATGCTACGAAAGTCCATTGCATCATGCTAGTGACCATAACTGCTGAACTTCAAAAGTCCTATGAGGACTACTATCCCTATGAGATGCATCAAGACTTGGTGGACCGTTACCATCAAAGTGCGATGCAAGAGAGGTATAAGATCATCACTTTGATGATCACTGCCAAAATGGGCAGTGGAGAGTCCCTTACCGCTCATCTGCAAAAGATGCAGAGATATGTCGATCGTCTACTAAAGTTGAATGTTAACTTTGATGAAGACCTGGCAATTGACATTATCCTTCACTCCTTGCCTCCCTGCTACAACCAGTTCCGCGCGACCTATCACATGAATAAAGAAGAGGTCACCTTGAGCAAGCTCCAAGGATTGCTGAGAACTGCTGAGAGCAATCTAAAAGACAATTCTGTTGCATCAACTCCCACTCCAACCGCTGCTCCTGTTTTGGCCATAGGGCAAGGAAGGGGCAAGAAGAGGAAGGCTCCATCCAAGAGCAACCACAAGGGTAAATCCCAAGATGGTACCTCTTCTAATGGAACCTAGGTTGGTTCTGCTAAGCCCAACTCTAACCCGAAGGAGGCAGAGTGCCACCACTACCACAAAATAGAGCATTGGAAAAGAAGCTGCCTGAAATATCTGCAAGCCATCAAGGATGGGAAGATCAAGCTGTCTTTCGCAGGTATTTACACAATTAAATCTAATGATTCATCACATGCTATTTCTTGGGTTCTTGATATAGGATGTGGTTATAACATTTGTTCTGATTTGCAGGGACTAAGAAGAAATCGGTATGTGGAGCTTGGAAGAATAAATCTAATCATAGGGAACAGAAGATCATCGCCTGTGAGCAAGATTGGAGTGTACTCTCTAGTGCTTAGTAATGGATTGAATTTAGATTTAAATAATTGTTGCTACTCGCCAGATATGGCAAGAAACATCATTTCATTTCATGGTTTATTTAGACAAGGATTTAGATATTCGTTTAATAATGAGAATGGTTCGATTTATGCTTATCTAAATGGTGTTTTATATTTTGAAGCAATGCCTTGTAATGGAATTTATGAAACTGTTATGGTTGTAGATAACCTAGGAAATGATGTGTTATGTATGGATTCTTCCAATAGTATGGATAAAGATTGCTTGTGGCATTGTCGTCTTGGACATGTCAACAAGAAGCGCATAGCCCAACTCCAAAAGGATGGAGTGTTAGAGTCATTCGACCTTAGGGAAGATGACACATGCGAATCTTGTTTACTTGGAAAGATGACCAAGTCACCCTTCACTGGCACTTGTGAGAGGGGTGAGGGTTTATTGGATCTCATACAGACCGATGTGTGTGGGCCCTTTAGATCCACCACAAAGGATGGGTATCACTTCTACGTGACTTTCACCGATGATTATAGTAGATATGGGTATATGTACTTAATCAAGCACAAGTCAGAAACGTTTGAAAAATTCAAGGAGTTTAAACATGAAGTGGAGAATCAATTGGGCAGGAAAATCATGATGCTTCGATCCAATCGAGGAGGAGAGTACCTAAGTCTTGAATTCCACGACTATCTCAAGGAATGCGGAATAGTTTCTCAATTGATGCCACTTAGGAAACCGCAGTTGAATGGTGTGGCAGAAAGGCATAATCGAACCTTCTTAGACATGGTTCGTTCTATGATGAGTCGTGCTTCACTACCTATCTCATTCTAGGGGTATGCCTTAGAGACTGCGGCCTATATCCTTAACCGAGTCCCTACAAAGAAGGTTGCCAAAACACCTCACGAGATGTGGACAGGGAAAGCTCCCTCGTTGGCACATATCAAGGTTTGGGGTTGTGAAGTTTTCGTAAGATGAGAAAATCACGACAAGATCGAACCTCGTAGTGAGCGGTGTATTTTCATCAGCTACCCGCAAAAATCCTTTGGATATCTCTTCTATAGACCGAGTGACAGAGTTGTCTTCGTTGTGAGGAGAAGATTTTTCTGAGAATGAGAACTCATAAGCCAAGGGGACAGTGGGAGGAAAATCGGTCTTGAAGAGATTCAAGAGTCTAGCGATGAAGGAACCTCTAACGCTGGCACTCAACCTGAGGAGGAAACTCCGGTTGAACCAATTGACGAGTCCTTACCTCTTAGACGTTCCGAAAGAGTTAGAGTTCAACCCCAGTTTTATGGCTTTCATATTACTATAGAATGGGACACGTATATTAGTGATAGTACGCTAATAAATTTAGATGAACCTAATAGCTACAAAGAAGCCATGACAGGCCCGGAGTCTGCAAAATGGAAAGAGGCGATGGACAGCGAGATTCAATCCATGTACAACAACCAAGTTTGGAATTTGGTTGACCATGTACCCGGAAGTAAGACGGTTGGGTGCAAATGGATCTTCAAGAAGAAGACCGACGTGGATGGGAATGTGCACATGTATAAGGCACGATTGGTTGCGAAGGGATTTACTCAAACTCCCGGAGTTAACTATGATGAGACCTTCTCGCCAGTTGCTAAAATTAAGTCTATTAGGGTGATGCTAGCCATTGCTGCATTTCATGATTATGAAATATGGAAAATGGATGTCAAAACCGCTTTCCTTAATGGGAATTTGGTTGAGGATGTTTACATGGCTCAGCCGGAGGGTTTGGTCAATACGAAGCATCCCAATAGGGTGTGTAAGCTTGAGATGTCCATTTATGGACTTAAGCAAGCGTCTCGCAGATGGAATCTTTGCTTCGATGAGAAAGTCAAAGAGTTTGGATTTGTAGGAAGCGAAGATGAATCATGTGTTTATATAAAAGCCAGTGGGAGTATAGTTAGTTTCCTCGTATTGTATGTCAATGACATATTGCTCATAGGAAACGACATCCCGACACTGCAGGAGGTTAAGTACTGAATCGGGAAGTGCTTCTCTATGAAGGACCTCGGAGAGGCTTCCTATATTCTGGGAATAAGGATAGTGAGAAACCGAAGTAAGAGACTAATAGGACTTAGTCAGTTGACTTACTTAGAGAAAGTACTAAAATGTTTTAGTATGGAAAATTCAAAGAAGGGGAGTTACCAATACAAAGTAATGCCAAATTGAGTAAGACTCAAATTCCGAGTACAGAAGTCAAGATAGCTGAGATGAGTCGAGTACCTTATGCTTCCACAGTTGGCTCAATCATGTATGTTATGACTTTTACTCGCCCTGATGTGGCCTTTGCTTTGAGCATGGTTAGTAGATATCAAGGGAACCCTAGCAGAGCTCATTGGATCGCGGTCAAGAATATCCTTAGGTACCTTCAGAGGACCAATGAATGGTTTTTATTCCTCGGAGGGAGTGATGATTTAAAGGTGCAAGGCCATAGTGACGCCAGCTTCCAGACTGACAGGGATAACTATCATTCGCAGTCGGGCTGGGGCTTTACCCTTAATGGAGGAGCAGTGACTTGGAAAAGTTCCAAGCAAGAGACCGTAGCTGATTCAACATGCGAATTAGAGTACATTGCAGCGAGCGAAGCGTCAAAGGATGCGATATGGTTGAAGAACTTAATTGGTGACCTTGGAGTTATGCCTGTTATAAAGGAGCCTATGGAAATGTTCTGTGATAATGAAGGAGCGGTTGCCTTGACTAAGGAACCGAGGGATCATGGTAGATCTCGTCATATTGATAGAAAATATCACTTTATTCGACATCGGGTAGAAGAATGACACCTCATAGTAAAGAGGGTATCGTCAGAGGATAACCCAACAGATCCGTTTACAAAGGGACAGAGTAGGGTTAAGCACTTGCAGCACGCTAGGAGCATTGGGCTGAAGGACGATAGTAGTTTAGATTAGATAGTTTAGAAACATGTAATAGATAAATATAATTGACATTTGATGATTAAGTAAAGGAGTATTATTTATAAGTAAAGCTACTGTCTTATGTTAATGTTTAACTATTGTTTCACTTTGCATGTTTTGACTTCCAAAATAATTAAGTTGCTGAGAATAATCAAATTATGCGAACGGTCCACATTCATTCATATGTTGGAAGTAGGTATGATGGAAGACTGTCATGAATAGGTGTGTAGATTGTCTAAAAAGTATTAGACATAGCAAAAGTTTGCTACAACGTTCATGAGTGCTTATGAACAAGTTTTGAGCATTGGAATAAACCAGCACTTGCTGGAATCACTTCATGGAATTCATCACGAGTGATCGCATGATGATAATATCATATGGTCTTAAAACCTAGATATATGGTTTATTGTTTGCTAATTGGTTGTGCATTGATAATGCGAAAACGCATCAGTAACTTGATGTTATAAAACACATTGTGGTGTATGATTTGATTAGTAAATAGTAAATGCATATAAGTTGAAGTTTATCTGTTCCTTTCATCCTAGGAGGGTAAAAGCAATATCAGGTACCCTCGATGATTTGATTTGACTTATGTGCTGGGCCCGGTCAGGACTGAATTGATGTGTTCAAATAAGTTCTATGTTAAATGAATCTGATATTTAGAAACCAAATTGTTGGACAATAAGTATGACAATGTTCCATGTAATTGTCCGCACAATATCTAGAATAGAGGATTATACGATCCCTTATCTGAAGGATAGGATACTGGTATGATCAGAGTTTGAGAGTGTCTTTGAGAGCTAGGATTGCTAATCGGATTGTGTTTGCATATATAGTTACTAGACTTATTCAAGTGGGAGACTATTGGATTAGTGTCTAAGGCTGTAACTATATTAGGTAAGTACTTGACTCGGTTGTGCATGGTCCTTTTGGGTTGCCTTCACCATAGCAACTTGACAAGGTGATTTGTAAAGAGAGAAGAGATATTATTATTAATATATTATGAGAGTAATATATTAAAAGAATAATAATATTATTTGATTAATATAAGTCATAAATTAATTAATAATTAATTTGGTGACTTAAAGGGGTTAATTGAATAAAGGGGCATAAACTGTCAAATCTGTGATAGTTGTGTTTTTGGGCTATGAATCCTTATGGGTATAAGGGTGGCCGAATTTTAGGGTTAAGATATCTTAAAGTTCGTCCAAGTCTCATATCTAGAATGATCTTTGGATTGCTTAGGGCCTAAGTTATTCAATTAAGGTTAAGGGTGTAACCCTAGTAGCTCATAGTATAAATAGACCCTGTGGGTGAGGGAAATCGGCCACTCTTACATAAAAGAAACCCTAGAGCCTATTTCCTCACCTTTTCTCTCTCTCTCTCTCTCTCTCTCTCTCTCTCTTTCTCTCTCTTTGAGATCATCCTCTTGCTAGTTGGTGTTTGTAAGCCATTAGAGGAGTGACAATTGTGACTCTAAGCTCCAAGAACAAGAAGTTTCAAGCAATCAACTTAAGGTATTCTTCTAGATCTGATTTCATATGTTATGATTCAATTGTTTACACTAGATCTAGAATTGTAAGCCTTGGATACATTGCATGTTCATTTGGAGAAACCTAGATCTAAGCATTAGGGTTTGCATGTGCACATAGGAATGTTCTTATGGCTTTAACCTAACACCTTTGGTGGAGACCCTTCCACCGCCGGTTAGTGTTGATCGATCCCTGGCATTTGGTGCTCCCCCTATTGTCAAGGACAAGGGACATGGTCCTCAAGTTGATATGAATTTGGTGGATGCTCTCGTTGAGGGTGGTTCTCGCAATGATCCTCCGCCCCCAAATTCTAAAGATGAACCATCGAAGGAGGTGGCACTTGGTGGTAGCCAGAAAATTACCAAATGATGAATAGCTCGGGTAGACTCCCCACTTATCAGAGAGGTTGGTACCGATACCATCGACAAACGTCTTCGCAAGAGATGCAACGTGGATTTCTTCTTGGGGGATTCTGATGCTTTGATCACCACCCACGATGATGATGCTTCATACCTATTGGAGTGAATGGACATTGAGGCAAACAAACTACCTCATGAACCAAAAAAAGAACTGAAGGTTGACACCGACCTTGGTGGTGGTGAGTCTGGGAGGGATCTGAAAGTTGACTTCCAAAATACCCTTGGCTTTGCTTCGTCTCCAATGAGAGACAATGCTATTGCAGTTGATTCCCCTTCAACTTTGGTGGGTCCCGACATCTCTCACCCGGAGTGGACTCTTACTCGTATGTCTCTACTTTCACAACATTCGGTTGAGCGGAGCCATCATGTGTTCCCTTCAGCCACTATAGAAGCACTGAAGCTCCTTTATAACTCCAATAGGGCTAACAACTTGCAATATGCGGCGACTTAGGTTGCCCCTTACTTTGTGGTTGCGGCCAGTCGCATGCGTCACGTTAGCTCGAATTTAGTGGAATTTGTTGCCGTTTAGTCTGAGCGTGACGAGCTGAGGGAGAGGGTGTTGGGCCTTGAGGCTGAGAAGCGTAAGTTCGAGGAGCATTACGACCTGTTTGTTAGGGAGAAGGAATCTGCAGAGGTGTATGTAATGGGTTTGGATGCAAAGGTGGAGCGTCTGTATCAGTAGGTGGACAACTTGGAGGTGGAAAAAGGAGCGATGGAGGTGAAAGTGAAGAAACAAGGAGAGCAGATGGTTGTAGAGGAGTTGAGGAGGAAAGTCTTTGAGGCAGATGTGGCTTGGCTTCTCCATAAAGGGTACGCTCACATGATGGACCAGGTGATTGAGAGTGTTGAGTTCTTGTTGGGGGTCTGGCAGATGAAGGAGAAATGCATGGCGGCCAACGTGGAGGGTGGAAAACAAGTGATCCGGGAGCATGTTGTCACTGGTAAGTTTATCCCTGGAGAGCCGAGCGCTATCGTGGATTAGACATAGGCGATGCATGCCTCTATGAAAACCTTAATGGAGACAGACTTTGCTTCCTACCTTCATCTTTTTGAGCTTGTTATGGAAGGCCTTTGCCAATTATGCAATGATCCTGATGCTGAAGAGAACCAACCTGAAGGTAGCTCCTCTAAGGTCGGGCCCTCCTCCGGTCCTCTTGGTAAGTGATCCTTTCCTTCCTCTTGGATTTTTTATGTTTAAGAAACAAACTTGAACAATGTTTTTATGGCTGTGTGTGGCTTTGATTAATTCCGGGTAATGTACGACAAACAATACACTTTTATTGCTCTTGCATATATCATGCTTGCTTTTTTTTTCAAAGCTTCTCTGCTTCTGATCCCAGGTGATTTATGTTGGCCATTCTAGGTTTGAATTCTTATCAAAGGTTAGTGTTGGACTTTGAGGTAACATGTGTTATGGTTGCTTTCCACTGAAATTTTGAGTGTATGCTTTAGGAATTTGTTGAGTGTAATTCCAAGTTGTGTGGAAAGTTTCTATGACCCAAAGAATACTCTCTTTTGGTTGATGTGAGTTGTTTATTCTTATCCATAATGTGTTAACTTTGGCCTGGGAGTTTGCGTTATTAAACTCGGGTCTCTTTCTTCTTTTAAGTCATGAGCCTATATTTTTAGGTTGAGACTTTGGCTAGCCTTTTCATGTGGACCTTAACTGATCCATTTTTTGTTAGGTTATTCCTTCTTGAATATGGTTTTGCAAGTACCCTTTCAAGACTTTGTTCTAAGTCTTGGGCTAAAGAGATTTGCACTCTGGCCCTAGTCGTCTAAGTTAAGCCGAGATCGTCATCTCGAGGCATTTACAACTTAGGTATTTTTATATCAAGGAAAAGGTTATGAGCCTTTGAAGCATGCGTTCATGTAATAGGCAAAGGTAATAGTCCTTTTAAATTAGATTGACACGTTATGGAAATGTTATGAGCCTTTAAGGCTTATGGTTGCATCCTTGCATCAATTTTGTTTAAGTGACATGGATGATAAATCCTTGTTATCACTTGGTAAATGTGCACAACATCTTATTGAAATGATATCAAGCTTGGATATAAGTAAACATCTGAACTATTTTTTTGAGACGATCAATTTTCATCATTCTATTGATAATACTTTGGAGATATCAACATTCTCAAATTAGAATAACAATGACGAAATATTGGCATGAAAGTGGGCCTAAAACTAGAGCTACTTGATGGGGTGTGATTATCCGCATGAAGTTAGATCACATTTCCCTCACCTTAAGGGTGCTTTATTTTTCCTTTTCTCCTTGTTCTAGGAGTAAAAGTGACACAAACTTTGAGCGTTCTAGGTTTGGGGGATTCGCCTCCTGTCTTGTGCTTCTATAACATAAGCTCTATTTCGATGTGTTTCTACAATCTTGTACGAACCTTACCAAGTGAAACTTAATTTCCCCTAATGTTGTGCATGGTTGGACTCGTTCTTCCTCAACACTCATTGTCCTACCTTGAAGTTCTTTACTCGCACATGTCTGTTGTAGTAATTTTCAGTGCGAGCTTTGTAGGCAACTTGGTGGAGCTGGGCGGCTTTGTGTTTCTCGTCAAGCGTGTCTAGGTCTTGACGTCGCCTAGTTTCATTGGCATTTGCTTTGAAATCCATTACTCGCAGCGATCCTGCCAAGATCTTAAGTGGGAGAATTACTTCCGTTCCATACGCCAAACTAAATGGTGTTTCCCTAGTGCTTGTAACAACCCAATTTTCACGTCCAAAGATTTCAATTTTTATATATAACGATTCAGAAAAACATTTATAAGAAAACATCTCCATGTAATATCATTTCATAAAACCATAAACTCATGTTTGAAAATCATATCATAAAAGTAGTAACAATGTCATAGTACAATCCCAAGACATCTCATAGTGCGGAATCCAATCTGTGTATGATGTGCAGCTACCGCACCGACTCCTTCCCCTTCGCTGAAGAGGTACATGAAACAAAAATGAAAACTATAAGCACGAAGCTTAGTGAGTTCCCCCATTGTACCACAAACCATACAATCACATAACATACATATTTCCGAGAAATTCTAGGGTGCCCGACCTACCCGGTACGTCCATTCTGGGGTGCTGACCTACCTGTGTCAAGCCATTCTGGGGTGCTGACCTACCCGTGTCAAGCCATTCTGGGGTGCTGACCTACCCGTGTCAAGCCATTCTGGGGTGCTAACCTACCCGTCGGTCCTAACAACCGAATCCTCGGGGACTATTTCACCCTCTACTGCTACTATCACATATATCATAACATAAACATACTATCAGACATATTTGGGGTGTCCGAACTGCACTTTGGTCCTAACAACCGAACCTGGGGACTATTCGCCCTCCTACTACCACTATCACATATAGCATATCATGCCAGCATATAAACATATCAAATCATACTGTCAGACATATCTGGGCCGCCTGACCTACCCTTCGGTCCTAACGATCGAACTCTACTACTATCACTTATAACATATCATGCCAGCATGTAACATAACAGGTAGTAGCAAACCTAGATGAATATCACAAAGACAATCATCTAACATACAACCCCTACTGGTGGGCCGGCATTGTGGCCGTAGACCCACTGCTACTGGAAGGTAACTCACTTGGTAAGGCTGACTGCTGAAAAGTTGATCTGTAAATGTCTGACTGCTGCTCCGGTGGTCCTCCGACTACAATTCTCATAAACACTTAGTCAGACATTTCTAACTACTCTTAGGGTAAAATGACTGTTTTCCCCTGACCATGTCAAAGTCAAATTCAAAGTCAACGTTTTCAGTTGACCTGACTTGCCAAGTTGGGCCACTAACTCGTCGAGTCCCTATCCTTTCAACTGCCCTCATCCACGCTTCTACTCATTGAGTTTAGCAATAACTCTCCGAGTTCTCCTTCTTTACGAACCTAAAATGATCCTTCATCCGACTCACCGAGTTGTATGAACAACTCTCCGAGTTCACCTTTAACTGTTGAACATGTCCTGACCTTGACTCGCCGAGTTGTATGAACAACTCATCAAGTTCATCTTCAATTGCTGGGAGATTGCCTTGGACTCGCCGAGTCTGCTCATGCACTCGTCGAGTCTTATGAACTCCATGTCTATGGCTATGTCCAATTCGTTGGGTCACTTCTCTGGACCCCTCAAAGACCATTCTATCACTCATTGGGTTCCTTTGAACTCTAACAGAAAAGGGGAGTCAAGCCATGGACTCGCCGAGTCCCAAGAATGACTCGCCGATTCGATAATGTCCAAGTCTCATTTCTTGATTACTGGTGTACAAAACTTTTTCCAAATGATAGATCTAGGCTCCTAAGATCGATCTAGCATGTAAAGTTACAAACTTAACGTGCATGCATGGGACTATGAACTAAAAAGGCCCTAAAAGAAGATCTTGAGTTGCATGGGACTTTCCATGGGTGCAAAGGCAGTTCCTTTCTTCCTTCTAACCCTGTAATGAGCCTGGATCTGAAGCCTTAACCCCCACCATGCTTGCAATCATGGTTGGTCACCAAGAATAGCTTATAAAAGCCCTAAATCTCTCCAAAAAGGGATCTAATACAAGAAGGAGCAAGGTGTCGAATTTATACCTTCCAAGAACTATAGATGATGCACATGGTTGACTCCTCTAGCCAACCTCTTGGTTCCTTAAGCCTTTCCTTCCTTCTTGCCACCACAAACCACCAAGAATCACCAAAAGGCCTTTAGATCTTCACAACATGATTAGGGTTCTGTATGGAGTGTTCTAGGAGCATAAAGGGGCGATGGAGGCTGTATAAGGTTATTTAAATAGGGTGCAAACCCTCAGATTAGGGTTTTTCCTAGCCAGAGTCTACTCGTCAAGTCTTGCCGCCGACTCGAAGAGTTTGTCACTTAACCCCTGGGTCCAAACCGCTACTACTCAATGAGTTGGGCCATCAACTCGCCGAGTCTCAGTCCAAATTGCAAAAAGTACTTGAATGAAATACATACCAAGAACCGGGTGCTACAGTGCTGGATCTTGAGGTCGTGCGATACGAACATAGAACTGTGAGCAATTCTTCTACCCATGTCCTTTTATACCTTATCAGGCTCTTTTTAAGGCCATTAATGATGACCTTGTTTGATATCTTAGTCTGGCCATTGGCTTGGGGTCTGCTACTGAGGTAAACCGGCGATGTATATGTTTCTCTTCACACCATTCTTTGAAGGGACTTTCTTCAAATTGAGTGCCATTGATGTTGATTAGGACCCTTGGAGTGCCGATCCATGTAAGGATGCTTTTCCACATCAATTTTATCATTTGTCTCCATGTGATAGTGGTCAAGTTATCGGCCTCTATCTAGTTGGTGAAGTAATCGATAACGACCAACAAGAATTTAGCTCCTCTTGGGGAGGTGGGGAAGCAACGTCTATACCTTATTGGTGAAAAGGCCAGGAATGCACGATTCGTCCTCGCGGAAAGAAGTTGTTGGCTAAGGAGCTCAATGTAGCCTAGGGTTCCTTTCGGGAACGTCAAGGAGTAAGTCAAGAGGCGGTTGGGTCGCCTAGGTTGAATATCAATTGTTGAAGGATTAGTCAGTTTGTTGTATAGATAGATATTTATATTCTAGGTTGGGTAGTTTCTAATCAATCAATCAGTTTCAATGTACAACCCTGTATCCTATTCTCGGGTTGTGTGCGACCATGTTTTCATTAGATTTTGCATTAGTAGGAGCCTGTACCGTGAAAGGAATTGTGCATGGTAAAAGAGTATTTCACTGTTTTATTCAGTTACCATTGAGAGGGGTGTTGATTGGGTTCCTGCAAGATAATGGATTGAGGTTGAACATCTTTAGGCCTTGTGGTGCTGGTTGTGAGTTTTTGGGCGAGTGATGGAATGACAACAAGATCGACGTGGTACCATGAGCATCGTTTAGTGGTTAGAAAGTGTCATGATGTATTGTGAACTAGTGGCAGTATGTTTCATATAGGATGTAGGCCCAAAGATCATGATTGTTTATTTCCCGCATGTGGTACTTTGGGTGTTAGTGCATTGTTGGAAGTCGGGAGACTCACTGACCAACTGATTTGCATCATGTAGGAAGTTTAAGGTTGTTGGGAGTAATAATTGTGTGTCAGATGTCCCTAGAGAAGTGTTTGCATTATGAATCCTATTTGATTGTGGGTTGTTTATTAGGAGTTTGATTACCAAGGTTGTATATTGGTTATGGAATCTCGAGTCATGAAGTTCATTGCGAATGTCTCGAGTGATTTGTCAGGTGGAGGTTGTGACATCCCCATTTTCACGACTAGAAAAGACCGGTTTTGTTTATGCTTTATAAAAATCAGAGTACTTCTTTTCATAAAATTGATGCGGAATTTGTTCCTAGAAAAATAAGATAAATACGTTATTAAAACATTTTTGAAGTAACATATTTTATTCATTTTAAAACGTTTGGGATGTCATCGTCAATATAGGAACATAATCATAAACGGACTTACATTTATTTACACTAGTGATCTACATCTCTTTAATCTCTCAGTGTAACGTCACTTCATATCGACACCTGTGATGTAAATAAACTGAGTGGGTCAGGTTGGGAAACCTGGTGAGTACATAGGGTTTTCAACCCACAATAATACAATTTTTATGTTTAATCATCAAACAGTTAATCCAATTACCCATCCCCATTATCTTCTTTATTCTTAAGGATCTACCCTAAGAATCAGCTATTTCTCATTCATTCATTCCTAAGGATTATCCTAAGGAATCGGCAAGAAATCCATCGTTGCCACGGTTTACACAACGGGCACTATGTCTGCATAGTCACCAGGGTTTAGGCATCAAGTCTGCATGATCACCAAGGTTTAGGCACCAAGTCTGCATGGTCACCAAAGTTTAGAGTACACCGGGTGAACACGTCGTTCACAACATCTACAGGTTGCGAGCCTGCTAGTGTTCCACTGGACTATCTAGAATAGTCCGTGGTTGTCATCCATACTCTGCTGAATGAAGGGGCCATCATTTGGGAAAAAGGCTTCTCACATCGTCCACCTCTCACCCTCACCTCGTGGTCTATAACACCTCTCAACTGATCATTCAACTCATATTCCATCTATTATATCTACCCATGTCTTACCCCAACATTTTCGTAGATATAAAATACATATACAGTTTAATTCATTTAAAACATGTATAAAATCATTCATTCAGCATAGATAGCAATTATACAGATAATATTCACACATAGCACGTAGTTTATATAAAATACTTCATATCTATGTGTAAGATGAAAGTAACTATGCACTCACTTGATAAGGTGATGACTCGGTATTCGGACAACACTTCGTTACTGTTAGACAAAACCTAGTATCATTACCACTAGAGTTTAGTCTAACAATAACCACGACTAATTAATAGTCTATATATTATTACTATTATATAAGCGTTAATAAACACTCTTATATAACTCATAATAATAGCCCAAATGCTCATTATAAGTTACTAATAACGTTACTATATTAAAACATAAGCTATACTAAAGATAGGGTAGGCATAGCTCACTTACAACGGGTTTTAAAGAAAACCGGGCTCTACTGGAGCAGCGTTCCCGAGCCGAAAGGCTCTTCTTCTCGGAGTCGTTGGGCGCTCCGGGGCTTCCGCCTCGTGCTAGGGAGGTTCCCTAGGCTTTTCGGGGGTTTTCGGGGGCTAGAGAGAAGTTCTAGAGAGAGAGTAAAAAGAAGAAAGAATGGAAAATGTGTGAAGAAAATGAGGGTGTGAGAGTTTCTATTTATAGGGTGAAAATGGCTGAACTTGGGGCCACATGTCACCATCTAGTGGCAAGACTTGGGGAGAAAGCAATGGCCAAGATTGTGCCACATCACCTATTTTCGCACAACACACTTCCGACTTCTAAAATCCGTAACTTTCACATACGACCTCCATTTTTGACATTCTTTATATCCACATGTAGGTAAAAATAAGATCTACAACTTTCATTTTGACTTCGTCGGCTAATTCTCGATCGATCTTAAATTTAACAGTATAAGGAGATTATACTGTTAAATGTCTGCATAAAATTCATAACTTCTACATACGGACTCTATTTTCATCTGTCTTTTTATCGTTGAGTTCCTATTAATGATATCTTCAACTCTCATTTAGGTCATGTAAGCCAAAAACCGCTCGAACTAAAATTTGAGTTTCGAGCTGTGCACTGCTAAGCCAAATCTTAGAAAATTCATAACTTCCTCATACAAAGTCAGATTTGGGCATTCTTTTTATGGACGCTCTCAAGTTAACATATTCTATGAATTTTGTTTAGATTACTAAGGCCAAAAAGTCGTCTATTGTAAATTCACTATTTATGTCTCCCGGTGCCATATCGGTTTTGCCGTAAAACTTCGACGAGCTATAACTTCTTCGTTATAACTAAGATTTTGGCGTTCTTTATATGTACGGAATCCTTGAGAAATATTCTACATATTGGTTAAGATTATTTATTCTAAATAATATTTTGTCGAAAAGTCGTTTCGACCCCTATTATCTCTAAATTGATTAGCCCGGATCTATGGGCGTTATAGAGGTACACCTGAGTTGATAAGGGAATTGGATGCAATGTGAAGCTCTTGTATGTACCATCATTATAATCGTGGGAGCAGTGGGTTGGTGATGACTTGTTCGGAAGGCAAGTGTGTAAGGTTTTGGGGACCATTTTGAGATTTAGGATTAGGAATTTCCTAATCGGTATGTTTTGAGTATTCTTTCAGCACGTTTTGGTGGTGTTCCTAGTCAAGGGACTAGGGGTAGGTTCAACGAATGGATGATCATCAATCTTAGGGTAAGGCTTCTAAAGTATAATCGAATGAGTTTCCTGTTTAGAGGAGTGTAGTGATGAAGTTGGTTTGTGGTTGTAGTTCTGAGAGTTGCCATGTTGTGTGGTTTTCTCTTGAAGTTGGGTTATACAGTTAAGGAGAGAAAGAAAATTATTACAGTTGAGCATTTTCAAGTTATTGAGTTGCTTGTTTGTAATTAGGGTTTTCTGAGTGGCCCCTCGAGTTATTTTTTTTAAGATTCCTTGATTTCAAAATGTTTAGAGGGAGTTTATGGAAGATGTTGGTATCACTTTAGAAACGTAACCGAGACAGATATTGAGGACGAAATCCAGTTTAAGTGGGGGAGAGTTGTAACATCCTGTTTCGAGAGGTTTCTTATTTCAGGACTGGGGACAATAAATGGATCAATTAAAGGCATTTAGATTTAAGGGAATAGGGTTTAGACCCTATTGGATGTTGATAATATTGGTTATGTGATCCAAGCCCTTGGTTTGTGTCGGAGTTAAAGGGTAAAACGGGAAAAGTGATGCTTCAGACTTCTTTCATGGAATATGGACTTTTGTTGGGGAAGTTTTTAGTCCAAGCATCTATATAATATTGCGGGGCTCTTCAATACCTTTTTGTGGATATAAAGCTCATCGAAAACGGAGTTGGAAAGAAGAAGCTATGAACTTTTGAAGTTAGGAAGGTTTTGGGCTTAGTCTAGTATGCTGGGCGTACATGATATACGTTGTGTAACAACGTGAATTTTCAAAACAATTTTTTCATTTTTGCAAACATCAAAAACCATCATTTAATATTCTGGAATCACATATGTAACAAATGTCATTGTAACAAAATACATCCCATGATCATAAAACAGCTCCTTCGTCAGTGTGTACAGATCACGCCGACGCCTTCCCACGGTCCTCGCTAGTACCTGAAACACATAACACAACAACTGTAAGCATAAATGCTTAGTGAGTTCCCCAAAATACTACTTACGCACATACGCCTTTCCAGGCCCTGACCTTCCGGTCCATGTGTCTCAGGGGACTTTCGTCCCAACTTGGTAAACCTTCCGGTCCTACCTGCGTCGACCTTACGGTCTACATCACAACGCCTTCCGGCCCATAACATATATGCCTTCCGGCCCATAACATAATACCTTCCGGCCCATATCAAGCATAGCATACATAGCACATACGAACGATTAACTTATCATATACAATGGATACAACTCATAACATATCCGACCTTCCGGTCACACAATAAAACCCTTCCGGGTACAGTATAGTGAGAAAACTCACCTTGTGGAAAGTCTAGAATCTCGCATACTCGCTATCTCCAAACCCCAACGAAGACTCAACCTCGCCTAATCATAACGAATATCATTTTAATTAATATAGACTTCCTAACTAGACTTTACCCCTTATCATCATTCCTCAGAGGGTAAAAGACAATTTTATCCTTCCTTGACTCAAAGTCCACATGTTGACCAAAACCCTAAAAGTCAACAAAAGTCAACATTCCAGTACGCGGGGTGTACATCGCCAACCCAAAAGTCGGGGTCTTCACCCAGTACGCTGCGCGTACTGGGAGTTACGCCCAGCGTAACCATCAGACCTAAACATTCTTCATTTCTGGTCTTAATCGGTTAAGCCATAACTTCAACTTCTAGTTCTGGCTTTATTTAAGCATCCTTACTCATAAAGTCAAAATCTTTTAGCCATGGCATGGCTGTAAAGGCTCCTACATTCCTTAACATCTTTCTATTTCAACTCAAGGATCTAGATCTCATGCATGGTTAATCATTCACATCCAAGATTACATTTTTATGAATCTACAACTCAAATAGACCAGAAATATGATTGATCTAAGCTAATGGAGACCATTTGCTCATAAAATCTCCACCTTTGGGACTAAAACCCTAGAAAATGGTCCATAAAGCATACCACAAGAACTACAAGTCAAGATCCGAACTTTTTACCTTAGAATGAAGCTCCAACCTTTGCTAAGCACGGATCTACACTTGAACACCAACTTCTAGCCTTCAAAATGGAATCCTCTTCTCCTTTGCTACCTTGAAATGACACCACCAAGCTTAGAACACTCACCAATAAGCTAGGAATGATGGGACACTCTCTTAGGGTTTCTTTATGAGGGATGGTGGCTGAGGAGTCAAGCCATCACATTCCTTTTATAGCCAACCACAACAATTAGGGTTTTTGGTTCTGGACCAGTTACGCCCAGCATACCCGAGGGAGGACGCGTTTAAATTGAGCGCGTGAGTACGCACATCGTACTCCTTGTACGCCCAACGTACTCGCCCAACATGTAAAACCCTAAAATGACACAAATTAAAGATGAAGGGCTAAATAAAAGGGTACCTGGATTTCAGGCTATTACAATTCTCCCCCACTAGAACCAGACTTCATCCCCGAAGTCTTACACTGAAAACAATTCCGGATACTGCTCCCGCATCTCAGACTCGGACTCCCATGTCAGCTCGGACCCCTTTCGATGTTGCCATTGCACTTGCACCAAGGGTACTTCCTTGTTCCTCAGAACCTTAACCTTTCGATCCCTAATTGCCACTGGTCTCTCAACATAGTTCAGGCCAGCATCCACCTGAATATCGTCTAATGGCACCACTGCCGACTTGTTGGCAATACATTTCCTCAACTGCAACACATGAAAGGTGTCGTAGATCTGACCCAACTCAGCAGATAGATCCAACCGGTAGGCTACCCTACCTACCCTAGCGATTACCCTGAAAGGTCCAATATATCGAGGTCCCAACTTTCCCCTCTTCCTGAACCATATCACTCCTTTCCAAGGAGAGACCTTTAGGAGCACAAGGTCACCAACCTGAAACTCGAGCTCGGACCGACGCCTGTCCGCATAACTCTTCTGGCGACTCTGAGCGGTCAACAATCTCTGCCTGACCTGTTGTATCTGTTTGGTTGTCTGAAGTACAATCTCCGTGCTACCCATTACCCATTGCCCCACCTCTCCCCAGCAGATAGGGGTGCGACAGCTCCTCCCATACAACAACTCAAAGGGTGGCATACCAATGCTCGAATGATGGCTGTTGTTGTACGGAAACTCTTCTAAGGGTAAATAGGTGTCCCAACTCCCTCTAAAATCCAAAACACATGCTCGGAGCATATCCTCGAGCGTCTGAATCATCTGCTCGCTGTGTCCGTCCGTCTTTGGGTGGTATGCGGTACTGAAATGCAGCCTCGTACCCAACTCCTCGTGAAACTTCTTCCAAAACCTGGAAGTAAATCGTATGTCCGGATCTGAAACGATCGACATCAGAACCCCATGCCGCGATACCACCTCCCTCACATATAACTCTGCCAAATTCTCTGCAAAAGAGCTCTTACTGATAGCTAGAAAATGAGCGCTCTTCGTCAATCTATCCACAATCACCCAAATTGCATCGACCCCCCTCGCAGTCATTGGCAATTTGGTGATAAAATCCATGGTAATCTGTTCCCACTTCCATTTGGGAATCTCTAGTGGCTGCAACTTACCGTGCGGACGCTGGTGCTCGGCCTTAACTTGACGACAAGTCAGGCACCTCTCGACGAACCATGCAACATCCCTCTTCATACAGGGCGACCAATACTCCTTCTTTAGGTCCAAATACATCTTAGTAGCCCCGAGATGGATCGAGAATTTCGATCGATGCGCTTCTTCCATCAAAATAGTATGCGTACCGCCCACAAACGGTACCCAAATCCGACCCTAAAATGTCATAAGTCCCCGACCATCTGTAACGAATTCCGATACCTGACCGACAACCCGTTCCCCCTTCTCGTTTTCTGGTCTCGCAGCCTCAGCCTGGGCCCCTTGGATGGTGTCCAAAATCGGAGTCCTCACCGTCAATCTCATACAAACGTCTCGGATCGGGGTGCTCTCCGCCTTACGGCTCAACGCATCGGCTACGACATTAGCCTTGCCCGGGTTGTACAGGATCTCACAATCATAATCCTTCACCACATCCAACCATCTCCTCTGACGCATATTCAGATTTGGCTGATCCATCAAGTACTTCAGACTCTTGTGGTCCGTGTATATGGTATACCGAACCCCATAAAGGTAGTGTCGCCAGATCTTGAGGGCAAACACCACAGCCCCCAATTCCAGGTCGTGGGTGGGATATCTCGACTCATGAGGCTTCAGCTGCCTCGAAGCATACGCTATAACGTGCCCCCTCTGCATAAGCACCGCCCCTAATCCAGATATAGATGCATCACAGTATACCACAAAATCCTCCATCCCTTCCGGGAGTGCAAGCACCAGGGCCTCGCACAATTTCTGACGAAGGGTCTTGAATGAGGACTGCTGCTCCGGACCCCATGAAAATGCAACACCCTTCTGGGTCATCTTGGTAAGTGGCACGACGATCTTGGAGAAATCCTTGATAAATCTTCGATAATAGCCGGCCAATCCCAGAAAGCTCTTGATCGCAGTGGGCGATCTCGGCACTTCCCATCTCATCACCGCCTCGATCTTGTCCGGATCGACTAATATCCCTTTCTGGTTAACAAGGTGCCCAAGGAACTGGACCTCTCGTAACCAAAAATCACACTTGGAGAATTTGGCATATAGTCTCTCCGATCTCAATACTTCAAGAATCCCCCTCAAATGTTCCTCATGCTGCTCCCTAGACCTCGAATATACCAAAATATCATCAATGAATACGATCACCGAGCGATCCAGCATCGGCCTGCACACCCTGTTCATAAGATCCATGAACGCAGCCGGGGCATTGGTGAGCCCAAAAGGCATCACCACAAACTCGTAATGCCCATAACGAGTTCTGAATGCACTCTTCTGGATATCTTCATCCCAAACCCTCATCTAATGATAACCCGACCTCAAGTCTATCTTAGAGAACCAAGATGCCCCCTGCAACTGATTGAACAGATCATCGATCCTAGGTAACGGATACCGGTTTTTAACCGTCAACTTGTTCAACTCCCGGTAATCAATACACATCCGGTGTGAACCATCCTCTTTCTTGACAAAAAGAATCGGCGCTCCCCAAGGTGAGCTACTTGGTCGAATAAACCCCTTTCCCAACAGCTCCTAAAGCTGCGAGGATAACTCCTACATTTCTGGTGGAGCGAGGCGATAAGGCGCCTTGGCGATGGGCGCTGCTCCCGAAACCAGATCAATACGGAACTCCACTTGCCTTTCCGGAGGCACACCTGGCAGTTCTTCGGGAAACACATCCGAAAACTCGGACACTACTGGAACCTCATCAACCGAATTTGGCCTCCCCGCGGCCACTCGTGTGTCCATCACATAGGCTATGAATCCACTGCAGCCCTGCTGCAAATTCTGTCTCGCCCTGGCAGCCGGACAAAATGCTGACCCACACCGGGTCCCCTCGCCAAACACAGTAAGCACTCCCCCATTAGGGTCTCGTATAGTCACCAGTTGTCTCTCGCAGTCAATGACTGGCCCAAACTTACTCAACCAGTCCATACCCACGATGACGCAAACATCTCCCATCGCTATAGGAACCAAATCTATAGGGAACTTGACACCAAAAATCTCGAGCACACATCCTCAAATCACGTCGGTGGTGTATACTGCTTTCTCATCAGCTATGGAAACCCTCAGGGGTCGACTCATCACCTCCCGATCAATACCGATGTGCTGGCTAAAAGCTAAAGATACAAAAGATCGACTCGCACCCGAGTCAAATAATACCAAGGCAGGTATAGAATTCACAAGAAAAGTACCTACGCATATCATAATATAAGCACAATATCTCAGCATAAAAGTAAATACACGAAAGAATACATACCAAACATGACATCGGGCACCGCGCGGACCTCCTCCGCAGTCAACTGAAAAGCTCTACCACGAGCTGTCGGAGCCTTGGCTTTCACCGGCCGAGCCTCGTTAACCCTAGCAGTAGGCGCAGATCCCTGGTGAAGCTGAG
The DNA here is from genome assembly GCF_052625555.1 of Lactuca saligna. Taxonomy (NCBI): domain Eukaryota; kingdom Viridiplantae; phylum Streptophyta; class Magnoliopsida; order Asterales; family Asteraceae; genus Lactuca; species Lactuca saligna. The sequence goes on from NC_136425.1 coordinate 86,527,452, forward strand.
GACACTCGGCCTTCCGATGGCCAGTCTGGTTGCAATGAAAGTAAACCATAAATACCTTGGGGCAATCCCTAGCGATGTGCCCCTCCTTGCCACACTTGTAGCAAGCACCTGATCGACATTCCCCCTCATGTCCCTTGCCGCACTTTCCGCATGTACGGCCCTTCTGACCTCCTGTCTACGGATTAGCGGACTTGGTCCGCTTGGCTGCCGGCTAAGACTGAGCCGGCCGCCGATCCACCCGCTGAGACTCGGCCTCCTCCTTGGCCTGAGTCTCCAACTCGATCTCTCTCTTCCTGGGATTTGCCTGGAGCCCAGCAAAGGTATGGTATGATGAGTTTGATATGAACTCCCGAATGTCCCTCCTCAGTACACCCAAATATCGACTCATCCGAGCCTGCTCAGTGGACACCTGCTCAGGGCAGAACATCGCCCTCTCATGAAACTTCCGGGTGATCACAGTAACATAATCATTACCTTGCTTGAGGGTTAAGAACTCCTGAACCAACCGTTCCCTTTCCACCGGGGGAACATACTCGTCTCTGAACATAGAAGTAAATCTCTCCCAAGTCACGGCTGAAATCTCCGCAAGAGTGAAGTTTGCCGTCACGAACTTCCACCAATCCTTTGCTCCCATGCGGAGCTGGTTCAAAGCGAACCGTACCCTCAGATGCTCCGGACATGAACATGTGTAGAAGCATCCCTCAATGTCAACAATCCATCTCATCGCAGCGATCAGATCCTGTGTCCCGTCAAACTCGGGTGGCTTCGTGTTGCTGAACTCTCGGAATAGCAATGAGTCACCCCCCTGTGGTCTGACCGCAGCCACAGCTGCAGTAGCTGCAGCGGCTGCGGCCTCAGCCACCGCAGCGTACCGCTCATGGAAAGTCTCCATCAGTGTGTTCTTGATAGACCCAAACATCTCCGGAATCTCGGCCCGGATCACCACAACCACCTCTTCGTGAATCATCTGAAGAAGCTCCTCGTCACTCACACCGCTCGTCCTAGGTCTGTGGCGTGGCCCAACCATAATGCCTCTGAAATACAACATAAAAATATCAGAGACTCAATCGAGCATAATCGCACTCGATAACGTAACCCTACTCGACCTCCGATACCCAAAGGATTCTTACTTGGGTTGCCCATTGACCCGGTGTCTTCAGTAGTACGGGCCCAATACTACCGACTACACCGCATCAGCATTCACCCCAAGTCCTCCTCCCTGGACCCCGGGTCATGAGTACTCTATTCTTGCTATGCACTGGCTACCTACTCGCTCTCAAAGTATCTCATAGCAGTAGGTTTCCCCTAGACTAAGGCATAACAAATCAGGCCACTCTAGTCCTAATATGAATACCTAGTCTACTAGCATGCATATCATATCATATCTCATAACACATATTGTAAGGGTAGTTTTTGGGATTTTACCGTTCGGGCGCTGGCTGACCGTACACACTGCTTCTTCTTTGGTTATTACAAAATCTCTAATAGAATTTTTATGCTTTTATTAATTGAAAATTTTCCTCAAACCAAGACTCTGATACCAACTTGTAACAACATGAATTTTCAAAACAATTTTTTCATTTTTGCAAACATCAAAAATCATCATTTAATATTCTGGAATCACATATGTAACAAATGTCATTATAACAAAATACATCCGATGATCATAAAACAGTTCCTTCGTCAGTGTGTACAGATCACGCTGGTGCCTTCCCACGGTCCTCGCTAGTACCTGAAACACATAACACAACAACTGTAAGCATAAATGCTTAGTGAGTTCCCCAAAATACTACTTACGCACATACGCCTTTCCAGGCCCAGACCTTCCGGTCCATGTGTCTCAGGGGACTTCCATCCCGACTCGGTAAACCTTCCGGTCCTACCTACGTTGACCTTACGGTCTACATCACAACGCCTTCCGGCCCATAACATATATGCCTTCCGGCCCATAACATAATACCTTCCGGCCCATATCAAGCATAGCATACATAGCACATACGAACGATTAACTTATCATATATAATGGATACAACTCATAACATATCCGACCTTCCGGTCACACAATAAAACCCTTCCGAGTACAGTATAGTGAGAAAACTCACCTCGTGGAAAGTCTAGAATCTCGCGTATTCGCTATCTCCAAACCCCAACGAAGACTCAACCTCGCCTAATCATAACGAATATCATTTTAATTAATATAGACTTCCCAACTAGACTTTACCCCTTATCATCATTCCTCAGAGGGTAAAAGACCATTTTACCCTTCCTTGACTCAAAGTCCAGATGTTGACCAAAACCCTAAAAGTCAACAAAAGTCAACATTCCAGTATGGGGGGCGTACAGCTTGATGTACACGGGGCGTACATAGCCAACCTAAAAGGCGGGGTCTCTACCCAGTACGCTGCGCGTACTGGGAGTTACGCCCAGTGTAACCATCAGACCTAAACATTCTTCATTTCTGGTCTTAATCGGTTAAGCGATAACTTCAACTTCTAGATCCGACTTTATTTAAGCATCCTTACTCATAAAGTCGAAACCTTTAAGCCTTGGCATGGCTGTAAAGGCTCGTACACTCTTTAACATCTTTCTATTTCAACTCAAGGATCTAGATCTCATGCATGGTTAATCATTCACGTCCAAGATTACATTTTTATGAATCTACAACTCAAATAGACCAGAAATATGAGGGATCTAAGCTAATGGAGACCATTTGCTCATAAAGTCTCCACCTTTGGGACCAAAACCCTAGAAAATGGTCCATAAAGCATACCACAAGAACTACAAGTCAAGATTCGAACTTTTTACCTTAGAATGAAACTCCAACCTTTGCTAAGCACGGATCTACACTTGAACACCAACTTCTAGCATTCAAAATGGAATCCTCTTCTCCTTTGCTACCTTGAAATGACACCACCAAGCTTAGAACACTCACCAATGAGCTAGGAACGATGGGACACTCTCTTAGGGTTTCTTTATGAGGGATGGTGGCTGAGGAGTCAAGCCATCACATTCCTTTTATAGCCAACCACAACAATTAGGGTTTTTGGTTCTGGACCGGTTACGCCCAACGTAACCCTGGGTACGCCCAGAGTACCCGAGGGAGGACGCGTTTAAATGGAGCGCGTGAGTACGCATAGTGTACTCCTTGTACGCCCAACGTACTCGCCCAGCATGCAAAACCCTAAAATGACACAAATTAAAGATGAAGCGCTAAATAAAAGGGTACCTCGATTTCGGGCTGTTACACGTTGGGTATACTAGGCATCCCCGGTACACTATGCGTACCGAGAGTATGTTGGGCCTACGCGATCAGAACCTAAACCCTATTTTCATGGTTTGAGCCCTATTTAAGCTCCTTAAGTTCCCAAAACACATTCCATTCTCAGCCTCCACCCTTTTAACACCCTCCCTTGAAAGCCTAACACTAGTTTCAGCCTTGTGAGCAAAAGAAAGTGTTATTGACTGCTTTGGAGTGTTCTTGGTGCATCTTGCAAAATAAGGAGCTCACTCGAGAAATGTTGGTTGCATTAGAGCTTGTAGATCTAGACTTTGTTCACCTTGATCTTTCTTCTAAAGGTATAAAGTTTGAATTTTGATGATGCATTTGTTAAATCTAGCTAGTTTTGGATGTTATGAGATTTTGGTCACTTTAGTGCATAAAGTTTAGATCTTGAGAGTTTGTGACCTTTTTATGGGTAAATTTGGAAATTTTATGCATCTGAACATCATTTTGATTCAAATCTAAAGGTTGAAAACTTGGACTTAATGGATTAAGTAAGAAGGATGCACTTTTGGTCCCTTTGAAACTTAAAAGACTAGATCTCGATTGTTTGGAACATTTTAATGGATAAATTTGGAAACTTTATCCATTATGGAGCTATTAGGAACCATAAAAATGTGATATTGATGCTTCCACCCCTTCCATGCAAGAGTTATGATGTCTTAACAAATTAATAAGTTAGGTTTTAGCTTTTGGACCTTTTCTAGCCATGAAAAGTCATAAAGATGGAAACTTTTTGACTTAAGTCGATGTTTTAAGTCTAGATCTGAGCTCTAGACAAAAGTTCTTAAGGGATAAAGTGCTTAATGGAATGTTGGGATCAACCAATGTATTTTGGGCATACCTAGGAGTACGCTTGGCGTACTAGACATGAATCGTGTACGCTGGGCGTACACAGCTAATCTTGGGCTTTGACTTCTATTGATTGTTGACTTTTTGACCTAGTTTGACTTTAGGTTAAACTTGAGGATTTTGGACTATTGATTAAGATTTTATCTGGTTCTGGTGTTAAGTGGATTTGCGGGTGCAAGCAGTGCATAAAAAAGGATCGTATCGTAGTGTTTTAGAGTTCTTCGATTCAGGTGAGTTTTCCTCACTGTTCTTGTGGGTCGAAGGCACCAATTCCGAACCATTAGCTTATGTATCCTGGTATAGAGGATGTTGCTACGTTGTAGTGATATGTGTCCTAGTTTATAGGATGTTGCTATGCGATAGTGATCTGTAGATATGTATGTTTGTCTGTTGATTGGTTATATGATTAGTTGTTACTGGATATATGTTATTTGTTATGTATATGTTGACATGGTATGGTGGGGTGATACTATACTACTTTGTGCTGTCAGTCAATAGACCGGGGCATTCCAAACAAGAGGTCATGGTCCGAGGCATTCCAACCATAAGGTTGTAGGCCAGGGGTAATCCAACCAGGAGGTTATGGACCCATTATGTATTAGGCAAGCCAACCGAAAGGTTGTGGGCCGGGGAAATCCAACCGTATGGTTGCGGGCTAAGGGTAATCCAACCAGGAGGTTGTGGACCAGTTATATATTAGGCATTCTAGGTGTAAGGTTATGGGCCAAGGGTAATGCAACCAGGAGGTTGTGGACTCGATATCTGTATGGTTATATGTTTGTGTGGTGGTAATTTAGGGTAACTCACTAAGCTTTGTGCTTACAGTTTGATTGTTACGGTTTTAGGTTCTTCAAATGATCGGGGCAAGGCGAAGGCGTGATCATGCACATCCTTCATATTTTATGTTATTTGGATTTTGGGACACTCGGATTATTGACCATCACTTTTGAAACAATGTTTTGTAAACAATTATGGTCATTGGGTGGATTTTGAAAAATGAAAATTTTACTATGATTTTTGGGTTGTTACAAACAATGTCGAGGCTAGCTTGCTCAGAGCGTCATCCCTCGTGTTTTCTCCATGGGGGATCTGCTTGATCGAGAAGCTCTTGAATGAATGTGCCAATTCTCACACTGTGTTGAGGTACCTTTGCATTCTTTGGTCCTTGGCCTTGTAAGTGCCATTCACTTGGTTGGTAATGAGGATAGAGTCACTGAGGCCTGTAAGGCGTTTCACTCCAACTTCTCGAGCTAGCCAAAGACTTTCTAGAAGTGCTTTGTATTCGACCTCATTATTGGAACCTGGAAGTTGAATCGCAAGTCATACATAATTTCATCATCATTGGGGTTCTTGAGGGTTATACCTACTCCTGGCCCCTCCTTGCTTGCAGCTCCATCGGTTTTCAAGTCCTAGATGTCCTAAATCTCCTCTAGATATGAGGGATCTATTGGGAGGACATTCGATATGTTCTTGAGCGTGTTGGGATCTCGACTAGGAAGTCTGTCAGTTCCTAAACTTTTATGTCTGTGAGTGATCAATAATCTATGCCATGATTGCCCATTTCGCTCGACGTCCTCAATTCTTTTGCATTAACAGGATTTGCTTTATTAGATAACTATCAGAACCTCAATCTTGTGAGCTTGAAAGTAGTGTCTAAGTCACCTGGCTATATAGATTAATGCGAGTAATAGCTTATCTAAGATTGGGTAATTGAGCTCAAGACCCTATAATGCTCTACTCATGAAGTGTATTGGAAATTGCTTCTTGGCTCTCTCAGTAATTAGCATTGATGATATGGCCTCACCGAATACTGCCAAGTACATCTGCAAAGTTTCTCACGACAGGGGGCTCGTCATGGCAAGGAGTTGGTGCAGAGCTTCTTTTAGATGTTGTAGGGCTTTTTCGGCCTTTGGTCTCTATTTGAATTGTTTTTTTTGATGCATCCTTTCAAAATTTGGAAAAGTGGGAGAGCTTTCTCAGCCGACTTGGCGATAAATATGCCGAGTGCTGTTAACCTTCCATTGATCTCTTACACTCCCTTGAGGTTATGAGGGGTTTTGGATTCGAGTAGCTCCTGTATTTTTTCTTAGTTGGGTGATATTCCTTCATTGGTTATTTGATAACCCAGGAACTGGGCTTTGTCCACCCCAAAAGTGCATTTTCCCGGTTGAGCTTCATCTGCGCCCTTGTCAAGGTTTGAAAGATTTCCTCGATATCGTGGAGCAACACTGCGTTGTCATGGAATTTGATGACCGTATCATCGACATATGCCTTAACATTCCTACCAATTTGATTTGCAAATACTTTATCCATCAATCACTGGTATGTTGGTGCAGCATAGTTGAGACTGAATGGCGTCTTTCGATAGTAGAAGGTGCCACGATCGGTATGAAAGGTTGTTTTCTCCTCATCTTCTCTTTTCATATGGACTTGATGATAGACCTTGTAGGCATCAAGGAAGCACTTGAATTGAAATCCTTCCAAGGATTCTACCTTTTGATCTATCTCTGGGAGGGGGTAAGAATCCTTTGGGCAAGCATTTTTCAAATTGGAGTAGTCAATGCACATCCGCCATGATCCATCGTTCTTTTTCACCATCATTGGGTTCGCTATCCAGGTAGGGAAAATTTCCTCCCATAGGATGCATGCATCCACTAGCTTTGTCACCATTGTATAGATTTCCTTGCTTCTATCACCCGCTTTCCCCCTCTTTTTGTTGCTTGATGGGGTGCTCACCGGGAGAATATTCAAGCTCAATGACCTCGCGATCGGTGTGACAACCCGAAATTTCTAGACATGTAATTGATCTGTGTTCAGCACTAAAACTAGTTCATTATCTTTTGTTACGTCTCGTGGTTCCATTTGCATGCTCTAGACTTAGTATAACCTGGATATAAGCTCTAGGAAGGGTTGGAAAGTGCTGAAGTATCACAAAATCGGTCCAAACACACCAAATAAGGTGTGTGCGGCCACACACCTGTGTGTACGGCCGCACAACCAACCGCACACACACTCAACCTCACACTCAAACCCTTATATGGATGGATACCCCCTTCATTCATTCATTTGGATGTTTCTCTTCCCTCTCTCTCTAAAATCATCAACCAAGAACACTTGGAAAGCTTCCAAATTGTGATCTACTCCATCTTCAAGCTAAGTATAGTGGTAAACACTTGAAATCCAAGCTTAAAACTCATTATGTTCATCACATTCATCATCCCATGAATGTGTACGGTCGCACACCTTCATATGGGGCAGCATACCTTCAAACCTCCTAAGTGTTATAGCAAACACTTCAAAAGTCATCAAATGGACTCAAATGAGGAGTGTACGGCTGCACACTCCTGTGTATGGCCGCACACACCCTCTATACGACCACACACTCTTTTGTGCTGCCTTACACACACTCCTGACCGCACACCCCAGCCGCACACCCCAGCCGCACACTCATTTTCAAGGCCATACACTCACTTTAATGCCCACATTTGGCCCTAAACTTGCATAAATCTTTAAGCCTGGATCCTAGGGTACTTATTATTAGTAATTTCAAGCCCTAAGGGTGTCTTCCCATCATGTTTAGTCATGAAACACCTTAATTCTAACTCATCTATGTGTTGTCACATGAATAATAGGGGCCATAGACGTTCAGGGCATCCGTCGACACTCGAACCCTACATTAAGCGGTGAGTTCATACCCCTACCCTTTTTCACTGTTTTCACTATTTTCAGGGGGAACACAAGCAAAGTACAAGAAGTTACTTGTGCTCAAAACATGTTTTCAAATGTGTGTTTCACATTTTATATGCTTTTAACACTGATTACTACCACTGATATCTGTTTGAACATGTAGATCACGTAAACATATATTTGTGAAATGGGTTTTAAACTGTTATGTTTTTCATATATTTCACAAATGCCTTTCCACATTTTATCAGTTAAAAGCATGACATTAGAACATTTGAACATAATACCTGTACACTGTTTTGTCCTCGGTAACACTCCACGGAAATACGCGAGTGGAGGACTATCATACTATTACTAGTAAATTTGTTAATCCTGTATGATTGGAGACACGTCCTCGATGAACACTCCATAGAGATACGTGAGTGGAGGACTACACCCGTAACCAGAATCTATGGGATTTAGAGAGCGTGACTTGAGTGTATAGATCTATACGGGGCTGACTACCCCACACCTGGCTGCTAGCTACAGCCGAACCGAAAGGTTCAAGGGTGACGAGAGTCATAAGGTGATGTGGACTACTTATTGCCACATTTAGTCTATTGTATGGTTATGGAACTCAAAATTAGGATAACAGAGATTTACTCTATAGTAATAATGAATAACGTAATACATCTTTTACATTGATAACCAACAGTCAGGAAAAGTATGGGACTTTCCTGGGGAACGTTTACATAACCAGAAAAAGGGTAACAAACCGGATAACTTTACATTTTTCACAATTGGTAAAACATAATCAGTAAAGTATGGGACTTTACTAGGAATATATTGGTACCTAACCAGAACAGTATATCCAACCAGATAACCTAACTGTACATTTTCACAAGGGTAAACATGTTTTCAGTGTACAAGTTCACTTTACATGTTGAGAAACAATAACCAACCTTTTTAAGAAAATATGGGATTTTCTTGGTGTGCGTAACATTTCAGAAACAGAAAGGAAACTCAAACATTTTCATAAAACAAAAACCGCTTATGAACTCACCAGCATTATGCCGATTTTCAAACCGCTTGTGTTCTCAGGTTAGCAGTAGAACAGGTATCCGAAGATCTTTTTGTTCCAGGTTGGAGTGCGCAGAAGATCAGTTCATTTTGTTATTATATAGTATGTATCACAACTGTATAACTTTACTATTGTAACAATTGCAAAACTTTTCAATATGTAATGTATGGTTGTTCTACTTTACTTACTATGTGCATTGGATTTGATACTCAACATGGAGTCAACCCCGGAAATGTTTCCGCCTTTGGTTTTCGGGGTGTGACAATCGGCCCTTGTCATATTTTTAGGTTGCCATACAAAGACCTTGGAGTGATGCTTTAAGAGGGAAACTAGCTTTAGTTTTGCTTCTTTCGATAGGTTGTCGCCTATTCAGACTTTCTGCTCAGGATAATCCGGGTGAATGATGTGTTTATCTGTGTGGCAGTCTTCCTTTGACTTTTTCGATGCTCACACTAGATCTAGTGCATCAATGATCAATGGTGTGCCCGTGGGTTACTAGAAACTATTTCGGCTAACCTAAAACATGTGTTAAACTTGACAATACTATGGATTGTTGATGGTATAGCCTGCAGCTGGAAGGGCACTGGCCGCCCGAGCAAGATGTTATGCTCTACTGGGAGGTGCATCACTGAAAATTTGATCGTTCGTGTGATCTTATCCCTCTCATAGTGACTGAACAAGGTAAGTGGTAGATGTATGGTGCCCAGTGGCCATAGCAATCCATCTGTAGGAAGTTTTAGTCCTTCCTTACAAGAGGCGGCCAACTGCCTAAATCAATGTATATACAGTATGTATGTACTGCTACCGTTGTCTATGAAGACCTGATGAACTTGTGTTTTGCTTATATAGGAAGTGATCAGGAGTGGATCCCTAGGATCCTAGTTTGATGGCCTTGGATCATCTATCGAGAATTTGATATTGAGTATATTACTAGATAATACCTCAGTGTCATCCTTTGCTTTGTGGGGCTCGTCTCTTTTGCGGGGCCTGGAGATGGTGGATATGTCTCTCTTTTTCTCTGGGAACTTGCTTGCATCTCTTTGTGGGCATTGGTCCGGTGGTTCCGGTGTTCGCCTTTGCCAAACGGACGGTATCTCCAGGATGGATGTCACGGGTGTCAGTTGTGCTTTTCATGGCCCTCGTCTTGGTGCTCTCGATGACCAGTGTTGGGGGACCGAGACTGTAACGTCCCAAAAATATGATCCAAAAATTTCATTTTTTATTTAAATAAAACAATATTCCAAAAACATTATCCATACATCTCAAATGAAAATAAGTATCTCAAAAACATAACAATCAGAGTGATTTCACACAAGTAGAATCCATGTGGTGTGTGCGATGCAGTCATCCTAAGCTCTTCCTCTTGGAACTAGAAGTAGCTAAAACATAAATTGAAAACTGTAAGCACAAAGCGTAGTGAGTTCCAAAAAATACCTCATACCATACATAATATATCAAATACTGGGCCCCCGCCCTGCATCGGGCCTCGCCCGACATCTGACCCCGATCAAAATTGAGCCCTGCTCGGTTTACAAATATGTTATTCTCACGCTTCCCCTGTCACTGGGCTTCAGCCACTATACACATAAAATCTATATCACATAATCATGCTAACACATACAATGATCATAAACACTAGCATATATTCCAGTCCTCAGGCCTCGCCCGACATCGAGCCCCGCTCGGTATACACAACAGCATATACACATGCAAGGGTCATGTAGACTCCCAACATCCTAGAATAATCAATAAGGGTCGACATTGGTGCCTTAGACACGATTAACCCAGGGAGGAAAGTCGCCTCGAATGTTGAAACTCACTAAAGATCCCTAGCTGCTGCCCTGACGACTCCTCGAGCTAGCAGTACAAAATAACACCCGATTAACACTTGGATTCCATTCTAAATTCAATAATCCATACATGGGGTAAAATGACCATTTACCCCTGGCCTAGCTTGATTCAAGACTAAGGCCCAAATCCACAATCTAAAAGGCCCAATACCAAAAGACCCTTTAGGGCCCACTTATGGCCTAATTTTCCAAATTGGGCCCAAACCCTCAATATGGCCCAACTAATCCCTAACCTTCTAAACCCAAAACGTGGCCCAAACCTAAAGCCCAACATTGAAGCCTATTGATTGCGCTACGCTAGGCGTAACCCTGGTTTTCCTTGCGTACCGGGCTGCTTTCCTGGATCGGGAAGTCTCACGAGTATGTGTAACATACTTCTATTTATGTTGGTGTAATCATAAAAAGGCCAAATAGTGCATTAAGCACTTAATGCTTAATATCAAACATCCAAATCATGGATCTAGCTCCTAATGAACCTTGAAAACCATAAATTCACTAACTTGGTGACTTTGCATGCCCCAAATGAACCCAAAATCTAAATATAACATTCTACTTCCATGAAATGAACTCAAACTCATGCATGGGTGAGTTCCAACCCAAAAGATGCCAACTTTAAGACTTAGAAACCTCAAAAACGTCAAGAGGGGCAACTCATAACTTCTAGTATTGCATCAAGCCACCAAAACTCACTCATGGTACCAAAAGTTAACCAAAACAAAGCTAGAAATAGATCTAAGCTATAACACAACAAGTTCAGAGCTATATACCTCTAATGAGTGCCAAATGATGAAGATGTTACTGATCTACAAGCTCCCACTCCTCCAATGAAGCTTCAAGATGATCTTTATCCTTCAAAGCGCCAAAATACACTTAAAAAGACCTTCCAAGCTGAAGAACACTCAACAATGCAGTTAGGGTTTCGTGGAGACTGATTAAGGATAAGAGGGAGGCTATTAGAAAAGATCCTTTGGACATAATGTTCTTTAAATAGTGCTTAAACCCTAAATATTAGGGTTTTAGGATCTGGACATGTACATCGCGCGTACCCAGTTGTACGCTATGCGTACGTGCATGGCATTCCGCATTCCTTTTAACTCTAGTACTCCTTGCGTACATGGGGTGGTACGCCCTACGAACAACACACCCTAAGCTCAAAATGAAAAAGTCCAATGACTTCAAGGCCTAAAATCAAAATAATAAAATAACCAAATTTAAATAAATATCTTAGAATTATCGGGCGTTACAATTCTCCCCCACTTGAATCAGACTTTGTCCTCGAAGTGCTCTACCCCGAATAACTCTAAATAGTGCTCCCCTATCTTTCTCCTCATGCACCCAAGTCCACTCTGACCCCTTGCGGTGTAGCTACTGCACCTTCACTAGCTCAACAACCTTGTTCTTAAAGGTCTTCATCTTCTGATCCATAATTGCCACTGGTCTCTCAATATAATTAAGACGGTCATCCACCTGAATATCCTCCAATGGTACAACTGCGGAATCATCCACCAAACCCTTTTGCGGCTGAGAGACATGAAATGTGCTATGAATCTGACTGATCTTGCCTGGAAGATCTAAACGATATGCAACCGGGCCCACCCAAGCCAAAACGCTGAAGGGATTAATATACCTGGGGTCCAGCTTGCCCTGCTTCCTGAATCGGATGACACCTTTCTAAGGTGATGCCTTTAGGAAAACCATATCTCCCACCTAAAACTCCAAATTTGACTGGCGCCTGTCAACAATACTCTTCTGCCAACTCTGAGCTATTTCGAGCCTGCTGAATCAGCTCATTGGTCTTGAGTACTGTGACAACCATCACTTTCTGGTCAAGTCAAAGTCAAAGAAATTCAACAAGTCAAATTGGCCAAATCAATTAACCCTTTGAATATTAGGGTTTACATTATGTTACTATCATACAACACACCATTCTAATGCAAAGTATCACTTAGAGTCTTAACGTGTTCAAAAAATGTAAACCCTAATTAGGGTAAGTGACGCAACTACTTGATAAAACATTAATATATACCCTTCGCGGGCGTATAACACTCAAAAAAAAGGCAAAACGGGGTCTAGAAACCTTGCATTTTGAAGTTAAACACTCGCAAAGGTCACAAACAAAGTCTCTCTCAATCTCTCTCGCTATATTCTCTCTGCCAAATCTCTCCCAAATCTCTCTCAAATCTCTCCCAAATCTCTCTCAAATCTCTCCCAAGTCTCTCTTAAATCTCTTGCAATTCTCTTTCAACTTTTTATAATCATTCGGGGCATCCCGATCCATAACTTAGTCAAAAACCACTCGAAACAGAAAGATTACTCGAAAAACAACCATATAGAGCCGAAACCACTATATGAACCGAAGCCTCCCTATAAGAACCAAAACTAGCTATAAGAACCGAACCCTAAGGACCGAACTTGCGAAGACCGAAACCTACTTAAAGGACCGAACTCACCCTTCAGTTCGGATCAGACCCTTCGAACCGCAACTTCATCTGCTCTCGGTCCATTTCACCTCCCATGTAACACTTTTTCCTATGAGCTTCTCGGACCGAACCCACTTGCGGTCCTCAGCAACATGAACCGAACCCTCGCATGTTCGCTCCTCATTACCCGATTTTCGATCATCTTCAAGTTTTAAGCAAGTTTTTCATGATTTTAACATGGGATTTTCACCCAAACTCATATTTTGGCATATAAGACCGTATATATTCATATTTTAATCACATTTTGGGGGAAATCTTAATCTAAGAATAATATCTATTGTGTAAGATATGGATTTGGAGTGTTGACTTTCCCATAAAGTAATGACACAAGCTACCTCCCATACCCACTTTATGACAACCTCCAGTCACTATTCACCTCTAGCTAGTCAACTATTTGTCCTCTCACACTCTTCTCTAGAAAGATACATTAATCGAAGGTTGGGGAAAAATCCTTATCTCTCCTCCAAGATATTCTCTCTTTCATAAAAAACAAACCCATTTCACTCTCTCATTTTCTCTCTCTCAAAACTTGAGATTTCAAAGACTAATCTTAATCTTCTTCTCCACTTTTGGTAACTATCTTCATCCTACTCTTAAGTATTTTACACTCCTTCACTCGAATCATAGATTTCTCATACAAATATCGATATATTTGTTCTTAGGATCTTCAAATCTTCAAGCATCTTCCAAGTGTTCTTGGCTTGGAAACCTCTTTTCTTCAACATTCATCTCAGGGAATCACTCAAGGTGAGTTCATACCCCTACAATTTCATGTTTTCTTTATGTTTTAGGGGGGGGGGGGGGGGATAGAAGTTAACACACCATAAGATAACTCAAACTCATACTTCAGCTTTTTATAGAAAAGTTGAGTCCTATTCACGGACTATTTTGACCATCTTAAACTTAATATCATTCTAGTAGTTCATGTTTATACATTTCTAATGACTACTTGCACATCTCCATACAATTTTTCTACAATTTATGGTGATTTTTAGAAAATTGCCTATCATTTCAGAAACGAATTCGGACCAGTATGTGAATATGAACATTTTCACACAAGTTAGAGTTCACTAAAAATCATAGTAAAAGTTATGACTAAACAGACCAAATTTTCTAAACTCTCAGAGTTTACGGATCCAGTTTTTGACTTCGTATGATTTTTCGGAGAATTTTCTAAAACAGTGCAGAAAAGTTAAAAACAATTTACATAGCTTACAATATTGACAACACTTTGTAACATGTTGAGCAATGTGTATAACAATACGTTTCTAAATTTTGAATGTATTTCTTGTTCGTTTAACATCATACACATAAATTAGTCATATTTCGAATGAGTACAATAAACTATATTAAGCATAGTTTATGGATTTTTATAATACAACATACTATGTACAAAAGGGATTCAATTCTTACACATAAAAGGTTTTAATCTCAATACAAACGGGTTTTCATTTACCACATGACAAGTTATAATAGGTATAGTTTATAGATTTCCCATTTCAAGCATACTACACAAAAGGGGATTTCAATTCCACCATAGAAAAGGTTTTGCACGCATACTGCACGTAAACTCGTTATCGTTAATTGTGAGACACGTCTTCACTGTACTCTTAGAGTACGGGTTAAAATTCCAGAAATAGTTATAACCAGAGTCTCTTGTAGGGAGAGCATGATAATTGTGTATAGATCTATATTGGGGTTGACAACCCATACCCATGCTGCTTACGATAGCCCGATCGGCAGATCGGGGGTAACAAATGTCATTTCAATTCTGACGCCTGAAGATCATCGCAACAGGCATCTCTGTTATAGTATGGTTATAGCGACTCACATAGGGAGATAACGAAACATATAGTTTATCGAAATTTATACTTTAAAAAGAGGTTTTATCTATTTTGAAACTTCTTACAAAAACACATACATTCGGTCTTTGGATTTAAGACTACATAACATTTTATAAAGAAAATATTGGGTTTTTCTTGGGTATACATTACAATTACAAACAGGTTACCAGTACAAAACACACACATACATTCATTCTTGGGATTTCAGACTACATAAGATTTTATAAGGAAACATTGGATTTTATTGAAGTATACATTCAGTTACAAACAAAGGTTTTCAAATTCTACATCCAAAAGCTTATGAACTCACCAACTTAATTGTTGACACTTTTTCGAAATTACTTGTATTCTCAGGAAATCAACAACTTTTTAGGATGGGACGTTAAATCGTCAAACATTTCATTTTGTCATCATAGTGTAATTGATTTTTTAAACATGTAAACTCTTGCTATGGTGTAACTTTTTCAATTATAATTATGACAGTTGTATTTACTTTGAGCACTATTATACCAGTTATTGTGATACTATACATGAAATCTGCCACCCCCGGATCGTCATGAGTAGACGTCATGCTACTCACAAGACCTTGTAGATTGGGTTATGAGTATGCGTTGGTGCTACTCTCCTCCATGTATAAGCTCGACCTTGCGATTTAGTAATTACACTAATCGAGGGATTTATTTGCGGTCCAAACTTTTCCTTGCAATGAGGTGGTGTAGACCTGCATCAGACTCAAAATTTTTTTCTCTAAAAACTACATATACTAGAATTATTCTAATAAAATGGGCATGTGTATTATTTCATTGGGAACAATACTACTAAGAATTCATAATTTTATTATATATAGACTCTCATTATGAATTGTTTTCAGAACACCATAAAAATCGGAACGCAATACACTCAGAACTAAGATAAACGTAGTTAGATAACTCACGACGTATAAATCCTTATTCAAGACTCATTACCATCTCGACTTTTTAATCATCATGGTTAAAAGGTTCCTTTTTCTGTGGACCTATAGAGTGTGATCATACCAGCACTAATGCACCGGATCCCATCAGAACTCCTCAGCTAAGTGTGTTTAGGCAAAGATAATTCTAATATGGGTAAAACTTAACAGTCATAAAAAACCTACTTTTACCCACTACCATAGCTCCATCTCAGGAAGGTTAGCAGAAACATCGAGAATAGTTCAGTAAAGTGTGAAATTTATATATGTGTATATAAATGGTAAGGATATAACTAGAAATGATCATCCCCACTCACGAAATCGTTTCTCCCCATGCAACAGAGTTATCTCTACACAAGGAGGTAACCAGCCAACAAACAAGGCACCAATCCTATAGATAGACTATGCTACTTTTCATGCTACGGTCACGGCAGCCGTGATAGCAGTCATGGTGCAACTCAATGCGAACAATGCCAACGAGGCAAAGGTGGTGTTGACAATTCTAGCCGCAGTAACAATCAAGAACACCATCAGGTGTCTACCAACGTAAACGCCTCAGACCACAAACCCAAGAGCACGAAACGAAAGTTTTAGGACAAAAATAAGTGCAATATATCTCAAAAACTCGCTAAAAGACAAAAATACGTGGCTTCCCCTGCAATTACAACAACAGTCACGACACATGCCTTGACATTACCCACAACGTCTGTTACTCAAGCACTATTCAGATGATATATTTAAAGCACAAAATATTCCCAGAAGACCCTTTGGGAAAATCACACAGCAACTGATAAATTTCAAGCACAAAGGCTTGGGACGAATGCGGTTAACCTATCACTACTATGTGTATACGCGAGAGGTACGAGTCCTATCATGAACTTCGAGACAAGGCTACCCAAGAGTGCGAGTGGACGTTCTACCATTTAAATGAGTCTAGTCACGTAAACCGAACCCATATGCTCCCTACCGATCTAATCGAAAAACGAGAATAAAAAATCACTTGGAGAGAGAAACAAGAAACCAAACTCCAAACACTAAAGCATGCCCTATGCAGCTAGGAGAAGTCAGTACTTATGCCTCAAGGCAGCTAAAGACATATGGGGTCTGCTAGGTCACGCATGACCTTGAACTAGGAGCAGTAGTATTCGCCCTAGAGATCTGGAGGCACTATCTCTACAACGCAAAATGTACAATCTTCATCGATCATAAGAACCTAGATGGCAAGAGCGGCAGGGCATGTTATTCCATGAATTGAATATAGACACCAAAGTTGATGGGTTTAGAGACGTTGTCACGAATGAAGCACACAAAAACTCACTACTCCATTCATCCATGATTAGACAAGATGTATTTGGACCTTAAAAGTGATATCGGTGGTCAAATAGGAAATATGACATCGCTACATATGTGGGCAAGTATCTGACGTGTGCCAAGGTCTGGTAGAATAATAGAAGCCTTCGAATTCGTACAACAACCAGTGATGCTCGAAAGGAGGTGGGAGCAGATAACCACGGATTTCATAACCAAGTTACCCAAGTCAATGGGTGGTCTCGATATTTTTTGGGTAATCGTTGATAGGTTGACCAAATCCGCACACTTCCTACCAATCAAGGAAACCGACAAGATGGAGAAATTGACTGGAACTTACATCAAAGAGATTGTACGACTACATGATGTGTCAAAATGCATTACCCCGAAAGAGATAGTAGATTAATTTGGTAATCTTGGCAATCACTCCAAAGTCCCTCGGAACTAGGCCGGATATGAGTAGGGCCTACCACCTACAAATCGAATGGTAGAGCAAAAGAACTGGTCAAAACTTGGAAGATATGCTAGGAGCTTGTGTGATTGACTTTGATAAAGCTTGGGATACCCATTTACCACTTGTCGAATTATCGTGTAATAATAGTTATCACACTAGCATCAAGGTTTCACCATTTGAAGCTCTCTATAGCCACAAGTGCAGATCACCGCTGCACTAGGCTGAACAGAGAGATACACAACTAGCAAAGGGGGAAGTCCCTAATAGCACCCTCATTGTCCCTGAAATCATAAGGAAGACTACGGAAATGATCGTACAAATTCGAGAAAGGCAGAAAGCATCTCGAGATCGACAAAAGAGCTACGCAGATAAGCGATGCAAACCCTTGGAATTCCAGGTTGGGGACCGGGTGCTACTGAAGGCCTCACCATGGAAAGGAATGATACATTTTGGTAAACCGTGGGAAACTAAATCCAAGGTACATCGGGCAATTAAAAAATCCTTGCCAAAATTGGTCCAGTGACATACAAACTTCGACTACTACAAGAAGCTAGTAATGTACATCCGACCTTCCACGTGTTATACTTAAAGAAGTGCTTGTACGACAAGACTATTGTTATACCTCCCTTGACAAGATCAAAATCAACGAGAGTCTGCACTTTGTGGAAGAACCGGTAGAAATTGTGGATCGAGAGATCAAAAGAATGAAACAAAGTCGTATCCCTATTGTGAAGGTCCGTTGGAACGTTAAACAAGGACCCAAGTCCACTCGGAAATTCAAAAACCAGATCAAACAAAAATACCCACATCTCTTCCTCAACGCCTGAAGTCCCAATCAAAACGCTAATTTCGAGACGAAATTCCTTCTAACGGGGGGATGATGTGACAACCATCACTTTCTGGTCAAGTCAAAGTCAAAGAAAGTCAACAAGTCAAATCGGCCAACTCAATTAACTTTTTTTTATATTAGGGTTTACATTATGCTACTATCGTAGAACACACCATTCTAATGCAAAGTATCACTTAGAGTCTTCACGTGTTCAAAAAAATCTAAACCCTAATCAGGGTAAGTGATGGAACTACTCGATAAAATATTAATACATACCCTTCAGGGGCGTATAACGCTCATAACAAGGCAAAAGGGGTTTACAAACCTTGCATTTCAAAGTTAAACACTCGCAAAGGTCACAAACAAAGTCTCTCTCAATCTCTCTCGCTATATTCTCTCTCCCAAATCTCTCCTAAATCTCTCTCAAATCTCCCCCAAATCTCTCTCAAATCTCTCCTAAATCTCTCTTAAATCTCTCCTAAATCTCTTTTAACTTTTTATAATCATTCGGGGCATCCCGACCCATAACTTAGTCAAAAACCACTCGAAACGGAAAGATTACTCGAAAAACAACCATATAGAGCCGAAACCACTATATGAACTGAAGCCTCCCTATAAGAACCGAAACTAGCTATAAGAACCGAACCCTAAGGTCCGAACTTGCCAAGACTGAAACCTACTTAAAGCACCGAACTCACCCTTCGGTTCGGATCAGACCCTTCGGACCGAAGCTTCATATGCTCTCAGTTCATTCCACCTCCCATGTAACACTTTTTCCTATGAGCTTCTAGGACCGAACCCACTTGCGGTCCTCAGCAACATGAACCGAACCCTCGCATGTTCGCTCCTCATTACCCGATTTTCGATCATCTTCAAGTTTTAAGCAAGTTTTTCATGATTTTAATGTGGGATTTTCACCCAAACTCATATTTTGGCATATAAGACCGTATACATTCATTATTTAATCACATTTTGGGGGAAATCTTAATCTAAGGATAATATCTATTGTGTAAGATATTGATTTGGAGTGTTGACTTTCCCATAAAGTAATGACACAAGCTACCTCCCATACCCACTTTATGACAACCTCCAGTCACTATTCACCTCTAGCTAGTCAACTATTTGTCCTCTCACACTCTTCTCTAGAAAGATACATTAATCGAAGGTTGGGGAAAAAGCCTTATCTCTCCTCCAAGATATTCTCTCTTTCATAAAAAACAAACCCATTTCACTCTCTCATGTTCTCTCTCTCAAAACTTGAGATTTCAAAGACTAATCTTAATCTTCTTCTCCACTTTTGGTAACTATCTTCATCCTACTCTTAAGTATTTTACACTCCTTCACTCGAATCATAGATTTCTCATACAAATATCGATATATTTGTTCTTAGGATCTTCAAATCTTCAAGCATCTTCCAAGTGTTCTTGGCTTGGAAACCTCTTTTCTTCAACATTCATCTCAGGGAATCACTCAAGGTGAGTTCATACCCCTACAATTTCCTGTTTTCTTCATGTTTTAGGGGGGGGGGGGTACAAATTAACACACCCTAAGATAACTCAAACTCATACTTCGGTTTTTTATAGAAAAGTTGAGTATTATTCACGGACTGTTTTGACCATCTTAAACTTAATATCATTCTAGTAGTTCATGTTTATACATTTCTAATGACTACTTGCACATCTCCATACAATTTTTCTACAATTTATGGTGATTTTTAGAAAACTGCCTATCATTTCAGAAACGAATTCGGACCAGTCTGTGAATATGAACATTTTCACACAAGTTAGAGTTCACTAAAAATCATAGTAAAAATTATGACCAAACAGACCAAATTTTCTAAACTCTCAGAGTTTACGGATCCAGTTTTTGACTTCGTATGATTTTTCAGTGAATTTTCTAAAACAGTGCAGAACAGTTAAAAACAATTTACATAGCTTACAATATTGACAACACTTTGTAACATGTTGAGCAAAGTGTGTAACAATACGTTTCTAAATTTTGAATGTATTTCTTGTTAGTTTAACATCATACACATAAATTAGTCATTCATGATAAGGGTTCTCATATATTTTGAATGAGTACAATAAACTATATTAAGCATAGTTTATGGATTTTTACAATACAACATACTATGTAGGAAAGGTATTCAATTCTTACACATAAAAGGTTTTAATCTCAATACAAACGGGTTTTCATTTACCACATGACAAATTATAATACGTATAGTTTATAGATTTCACATTTCAAACATACTACACAAAAGGCGATTTCAATTCCACCATAGAAAATGTTTTACACGCATACTACACGTAAACTCGTTATCATTAATTGTGAGACACGTCTTCATTGTACTCTTAGAGTACGGGTTAAAATTCCAGAAATAGTTATAACCAGAGTCTCTTGTAGGGAGAGCATGATAATTGTGTACAGATCTATATTGGGGTTGACAACCCACACCCATGTTGCTTACGATAGCCCGATCGGCAGATCGGGGGTGACAAATGTCATTTCAATTCCGACGCCTAAAAAGAGGTGACAAATGTCATTATAGCGACTCACATAGGGAGATAACGAAACATATAGTTTATCGGAATATCTACTTTAAAAAGAGGTTTTATCTATTTTGAAACTTCTTACAAACACACATACATTCGGTTTTTGGATTTAACACTACATAACATTTTATAAAGAAAATATTGGGTTTTTCTTGGGTATACATTACAATTACAAACACGTTACCAGTACAAAACACACACATACATTCATTCTTGGGATTTAAGACTACATAACATTTTATAAGGAAACATTGGATTTTCTTGAAGTATACATTCAGTTACAAACAAAGGTTTTCAAATTCTACATCCAAAAGCTTATGAACTCACCAACTTAATTGTTGACAATTTTTCGAAATTACTTGTATTCTCAGGAAATCAGTGAAACAAGAAATCAACAACTTTTGAAAATGGAACGTTAAATCGTCAAAAATTTCCTTTTGTCATCATAATGTAATTGATTTTTGAAACATGTGAACTTATATTATGGTGTAACTTTTTCAATTATATTTATGATGGTTGTATTTACTTTTAGCACTATTATACTCGTTGTTGTGATACTATACATAAAGTCTGCCACCCCCAAACATTTCCGCCATCCTTGGTTTGGGGGTGCGACAAGTAGCACCTCAATACCCCCATGACTCGCTTAGCAAGCTCATCCCAAAAATTCGGGGTCCTGCATTTCCTATCGTAGACCATCAAAAGGAGGTCGATCAATTCTAGCATGGTAACTATTGTTATACGAAAGTTACACTAACGAAAGATACATATCCCAAATCCTACCAAAATCCAACACGCACGCACACATCATATCCTAATGGGTTTGGATTGTCCACTCACTCTCCCCATCGGTCTGCAGATGAAAAAATGTACTGAAAAGGAGACGAGTGCCCAACTGGTCATAAAACCGATTCCAATATCTAGAAATAAAACGAACATCCCTATCAGATACCACTAATTTTGACACCCCATGACGTGCCACCACCTCCTTAATATAGATCTCGGCTAACTTTTCTGCATAAATACTCTCCTGGATCCGAATGAAATAAACGCTCTTGGTCAAACGATCCACAATGACCAGAATAGAATCTACTCCACTCGTAATCCTGGGAAGCTTCGTGATAAAATCCATAGTGATATCTTCCCATTTGCATACGGGAATCTCCAACAGTTTCATCTTATTGTGAGGACGATGATGCTCGGTCTTGAATTTCCTGTAAGTTTGGTACTGCTCGTCATACCATGCCACATCCCGCTTCATGCAGGGCCACCAATAATCAGGACGAAGATCCCTATACATCTTCTTCGCCCCAGGATGAATGGAGAACCTTGACTTGTGGGCCTCCTCCATCATAACCTGGTGTACATTGCCCCAATAAGCCACCCAAACCCACTGATGCAGAGTCAACAATCCACAACTATTATAATAGAAGGAAGCCACCCAACCCACAATGCGCTCACTCTTCCGGTGATCTTCCTTTATAGCCTCGACCTGAGCCTCGTGAATCCACTCCAATAATGGAGTAATCACGGTCATCCTCAAACATATATCTCTGATCGGATCCGTGACCACCTTGCGGCTGAGAGCATCGGCCACCACATTAGCCTTCCCCGGGTGATAAAGGATCTCACAATCATAATCCTTCATCATGTCCAACCATCGATGCTACCTCATGTTCAGATTCGGTCGATCCATCAGGTATCTTAGGCTTTTGTGATCCGTGTAAATAGTACACCGAACCCCATAGAGGTAAGGCTGCCAAATCTTGAGAGAGAAAACAATGGCCCCTAACTCCAAATCATGCATCAGATAGTTAGCCTCATGAGGCTTCAGCTGCCTCGATGCGTAAGCAATCACGTGACCTCTGTGCATTAACACTACCCCTAGAATGGAGATCGAAGCATCACGATAAACCACAAAGTCATTAACACCCTATGGTAAAGTCATAATCGGCACCTCACACAACCGCTGTCTAAGAGTCTCAAAATCTGCCTGCTGCTCAGGCCCCTAGTGAAATGTCACCGGCTTTTTGGTCAGTCGGGTCAAAGGAACAATGATCCTTGAGAAATCCTGGATGAATCTACGATAATAACCAGCCAGACCAAGAAAACTTTGAATCTCAGATGGAGACCTCAGAACCCCCCATTGCATCACGGCCTCAACCTTGGCCGGATCAACCAGAATACCCCTTTGGTTGACAAGGCTCCCCAAAAACTGCACCTCGTGCAACAAAAATCACACTTGGAGAACTTCACGGAAAGTCTCTCCCTCCTTGATGTCTGTAGCACTTACCTTAATTTCTCCTCATGCTGCTCATGAGTCTTGGAATAAACCAAGATATCATCAATAAATACTATCACAGAACGATCCAACATCGGTTTGCGCACACGGTTCATGAGATCCATGAGGGCGGATGGAGCATTGGTGAGCACAAAAGGCATCACCACGAATTCATAATGACCATATCGAGTCCGAAAAGCTATCTTCTGCACATCCTCATCCCTGACCCGCATCTGATGATAACTCGATTGCAAATCAATCTTGAAGAACCAAGATGCACCCTGAAGCTGGTCGAAAATATCATCAATCATTAGGAGGGGATAACGGTTCTTAATCGTTTCCTTATTCAACTCCTGATAGTTGATACACATACGATGAGACTCGTCCTTCTTCTTCACAAATAGAATCGGTGCTCCCCAAGGCGAACTGCTCGGTCTAATAAATCTCTTTTCTAACAGCTCCTGCAGCTATGTAGACAACTCCTACATCTCGGGAGGAGCCAACCGATACAGTGCTTTGGCTATCGAAGCCGTACCTAGGACCATATCAATCCTGTACTCTACCTCCCTCTTTAGAGGTACCCTAGGCAAATCCTCTGGGAACACATCCGAATAATCCTGCACAATCCGCACATCATCCATGATCGCCTCACCCTTAACTCGGGTATCCATGACATAGGAGACAAAACTTGATCAACCCTGATGAAGATAGCATCTAGCCCTCACTGCAGAACACAAAATCGGCTCATGTTGTTGTCTATCATCATTAATCACTAACTCTCCCCGACTTGGGGTCCAAATCCAAACTAAATGTTGCTCACAGTCGATCACTGACCCATTAGGGCTCAACCAATCCATTCCCACGATAACCATGTTCCCACGAAGAGGAATGGGAACCAAATCAACCAAATATTGCTCGCTTACAACCCCAATGAACCCTCGCAACCCAGACCATCCTATCATAAACAATCTCAACATCAAGAGGACAAACCAGCTCCCCCGGAGCTCCAGTAAATCTACTGCTAAGCACAAGCGAGACAAAGGATCGGGTAGCCCCCGAATCAAACAACACCAAAGTAGAAATATCGCTCACAAGGAAAAATCCTAAAATCAATCACATAAACATATGCAAACAATTCAATATAAATAAAGAGATAAGAGGAAGATACATACCCGTCACAACATCAGGAGGTGCACGCGCCTCTTCTTCTTTCAGCTGGAAAGCCATGCTCTTCACCGCAGGCGCATCTGCCCAGCCCTAACGGCTGTTAGTAACCCAAAGAGTCACAGGAGCGGGTGCTGACACTGGTCCTGCTGCAACCAAACATGGACATTTGGGCCTTCTTGTGGCCCCTCTGATTGCAATGAAAGCAAATCAGGTCTAATCCCTGGGTGGTGGTAGCAATACAATCCTTTCTATAATAACCCGTCCGACCGTATTTGAAGCAGCCAAAACCACCACCATTCTTGCACGGTCCCTCGTGCGTCCTGCTGCACTTTCCCCAATGGTTATGGCCATGATGGTCCCTCGATCGAAAATCTGATACCTTGGGCCTCTTGCCCGAACCCTAAAATGTCTGAACCTTATCTGGCTTCCTCTTCAACTTCATCTCCATCTAGGTTAATCTCCCTGTTCCTAGCTCGAGCTATCATGTCCTCCAACGTCTTGCAGCTGGATCGACTCACAAACTGCCGACTGTCGCTCCTCAGCATCTCATGATATCGGGCATTCTTCTTCTCCTCGTCTGCTACATATTATGGAACCAGAATTTCCCTCTCCCAAAACATCGTAGTGATCTCAACCACCATCTCCATAGTCTAGTGGAGATCCTAGAACTCTCGCGCCAACTGTTGCACCTCAATCACTGGTGTAAACTCAGCTCGGAACCGTGTCCAGGAATCATCCCATGATATAAAATCAACCGCATCATCACCTAGTACACGACCTACCTCCTCCCACCAGTCTTGCATCCTATCCTTTAAAAGGTAGGAAGCTAATCTAACCTTCTCCCCCTCGGGACAACGACTGGTTTGGAAAGCATCCGTAACATCTGCTAACTACTCGTAATGGGTTCCTTCACCGCATGATAATCCGGAGTTCCACATGCCCGTAACTCCCTGAAAGTCAAAGATTGTGCTCCTGCTAGTGAAATCATCTTAGAATGAAACGAGCTTAATAGCTCATCCAAAGCCTCCAAGATACCCTCTTTGACCGAGTTGAAGATGACAGGTGTCTGATCGAGAATGCAATGAGTAATCTCTGATGAGAGAAACTCCCTAGAATGATGCTCAAGCTGCCCAACTCCAAATTTTGAGCATGAACCCTCTCGAGCACCAGAACTACCAATAGGTCTGCCCTGCAATACCACCATACTAAAAATAGACCATATAAACTTCAGAATACATACATCAATATATATATATATATATATATATATATATATATATATATATATATATATATATATATCGGGGAATCCCAACTCCATAAGCTCCTTGATTTTATCGCAACTCTCCTTGAATTGAGTTTGGATCCTCTGCTTCCAGTAGTACGGGACCATACTACATTCCACATCTATCCGTACTTTCCTCAAGAACTTCTTTAACTCAACCAAGTTACTATATATCCCTACAACCTTCCCTCACAGATAAGGCTCCCAACACCAAATCTCATCCTAGGTTTTCCTAGGGTAAACTCCATACCACTCTCCACCATCAATTGCAAAAGGAACTCCCGCTAACTTACTCTAACTAGCTCACGAATACAATTACATGTCATTAAAACTAGATAATTCTTCAAATGAGAGGTCTCACACCATAATGGTTGGACTCAAACAAGAGCTGCACGATAGAGTTAAAAACTAACCCTCTAAAATTATTTAGTTCGCATAATATGTAACTTAGCATATTCATTTACTAGTTAGCTAAAGCTAGTTAGAACTCCTAAAATCTCAAAGCATGCATCATTCGAGCATCAAGAATTCAGAACCAAGTATAACCTAAGCAGGTTATCCTATCATTGACTTATCAGTACTAGCATGCAAGTCTACATTCTCATACAACAGACATACATATGCATCTCTCCTAGCATTCTATCATGCAAAAACTAAGCAGATCCTTAGCCCTAACTAGCATGCGGTTCACAGTTCACAGATCAAAGCATATCAAATAACATGTATGGGTAATTTCGGAAAACTTACTTGAGCTCGGTTGATTGCATGCACCACACACTTTCTTAATTTAGAAAAACCATTTTTCTTAAAATATTTTTCTTTTGAAAAACTTTACCAAATCCTCAATTTGAGTTCAGACACACCCGAGAGTCTGCCCAAATCCTTCAAACCAAGGCTCTGATACCAACTTGTAACGTGCCAAAAATATGATCCAAAAATTTCATTTTTAAATTAAATAAAACAATATTCCAAAAACATTATCCATACATCTCAAATGAAAATAAGTATCTCAATAGCATAACAATTATAGTGATTTCTCAAAAGTGGAATCCGTGTGGTGTGTGCGATGCAGTCATCCCGAGTTTTTCCCCCTGGAACTGTAAGTACTTGAAACATAAACTGAAAATCGTAAGCACAAAGATTAGTGAGTTCCCCAAACTACCTCATACCATACATAATAAATCAAATACTGGGCCCCCGCCCTGCATCGGGCCTCACCCGACATCGGACCTCGCCCGACATCGGACCCGTCTCTACATTGAACCTCGCTCGGTTTACAAATATGTTATTCTCAGGCCTCGCTTGTCACTGGGCCTAGCCCACTATATACATACAATCTATATCACATAATCATGCTAACACATATAATGATCATAAACACTAGCATATGTTCCATTCCTCAGGCCTCGCCAGACATCGAGCCCCGCCCGATATACATAGGAGCACATACACAAGCAAGGGTCACATAGACTCCTAGTATCTTAGAATAACCAATAAGGTTCGGTATTGGTTCCTTAGATCCGCTAAACCCAGTAAGGAAACTCACCTCGAATGCTGAAACTCACTAAAGATCCATAGTTGCTGCCCTGACGACTCCCCAAGCTATCAGTACAAAATAACACCCAATTAACACTTAGATTTCATTCTAAATTCAATTATCCATACTTGGGGTAAAATGACCATTTTACCCCTATCCTAGCTTGATCCACGACTAAGGCCCAAATCAACAATCTAAAAGGCCCAATGCCAAAAGATCCTTTAGGGCCACTTATGGCTCAATTTTCCAAATTAGGCCCAAACCCACAATAGGGGCCTTAACCTAAAGCCTAATAAATTTCCTTAGCCCAAAAGCTTGATTTCTGATGGACCAACTAATCTTCAACCTTCTAAGCCCAACACATGGCCCAACCTAAAACCCAATATCGAAGCCTACTGATTGCGCTACGTTGGGCGTAACCCTCGCACGCCCCGCGTACCAGGCTGCTTTGCTGGATTGGGAAACTCATAAGTACACACAACATATTCCCATTTACACTGGGTGTAATCGTCAAAATGACAAAAAGTACATTAAGCATGGGTGAGTTCCAACCCAAAAGATGCTAAATATAAGACTTAGAAACCAAAACTCACTCATGGGGACCAAAAGTTAACCAAAACCAAGCTAGAAATAAATCTACGCTATAACACAACAAGTTCATAGCTGTATACCTCTAATGAGTGCCAAATGATGAAGATGTTCCGGATCTACAAGCTCTCACTCCTCTAGTGAAGCTTCAAGATGATCTCCTTCCTTCAAAGCACCAAAATACACTAAAAAAGATCTTCCAAGCTCAAGATAACTCAACAATAGAGTTAAGGTTTCGTGGAGGCTGATTAGGGACAAGAGGGAGGCTGATAGAAAAGATCCTTGGGACATAATGTTCTTTAAATAGTTCTCAAACACTAAATATTAGGGTTTTGGGGCCTGGACACATACGCCGCGTTTACCCACTCGTACGCTGCGCATACGTGCATGGCATTCCACGTTCTTTTTACTCTAGTACGTGTTGAGTACATGGGTTGGTATGCCCTGCCTATGGCACACCCAAAGCCCAAAATGAAAAAGTCCAATGACTTTAAGGCCCAAAATCAAAATAATAAAATAACCAAATTTAAATAAATACCTTAGAAATATTGGGCGTTATAGAGACTGCTTCTTCCTATTTTATGTGCACATTGACAACAACCTTTAGGTTGGATTCTTTTCTCTCTTCACCTTTGATTTGCCTAAGATACTTCTCGACTCTGTACTTAATATTGTCCCTCCACTGAGGTACCATCCCTTGCATATTCTTCGATAGAGGGCTAGGGAGTAAACCTTGGGTGAAGGCACCGATGATAAGGAATTCCACATGGACCCGAACGTTTAGCGTTGCCATAGTGAATATGTGATAATACACCCTTATCGACTCTGCCTCCTTTTTCTTGCATGCCTTTATTGAGTTCACATCTTCCTTTCCTTTCCTTAATTGCATGAAATTATTGAGAAAGAGGTATCATAACTGCTTAAAACTTGAGATACTGCCAGGTCGTAGTGCCTTGAACCATTTTTCGACATTTCCCAATAGCATAACAGGGAAATACGTGCAAGTGAACCGTATATCCATCCTCAGTGATGTCATCGTCCACTTTATAAGTGTCAACATGATCTTATGGATTGGTGGTACCGTCATACTTTGGAATGTTTGGTATCTTTGCCGAGTGTGGGACTCATAGTGCAAGATCTCCTGGCAGAAAGCAGAGCTAGTACTCCTCATTGGGGTTTCCACATGTGGGTATGGAAACCCACCGTACATCATGAATTATTGAGCATAATACGGGTTGTCGTACGTATGATTGTACATATTTTCTTGCGAGATGTATGGTTGCTGCTGTGAGCTCATTTATGTGCTTTACTACAGCTGTGAGCTCAATCCCGACTGCTGGAGCACGTACAGGTTTGACCCATGTGACTGTTGAGCGTGGGGATTTAGTTGTTGTGCCGATGACGAGTGAGGGTTAGACTCCTGTATCGATATTATGCGAGGTTTGGACTCATGCGAAGGTGACGGTTGGCAAATGGATCCCTATAATTGTTGGAAGTAGGGGTTGAACATCAGGGGTTTCTAAGTGAAGAGTGGAATGTGCGACATGCTCGCTATGGGAGAGAGCTGGTAGTTAGAAATTGGATGTTAAGTAGAAGACAATATGGTTACTAGGGACCAAGTGTTTGTCCCCGCTTGCTGTAGTAGTGATTATGGCTGAGAAACCGATGGTTGTGACTGCTGAGTCAATGGCTGTGACTGCTAATTCGGTGGTTGTGACTGTTGGGTCACCATTATTTGTGGCGCTACAATCGTGGTTGTAACCAAATGCTTTGTTGTGAAGGGTGACGGTCTCCATAAGACGATTATTGTTGTTGCTGCAATTTTCGTATGGAACCTCGTGCTTGTATTGTTGGCGTTTGGGTGGAGGCTTGTCCCTCTGATACAGATGCTTGCGTGCCATCAAACAATGACATGGATTTGAGTGGACTTGTTTCTCCTCCGCCTGATGCCTTATATCCTTTTCTAGTCATTGCCGACATCTAGATTCATATTAAGGTTATGTAACTCCAAGTACATGCCTGGATGATGCCAAATGTTGTGATATGTGATTGAGACTTAACATCGTTACTCAATGATTCCGGCTAGGTAGAATCCTGTAATCACATCAATGAAGAAATAACGCGAGCCGAGGTCCGGGAGGTGGTCCTAGGATGAAGCTCCAATGGTCTAGTTAGTATATGTGTAAGAATAAGGTGATTAGGGTTTTCGATAGTGAGAAGGTGATCCATTATTCTGGAGAAGAAAGGTTCGTTTTATACACGTTTTTCCATGCAAAAGATCCCAACAATATCATTTGTCCCATCTGGAGAAGAAATTGTTGGATTGTGCACCACTAGTGGTCGTCTGCTATTGATGCAAAAGAAACAGAGGACAATGCCATGAGCGCTACCCTTGTCGCTTTGGGAAACGACCAACCGTGTTTTGGCTTATTATGGACCGAAGATTGTCGTAAGTGTGACAACTCGAAATTTATTCCGTCGCTGTAACCCATTTCGGTTAATAAAACTTATTTTTATTAAAATTTTCCGTTAACTTTTGGGTTAGGAAAATTAATTGATGTTTTTATTTTATTTTCATAAGTGTCGAAACGAAATAAAAACTCGTGTAACACCCTCGAATTCATTTGGAAAAGTTTTTAGTTTACGACTAAGTCGGGTTACGGCCATTTAATCGGGTAAAATCGTAAACTTCGTTTAATGTCGGGATTGGGTGGATCCCCACCTGGCCGTGAACTCAACCCTATATAAGGGTTGAGTGGTCACCATTTGAACCTTTTTCCCACTCCTAAAGTTTTCTCTCTCTACTCTCTCTCTACAAGTTGAATTTTGGTCAAGAAACACCTCATTCAAGCTCCAAAATCGTAAGTAATCCTTCCTAGCTTGTTGTTTAGTTTTTTATTCAAGCATATTTGTGGTTGAATAATCCAAATACCCCAAAAACTTGTGTTTACGGTTGGGGAACACCTCCGAAAACCGTAGACACCCATAAGTGGGTTTTGAAGCCCCAAAACCCCTCCAAAACTCTTCTAGTGCTTAGCTATGGCTTCGAAACTTGCATGCATGAACTTAGAACCCCAAAATCATGTCTTTATGGGAGTAAACATGACTTTACGGTCCATGAACATTCATGAACCGTAAACACCTTTTTAAGGTGTTAAAATGCCCTTAAACACCTCCAAAAGCTTGCATAAGTGCCTAGAACCTTGTACGCTTTCATTTGAAACCCAAAATAATGCAAGAATGGGCCATGCATGAGTTTACAGCCATAAAATCATGTGTTTACAGCAATAAACTCACCAAGAACACATTCATAAATCATAAACTCTATCCAAGGGTCTTTCCAAGCTCCAAACACTTCCATAGACCTTGAATCAACCCTAGGACCCTCCTTTGTGAAGCATAAGACCTCTTAGCACCCAAAAACACCCCACCCATGAGTTTAAGGCCGTAAACTCATGGGGGATATGGTCTTTGGACCGTAAACACCCCTAAGAGTTTACACTTGAAGAGTAAACTCCTTATCAAGGCCCTACACTCCTTAGATGCAACCCATATCACTTCCAACACTTGAGATAAAGTATTTTCGCGCATCGGAGTGTATTATCGTACTTAATTAGTGGTTCAATGTCTAATTAGATACAATTGTGTATCACTTCATGTTACATAGGATCCTCGCGCGTGTTCAAGCACTAAATTGACACCAAGAGTCCTACCCCGACACATCCTCGTCTGGTGAGTTCATACCCCTACACCTTTTTCTGTGTTTTTCATGTTTTCAGGGGGAAATACAAGAAAAAGTACAAGGGAACTTGTACTCAAAACTTATTATTTCGTATGAAATGTTATATGTTCAGTATGCTTTTAACACAGAAAACCGTACTACCAACCGTTTAACTTGTAGAGTTGTCTTCGAAACTAAAACAAGGAAAACTTGTGAAATTCATTATAAAATGATATATTTTATATTTCACAAAGGATCTCATGCCATTCATAAAACAAGATTTTCATATTATTACTTGTAAATTCGTCATTCTTAAGATTGGAGACACGTCCTTGGTAACACTCCCCCGAGATACGAGAGTGTAGGACTACCCCTGTAACTAGAATCTCATGGAGGGAGAACGTGACTTGTGTGTATAGATCTATACGGGGCTGACTACCCCGCACCTTGCTGCTAGCTACATTGGGACCGACAGGTCCACGGGTGACAAAGTCATAAAATGATACTGGCCCCCGTTACGAGCCATGTCTACTTTATTGTATGGTTATGGAACTCGCAACTTAGATAATGGAGATTTACTTTAGTAATAATAAACCTAGTGAACTAACCTCAAAGTAACAACTATTTTGATTACTATAGGGTATCAGTAATACCCTTAGGAATTAGTTTACTACCTACTTATTAGTTTTATATACGTGTTAAAACTAACGTACTTTTCAAGGATAACCAATTTTTTAGGGAAACTTCACTTAACAATACAAGTATGGTAGATACTTGTACACTTCATTCCGGATCGATAACCAACCACCAACTTTTAAGGAAAATAAGGGTTTTTCCTAGGATAACTTTACTTTTCATGAGCAGGCTGTTTAACAAATGAATAACCAAACTACTTTTATAAGAAAATATGGGATTTTATTGGGGAAAAAACTTTTCATAAAACCAAAGGAAACTTATTCTTTTACCAGAAACAAATGGCTTATGAACTCACCAACTTTATGTTGATATTTTTAAAACTGCTTGTATTCTCAGGTTCACGTTAGACATGTTCTTCGATCACTTTTGGAGAAGACGGAGCATATAGGAGTCTCGTCTTTACTTTTGATTATATGTTGATGTACATAAACTATGTTTTCTATACTTGTAAACAAATGTAAATATTATTATGTAATGTAATGGTTGTGTTTACTATGCTTACTATGTACAATGGTTGTGATACTACGTATAACGTCCTCCGCCCCGGAACGTTTCTGCCTTCGGTTTCGGGGTGTGACAATAAGGAATTGGACCTAGACGTGAGGGAACCAAGCATCGGCCTCCCAACACATGGGCAAGGGCCTGGGTTTGGCGCTAGGACGAGCTGCAACCGTCAACTAGGTTGTCCTAAAGATAGTGGTTATGTTATCTTTGATGTATTCCTATAGGGATACATTAACAATTACATTTTAAAGTTCATCTCTTCACTCTTTCATTTTCTGAAAAGCGGGTAATTACATTTTAAGTTTTAAAATTCTCAAGTGCTTCCTTTTATACATTACAAATCAAAACACCATTCATAAAATCGTCACATATTCTATTACATAAATCAGTCTTCAACAACTTCATTATAGAAAAACACTGTTCAATGGTCGAGGTTGCGACGAGCAAAACCCAAGTTAGTTTTACTACTTTATAAACCCAAAGAAAAGAGAGGTGCTTCCCCATATCCACCAACAAACAAGAGTCGTCCGCAATTCCCTTCAAGTTGACAAATTTATCATCATGAAGCAAAGAGTGATTATCGATATCAAGTTGCTCCATTAAGATTCACCCTTTCTGAATCGTGAAAATCATTTTTGTATATCTCGCTTAACTTCAACAACTTTGATCTATCAAACATATAAAAGGAGTCACATGGACTAAAAGCCACCATGCTCTCTATCAATTTGGTGCAAACTTCACTAAATCGATCACCAAAATCTTGAATTTGCATATATAAAACTATGTTAAAAACCACAACTTAAAAATGATCCTATTGTGTTTAAAGATAAACAAAAAACTTTGATAAATCGATAAAGTAAAACAAAATTGAGTTAACTAATTAACTTAATTGCTTCATTGTGATGATCGTCGGCCGGAATTGTTGTTAGACTCTACTAGAGCAACGATTGAGAATGATGAGAAGGGTTGGGCAGAAGGGAAAGGCACTAGGGGTTCGATCGAGCCTTCTACTTTGTAACTTCTTTTCCTATGTCAATTTATTTTTATTTTTGTAATTTTGTTATTTCTTTTTCATTAAAAGATTGTGCTTATATATTTTGGGCTATTTTAAAAGAATGCTCTATGATATTTGGACTTTAAATATTTTAGATTTATAATATAAGGTAACCCATATTTTTACCGGGTTAAGGGTTAACTCTGTAATATAAAAAAATTATGAAAAATAAATACTTTTTGAAAAATTTTGAGAGGTCATACAGGCTACCCTATGCACGGACATGAATCGTCCCCTGTTTGATCTCTTTGTAATCGGTTATTCAGCTGTTTTCTAGTTCTTTTTTTCATTTTAATATTTATATGGTTGCTTATTTAAGGAAAAAAAACATTGGAAGTAAAGCAATTCATGAGGAATAAAATCCACTGCAAGATCTTATTGACATATCTTTTGGCACAAAATGATCCATATCGCAAATTCGCAGAAGTTATTTCACAGTTTCGTTGTAGTTTTTTTATACAAAAGAGATTAAAATGTTTTATTGTGTACGCATGATGGGGATTTCCTATAAAAGTTGAATACTTCATGTAATAATTATATCAATGATTAATAAAAATAAATAATAGTAAAAGATAATGGGAAAGGGTTAACACACAACCTGGACAAAATGGTTTTAGATTCAAGTTAAGCAAAGATGGAGAGTACAAGGTACACATTCTACGTCACAAGATTGATTCTGTCTGTACCCCTTTTACGGAATAAAAATCAATTGGTCTAAGGCAGTTCCATTCAAAATACGTTGCTTTACATGGAGAGCAGTATTAGACAGACTCCTAGTGGTATTAAATCTTGTAAGAAAAGGGATGAAAGTAAAATCAACTTTATAGTCTTCTATCAAGACCTAACTATTATGAATGTAGTCTTCTACCAAGACCTAACTGTTCTGAATGTAGTCTTCTACCAAGACCTAACTGTTCTGAATGTAGTCTTCCACCAAGACTTAACTGTTCTGAATGTAGTCTTCTACCAAGACCAAGCTGGATTAGTATTACCCTTTGGAACAAGTGCAACTAACAATGTTAACTGAAGACATCCGTAGATGTACATTTACCTCTGTTGCTAACAGCTGGGTATAGGAATAGTCAGTCCCCAAAAGTATACCTGTAATGGTATCAACCGTTGACATCCGTGGATGTGCTTTTACCTTTGTAGCTAACAGAGATTCTAGGAATGGTTAGTCCCGCAACGTATCCTTGGGTACTAGGATATTAAATCCAATCTATCTCGTCGATTATGTGATTGAATCACAAGGTAAAGATAAGAATGAGGATTATATAACAGAATCTATACATATAAAATGTACTAGTAATTCCTGTAAGTGTACTCATGTACATGTGATCATGTGACCATATCTATGTAATAGTATGGTAAGGTACTATAATCTTCTAGCTGTAGTGTACGTGCTCTCTATCTAGCAAGTATAGTAATATACTGTAATGTTCTAGCTGTAGTGTACATGCTCTCTATCTAGTAAGTATAGTAATGTACTGTAATGTTATAGCTGTAGTGTACGTGCTCTCTATCTAGCAAGTATAGTAATGTTATGTAATGTTCTAGAAAGTATGACTCATGAATGAACTGACTCATTGTATAGTATTGCGTTCTAGTATTAGTTCTAGTATCATCCTAAACTACCCATATGGTAGCTTACTAGTAATATAACTGGTACGTATGAACATGGATGTATACCCTTGCTACCCAAGGGCATTGGATGAACTGGAAGGGCCTTTATGACTATATATGTACATATGATATATAACTAATATTTAAACAACCTTCGGACGGATACTCGATATCCCACCAGACCACATCTCAAGCGCAAAAAGGAAATAGGGTGGATAGCCTTCCTAAATCTTTTAAACATTTCTCATATAACTATACATATATAGGCATGTAATTTATAATATAAAAGCATAAAGTAAGTTTTGTAAAACCTTTAAACATAATTATTATCTTAAGAAAAGATCGACTTGATGTCAATCTATAAAACAATTTGAAGTAAAAACAGTTTGAAGTAAGACAGTTTGAAGTAAAACGTTTTGATAACAGCTTAGAGTAAAACAGATCGGAGTAAAATGGTTTGAAATAGGATCATACAGTGTGTAATGAACCGTTTAATAAGGATTTTTAAACATATAAAACATTTAAGAAAATCATTTGAGGAACCTGTTTGGTAAGAATGGTTAAAGTGAAGTGAATCATTTGAATGTTGCATATTAATCACATGTGATTGATATAATAACTAGCATAATTCTACTTATTAATCACATGTGATTGATACAATAATTAGCATGATTCTACTTGTATCCCCCCCCCCCCCCCCCCATAAAACATTTAAAAACATTTAAAACATTTGTTAAGGGTATGAACTCACATGTGGTTCGTGGATCGGAAAGAAGTGTCGGATAAGTGCTTAGTGTCAAGTGAAGACTTAGACACGCACAAAGATCCTAATAACATATAAGGATATATGTATATACATAATTAGTCTTTAAACAACTAATAAACAAAGTTAAAACACTCTAGGAGATGTTAAACACTTTATACAAGTGTTAAAAGTCTCAAGGTTTGCATCTAAGTGTTGTAGGGAAAGGCTAGTGTGTTTGGGGTTCAAGGGTAACTCTTAAAATGAGTTTACTCCCTAAGGATCAACACCCCTTGAGTTTACGGTCGTAAACTCTTGAGTTTACGGCCGTAAACTCCAAATCTTTTGACCATTTGGTGATTTGAAGTCTTCTAGGCTATTCCAAGCATTCCTACTTCACGAATTAGCCTTAGGAAGTGTTGTGTGGCATCAAAACACTCCTAAATGGAGTTTACGGTCTAAGGACCATTTCTCATGAGTTTACTACCTTAAACTCCTAAGTTTATGGTATTTTGGGTTTTCAAGTCCTTAGTTCAATCATGGTACTAGCCTATGTTAGATTTAGCCGTAAGAACCAACTATGGGACTTTAAATGGATATTTACCCACTTTTTGGTGTGTTCACGGTTTTGGAACATCCCTAAACCGTAAACACATAAAATTGGGGGTTTTGGTGCTTTTTCAAGGCTTAAACACAAGAAGGAATGGTTTAAACATGTCAAGGATGTTCTATACATCAACTAGGGCTTAGATTTGGGACTTAGGCACACTTTGGTGCCTCTTTATGGTGTTTACCGCCCAAGAACATTCTTGGACCGTGAACACCTCCAAACTTGTGTTCTTGACAAATTTCCTTGGTATAAACATGCATAGCTAGCTTTAAATGACTCTAGGATAGAAGTACTTACATAAGGAAGCTTGAATTGAGCTAAAAGGCCAAGAACACTTAGTGTGTGTTCTTGGTGTTTTGGAAAATCTAAACAAAAACCGGAAAGGATGAATAGATGCACAAACACTAGATTAATTGTTTTACTAACTTGAAAGGATTAAAACACTTACAAGATTGAAGATTTGGAATTAAATCTTGGATGATACCTGAGAGGATATTTTGGAGTTTACTTTTTTGACTTTTGGGGAGTAAACACAAATGACTAACTTTTTGGGGAGTAAACTCATACATAGGCATGAGTTTACGGTTTTGGTGATTTCTAAACCCAAAACATAAAAGTTTGGTTGGGTGTTTCTAATACGTGAAGTGTTTGCGGTTTTCAAAAATCAAAACCCGAGACGACACTTTCTTACACCCGTTCGCTTAAAAATAATATTAAAATAATCAAACGAACTTTATTTTTTGTTAAAAATAAGAAATAATGACATTGACTTATGACACGAAGTGGTTGACTTTTAGGGTTTGACCGAATGGAAATTTCGGGTTGTCACATCATCCCCCTGTTAAGGGAATTTAGTTCCGAAATTAGAATTTAGGTAAGGAAGTAGGTACGAATGATCGAGTCGAGATAAGGGAACATCCTAATCGATTGGTTCTAGCGCTCCTAAGTGAAATCGGGTCCTCGGTTGGTATCCCAACGAACCTTCACTAACGGGAGACTGCGTTGCTTCGTCCGCTTGACCTCTCGGTCAAGGGTCACTGCATTTCAAATACGAAGGCGAGGATCTCTACGAGTGGACTTACAAGAGTCCTAATGGAAAGGTAAGGTTTCACGATCGAGACGTGAAGAGTAGAATGTATGTTACCGAGTTTGCGGAGTACGTCTAGGTTGTGCGAGGTACAGGACCGATTCTGGTACGAATCCCGGAGGTCCTATCTATCTTGGATTTAGCTTTCCACGCTTTAGGAAACGTATTAAGCCATTCCCAAGTGATTTTTTTTCCTAAAGGACTTGGTCTCTCACTTGGAATCTCCAAGGTTTTTTTTTCTTGCTAAACTTCCCAGTCAAGGGCCACCCCTTGCTGGGTCAAGGTCGAAAGGGTTTCTGTAATTTGTGAGGAGTTTTGAATGAACTAAGAAAGTAGGTCTGTAAGACCTAGAATTTGGCGTATGACTGTCGGCGTCTCTGGTGTCGACAATTTCTCAACGGTTTTGACAAATTGTAAGAGTACTCAAAATTCCCACATCACTAACAGTGTATCATAGGAACTTGACTCTTCAATTTCAAAACTTGTGCTTAGAGAACTTCGCGAAGGTTCCTCTGAAGGTAATGTTTCCATAGGTTCTTTCTTACTACGAGGGTAGATAAGTAAGTCATTACATGGGGTAATGCCAAACTGATCCAAGTAAGAAAGGTGTACCCTACTCATTTAAACTCATGAATACTATGGTCGTACTGGTCCTATCCTAAGGGTATCACTATGGACTCGAAGTGTCCGCATCGAGTTCAGGAGATAGTCTTCCGGACATCTTTCTCTAACACTCGAACTGGTGATATTCGGATCTCATATCCATTCCTGGAAGTAATTCTTTCCTTGCGTTTGTTCGACCATTTCATTTATGCGAGGCTGAGATAACGATTTCTATGAAAATCTTGACCGAGTCCTCGGTATCCGAGGCACATTATGATGTAACCCGACGATCTCTGGGAGAATAAGACTGGGGTTCTCCAGGGTGAGAAGCCTAGTCTTCTAATTTCTCTTTCTGTTTAGTTCGTTAAGTTGTCCGGGCTGTTCTTGTGTCTCCGTAGGTGTTTAGATTATAGGGCGATCTGCTTACAAGGGTCCTAGTGGGAGTTAAGTTTGTTCACATGACGATGTGATTACTCGTAGACTTAAGCAGTTCTCTGTCCTGAAGTTCATATTAGAATTCATACTTGGTTCACAATCACCATTTCGTGTATACGAGTCATATATAATTAAGATTGAAAAGGTAGTCGAATAACTGATTCTTCTTTAAGCTCACATCCCATCGGGGAAAAGAATTTAAAGTGGAATCATCAATTCTAAACCTGTAGAACCTTGATTATATATCACTCTTATGCATACATTCCTCAGTGATAGATCAACCGCATGAATCCATGGATTAAACTTGACGTACTGCACTACTGGTACTTCGGGGGTTTCTTCGGAAAGTAGGGAACTATGAGGTACTCCTGGCATGAGTACTTTGGTGTTATGGTATGACGGTTTCGCTCAAAGACGTTTACTGAAAAGGAGACGTACGTATGAAGCTGTTTTTGTGAGGATCACATTGAACCGAGTAGTATGATAATGTCGAAATCATACTGAAACTTAAAGACATTAGATTTGAACATAAGACGTTTACAGACAAAACACAACCGTGCAACCATGAACAGAGTTACAGTACTTTAGACTTACAACAAGACCATTTCTGCGAATAAGGTATACTACAAAAGACAAGTATACGCAGCACGAGTATCCCTATACAGACAGGATCTCGCAAACGGTAAGACTCTAGTTGCACTAGTTTTGGATAGTTTATAAGTCTGCTACAACGAAACGCCTGAATTACATTAACGTGGGTTCCGGAGCAGGTTCTCCCACAGCTGTGATCCGGAGAATCTTCGCATCTGCACCAGAGTTCTTTGATATAGGGCAATCCTTCTTGAAGTGCCACATCTCACCGCATTGGTGGCATGACTGGCTAGTACTAGCATTGGTGACGGGAGTGCGATGTTTAGCCAGTGTTATGTGGACACAAGTGCCTTCCTCATTACTCCACCTTGGAAACTTCTTCCTAAAGCGTTCAGCTTTATCACTACTTTTTTGTGTAGGGTCGATCCTGATGACAGGGACCTGAGTGATGGGTCGTGCTGGTGCTCCATAACGACGAGCATGGTGCCCTATTTTTAGGCAATTGCAACATTGCATGTCATGGAAGGCCCCATGATGATGAAAACTACACTTGTCACACTTCGGGAGTTTTCCCTCGTATGGCCTGCTCGGTACGGGGATGGAAGGGGTTTCCACTTGTTGCTGTTGCATGACCAGCTTTTGGGATTTCTTGCGTTCTTTCTGGGCTTGACGCTTTCGTTTCTTGTTCTTTGTTTTTCGGCTTTGCGAGCCTGTGATTGTTACTGTTTGATGACATCCTGGATTGATACTACAATCAGAATCTTTAATCCCTTTATCAGTATTGCTTGCGTTGTTAGCGCTTCAACATGTAAGGACAGCTGTCACGGCAGCCATCACAACAGTTGTAATTGTGGTTTGTAAAGAAGCAGCATCCATAGGAAAAGCGGAGGTTTCGTTGCTCGGCTGATTGTTTCCGGATGATGACATGATTCTGTAACACGAAATATAAGGATTTTGTGAGCGATTCTGGTTGACCCTTGATGTACTTAGATTGTTCATGAAAAGAGTACGACTATGTTCTCGAAAGTTTGACCTACATCCCTATGATACAGTCCTAGTACGGAATGGAAGTATGATCGCGGAGGTTTGACCTACATCCCTATGATGCAGTCCTAGTAATGAGTAGAAGTAAGTTCGTAGAATGGTCTCAAGACGTTTGACGTTCGAGCCGAGGTATCGTGGGTTGGTGAATAACAAGATCCAATCCACTAAAAGAGACTTGGAAATGTCTCCGGAGTTAAATTACTATAGTCCAATGACTTGACTAAAGCAGGTTTCAGATAGACTCCAATGAAAGTATGATATGAGTACTTGAATGAAGGATGACATAGAAGTTAGCCGGCTGTCAATATCTTTGATGTTCACGATGTAAAGATTTGGAGAAATGACCTTGTAAAGGTCTTACATCATATCTAGAGAAGATAGTTCTTGAAAGCGTAAAGACCTAACCAAAGTACTTACAGTACAAGATAATTTCATAGAAAATACCACATCTGGCATAAACAGAAAAACATTCCTTTTTAACCAGGAAAATAAAGTAAAACATTTATTACTGGCAACGGTAATCCCTCTAGTGAACTATCAGTTCAGCCAGTTGACGTTCTACATCGAGTAGGTGTCTTTCGTACACCCTCTGTCGTACTCGGAGTTCTATGACTTCGGCTTGGGATTCAGCTAGTAACTGTAGCAGGGTTTCATGGTTTCTCTCAGATCTCTCGTGAGCATCTTCTAGACGAATGGTGCGGAGGGTATGCATTCTCGCACTGGCGGCAACTTCAGTAATCTGATGTAGGGCTGTCCTACCTTGAATCTCATTTCGGGCCACTCTGCGGACCAGGATTGGCAAGCTTCTGTCTGTCGAGCCCCCATTGCTCAGGTCATAAAAGTTTCGATCACCATCAAATGCCATGGGCTGATCTTGTCCTTGGCTCCATGTTTCCAAACATTCCACCCATGGAGGTGTCGGGCCATGAAAAGCCAGACGAGGGTTAGGAATTTGAACGGGAGCTGCCTGGGGTAGATCTTCAACCTCGGGTTCGGAATTAGCACCATCCGAAAGTTCTTCATCATGGTGATCATTCACAGGGATAGGATGATCATTTTCTAGCTCTTCTTCAAACCATCCAGCAATAACTTCATTCGGAAGGAACAAGTTGCCGTGGGGATGGAGTCCAGCCATGTTATCTACGCGAGATTTGGGGTAAGAAAATAATTATTAGACGGACTATCTAGATAATTAGTTAGAAAATCTTCATCAGTTACATCGCTATTTGTGAAATGCATACCAGTTATATGTAATTTAAACAGGATAGACCTTCAAATAAGTGGCCTTAATTCCAAATTCACACGGAATAGGGGTAAGGAAAATTTTTCACAGATTCTAAGTTTATAACATCCTAATTACATATAGCCTTAGTGTATCCACTTAACAACTATCAACTTAGTAATGAAGATCCCGTTTTAATTCTCAAGTATAAAGTACTTATAGTAACACCAAATACTCCTATAGTATTTTAAATTTTTAATGTTATGTTCTATTGTTCTCATTGTGGTAGGGTTGGTAAGATTTTAGCATTGTTGCAACCACACAATTAAACTTAGGCACATGCTAGTCAACCCTCGGATAATATAGGTGATCAGGCTATATCTTCCCAATTTTGACCATATGTCTCTAAGCCCACTTGTGTTGCCCAACGATCGTAATTATTTTGTACTATCCTAGTGACACTAATTTTAGTATGAATGCAGCACGTATACTCACTTAAATATTTTATTATTTAAAGTATAAACTCTGGGTTATAGTATTTAATCCCTTATGTATTTATAGTTAGTATATCTTTTATGGGTTGATATACTTAATTCACTATAAACAATGCTCTGATACCAATCTATCACACCCCAAAACCAAGAACGACGGAAACGTTCTGGGGCGGAGGACGTCATATACAGTAGCACAACAATGAAAAGTAGTAAACAAGCAAAAACATCATCCATTGTATTAATAATATAATTATTATACAAGTTTCCTGTCAAATTTTGATAAACACAAAAGCATAAATCAAAATGAAAGATGAGTCTTGAACAAGCTCCATCTTCCTTTCTCCTTGCATCGGTACCTGTCTGATGACCTGAGGATACAAGTAATTTTGAAAGCGAGTATCAGCTTTAAAGCTGGTGAGATCATAAGTATTTAGTGTCTTAATTTGTACGTAAGTATTTGTATGTAAAAATTTGTATATGAACTGTAAGTATGAAGAGGTTTGTAAAACAACTGTAAACATTTGAAAAACCCTAGAAATCCCTATAATTCCTATTAGTAATAAAAGGAGTCTTCTACCAAGACTTAACAGTTCTCAATGTAGTCTTCTATCAAGACCTAACTATTCTGAATGTACTCTTCTACCAAGACCTAACTGTTCTGAATGTAGTCTTCTACCAAGACCTAACTGTTCTGAATGTAGTCTTCTACCAAGACCTAACTGTTCTGAATGTAGTCTTCTACCAAGACTTAATTGTTCTGAATGTAGTCTTCTACCAAGACCAAGCTGCATTAGTATTACCCTTTGGAACAAGTGCAACTAACAATGTTAACTGAAGACATCCGTAGATGTACATTTACCTCTGTTGCTAACAGCTGGGTATAGGAATAGTCAGTCCCCAAAAGTATACTTGTAATGGTATCAACCGTTGACATCTGTGGATGTGCTTTTACCTCTGTAGCTAACAGAGATTCTAGGAATGGTCAGTCCCGCAACGTATCCTTGGGTACTAGGATATTAAATCCAATCTATCTCGTCGATTATGTGATTGAATCACAACGTAATGAGGATTATATAACAGAATCTATACATATAAAATGTACTAGTAATTCCTGTAAGTGTACTCATGTACATGTGATCATGTGACCATATCTATGTAATAGTATGGTAAGGTACTGTAATCTTCTAGCTGTAGTGTACGTGCTCTCTATCTAGCAAGTATAGTAATATACTGTAATGTTCTAGCTGTAGTGTACGTGCTCTCTATCTAGTAAGTATAGTAATGTACTGTAATGTTATAGCTGTAGTGTACGTGCTCTCTATCTAGCAAGTATAGTAATGTACTGTAATGTTCTAGAAAGTATGACTCATGAATGAACTGACTCATTGTATAGTATTGTGTTCTAGTATTAGTTCTAGTATCATCCTAAACTACCCATATGGTAGCTTACTAGTAATATAACTGGTACGTATGAACATGGATGTATACCCTTGCTACCCAAGGGCATTGGATGAACTGGAAGGGCCTTTATGACTATATATGTACATATGATATATAACTAATATTTAAACGACCTTCGGACGGATACTCGATATCCCACCAGACCACATCTCAAGCGCAAAAAGAAAATAGGGTGGATAGCCTTCCTAAATCTTTTAAACATTTCTCATATAACTATACATATATAGGCATGTAATTTATAATATAAAAGCATAAAGTAAGTTTTGTAAAACCTTTAAACATAATTATTATCTTAAGAAAAGATCGACTTGATGTCAATTTATAAAACAATTTGAAGTAAAAACAGTTTGAAGTAAGACAGTTTGAAGTAAAACGTTTTGATAACAGCTTAGAGTAAAACAGATCGGAGTAAAATGGTTTGAAATAGGATCATACAGTGTGTAATGAACCGTTTAATAAGGATTTTTAAACATATAAAACATTTAAGAAAATCATTTGAGGAACCTGTTTGGTAAGAATGGTTAAAGTGAAGTGAATCATTTGAATGTTGCATATTAATCACATGTGATTGATATAATAACTAGCATAATTCTACTTA
Organism: Lactuca saligna; assembly: GCF_052625555.1. Lineage (NCBI taxonomy): Eukaryota > Viridiplantae > Streptophyta > Magnoliopsida > Asterales > Asteraceae > Lactuca > Lactuca saligna. Next base: position 86,571,940 of record NC_136425.1, read on the forward strand.
TTAATCACATGTGATTGATACAATAATTAGCATGATTCTACTTGTATCCCCCCCCCCCCATAAAACATTTAAAAACATTTAAAACATTAGTTAAGGGGTATGAACTCACCTGTGGTAAGTGGATCGGAAAGAAGTGTCGGATAAGTGCTTGGTGTCAAGTGAAGACTTAGACACGCACAAAGATCCTAATAACATATAAGGATATATGTATATACATAATTAGTCTTTAAACAGCTAATAAACAAAGTTAAAACACTCTAGGACATGTTAAACACTTTATACAAGTGTTAAAAGTCTCAAGGGTTGCATCTAAGCGTTGTAGGGAAAGGCTAGTGTGTTTGGGGTTCAAGGGTAACTCTTAAAATGAGTTTACTCCCTAAGGATCAACACCCCTTGAGTTTACGGTCGTAAACTCTTGAGTTTACGGCCATAAACTCCAAATCTTTTGACCATTTGGTGATTTGAAGTCTTCTAGGCTATTCCAAGCATTCCTACTTCACGAATTAGCCTTAGGAAGTGTTGTGTGGCATCAAAACACTCCTAAATGGATTTTACAGTCTAAGGACCATTTCTCATGAGTTTACTACCTTAAACTCCTAAGTTTATGGTATTTTGGGTTTTCAAGTCCTTAGTTCAATCATGGTACTAGCCTAGGTTAGATTTAGCCATAAGAACCAACTATGGGACTTTAAATGGATATTTACCCACTTTTTGGTGTGTTCACGGTTTTGGAACATCCCTAAACCGTAAACACATAAAATTGGGGGTTTTGGTGCTTTTTCAAGGCTTAAACACAAGAAGGAAGGGTTTAAACATGTCAAGGATGTTCTATACATCAACTAGGGCTTAGATTTGGGACTTAGGCACACTTTGGTGCCTCTTTATGGTGTTTACGGCCCAAGAACATTCTTGGACCGTGAACACCTCCAACCTTGTGTTCTTGACAAATTTCCTTGGTATAAACATGCATAGCTAGCTTTAAATGACTCTAGGATAGAAGTACTTACATTAGGAAGCTTGAATTGAGCTAAAAGGCCAAGAACACTTAGTGTGTGTTCTTGGTGTTTTGGAAAATCTAAACAAAAACCGGAAAGGATGAATAGATGCACAAACACTAGATTAAGTGTTTTACTAACTTGAAAGAGTTAAAACACTTACAAGATTGAAGATTTGGAATTAAATCTTGGATGATACCTGAGAGGATATTTTGGAGTTTACTCTTTTGACTTTTGGGGAGTAAACACAAATGACTAACTTTTTGGGGAGTAAACTCATACATAGGCATGAGTTTACGGTTTTGGTGATTTCTAAACCCAAAACATAAAAGTTTGGTCGGGTGTTTCTAATACGCGAAGTGTTTGCGGTTTTCAAAAATCAAAACCCGAGACGACACTTTCTTACACCCGTTCGCTTAAAAATAATATTAAAATAATCAAACGAATTTAATTTTTGTTAAAAATAAGAAATAATAACATTGACTTATGACACGAAGTGGTTGACTTTTAGGGTTTGACCAAATGGAAATTTCGGCTTGTCACACCAAGTAAGATAGCAGACGGGGTGATATCTCAATCGTTCTCCTGGTTCAAATTTAGAACATCGAAGGTGACAGGTAGATGGATAGATTGGAGTATTTCATCATTTTGTTAAAACTTTGATCTATTTTATTTCATGTACCTGTTTTATTATTATTATTATTATTATTATTATTATTATTATTATTATTATTATTATTATTATTATTCATGTACCGTTTCTAAAATGAATTTAATGGTAAACTTTTAACCGTGTTCATGATTAAAAATATTAATATTAATATCAAAATAAATTGAAACCACAAGTATTCTATATTTAAGAAAAATCTTTCTACCCGGTCTATGATTGTCACATGTTCATTTAGATGCGAGAGAAATAGCATAAAGAAATAAAGATTATATATAAGATAAGATGTGGCCTTTCCTTTTCTAATTTTTGTGTTCCATCCACTCTTTTTCCATCTCTAACTCACATGCATGCACAACCATATATATAAATATGCACCCACCACCTTCTCTCACTACTTGTACATTTTGCTTCCTCTAACCCTATATTTTCTCTCCATGAATTTTTCAATCTTTATGTGGTTGGTATTATGGTGGTGAGTGGTTATTATTGGGTTTGTAATTTTACACCTAGCCAGCCATGGAGGCTGCCATAGAACAAACCACCACCACCACCACCGGTGGTGGTCTTGATGGTGATGGTGATGCTCGAACCAAGGATATCACCAACATCTCTAAAGGCAAACGAACCAAGCGTCAAAGGCCACAATCTCCAATTCTTTTCACAATTGCATCCGCCAACAATAACGATATAAATGACTCTCCTGTATCATCTTCTGGTTTTCCGGCAGGTAGCACCACCACGGAAGATGAAGACACTGCCGAATCCCTAATCCTCCTCTCGAAAGGCCAGTCCTTGGACCTTTCTTCAAGAAAAAGCAAAGACGATTACGATGGAATGTTCAAGTTTAATAGCAAAAGGTACATACATACGTCGACCACCGGAAACACTGGCATTTTTGTTTATGAATGCAGGACATGCAACCGAACTTTTTCTTCATTTCAAGCTCTCGGAGGCCATCGAGCCAGCCATAAGAAACCTAAAAATAATGAAGACATGAGAAAACCACCACCCTACATTGCCGATAACATTAATGAATCACCAACGGAGTTTCCATTCAGGAATCACAATTCTTCCGTTTCTCTTCAATTAAACAACCGAGTTTCATTCACCAAGTCCTCCTCCAAGCTTCATGAATGCTCAATTTGTGGCACAGAATTTAATTCTGGACAAGCATTGGGTGGTCATATGAGGCGTCACCGGGTGGCAGGCGGCGGCAACAAAGGTGGCAATAACAGCACCACCGGCCACGCAAACACCACCACCTTATCTTTGATTCCGTTCAGTCCGATGACCACCGCGCGCGCAGAGACCTATGAGAATAAGTCGAGGAATAATGCGTTGTGTTTGGATCTTAACCTTCCGGCCCCACGGGAAACCACCGTAGCAGCCGCCGATGACGATCAACGTCAAAAACGGGGATTTACATTCTCACCGACGGGGGAAAATGAGAATAAACAACAGGCCGTTCGTTTGTCCGCTGCCCCAACATTGGTGGATTGTCATTACTGAATACTTATTTATTTATTTATTTATTTATAACTTGTACTATCTTGTGATTTTGTGAAGGTAGATGTGAAGTCATCATCATACCCCCACCAAAAATTGTAAATTATTTTCTCACCGATTTAGTTTGTTGATATTTTAAATATATGTAAATGTATGAAAGTTCAATTTTGTTGAAATACCTTTGTATTATTACTACCACATTTTTTTGAATGTTATATTGTTTGATTCACGATCAATGAATTTATGATTACTAAGTTGAAAATTACTACGAATTTTTGTAGCATTACCAAGTGGTTAGGTATTTTTACACTATTATTTGGCGTATATAATAATCATATATTTTTTATATGTTTTAAAACTAGAACTATAAAACATATGTAACCGTTAGTTATGTGCATGTTCTACATATCTTTCAAGCTAGATGATTTGATTGCAAATCATTTATGAAAAATGATACCTAAGCAAGAGAGATCCGAGACATAAATAGAATCAAACTATTAACAAAAGTTGTTTGAGATCCCGTAACACTAAGAATTATATATTAGAATATCATTAATAATCGATATATACCTAGTTGAATTCAATAATGGGATAAAGGATATTTATTATGGGATTTATAGGTTACAAAAATCATATTTTGGTGGAATACTTAAACCCTAAGTTCAAATGCAACCTAAAGGATCCATGTTTTCACTATTGAATGCAATAACCAATTGAACATTAAAAACCCTACAAGAACCTTCATATTTTCAAAAATAACAAAAGAGTTTAGGGTTACATACATTTTGATTATACTAGTAGATAATCAATCACAATCCCTTTTATAGTGACTTGGAAGCTAGCACCAGAATTCTCGTGTCTCTGATGGTTCACACCGAATTCTAACAACAAGGAGGCTTAAAGAGAGAGGAACGTTCATGTTTCTAGGCTAAAGCACTAAAGATGATGCAATAGTCTAGGTTAACATTTGTAACTCATTTTGAAGTAATAAAGATGAATTATGTAATTCTTATGTGAATTTTGTGCTTGCTTACTTAATTATTATGATTTAATAAGTTTAGAATAAAAATAAGCATCAAAATAAAATGTTAGATAAACCCAATATCTATGTAGAAAGTTGTAGTGGTTGAAATAAGGATCCCGAAGATATAAATAATACCAAAATCCGAGTTATAACGAAGTAGTTATGACATGTCGAAGTTTCGCGACAGAACCAACACAACGCTATGTGACGTAAAAAGTGAATTTTCGTTAAAGTGATTTTTAGCCTTAGTGATCTAAATGAAAATCGTAGATTTCGTTAAACCGAGAGCATGCATAAAAAGAACGCCCAAATCTGACTTCGTATGAGGAAGTTATGATTTTTCTAAGTTTCGACTTAGCAGTTTGCAACCGAAAACTCGAAATTTAGACCGAGTGAGTTTTAACCGAAATAATCTAAACGAGAATCGAAGATCTTGTTGATTGTTGTTTAATAGTAAAAAGAAAGATGTAAACGAACATCGGATGAAGAAGTTATGAATTTTTAACGAACTTTTCATATCCCGACCTGTTAAAAATATAACTTTAAAAATAAACTCAAAATTAGCCGACGGAGTCTAAACAAAAGTTGTAGATCATAGTCTCACCTACGCGTGGATATAAAGAATGTCAAAGACGGAGTTCGTATGCAGAAGTTATGGAATTTAGAAGTGTGGAAATTCGGAGTACGCCCAAGGTACTCATGTTCATGGTCTGAGTTGGGCCACGTAGTCTACTACTCTGTATGGTCGACATGTATACGTAGATCCGATGCATCCGAGATGATCCAACCATATGCCCAGCGTACTGGACCGCCTTATAGTACGCCCAACGTACAAGGATATTACGCCCAGCGTAAATCGAGGTTCCAGCCCCTATAAATAGAACTCGAGGGTAGGCGGATTTTGTTTAATTTCTTTACACCTTTACACCCCTAAACTCTCTCCTAAATTGCAAGAAATACCCCCGAAGCCTAGTATATCGTCCTAACACCCGAAGCAAGTCCCGACGCTCCGAAGTACCCGAGAAAATAATATTTTCAAGCCGAAACTCTGCCCGTGTGAAGCCCAGTTTTTGAGAAAAGACATCAGTTTCATCGAAGAATATGATTTTAAGAGACGAGGTGCTGCCCATTTATCTTCTTAACAAGTGAGTGTGTAGTCACTTTCATCTTATAGATAGATCTGAAGTATTTTCTATAAAAATACGTGTTATGTGTAATTATATTGTTTGTTTATTTGAAATGAATGTTGAATGAATATTTATATAGGTTGTAAACTGTATATGTATTTTTATCTACAAAAATGTTGGGTAAAAAATGGGTAGATAGTTGATGTGTGAAGAAATAAATTGATGAGATGCCTCAATGTTATTGTAATCCAATCATCTAGCGGAGTATGAATGACAACCACAGACTTTTATAGATAGTCCCGTGGAAGGCTGGCAGACTCACAACATCTAGGTGTTAATGAGCTTGAGTGTTCATTTGTTGTACTCCATCCCCTACATGGTTTCCTTATTTGACATAAATTGCCGAGGAATCCCCTAAACTAGTGTTGTCACCCCGATGAAAATCCTTAGACTAGATCCCTTGTGATAGGTGTTTAGGGACGTAAAGTGAGGATAACGGGAATGGGTAATCAGGGTTATTTTTGGTTGATAAAATTAATATATTTATTTTGGATTAATAAATTTATTGTTGAGTGATGAAATTAATAAATTTATTTTTGTTGATGAAATTAATAAATTTATTTATTTGTGGGTTGAAAACCCTATATGCTCACCAAACTCCCAAGTCTGATCCACTCAGTTTTCTGTATTATAGGTAGTGGACCCCGAGCGTAGTTTGGAGGTTGAAGAGTGATTTTTGAATTATAAGCCAGTAGTTATAAATATCTGTTGTAAGGCTTATAATTTATTGTTTATGCTTTTGGTCTGTTTCAGATCATGATATCCCGAGGTTTTTGATATATAATGAAAATATTTATTTCTTTAAGAAATGTTTTGTTAAAATTTTATTATATTTTGTTTTGGGAACAAATTCTGCAACATCTTTTGGAAAATTACTCTGATTTTATTTTAGACAAAAATGCAAAAATGGTCCCTATGGTTTGTCATTTTTTGTGGATATGGTCCAAACCTTTTAAAAATTGGATTTCTGGTCCTTATTGAAAGGTTTGTTTGTGGAACAAGTCCCTGGGGTTAACAGCCGTTTGTTTGTGGCTGTTAAACCCCTCACGTGCATTGCACACGAGGGCATAAATGTCTTTTTACTTGAGGGACCATTTTTACAATTCTTGAAATAATATATAAAGACTTCCCCAACGTTCAAGTTCTTCCCCAAACGTTGTTCTGCAACTTTCAAGTTGTTCTTCATTCTCTCTTCCATCTCTCATCTCTCTTTGTTAACAGTCGGGGTGTCAGTTAATCACACGATGGTTCTCTGTTTTTGTGGTAAGTTTGCTGTTGTTAAATGCTCATGGACACCGAAGAACCCAGGCAGACGTTTCTATGCTTACCCTCAAAAGGTAAAGAAATTCGTTTGCACCCATTTGATTTGTAATCAAATAACATTTGTTATTTTCCCCTTTGAAGGATTCTGCTTGTCGCTTCATCGGATGGGTTGATCCCCCCATGTGTGAAAGGTCTAAAGTCATTATTCCTGGACTATTGAGAAATATTAACCGAATGCAAGCTTGGTGTACAGCTCTAAAGATCATGTTGCTGGCTAGTTGGGTGTTTTTTGTGATTTTGTTCATAAGGTCTGTTTAGGTTTAGTTAATAGGTCAATGGGGTGGGTTTTTATTTGTTGAAGATTGATAAAAGTGTGGTTTTTTGGTGGATTAATGGTTTTTGGTACTTTGACCTAGGTTCTTTGTAGTTGTTTGTAAGGTCAAAGTAAGTTGTTTATGTAGTAAATGACTTCCTGATATAAATATGAATTTTATGGAATTGCTTATGTTGTTTGTAAGGTTATTTGTAGTTTTTGCTTATGGAATTGCTTATGTTGTTTGTAAGGTTCTTTGTATGAATTCCAATTAGTTGGTTGTACTTAACAACTGCTTTTTGTCCCAGCTTCTCATTTTCCAAATCTTCATTTTCTTCATCATCAAAGTCAATGGCAAGAAATTCGGACAACTGTTGATTTTTGTCTTGCTTTGACAAAAATGAATTTTATGGAATTGCTTATGTTGTTTGTAAGGTTCTTTGTAGTTTTTGTAAGGTGAAAGAAAGGTTAATGTGAATAATTGACTGTAATGGTTATAATAAACAATAATAACCAAAAACCATAATAACCAAGGCTGCAATTACATAATAGACTACAAACATATAGTGCAATTACATTATCCCAAAATATGCAAACATATAGACTAATACTTATTATACTAATGAAAACCAAAATAACCATAAGTCATAAGTTTTTTAACATCAAAACACTTCCAAAAGTAGCAAATAACATCTGCCAAAACAAACACAACCTTGATCTTCAACTTCCACCTCCTTGACCTTTGCATGTCCTTGAGTTGTGACCTTTGTTTTTGCATTTTGCACATGTTACACTGACATATTTCCTTGTTAATTTTTGAACTCCATCAAGACCCACTTTACAGCCTTCTTCCTGACTTACACCATGAGTACCAGTCTGACTTTGACACCCTCTTTGACTCTGACTCAATTTTTCATCCTCACTTTTCTTCCTCTTCTTTGTAGGCCTATCTATTTGCTTATGATGAATTGGAGGGATAAGTGTTGTGGGACACAAACTTTTAGGCCACATTATTCTTCCTTTTATGGGCTCTACCTTATAGGAATATGCATTCTTCCATGTATCCAACCAATATACCTTTTTGACCCACCTGTAAATGTCACCAACATCCTCTGAGTTCTTGGTAATTTCATAAAGGGTTGCAATGGCATGTTTACATGGGATGCCTATTAGCTCCCACTTCCTGCAAGTACATGTGTTGTTCCTAACATCTACAACATGTTGGTCTTGCCATGCCCTAGTGACTTGGTATTTCTCACCCCCATTCCACCTAGCAATGTAATGTGATGCATGAAACTTGTTTATATCCAATATGGTTGTTGCAGTGGGTGTTAAAGGCCCTTTTGCCTTGTCCATCACCTTCATAACATGACAGATTCTCTTCATCAGGTATTGTCTAATATACTCCAAACAACCTATGATAGGCTTATCTCTTCCCTTTATTATCTTGCTGTTAAATACCTCACAAAGGTTGTTTAACAGTATATCAGAGATTGCTCTGCCTGTTAAAAAAATTAACATATTCTTTTAAGTACAAGTACACATTTAACATGTAGTAATTTATGGTAATTTATGTACCTGTAAAATGGCTTCTTGCCCAGTGTTTTGGAGGAATCTTTCTAAGCCATTCACATGCCTCCTTGTCATAGTTGCTAAATTCTTTCATGCAATGCTCAAATTCAGGTATAGTGGTTGCAGTTGCACATCTCCATAAATGATCCTTGTACTCTTTCAATTTCCATTTCACTCTCATGTTCTAATGTATGTGCCTAAGACAATACCTGTGCTCAGCACATGGGAATAGTTGGGCTATTGCTGGTATTAAACCCTAGAACAATAACAAAAATTAAGTATTTAGTTTATATAATAATAAGTAATTAATAATACAAGTTAGAAAGAGATACCTTTTGTCGATCTGTGATAAAAGTAAAGTTAGAGTTTGAACCAAGATCCAAGTCTTCTCCTAAACACTGCAAGAACCATACCCAACTACTTTTGTTCTCTGTCTCAACAATGGCATAAGCAAGGGGGTAAATACCATTGTTAGAGTCCAACCCAACTGCTGTTAGAACCTGCCCAGGAAATGGTCCTTTCATATGCGCACCATTGAAACCCAAAAGATCCCTGAGGCCAGCCTTAAAACCTTTTTTCAGGGGACCTAAGCAAATGTAGATTCTTTTAAACCTCCTCGTTGGGTTTGATGGGTTTTGTTCACTGTAAACATCAATCTTGACAGTTGTGTCAACATTGGTTGCTTGCAATTCAAGGACATAGTCCCTCAAGATCTCATATTGTTTCGTATAGTCACCCTCCACGGTCTTAGTAGCAATAGCCTTGGCCCTGAATACTTTGTCAATAGAAATACCTACCTCGAAGTCCTTTTGAAGTTGTTCCTGCAATGCTCAAAGAGGAATCCCTGGATTCGTGTCAATTTGGTCCATGATTCGCTTGGTTATAAAAGTAGAAGTGTAAGCTCTAATCTTCCTACTTTGAAGGCAAGTATGGTTGTCATTTAATGTCCTTACAAACCAGGGAGATTCTGTGTTTGACCTAGAAGCATGAAGGAACCAACTACAGTTTACTTTTTCTGAATTTACCTCTTTGCCCTTGGTTTTATTTTTGGGATTAAGGCCAACCACCCCACTTGCATTGATGACAGGGACTACACCTCTACACAATGCCCGAAGTCTAATCTTGTCATTCTTTTTATAATATAAATTCCTCCTAGTTTCTAGTGCGTGCATGTCAATTTTTTCTTTCAATTCTTTCTTTGATTTAAACTTTTGCCCAACATAAAAACTGGCCTTATGGACATTGCCAAGACTACATCTTTTCTCCTTAGCTAGATTTTTAAGAACACATCTTCTTTTCCTTTCATCTTCTGACCCTTCATCTAAAGAATCCCATCTATCATTGTCAATGATTTTTATGTCCTCATGTTCATCATTTGTCCCAACCCCGTTATGAAACCCATCCATTTGAACACAACCATAATCCTTATCAAGATTGAGGTTAAAGTCAGTCATATCCACCTCCACTTCTGATACATTGCTTTCATCATCAACAAGTTCATCATATTGTTCTTCTGATTGTTGCCTAAGATCATCACTGTCAGCAGACTTTTCATGTTCAGACTGATGGTCTTCAACATTCTCATCTTCTGGTGGTTGATAATGTTCTCCATCAAAAGTATCAAAGTGATCATGAGAAAAGTTCTCATAATGAAATTCATCATAATCAAAGTTATCATGGTCACCACCTTGATCTTGTAACAGCCCGGAATTTTCAAATAAAATTTTCATTTAAAACAAAACATCATTATTCGACAAAAGAGTTTATTCCAAGTTTATTGCAAAAGTATAAATAATAAATCTCCAAGATCTTCAACAATGGCAGTGTGTACGTGTCACGCCGGCGCCTTTCCACGGTCATCACTAGTACCTGAAAAACATAAACACAACTAGTAAGCATAAATGCTTAGTGAGTTCCCCAGTATATGACTTACCCACATACGCCTTCCGGCCCGGACCTTTCGGTCCACATAACATTGCCTTCCGGCCCGTAACATAATCGCCTTCCGGCCCATAACATATCGCCTTCCGGCCCGTATTAAATTGCCTTCCGGCCCATAGTATTTTGCCTTCCGGCCCATAATAGTATAAAACATAACGCATGTAACATAACGCACATAACACATAAGTCATACATCATACCGTTCTTTCTATCACATAAAGTCTCGCCTTCCGGCCCGTATAAGCATACATCACATATAAAGCATCTACCTCTCTAGACATAGCATAAATATAACACATACGACCTTCCGGTCTCACAGTCAAACCCTTCCGGGTGAAGTATAGTGAGAAGACTCACCTCGTAGTATGCAAGCTATAAACCCTTCGAGCTACTCGCACTCGATCCGCTAATCCGCAGGTTCCCTATAATACCACATACCTTTATTAATGATCTTATCAAACAAGACAATTGACCCTACTAAGTTACATACAGGTCAACGGTCAATCTTGACCGGACTCGTCGAGTGAAAAGGGCAACTCGGCGAGTATAGACACCCCGACTCCACTCGCCGAGTCTAAAGAACGACTCGACGAGTTCTAGTAGATCTTCAAGCTACTCGCCGAGTCTGAAGAACAACTCGGCGAGTCCTAGTGAATCTTCAAGCTACTCGCCGAGTCTGAAGAACAACTCGGCGAGTCCTAGTGAATCTTCAAGCTACTCGCCGAGTCTGATCATTGGACTCGGCGAGTCCTCGCCATGCAGTCAATCCGCTGCCTCCTGTATTTCGCATGATTTCAAAGTCTATAGATATGGGGCTTCCTGGACTTTCACATATACTATTACAGGGTTTTTTTTAAACACTTGTAACAACACTATAATCTAACAATTCCTTAAATGGGTTTCCTAAACCCTAAATTCGCATACAACGTAAAAGCTACAGATTATGATCCGAAGATTACCTGGAAACGTGTTCCCTGTGTCCCCAACCTCCAGTACTCGACTCCTTGGACTTCCTTTGATCACCACCTTGCCTCTCCTTGTCTAACAATCTCTTCAACCTTCCTCTAGCCCTCACTCTTGCTCCAGATGCCCACAAACTCCCAAGGTATCTTCAATCGGCCAAAAGACGCGACATGACGGCCATAAGATCATTATATACGATTCAGAATCGAAACGGCTAGGGTTCAGCTGAACAGCGTCGACTCGCCGAGTCCCTTATTGGACTCGTCGAGTCCAGTCGCGTATCTGCGACCAAGACCATGGCCCTACTCGGCGAGTCGTGCACCAACTCGCCGAGTCCCCTCCTAAATGTGCCCCAAAAATAATTTAAAGAAATACCTGAAATTTCGGGCTGTTACAACTCTCCCCCACTAGAACTAGACTTCGCCCTCGAAGTCTCATTCTGCGAATAACTCCGGATGTTGCTCCCGCATTTCCCTTTCCGGCTCCCACGTCATCTCCGATCCCTTCCGATGTTGCCACTGAACCAACACCAGAGGTATCTCCTTGTTCCGTAGAACCTTGATCTTCCGATCCCTGATAGCTACTGGTCTCTCGGCGTAATTCAGACTCGCATCCACCTGAATATCTTCTAACGGAACCACTGCTGCCTCATCGGCTATACACTTCCTCAGCTGTGATACGTGGAAGGTATTGTGAATCTGACTCAGCTCCGCTGGCAACTCCAACCGATAAGCTACCCGACCTACCCTTGCAATTACCCGAAATGGACCTATGAACCGGGGCCCCAATTTGCCCCTCTTCCTGAACCGAATCACCCCTTTCCAAGGAGAAACCTTTAGGAGAACGAAGTCGCCGACCTGGAATTCGAGCTCGGACCGGCGTCTGTCCGCATAACTCTTCTGTCGGCTCTGGGCGGTCAATAACCTCTGCCTCACTCGAATTTAGGGTTTAGGAAACCCATTTAAGGAATTGTTAGATTATAGTGTTGTTACAAGTGTTTAAAAAAAACCCTGTAATAGTATATGTGAAAGTCTAGGAAGCCCCATATCTATAGACTTCGAAATCATGCGAAATACAGGAGGCAGCGGTTTGACTGCATGGCGAGGACTCGCCGAGTCCAATGATCAGACTCGGCGAGTAGCTTGAAGATTCACTAGGACTCGCCGAGTTGTTCTTCAGACTCGGCGAGTAGCTTGAAGATTCACTAGGACTCGCCGAGTTGTTCTTCAGACTCGGCGAGTAGCTTGAAGATCTACTAGAACTCATCGAGTCGTTCTTTAGACTCGGCGAGTGGAGTCAGGGTGTCTATACTCGCCGAGTTGCCCTTTTCACTCGACGAGTCCGGTCAAGATTGACCGTTGACCTGTATGTAACTTAGTAGGGTCAATTGTCTTGTTTGATAAGATCATTAATAAAGGTATGTGGTATTATAGGGAACCTGCGGATTAGCGGATCGAGTGCGAGTAGCTCGAAGGGTTTATAGCTTGCATACTACGAGGTGAGTCTTCTCACTATACTTCACCCGGAAGGGTTTGACTGTGAGACCGGAAGGTCGTATGTGTTATATTTATGCTATGTCTAGAGAGGTAGATGCTTTATATGTGATGTATGCTTATATGTGATGTATGCTTATACGGGCCGGAAGGCGAGACTTTATGTGATAGAAAGAACGGTATGATGTATGACTTATGTGTTATGTGCGTTATGTTACATGCGTTATGTTTTATACTATTATGGGCCGGAAGGCAAAATACTATGGGCCGGAAGGCAATTTAATACGGGCCGGAAGGCGATATGTTATGGGCCGGAAGGCGATTATGTTACGGGCCGGAAGGCAATGTTATGTGGACCGAAAGGTCCGGGCCGGAAGGCGTATGTGGGTAAGTCGTATACTGGGGAACTCACTAAGCATTTATGCTTACTAGTTGTGTTTATGTTTTTCAGGTACTAGTGATGACCGTGGAAAGGCGCCGGCGTGACACGTACACACTGCCATTGTTGAAGATCTTGGAGATTTATTATTTATACTTTTGCAATAAACTTGGAATAAACTCTTTTGTCGAATAATGATGTTTTGTTTTAAATGAAAAATTTATTTGAAAATTTGAGCTGTTACAATTGGTATCAGAGCCTTGGTTTGAGGGATTCGGGTGTACTTTTGGGTGCAACTGAACTCAGACCGGGGATTTGAGGAAAAACCTTTTTAAATAATAAGGACACAACATTTTATAAATGGTAAGGCGGTAAAACAAGGATGGAACAGTGTGTACGAGCAGCCAGCGTCCGAACGGTAAAGATCCCCAGAATACCTTACGGTGTTATGTTATGCACTGAATTATGAATTGTTATGCATGCTAGAAGACTAGGTATACATGATAGGACTAGAATTGCCTGTTTTGTGATGCCTTAGTCTAGGGAGATTGCTTATATGAGATATTTGGTAGCGTGCAAGTAGATAGTGCATACTAGAGGTAGAGTACTCATTATTCGGGATTTGGGGAGGAAGATTTGGGACGAATACTGATACGGTGTGGTCGGTAGTATTGGGCCCGTACTACCGAAGGCACCGGATCAGTGGAAGACTCAAGTAAGAATCCCTGGAAATCGGAGACTGGGTAGGGCGCGTATCGAGTACAATTGTACTTGGTGGAGTCTCTGATGATTTTATGTTGTATTTCAGAGACATCATGGTTATCACACGCAATGGGGCGAGTTCGAGCGGTGCGAGTGACGAGGAGATTCGTCAGATTATTCAGGAAGAGGTAGCTGCGGCGGTCCGGGCTGAGATCCCGGAGATGTTTGGGTCTATTAAGACCACGCTGATGGAGGAGTTTGAGGAGCGGTACGCCGCACTTACTGAAGCTGCAGTTGCTGCCGCTACCGCAGCTGTGGCTGCTGCCAGGCCGCAAGGGGGTGATTCATTACTATTCAGGGAATTCAGCAACACGAAACCCCCTGAGTTTGATGGGACGCAGGATCCGATTGCAGCTATGAGGTGGATCGCCGACATCGAGGGGTGCTTCTATACTTGCTCATGCCCGGAGCACTTGAGGGTATGGTTCGCCTTGAACCAGCTCCGTCTGGGAGCGAAGGATTGGTGGAAGTTCGTGACGGCGAACTTCACTCAGGCAGAGATTTTGGCGGTGACATGGGAGAGGTTTACGGAGATGTTCAGGGACGAGTACGTTCCCCAGGTAGAGAGGGAGCGATTGATTCAGGAGTTCTTGACCCTTAAGCAGGGTACTGATTCCGTGGCAGTGATCACACGGAAGTTTCATGAGAGGGCAATGTTCTGCCCCGAGCTGGTATCTACGGAGCAGTCGCGGATGAGCCGCTATTTGGGTGTTTTGAAGAGGGAGATCCGGGAGTTTGTGTCAAACTCCACCTATCGTACTTTCATTGAGCTTCAGGCGAACGCCAGGAAGCGCGAGATCGAGTTGGAGACTCAAGCGAGGGAGGAGGCTGAGTCTCGGCAGGTGGATCGACGGCCGGCCCAGTCTCAGCCGGCAGCCAAGCGGACTAAGTTCGCTGATTCGAGGATGGGAGGTTCGAAGGGTCGCACTTGCGCGAAGTGCGGCAAGAGTCACGAGGGGGCGTGTCGAGCTGGTGGTTGCTACAAGTGTGGCAAGGAGGGACATATTGCCAGGGATTGCCCTAAGGGGTTTATGGTTTGCTTTCACTGCAACCAGACAGGCCATCGGAAGGCCGAGTGTCCGCAACTTCGTCAGGGAGCTACACCTACTACCCGGACTACTGAGACCCGACCGGCGAAGGTCGAGGCCCCGAGGGCTCGCGGGAGAGCTTTTCAGCTGACTGCGGAGGAGGTCCGCGCTGCGCCCGATGTTGTGGCAGGTATGTTATCATTCGCGTATTTAATTAAAGGTCGAAATGTTATGCTTATGTTAATGTATGTGTAGGTACTTTCCTTGTGAACTCTATGCCCGCTCTAGTGTTATTTGATTCGGGTGCGAGTAGATCGTTTGTATCGTTAGCTTTTAGTCAGCACATCGGCATTAGTCGTGAGCCGTTAAGTCGACCTTTGAGCGTTTCTATTGCGGCTGAGAGGGTGATTTGTGCTACGGAGGTTCTTCGGGGATGTGTGCTAGAGATCTTCGGGGTCGCGTTTCCGATTGACCTCATTCCTATTGCGATGGGGGATGTCTGTGTCATTGTAGGCATGGACTGGTTGAGCCGATTCAGCGTTGTTATCAACTGCGAGCGTCAGCTGGTGACTATACGAGACCCTAGTGGGGGAGTTCTTACGGTATACGGCGAGGGTACCCGTTCGGGATCAGCTTTTTGTTCGGCCGCTAGGGCGAGGCAATGCCTACAGCGGGGATGTAACGGTTTTGTGGCGTATGTGATGGATACGCGGGAGAGTTCCGAGAGACCGAAGACATTGAAGGAGGTTCCAGTGGTGCGCGAGTTTCCAGATGTTTTTCCCGAGGATTTGCCAGGAATACCTCCTGCGAGGCAAGTGGAGTTTGGTATCGATCTAGTTCCAGGGGCTGCGCCTATTGCGAAGGTGCCTTATCGTCTTGCACCTCCAGAGATGCAAGAATTGTCCTCGCAACTTCAAGAGTTGTTGGGGAAGGGATTTATTCGGCCGAGTAGCTCACCGTGGGGAGCACCGATTTTGTTCGTCAAGAAGAAAGATGGTTCACACCGGATGTGTATCGATTACCGGGAGCTGAACAAGGTGACAGTCAAGAACCGCTATCCGTTACCGAGGATCGATGATCTATTCGATCAGTTGCAAGGGGCATCTTGGTTTTCCAAGATTGATTTGAGATCAGGGTACCATCAGGTAAGAGTGCGGGATGAGGACGTCCAGAAGACAGCCTTTAGGACGCGGTATGGGCATTACGAGTTTGTGGTGATGCCTTTTGGGCTCACCAATGCCCCAACAGTGTTTATGGATCTCATGAACAGGGTATGCAGGCCGATGCTGGATCGGTCTGTGATTGTATTCATCGACGACATTCTGGTGTATTCGCGGTCTAGGGAGCAGCATGAGGGACATTTGAGGGAGGTCCTTGAGGTACTGAGGTCGGAGAAGCTATATGCAAAATTCTCCAAATGTGACTTCTGGTTGCGGGAAGTTCAATTTCTGGGGCACGTTGTAAATCAGGCAGGGATATTGGTCGATCCGGCCAAGGTGGAAGCGGTGATGAGTTGGGAGGCACCGAAGTCACCTTCGGAGATCAGGAGTTTCCTTGGGTTGGCGGGGTACTATCGAAGGTTCATTAGGGACTTCTCCAAGATCGCGGTGCCACTTACCAAATTGACCCGAAAGGGTGTTACATTCTCATGGGGACCCGAGCAGCAGACTTCCTTCGAGACACTTCGTCGGAGACTGTGCGAAGCACCAGTATTAGCTCTCCCGGAGGGGATGGAGGACTTTGTCGTATATTGCGACGCATCGATTTCAGGACTGGGTGCAGTGTTGATGCAGAGGGGCCATGTGATAGCCTATGCATCGAGGCAGCTGAAGCCTCACGAAGCGAGATATCCCACGCATGACTTAGAGTTGGGGGCAGTAGTGTTCGCCCTCAAAATTTGGCGTCACTACCTGTACGGGGTTCGTTGTACCATATACACGGACCATAAGAGTTTGAAGTATTTGATGGATCAACCCAACCTAAACATGCGTCAGAGGAGATGGTTAGACGTGGTTAAGGATTATGACTGTGAGATCCTATACCACCCAGGCAAGGCTAATGTGGTAGCTGATGCATTGAGTCGTAGGGCGGAGAGTACTCCATTGCGGGACGTGTGTTTGAGATTGACGGTGATGACTCCGGTATTAGATGCTATTCGTGGGGCACAGGCCGAGGTCGTGAAGTCTGGGATGCAGAAACAGGAGCGGGTCGTCGGGTTGATTTCAGAGTTCGTTACGGATGGGCGGGGACTTCTGACATTTCGGGGTCGGATCTGGGTACCATTCGTGGGCGGTACGCGTGTTACTTTGATGGAGGAGGCACACAGATTGAAATTCTCGATCCATCCCGGTGCTACGAAAATGTATTTGGATTTGAAAAAGGAGTACTGGTGGCCTTGCATGAAGAGAGACGTTGCCTGGTTCGTTGAGAGGTGTTTGACCTGCCGTAGGGTTAAGGCCGAGCACCAGAGACCGCACGGTAAGTTGCAACCCTTGGAGATTCCTGAGTGGAAGTGGGATCAGATCACGATGGATTTCATCACCAAATTGCCGAAAACTGCCAGGGGAGTCGATGCAATTTGGGTGATTGTGGATAGGCTAACAAAGAGTGCACACTTCCTTGCCATTAGCGAAAGTTCATCAGCAGAAAAGTTGGCAGAGTTATATGTGAGAGAGATAGTATCTCGGCATGGAGTGCCGACCTCGATTGTTTCGGACCGCGATGTACGTTTCACTTCCAGATTCTGGAAGAAATTCCATGAGGAGTTGGGTACTAAACTGCATTTTAGTACCGCATACCATCCCCAGACCGACGGTCAGAGCGAGCGGATGATCCAGACATTGGAAGATATGCTTAGAGCGTGTGTGTTAGACTTCGGGGGTAGCTGGGATGCGCATCTGCCGCTGGCTGAGTTTTCCTACAACAACAGCCATCATTCGAGCATTGGTATGCCACCTTTTGAGTTGTTGTATGGTAGGAGGTGTCGGACTCCCATTTGCTGGGGAGAAGTGGGACAGAGAGTGATGGGCAGTACAGAGATCGTACTTCAAACGACCGAACAGATTCAACGAGTGAGGCAGAGGTTATTGACCGCCCAGAGCCGACAGAAGAGTTATGCGGACAGACGCCGGTCCGAGCTCGAATTCCAGGTCGGCGACTTCGTTCTCCTAAAGGTTTCTCCTTGGAAAGGGGTGATCCGGTTCAGGAAGAGGGGCAAATTGGGGCCCCGGTTCATAGGTCCATTTCGGGTAATTGCAAGGGTAGGTCGGGTAGCTTATCGGTTGGAGTTGCCAGCGGAGCTGAGTCAGATTCACAATACCTTCCACGTATCACAGCTGAGGAAGTGTATAGCCGATGAGGCAGCAGTGGTTCCGTTAGAAGATATTCAGGTGGATGCGAGTCTGAATTACGCCGAGAGACCAGTAGCTATCAGGGATCGGAAGATCAAGGTTCTACGGAACAAGGAGATACCTCTGGTGTTGGTTCAGTGGCAACATCGGAAGGGATCGGAGATGACGTGGGAGCCGGAAAGGGAAATGCGGGAGCAACATTCGGAGTTATTCGCAGAATGAGACTTCGAGGGCGAAGTCTAGTTCTAGTGGGGGAGAGTTGTAACAGCCCGGAATTTCAGGTATTTCTTTAAATTATTTTTGGGGCACATTTAGGAGGGGACTCGGCGAGTTGGTGCATGACTCGCCGAGTAGGGCCATGGTCTTGGTCGCAGATACGCGACTGGACTCGACGAGTCCAATAAGGGACTCGGCGAGTCGACGCTGTTCAGCTGAACCCTAGCCGTTTCGATTCTGAATCGTATATAATGATCTTATGGCCGTCATGTCGCGTCTTTTGGCCGATTGAAGATACCTTGGGAGTTTGTGGGCATCTGGAGCAAGAGTGAGGGCTAGAGGAAGGTTGAAGAGATTGTTAGACAAGGAGAGGCAAGGTGGTGATCAAAGGAAGTCCAAGGAGTCGAGTACTGGAGGTTGGGGACACAGGGAACACGTTTCCAGGTAATCTTCGGATCATAATCTGTAGCTTTTACGTTGTATGCGAATTTAGGGTTTAGGAAACCCATTTAAGGAATTGTTAGATTATAGTGTTGTTACAAGTGTTTAAAAAAAACCCTGTAATAGTATATGTGAAAGTCCAGGAAGCCCCATATCTATAGACTTCGAAATCATGCGAAATACAGGAGGCAGCGGATTGACTGCATGGCGAGGACTCGCCGAGTCCAATGATCAGACTCGGCGAGTAGCTTGAAGATTCACTAGGACTCGCTGAGTTGTTCTTCAGACTCAGCGATTAGCTTGAAGATTCACTAGGACTCGCCGAGTTGTTCTTCAGACTCGGCGAGTAGCTTGAAGATCTACTAGAACTCGTCGAGTCGTTCTTTAGACTCGGCGAGTGGAGTCGGGGTGTCTATACTCGCCGAGTTGCCCTTTTCACTCGACGAGTCCGGTCAAGATTGACCGTTGACCTGTATGTAACTTAGTAGGGTCAATTGTCTTGTTTTGATAAGATCATTAATAAAGGTATGTGGTATTATAGGGAACCTGCGGATTAGCGGATCGAGTGCGAGTAGCTCGAAGGGTTTATAGCTTGCATACTACGAGGTGAGTCTTCTCACTATACTTCACCCGGAATGGTTTGACTGTGAGACCGGAAGGTCGTATGTGTTATATTTATGCTATGTCTAGAGAGGTAGATGCTTTATATGTGATGTATGCTTATATGTGATGTATGCTTATACGGGCCGGAAGGCGAGACTTTATGTGATAGAAAGAACGGTATGATGTATGACTTATGTGTTATGTGCGTTATGTTACATGCGTTATGTTTTATACTATTATGGGCCGGAAGGCAAAATACTATGGGCCGGAAGGCAATTTAATACGGGCCGGAAGGCGATATGTTATGGGCCGGAAGGCGATTATGTTACGGGCCGGAAGGCAATGTTATGTGGACCGAAAGGTCCGGGCCGGAAGGCGTATGTGGGTAAGTCGTATACTGGGGAACTCACTAAGCATTTATGCTTACTAGTTGTGTTTATGTTTTTCAGGTACTAGTGATGACCGTGGAAAGGCGCCGGCGTGACACGTACACACTGCCATTGTTGAAGATCTTGGAGATTTATTATTTATACTTTTGCAATAAACTTGGAATAAACTCTTTTGTCGAATAATGATGTTTTGTTTTAAATGAAAAATTTATTTGAAAATTTGAGCTGTTACAGATCTTGTACCACATCATCCATGTTAGCATGCTCAACCTCTTGATCTTGAACCACATCATTCATGTTAGCATGCTCACCAGCTTGATCTTGTACCACATCATCTAATTTAGGATTCTCACCACCTTGATCTTGTACAACATCATCCAATTTAGCATGATCACCACCTTGATCTTCTACTACATCATCCAATTCAACTAAACAAAGCTTTTTGGCACAAGAACTTTGACCAACTATTGAGTTCACCCTTCCATTTCTTCTATATTGTGGTGAAACTTGTGTAGGGACTTTGTCAAAGAGTATCAAGGACATATACCCTGCCAACTGTGTTTGATCATTAGCTTCATCTATCATTGGGGTTTTATCCTTTGCTGGTACTTGAGGTACATTTGCTTCTTTTGGAAGATCACCATCACAGAGCTCCTTAATAATAACTTTTTTCTTTCCTTTTGGAGACATAAAATAGGTCAGCAAATTAGTTTTTCCATGTTCTGTATACACTTCAATGACCTTGTTATCTCCAATATACTGAGCCAAATTCAAGACATCATTATCATTCCCTAAAGCTCTGAGGCCAAAATCCAAGTCTTCATGAGGAATCCTAAAATGGTAATATATTACTGGGGGTACAGAGTAACCTAGCTCTAGCATCATTGCGTCTAGTTCATGAACTGAGAACTCATCAATGTCTACTAAATCAATATATCGCACTTCACCTTTAACATATTTCGTGTTTGGAAGCTTCGTAAAATTTCCACCATGGTGTAGCTTTATGTTGAACATTGTTGGTACACGCTCTACAAGATACAAAAAACATTAAGTAAGAAATTATTAGATGTTTGTATTTTTGGCTCTGTTCTTCAGATCATCAAGAAACCTAACACAATTTCGTAAACAGAGGATAAGTGAAACTAACCATATTCATTTGTGATGTCATACATCTCGCCTTTTGGCCTAATCGCCCACATTACGAACACCATTTACAGTTGAAAAGCAAAAACAAGTAAACACCTTGGACCAAATATTGATTAGGGTTTTTGCGTTCAAAACGAATGACGAAGAAGATGGAAGTGGAAGAGATAACTAAATATTTTGTGATTTTGTGTGTAATATGACGCTAAGACTGTAACAAGCGGGTTTATTTTAGGAATTGTAAAAATGGTCCCTCAAGTAAAAAGACATTTATGCCCTCGTGTGCAATGCACGTGATGGGTTTAACAGCCACAAACAAACGACTGTTAACCCTATGCACTTGTTCCACAAACAAACCTTTCAATAAGGACCAGAAATCCAATTTTTAAAAGGTTTGGACCATATCCACAAAAAATGTCAAACCACAGGGACCATTTTTGCATTTTTGTCTTTATTTTAAAAAGAATAAACTAAATCGTTCTTTTCTGGCCGAGAAAATTGGGGATGTCATAGTTGGTATCAGAGTATTAGTTTAAGCAAACTTGGAATTTGTAGGATTTCTAGACTTAAACTTAGAATGCTAAGTGATGATCGTGAGATGAGTGTCTACCATATTTTAGACACGAGCACTAGAATACTTTAGGAAAGATGCCTAAAATACTTTTATGTGCTAAATGTTATATGTTTTCCATATATGATATTATTTGTTTGGATCTACGGTCTGTTGCCGACCAGATCTGGAAACCTTATGTGTTTAGGATTCTAAGCGTATGACTACGGTATTAGAACTAGCATGTAAACGTTTCGGAGTGATATTTATGATTTAAATATCTATCATGAGTAAAGATCTAAATTCACCTTATTCGGTGTATAGATAAAAAATGGCAAGAACTAGAAGTGGAGTTGGAAACGCAAACGGGAACAAGAATCAACAACCTCAACCACCAGCGATTGAGCAAGTACTAGTTGCAGCAACAGCAGCAGCACCTGAGCCAATGACAATGGCCGAAGTGCAAATGATGATTTAGAGGATGTTGGATCGTCAAATGGAGGAAACTAGACGTCTGCTTCAGAAGAATCGTGAAGAACTTATAATACAATCGAACAGCCCGAATTAAATGAAGGTCAGTCGTAAGGAGGAAACTTCAGTGGGATTGTTGGCCAAGGAAACCCACCTATAGATAGACGAAACAACCAAGATGGAGGAAATGATGGACTTGGATGCAAGTAAAAAGATTTTTGAACTTGCAAACCATCGACCTTCACTGGAAAAGAAGATCTGATCGGAGTCATGGATTGGATCTTGGGGATGGAATTGGCCTTCATGACATGAGGTTGCAAGGGAAAACTACAAACCACATATGTTGTACGTCAATTCAGAAGTGGTGCTGTTTGTTGGTGGAGTAATCTGGGGAAGACCATAAGCCCCAACGAGCCACTATAACTGACATGTCCAAAGTTCTTAGTATACTTCAAACGCAAGTTTTGCTCGGCCCAAAATCTACTAGAGCTAGAGAACCAATTCCTGACGTTGAAAAAAGAGAGCATGTCTATTGATGAATACACCAATGCCTTTATAGACAAAATGGAGTTTGATTTATGTATCGTTCCAGAAGAACCGAGAAAACTTGACTGGTACGCAAAGGGACTTCCATGGGAGTACGTTGTGCCAGAACGATATGCACCTACTTTGGAAGCAACTATTTGGGCTGCCAAGTTTGTTGAGGAAATGATCAAGGGAAGAACTGCAAGCAATGTTGAAGTTGACAAAAAGAGAAAGTTTGAAGGAACTTCAGGTTCCAACAAGAAAAACAAATTTTCGAAGTCTAATTCGAAGAAGTTTGGAGGTAGAGGAGGAGGCAAAGCGAAATGGTGTGAAAAGTGCAAAAAAAGAACACTTTAGGAAATGTAGTGAGGAGGTAACTTGATACAAATATGGGAAGACTGGGTATTATGCCAATGAGTGTCCGTCCAATAAGAGGGTATGCTTTGGATGTAACGAGGAAGGGCACATTTTGAAAGACTGTCCGAAAAAGAAGAAGGCAGCAAAATCCAACATTCCACCAAAACCAAAGGTGAGAGCCTTCCAGATGACA
Organism: Lactuca saligna; assembly: GCF_052625555.1. Taxonomy (NCBI): domain Eukaryota; kingdom Viridiplantae; phylum Streptophyta; class Magnoliopsida; order Asterales; family Asteraceae; genus Lactuca; species Lactuca saligna. The sequence goes on from NC_136425.1 coordinate 86,595,274, forward strand.
TTTGAAGTTGCAAAGGAAGAAGCTGATGTCGCTTCAGGTACCTTTATTATAAACGAATTGCCTGCCCAAATTTTGTTTGATTCTAGAGCCAACTACTCCTTTATTTCGCATGAATTTGGTAGAAAACTAGGTTTGCCTGTTGATAGACTAGTTAATGCTTTAATAGTCGAGGTTGCTAGTGGCAAGTTTGTACCTATTAGCCATCACATGAAAAACATCTTCATCAACTTGAATGGGAATAAGTTCTAGGAGGAATTATTGCCTATTGAGTTAAATGGTTTCGACATCGTGCTGGGAATGGATTGGCTTAGCGCCAATGATGCCAAAATATTATGCAAGAAGAACATAGTAAGAGTAAACCCACCAGGGAAAGAGTCATTTATGGTGTATGGGGACAAACGCAGAGTAAATTCTAGAATCATTTCCTTAATGAAAACCAAAAAGTGTTTGGCCAAGGGATGTACATCATATATAGCATTCATAATCGATGCTAAGAAGGAAAAGAAAGAGGTGCAAAGCATACCATTGGTGTGTGACTTTCTGGAAGTATTTCCTGAAGATCTTCCTGGATTGCTGCCTGATAAACAAGTGGAGTTCAGAATAGACTTGTTATCAGGAACGACGCCAGTAGCAAAAGAACCGTACCAATTAACACCAACAGAGATGAAGGAGCTTATGAAATAACTTCAGGAATTATTGGACAAAGGTTTCATTAGACCTAGTTCATCGCCCTGGGGAGCTCCGGTGTTATTCGTAAAGAAGAAGGACGGAAGCATGCAAATGTGTATTGATTACAGAGAGTTGAATAAGGAAACAATAAAGAATAAGTATCCATTACCAAGGATTGATGACATGTTTAGTCAGCTGCAAGGTTCAAGCTATTTCTCAAAGACCGATCGAAGGCCAGGATATCATCAACTAAAGGTGAGAGAGCAGGATGTTGAGAAAACTGCATTCAGAACAAGATATGGACACTACAAGTTTTTGGTTATGTCATTTGGACTAACCAATGCTCCAGCAACATTCATGGATTTGACGAATAAGGTTTGCAAACCATTCCTTGATAAATCCGTGACAATGTTCATGGATGACATTCTGATTTACTCAAAAAGACAGGAGGAGCATGGCAAACACTTGCGAGAAGTGTTAGAAGTATTCAAGAAAGAGAAGTTGTATGCAAAGTTCTCCAAATGTGATTTTTGGATTCAAGAAGTCCAATTTTTGGGTTATGTGGTCAACCGGGAAGAGATAATGGTTGATCCAGTAATGATTGAAGCTGTAATGAAGTGGGAAAAACTGAAAAGTCCCACGGAGATCTGAAGCTTTCTATGATTAGCTGGATATTACCGAAGGTTTATCCAAGGCTTTTCTTCAATCGTTACTCCATTAACAACTTTGACCCACAAAGGAGCTATTTATACTTGGAGTGATAAGCACAAAGAAGCATTCGAGTTGCTAAAGAAGAAATTATGTGAAGCCCTGATTCTTTCTCTACCTAACGGAGTTAAAGACTTCGCTATCTATAATGATACGTCTGGTGTTGGGTTGGGTTGTGTTTTGATCCAAAGAGAAAAGGTGATAGTGTATACATCTCAACAGCTGAAAGAGCATGAAAAGAACTACCCCACTCATGATATGGAGGTGGCAGTGGTAGTATTTGCTCTAAAGATATAGAGGCATTACCTCTATGGCACGAAGAGTAAACTTTTCACTAATCATAAGAGTCTCCAGTATCTCTTTAATCATAAGGGATTGAATATGAGGCAACGATGCTGGCTAGAGTTATTCAAGGACTACGACTGTGAGATACTTTACCACCCCGGTAAAGCAAATGTTGCCGCTGATGCTCTCAGTCGGAAAGTAATCCTTGAAAAGAAAGGGCCAAGGGCGCTGAGAATAGAAGTTGTCTCGATAATTGTGGAAAGTATAGAGAAAGGTCAAGAAGAAGCTTCAGAGAAGAATGACCGAAAGGAAGAACGTTTGGGCAAAACGTTAGTGTTCGGTATAAACAATCACGGACTGAAGGTATTCCAAGATCGGATTTGGGTACCTAATACAGGAGGACTAGGAGAGCTTTTGATGGAAGAAGCTCACAAAACCATGTACTCAATACATCCCGGCAGCGCTAAAATATATAGTGACCTAAAACCCTATTACTGGTGGCCGACGATGAAGCTCGATGTTGCAAAGTATGTGGCCGAGTGCTTGACATGTGTGAGGGTCAATGCACAACATCAGAAACCATATGGGAGTTTAGAACCTTTACATGTACCCATGGGTAAATGGGAAGAGATCGCTATGGATTTTGTAACTAAACTGCCCAGAACAAAGAACGGTCACAACATGATTTGTGTGGTCATTGATCGGTTTACGAAAAGTGCACACTTCATAGTAGCCAATGAGAAATGGTCTATGGATAAACTTGCTAATGCTTACGTGAAGGAGATAGTAAGACTTCACGGTGTTCCCTTAACTATTTTAACGGATCGTGGTAGTCGTTTCACTTCGAGGTTTTAGAAAAGTCTACAAGAGGAATTGGGTACGAAATTATGTCTGAGTACAACTTACCATTCGCAAACCGATGGTCAGAGCGAAAAAAAAGATTCAAACACTGGAGGATATGCTGAGAGCATGTACCCTGGAATTCCAAGGTAATTGGGATGAACATTTACCTTTGGTAGAATTTTCCTACAATAATAGTTTCCACTCGAGCATCAAGATGGCACCTTACTAAGCTTTGTATGGAGAAAAGTGTCGAATGCTGCCATGTTGGCTTGAAACTGGAGAAAAACAGTTTATGGGACCTGAGATAGTCCATCAGACTCCTGAAAAGCTGAAATGATAAGGGAACGGATGTTAGCAGCTCAGGATCGTCAAAAGAGCTATGCTGACAAGAAAAGAAAACGGATAACATTCGAAGTTGGTGATTCGGTTTTGCTTAAAGTCTCACCATGGAAGGGACTTATAAGATTTGGTAAAAGGGGAAAGTTAAGTCCAAGGTTTGTTAGACCATTTAAAGCTCTTCAAAGGATTGGGAATCAAGCATACAAGCTAGAACTACAAGAAGAACTAGATGGTATTCATAACACTTCCCAAGTGTGTTATTTGAGGAAGTTCACAGGTGAAGTTCCCGACATAATTCCAATTTTTGAGTTAAGGATTGATGAAAGCAAGAGGTTAATAGAAGAATCAAAGGCAATCGTTGACCAAAACTAAGAAGTTGCGACGCAAGATGGTCAAATTAGTGCTTGTCCGTTGGAAACATATGACTGGGCCGAATCTCAATGGGGAAATGGAGAGTGACGTGACGAGTCGCTACCCGCATTTGTTTGCTGATGTGTGATTCCGGTGATGGAATCATCTTAACGGGGAGAGAATTGTAACACCCGTGTTTCTGGGCTAAAGCACTAAAGATGATATAATAGTCTAGGTTAGCCTTTGTAACTCATTTTGAAGTAATAAAGAGGAATTATGTGAATATTATGTGAATTTTGTGCTTGTTTACTTAATTATTATGATTTAATAAGTTAAGAATAAAAATAAGCATCAAAATAAAATTTTAGATAAACCCAATATCTATGTAGAATGTTGTAGTGGTTGAAATAAGGATCCCGAAGATATAAATAATACCGAAATCCGAGTTATAACGAAGAAGTTATGACCTGTCGAAGTTTCACGTCAGAACCGGCACAACGCTATGTGATGTAAAAAGTGAATTTTCGTTAAAGTGATTTTTATCCTTGGTGATCTAAAGGAAAATCGTAGAGTTCGTTAAACTGAGAGCATGCATAAAAAGAACGCCCAAATCTTACTTCGTATGAGGAAGTTATGATTTTTCTAAGTCTCGACTTAGCAGTATGCAACCCAAAACTCGAAATTTAGATTGATTGATGTTTAGCCAAAACAATCTAAACGAGAATCGAAGATCTTGTTGATGGTAGTTTAACGGTAAAAATACAGACGAAAACAGACGTCAGATGAAGAAGTTATGAATTTTTAACGGAGTTTTCCTATCCCAGCCTGTTAAAAATATATCTTTAAAAATAAAGTCAAATTTGCCGATGGAGTCTAAAAAAAGTTGTAGATCATAGTCTTACCTACAAGTAGATGTAAAGAATGTCAAAAACGGAGTTCAGATGCAAAAGTTACGAATTTTAGAAGTTTGGAAATTCGGAATTAGCCCAACGTACTCGTGTTTATGGTCTAAGTTGGGCCACGTAGCCTACTAATTTGTCTGGTCGATGTGTGTACGTAGTTCTGATGCGTCCGAGATGATCCACCCATACGCCGAACGTACTAGACCGCCTCGCAGTATGCCCAATGTACAAGGATATTACGCCCATCGTAATTCGAGGTTGCAGCCCTTATAAATAGAACTCAAGGGCAGATGGATTTTTTTTACTTTCTTTACACCTTTACACCCCTAAACTCTCTCCTAAATTGCAAGAATTACCCACAAATCCTAGTATAACATCCTAACACCCGATGCAAGTCCCGACGCTCCGAAGTTCCCGAGACTTGTAGGTGTTAATGAGCTTGGGTGTTTATTTGTTGTACTCCATCCCCCACATTGTTGCCTTATTTGACATAAATTGCTGAGAAATCCCCTAAAGCAGTGTTGTCAGCCCAATGAAAATCCTTAGACTAGGTCCCTTGTGATAGGTGTTTAGGGATGTAAAATGAGGATAACGGGAATGTGTAGTCAGGGTTATTGTTGGTTGATAAAATTAATTAATTTATTTTGGATTGATAAATTTATTGTTTGGATTGATGAATTTATTGTTGGGTGATGAAATTAATAAATTTATTTTTGTTGATGAAATTAATAAATTTATTTATTTGTTGGTTGAAAACCCTATATGCTCACGAGGCTCCCAAGTCTGACCCATTCAGTTTTCTCTATTACAGGTAGTGGACCCCGAGCGTAGTTTGGAGGTTGAAGATTGATTTTTGAAGTATAAGCCAGTAGTTGTAAATATCTGTTGTAAGGCTTATAATTTACTTTTTATGCTTTTGGTCTGTTTAAGAACATGACATCTCGAGGTTTTTGGTCTGTTGTTAGGCTTATAATTTACTATTTGTGCTTTTGGAATTTCTTCCTCTGGTTGAACTCTAATGTCTTCTAAGGTTCCATCATTGGTTGACTCTTGAATCTTTTTAAGGTCAATTGTGCGCACAAAAGACTACTCTTTATGCTACAAAGACCACGTTCTCACTAGGTCTGTGGAACAAATATCCAAAACACTTTTGTAGGTAGCCAATGAAAATACACTTCTCACTTCTAGCTTCGAGCTTGTCATGAGTCTCTTGTCTAACAAAAGTTTCACAACCCCAGACTTTGATATGTTCCAATGAGGGAACTTTCCCCATTCTCATCTAGTGATGTGTTTTGGAAACCTTCTTAGTGGGGACAAGATTGAGGATAACAACTGTTATCTCTAAGGCATACCCACAGAATGAAATGGGAAGAGTGGCTCCACTCATCATGGAATAGAGCATGTCCAACAAAGTCAGATTGTGCCTCTCAGCTACATCATTAGGTTGTAGTGTTCTACGAGGAGTCAATTATGAAACTATTCCACATTCCTTGAGCTAGCCGTAGAACTTAATACTAATATACTCTCATCCTCTATCATATCAGAGCATCTTTATCTTCTTACCTAATTGATTCTCGAATTCATGTTTAAACTCTTTGAACTTTTCAAAGGTTTCTGATTTATGTTTGGTCAAGTAGATGTAACCATATATACTATAATCATCCATAAATGTTATATAAAACCGATTAGCGTCTCTTGTGGTGGATCTGAAGGGTCCATACACATCGGTGTGTAAAAGGTCCAACAAATTTCCACCTCTTTCACTAGATCTTGTGAAAGGTAATATTTTCATATTGCCCAAAAGACAATATTCGCACTCAGGCCTTAGGTCAAATGATTCTAGCACTCCATCCTTTTGGAGTTGGTTAATGAATTTCTTCTTAATGTGTCCAAGACGAAATGCCACAAGCATATCTTGTCTAAACCATTAGATGAATAAATGTGAAATACACTATTTCCTAAGGTATCAACACAAGTCACTATTTCATACACACTATTTCAAGGTAAAGCTTTAAATATAAAAACACCATTTTTATAAGCTAAATTTGAATCATTCAAATCATTAATTGAGTAACGAAAACCTTGTGTGAACAATGCAAAATGAAATAATTTTTTGCATCATTTTTGATGAATAGAAACAATCAATCAAACTAATCCTAACATCACCACTAAGCACAAGCTGATAAGTTCCAATCTTGGTAACAGAAGAAGATCGCCTGTTTCCCATAATCAGATTCATCCTGCCATGCTCCACCTCTTTGCTTTCATTTAGTTTCTGCAAACTAGAACAAATGTGAAAATCACATCCTGTATCCAGGACCCAAGAATAAGTGGATTGTAAGTTATTAGTTTGAATAATATATATACATGTAGACGATGGCTTCACCTTGCCATCCTTGATGTATTGCAGTCACTTGGGGCAACTCCTCTTCCAATCAACCTTGTCTTTTCTATATAAATAGTGGCCTATTTGGGGTCACTAACAATTGTAGTGTTTGAACTGGGCCTTGCTTTTGGTAAATTTCTAGATAACCCAACATGAGCCTTATCCTTCCAGTTAGCTTTGGTTGCAACCTTCCTTTTTTTCCCTTTGCTTTTGGCAAGAATAAGAGCATTAGTAGATGGGGATGGATTCTTTCCCTTCATTCCCAACTTAGTAGTCTGCATCAAGTTATGGAGTTAGGCCAATGTGGTTTCTATGTTGTTCAAATGATAAGCCAAAATGAACTCATCATAATAACTTGGCAAGGAGTTTAAGACCATGTCAACGTCCAAATCCTCATCGAAATCCACATTGATCCTAACAAGATGTTACATGTATCTATGCATTCTTTGCAACCGGTTGCATACATACTCTCTCTCTCTCTCTCTCTCTCTCTCTTTCATCTTGCAAGCCATGAGAGCTTTGACCGCTTCATATTTCTTTTGATGAGCTCTCTTATGGTACTTTTCCACAAGGTCATTGTTCATCCCTTATGACTAGTAGTCCTCATAGAGCCTCTGTAATTTGGAGGCTATAGTAGAGACCATGATGCAAGAAACTTTTGTTGAATCGTTGTAGTGTTTCTTATAGGAGGCTAGTTGTTCCGGAGTAATGGTGGCTTCATCTATTTCAACAAGTTTTTCTTCAAGCACAAACTCTTTGCCCTCGAATCGATGAGTCATTTTGATATTACGCATCCAATCATTGTAGTTGGTGCCATCAAATGTCAACTTCAACACGATTGAGAGTAATGAGAAACTCGAGTGGTGGGTAGACGACGAAGGAGCAGGAACATCATTGGGAGTAGACATCTATAGAGAAAAAATGTAGTTTTAGTTAGATGATAAAATTGATTGGTTTTACATGTAATAACATGGATACATCCTTATACACTAAAGGGTACATGCAACCTATTAGATCTAGTCATAACTCTATTGAAGGAACATTCTATTGAATAAGAAGAACTCTAAAACCCTAAGTAATTTCAAAGTTCATAGAATAAAACATACCTCTTAATTGTGGTAGTAAGAAATCAAACAACCCTTTTTTGTAGTTTCTTGGAAACTAGCACCAGAAATCTCGTGCCTCTAATGGTTCACCCCCAAACCTAGCAACAATGAGGCTTAAGAGAGAGGAAAGGGGATGATGGAATTTTAGGCTATCTATTGTAAAGGAGGAGTGGTTGCCGAAAATCCAAGTCCAAGGGTCATTTATATAGTGTAACTTGGAAACCCTAGATAATCCTAATTTGAATAAAATAATATTAATTCAAATCGGTGATTATCCAACTTCCTACTTTTCTGCAAGGAATATTCCAGATGCCCTGGGATACCCTAAAAAAAGTCCACCCGTTCCATGGAAGGTTCTAGAACATCTCTTGTTTTACTATTGAACAATTATTCTTCAACCCTTGCATTTTTAATTAAACCTATTAATCCTAAAATTAGTTCTAATTAATTTTTGATTAATTCTTAATTAAATATGACTATTTCTAATTAATATATTATTTTCATAACATATTAATAAATTCATCTATTGTTATTTATTAATCATATAATAAATCAATAAATCATTCTCTCTATCTATCTAAAAGTCATCAGATTTAATTACTAGGTTTGAGGGCAACCCAAAAAGAATTTGCTAATAATTCAAGTATATACTAGTTCGGTTATTAGCTTAGACACCTAATCCAATAGTCTTCCACTTGGATAAGTCTATAACTATAATTACCGGTATAAATTTTAAATTAAACAACAAAGAGTGTTTCCATAACAACTGTCAAACTTTGAACTAAACATAATTTGGTCCTAAGATAAGCGATCAAATATTCCTCCGATCTACTAGATATTGTATAGACATGAGCCATGGATTATAATCAATCTCATTGTCCGAGTATTGTTTCTCGATTTCATGATTTGTGATGACGACATAAGACTTCAAATTGAACACATCAATCGAGTCCTAGTCGGGCCCAACACTATAAGTCCACACCAAATCACTGAAGGGCCCAAAGATATCACTTTTCCTAGTAAGGTAAAAGGAATGCATAAACTTTGACTCATATGCTTGTATCCTTTAGTTATCAATTCATACATGATACTGCGTTTTATAACATCATGTTACTAACATGTTTTCGCAACACCAATGCACAATCGAATTGCAAATTAAAACTCATATATCTCTGTTTCAAGAATATAAGATATTATAATCTCAGAATTACTCGTGATATAGTCCATGAAGTAATTCTCTGAGTTGGATTTATCCAATACTTAAATCTTCTTTTCTAAGTACTCATGAATGTTGTAGAAATACAATTTCTAAGTCTAAACTCCTTAGACAATCTACAATCCATTCATGGTAGTCTTAATTCACTACTTACTTCCCAAAGTATGAGCGACTGTGGAATTAAATTATTCGGGAAGTAAAACATGCAAAAATGAAAACACTAATAAATAATTAACAAAGGCACTAAACAAACTCATAAATAATTTATATTATTAATCACCAAAAATTAATTACATTTATTTTGTTAAAAGTTTCAAACTAATCATCTAACTACTAACACTAATATCATCTCTCAATCTAATGCTCCTAACATGTTGGTTATGCTTGACTCTACACAGCGCCTTCATCAAGGGATATGCGGTAGTCAAGTCTGATGATACCCTCTTCACAATGAGGTGACCTTCTTTTACTTTATGCCTAATATAATGGTCTATTTTTTCAATATGTCTTGACTTTCCCTGGTCTCTCGATTATTTCATCAAAGCAGTTACACCTTCATTATCGCATAAAAGTTCCATAGGCTCCTTCATGGTTGAAATTACTCCAAGATATCCAATAAAGTTCCTAAGCCAAGCTACTTCCTTTGATGCTTCACTTGTCGCTATATACTCTGATTCACACGTATTATCAGCCACTGTATCTTGCTTGGAACTTTTCCAAGTAGCTGTTGTTGGATTAGGTGTCTAAGTCCATAACTATAAGTGGTATATACTTGGCCCGAGAGTAGCATGGTCCATTTGGGTTTCCTTCACAAGAACAATCTGATAGGATGGACATTTGAGAAAGAGGTTATTTTATGATTTATTAATATATTATAAGTACAATATACTAATTAAGGAATCATAATATTTAACTACTATTGTTCAAGATTAATTTAGTGTTCAAAAGAGACCAATTAAATTAACAGGGACTGATTACGTAAATTTGTGATATATATATATATATATATATATATATATATATATATATATATATATATATATATATATATATATATATATATATATATATATATAGTTTGGGCTATTGATCCATGTTGGGCTAAGTTTATGTAAGTATCCATGAAGACTTAGCCCACATGAGATATGGATCATAACCTAAGTGTATGGATTAGGGTTTACTCATGACCCTTGGAATCTTGCACTATATAAATGTCATCCCTTAGCCAACATTGGTTTCCTAAGTGTTCTAGGAAGAGAGAAAACTGATTTTAGACTGTCTAATCTCTCTCTCAAAGTCCTCCTTTGTTAATGGTGTTTGTAAACCATTTGAAGCGTTACACTTGATGTGCTAAGATCTTGAAAGGCCAAAACTACAACCTACATTAAAGACGTATTCTTCTAATTTGATTTTATGATTCATGTACCAAAACTCCTTTGTTCATGCTTTGTGAACCATTTGAGGCATCACACTTGAGGTGCTAAGATCTTGAAAGCCCAAAACTACAACCTACATTAAAGAGGTATTCTTCTAATTTGATTTTATGATTCATGTACCAAAATTGTATGCTAGTTGTAGGCTTCATGCTTTGGAAATTTTTTTGCATGTATAATTAGAGAAAACTTAGATCGAAAGCTACTAGGGTTGTATGTGCACCATAGGAGTGGTATAGTACACAAAACCCAACAGTTGTATCAGAGCCATGTGTAGTTTTCTGTTATATTTGATGCTTGGTTATTTTTCAAAGATAAAAAAATCGATTTTCTAGACTCTGACTGATGAACTCGCTGAGTCCACTGGCTGACTTGACGAGTCCACTCAGTAAAAGGGCAACTCGATGAGTCTAGTTCATGTACTCATCAAGTAAGGCTTCTGGTAGCAAAAATTCGAGTTTTTGGCCAGAATTAGAATAGGATCATTACCACAAACTGTTTTGTAATCATCAAAATTGTATTTTCTGATATGGTAGTGATTATAATCATCCAATCAAAAGATAATTGTCAATGTTTTAAGATAATTGTTGCTTTATATGACAAACAAAGTTACTTGAGAATTATTGATTTGATATTATCTTGCTATATGAGTTTAGTTAGATCAATCATGAATTATATGATAATTTTATTTATTGAAATTGATCTAAATGTTTTTTAATGAATTCCATAACTTGTCCTCAAGTAACGGAACATGAAAAGTATCATCCATTAAAACAACATTAAACTCATAAGTTATGGAATTCAAGAGTCTTGGATGGTAACAAAACTTGTCTTCAAGTTAGAATCCAAAAGGTTATGAAGAGTTTCAAAATTTTCCCTCAAGTTTTGGAATTTGAAAATGTTTAATTAAAAAGTTTCAATTTGTAGTATTGAGTTCTAAAACATCTAGTAATTGAAAGGTTTCAAAAGATGCATCGCTAGGGTTCATAACTTAAAAATTGATTAAATAGATTTAATTTTGACTTCTTATAACCTAGATGCTTTGAATAGTTCAGTTACACCTTATGGACTTTATTAAATTAATTAAAGTGTTTAATTAAAAGAGGAGTTTAATAAATCCATAATAACATGGTTTAAGATAAATTAAATTAAGAGTATAATTTATTAATAGATTAAACCACCTAGTATTTTAAATGTTTAAAATACACCTTTATACTATACAAAATTAAAAGTTTAATATATTATATATGTATAAGTAAAATTTTAGTCTTACCTTTATTAGGCCTCATTCACGAAGCCGTTCTATAAGGGGGATATAAGGTTACTGCCTATAAAATGGTGGTTTAATGGGTGTCCACTCTTACCCACCGCTTCCTTGACTGGTGGAGGGTCGTTAGTCGAACGGGTAGGATAGGAATTTAATGCTCATTAAAAGTATAATGAAATACCAAGTAAATAAATACTTTTATAAATTCCCAATCTTATTTACTTAGAAAAAAATGTGAATTTGATGCTAACCCATGAAATTGCACATTGCACCTTATTAGTCATTAGTGGAGCGTGTGTGGTTAACCGACACACTAATCTGGGAATAATGAAGGATGGAAATGGGTAGCTCAATATTAATCATGGATCAATGGAACGTATGTGGTTAATCGGCACATTGATTAGGTGATTTGTAAGATTAAGTGTACCAATCTAACATTGACAAAGGTGTCGTGTATCATGATTGTACCTGTGACTCTTGAGCTTTAGAGGTCCTATGAGGACTTCTGGCCTTTTGAGATGCACCAAGACTATATGGAAAGATACCATAAAAGTTCTCGACAAGAAAGGTACGAAATGATTGCCTCCATGATAACAACTATAATGAAGGATGGAGAGTCCATATCGACCCACTTGCAAAGGATGCAAAGGTATGTGGACTGCTTGCTGAAGTTGAATGTCAACTTTAACGAAGAGTTGGATATTGATATTATCCTACACTCTTTGCCTCCTTGTTATGATCAGTTTTGAATGACTTATCATATGAACAAGGATGCAGTCACTCTAATCAAGCTTCAAGGCCTACTAAGAACTGTTGAAAGTGGTTTAAAAGGCAATTCTATTGTACCCATTCCTACTGCTGCTGCCCCAATCTTGGAAATTGGACATGGGAAGGGGAAGAAGAGAAAAACCTCCTCTAAGAGCCACAAGGGAAAGTCTAATGATGGTTCTTCTTCGAATCGATCCAAAGGTGGTCCTACTGCTCCCTCTTCCAATATAAAGGATGCAGAGTGCTTCCATTGTCATGATAAAGGGCATTCAAAATGAATCTGCCCAGAATTTCTGCAGGATATCAAGGATGGGAAGATAAAGCCCACCTTCATAGGTATTTCCAATATTCAATCTAATAACTCATCACATGCTAGTTCTTGGGTCCTTGAAATAGGATGTGGTTTTCACATTTGTTCTGATTTGCAGGGTCGAAGAAGAAGTAGGGATGTGGAGCATGGGAATATGAACTTGATCATGGGTAATAGGAAAGTGTCGCCTGTCACCAATATTGGAGTTTATTCTTTAGTGTTTAGTAGTGGGTTTGGATTAGAGTTGAATAATTGTTACTACTCGTTAGAGATGACAAGGAATATTATTTCCTTTCATGCTTTGTACTGACAAGGTTTTAGATTTTTGTTTATTAATGAAATTAATTCTATAAATGATTTCTTTAATGGTACTTTCTATTTTGAAGCATTGCCTTGTAATGTAGTATATGAAACTGTGATGGTTATAGATAATTCAAGAAATAATGTGTTGCATATCGATTCATCCAATGATTTTCATAAATCATGCTTGTGGCATTGTCATCTTAGAGATGTCAACAAGAAATGCATAGCCCAACTCTAAAAGGATGGAGAGTTGGATACATTTGACCTTAGGTCGGATGACACGTGCAAGTATTGTTTCCTTGGAAAGATAACTAAGTCACCCTTCATTGGAACTTGTGAAAGGGGAGAGGGATTATTGGATCTCATACACATGGATGTGTGTGGGCCCTTTAGATCTACCACAAGGGATGCAAACCGCTTATATGTGACTTTTACCGATGATTATAGCAGATATGGGTATATCTACTTAATCATGAAAAAGTTAGAAACTTTTGAAAAGTTCAAAGACTTTAGCAAGAAGTGGAGAATCAAGTGGGCAGGAAGATAAACATGCTTTGATTCGATCGAGGTGGTGAGTATCTTAGTATCGAGTTCCACGACTATCTTAAGGAATGTGGAATTGTTTCACAATTGACGCCGCCTAGGACACCGCAGCTGAATGGTGTGGCTGAGAGGCGCAATCAAACCTTGTTGGACATGGTTCATTCCATGATGAGTCGAACTCCATTACCTATCTCATTTTGGAGGTATGCCTTAGAGACTGCCTCCCATATCCTTAATCTAGTCCCAACTAAGAAGGTTGCCAAAACACCTTACGAAATGTGGACAAGGAAGGTTCCCTTGTTAGTAAAGGGTTTTGAGTATTCTAACACTCCTAAGGTGTTCATGTAACCCTAAATACCTTGGATCTTTGCTTTCACTATTACACATGCAAACTTGAAGTTTCCAAGGTATTACCCTAACTAGCATACAAAAGTGTGATACATAGTAAATAAAACAAGTTACGAAACATACTTTTTGTTGTGGCTTATTGCTTGGAGCTTTAAGGGCTTAGCACCAATAATATGAATGCATCAAGTGTAATAAAAAATCACCACTAACACTTGGAAACTTGGAAGAGAACTCTAATGCTCACAAAAATCAGCCACTCCTTTATGTATATATTAGGTGCCATTTTCTTGAACCAAAGGGCTCCTTATATAGTGGTCACAATAGGGTTACACCATGTAACTCATGACTTTCCACATTCCTCATGATCCATGGGTTTTAACCTCCATGGAGCATCCATGGGTCACAAGATGGGTTAAACCAGACATAAGGAATCATGGATCATTAGCCCACATTATAAGAATGAATGATTTACACAATCAATCCCTATATATTTAAATAGTCTCTTTTGAGCACAAAATTAATTCCAAATTAGTTATTGATCTATACCAATTAAATAATATGATTTCATATTAATATATTATAACTAATAATATATTAATAAATCATAGATACCCTCTTCTGAAAGTCCAAATTGTTTAGGTGAAGTGCAACCCAAATAGACCATGCTCAACCGGGTCAAGTACATACCAAATATAGTAAAGGACTTAGACACCTTATCCAACACTCTTATCACACCCCTGAACCTTTAGAAATAACGGCAGAAACGTCTGGGGGCGGTGATATCATGCATAGTATCACAACAGTTGTATCATAATAAGCATAGTAAACGCAACCAAACATTGAATACATACATGAAAAATGTTTTACATTGTCTTAGTACATAGTTTTATACATATCAAAGTAATATGAAAAGATAGGATTCTATCGCGCCAACTTCTCCAAAATCCTGTAAGTACCTGTCTACAATTCCCTAAGAATACAAGCAGTTTGAAAGAATATAAACATAAAGTTGGTGAGTTCATAAGCATTTTGTTTGGTGAAAAATGTTTCTTTGATACGTTTGAAAAGTGTTTCTCAAGAAAATCCTATATTTTCTTATGAAAGATGTTTGAATATCTGTTAGTTATTTTTTAAATAGTCCATTTATGAAAGGTTGAGTTATCCTAGGAAAATCTTATATTTTCCCTAAAAGTTGATGGTTGGTTATCTGTTTTGGTATGAGGTGTACAAGTATCTACCATACTTATATCGTTAGACTTAGTTTTCTTGAAAATCCCTATTTGCTCTCTGTGAGGTGTATTAGCCTTATTACATAGATAAAACTAACAAATATGAGGTGAACTAAATGCTAAGGGTATTATTAATACCTACTAGTTGTCAAATTGGTTATTACATTGAGGTTAGTTCACTTGTTTCATTATTACAAAAGTAAATTACTGTTATCTAGGTTGCAAGTGTCATAACCATACTTAAACTTGATATGACACGTAACGGGCTGGGGCAAGTATCTTTTTATGACTTTGCCCCCCTGGACTTGTCGGTCCAACTATAGCTAGTAGTAAGGTGCGGGATAGTCGGTCTCGTTTAGATCTATACACAACAGTTATAGTCTCCCTACAAGAGATTCTGGTTACAAGTGCTAATCCTACACACTGATTCTGTGGGGGTGTAAAATAACATATTTTATGATATGATTCACAAGTCCTGTTTATGGTTTGCATGAATCCTTTATAAAATAACATATTTTATGATATGATTCACAATTTCATTGCCTTAGTTTTGAAAACTGTTTCTACGAGTTGATTTCTTAATCGTTTGGTAAAACTGTTTTCCGTGTTAAAAGCATAATGAACATATAACTATATTAAACAAATAATATACTTTTAGAACAAGTTTCCTTGGACTTTTGCTTGTATCCCCCTGAAAACATGAAAAACTCGGAAAAAGCGTAGGGGTATGAACTCACCGTTTTGGTGTAGGATTTGAATGTAAAATCGGTATAGATGCAGAGTGTCAACTGAAGCCTCGAACACAATTAGACCCTATTTAACATGTAATGACACATATATGATTCAAATTAGGGTACTATACAACTAGACATGATAGGAAACCACTCTAAGGACTCGGGAACACTTGAACTAAGTGTTAAAACCTTATGTGATTGAGTGAAGGAGGTGTATGGCCACCCAAAGGGTGTGTACGGTCCATGAGTGTACGGCCGCACACTCATGATGAGGGGTGTTTCCATGGTTCTACAAGTATCCAAGGAGTGTTATAGGTCCCATACTTAGTGGTTTTGCAAGTTTAAGGCCAAATATGAACATCAAAGTGGGTGTTTACGGTTCTGGGAGGTATGTGCAGCCATACAGAGGGGTGTACAGCCGTACAGAGGAGCGTGCAGCCATACAGAGGGGTGTGCGGACGTATAGAGGAGTGCGCGGCCGTACAAAGGGTTGTGCAGTCGTAAACTCTTCATCCATGCCCAAAATGTTGAATTTTTAAGAGAATCAAGGCTAGGGTCATGTCCAACTAGAAGATAGAGGCTAAATTCTCACTTTGGAGGGGCTTTAAGGTGTCTACGGCCACCTTATGATGGTGTGCGACCGTACACCTTCAAAAAATGAAGAACAAGGCCTAAAACATGAAGAATCAAGGAAATCTTTCAAGTATAACAAGCTAAGGGATGAATTACTTACGTTTTTTATGCCTTTGGAGGGTTCTTGGATGAAGATTCTAGAATGAGAAAGTAGCAGACAAAGGAAGGAAAGAATGAATGAGAGGGGTCTCCTCATATTTATAGGGGTGGGTGACCCACCACCCCGGCTGTGCGGCCGCACACCCATGTGTACAGCTGTACACTCCTCCCAAGAGGGTGTATGGCCCGATTTTGCTACTTTACGACTTCATAGTTCATCCCTAACCTCAAACTTTGTTGTACTCAAGCTTATAACACTTAAAGACCCTTAAACGGTATTAAAAGGCGATGGAGTCGAGCTTAACCTTGATAGATGTTCCGGGTTGTCACATTATCCCCCCATTAGAGGGAATTTTGTCCCGAAAATCAAGCAGAAAATACAAGTAGCGGACTCGGAAAATGTGAGGATGATTCTTCCACGAAGTGGAAGCTGTCATCTAGCTCTGAGCGGTTTTCATCCTAAAGTTCATGTTAGGGATCATACCTAGTCCATCTATAATTGTCTTATGTACACAAGTCGTATATAATTAAGATTGATAGGATGGTCGGATGGCTGACTCTGCCCTAGGTCCACAACCAGACAAGGAACAAGAAATAGGGGGAAACACGCATCTTAAGTTCACATAACCTTAATTATATACCACCCTCACATGTACGTTTAACATTGATAGACTAACCGTATTTGTCCCTATTCTTTGTTCTTGAACTTGGCTTGCTGCGAAGTGGGAATCCTAGACTGGTCTATCACGTATGTTTAAGGAAAGTTGCGGGTGGATGTCATACTCTTCGCGTGCATATTTTCGGGTTTGGAAGTGAGGTAAACTTTTCAAAGTTCGCATCTACTTTGCCATTATATGTGATGTAGGTTTTGGGATTCAAATGATTTAAGGCAAAGGGACTCCTATGGACATGCGGGTTTGGTACGACGTAGACTTAGTCGGACTAAATGGAATATCATATTAGAATTGCGCATTGAGTTTGTTTGGATGGAATGTTTTGTTAGAACATTGGTGCCTCGGGGTGTATGTTTCCGATGCTTCTTGTTTTTGTCTTGACATTAGTGGGTACTACTGGTACGAGGGTTCTGATACTTTGGAATTATGAACCTTTTATGAAATGATCCTTACAATGTCTCTCTATAATCGTTTGGTGTATACTAGTAATGTATAACTAACCCTGACGTATACATTAATCCATCATAGATCACCCATTATGGCTTCGAAGTTTATACGAATGTTGGGATTTAATTTGAACGAAAGAGTAATCAGGATTATAGGCAATCATTGGGGTTTTGAAAGTGTACCAAATTATAGCAGTGTTCCTTGTTGTTTCCCCATTTCTCTAGGGTCAAACTCCTCCTACTTCCCCATCCTTTTTCTTTGTTGGACAATCTCTCTTAAAATGTCCCACTCTACCACATAGGTGACATGTTGGACTAGCCTTATCATTTGTCGTCAGGGTGATGAACTTGATTGGAGTCCTACAGGTGCGGATGATGTGTCCCTTTTTGTTGCATCAAGTGCAATGCGGCACTCGACAGACTCCACAGTGATGGTAGTTGCATTTGTTGTAGTATGGGAGGTTACCCAAGTAGGTTGTGGTTGGTGTACGAATAGCAAGGTTGACGGGGGTATTGACTGCCCCAGTTTGTTGCCTTTCAGTAGGTCCTTGATTTAAACAACTCCCTACCTCATTCTCGAACTTGCATTTCATGATATTAGGTTTAAGGACATGTGTGTCTTTTCTAGCGGGCACTTGTTGCTGAATTTGGTTTTCACTACGATCAGAATTGCCGTTAACACTCCCATTAGCATTAGCACGACTAGGGTTAAGGATAGCCATGGAGGCTGCTACGACTTCTATGACAACCGCTTGGAATGTAGCTGAATCCATCTGAAGGTTTTGCGTTCTACGAGCAGGTTGATTATGTTTCTTCGGAGGCATGATCTGCTACATGTCAAGAAAAGGAGTTTGTGAGCAACAATGGTTGCCTCTGGATGTATTCTAAAACTATATATACATACATATATATATATATATATATATATATATATATATATATATATATTGTTAGATTAGTGTCTAAGCCCGTAACTATATTTGGTATGTACTTGACCCGGTTATGCATGGTCCTTTTGTGTTGCCTTTACCAAAGCAACTTGACAAGGTAATTTAAGGAGAGAAAGAGAGAGAGAGAGAGAGAGAGAGAGAGAGAGAGAGAGAGAGAGAGAATATTATGGTTTATTAATATATTATAAGAATAATATATTAAAGGAGAAATTATATTTATTTAATTAGTATTGGTCATAAATTAATTAGGAATTAATTTGGTGACTAAAAGAGATTAATCAAATAAAGGGGTATAAACTGTCAAATGTATGATAGTTGAGTTTTGGGCTAAGGAAACCTAATGGACTTAAGGGGGAATGAAATTATGATGGGGATCCATCATATTTTCGTCCAAGGCCTTATTCCAGAAGGTTCTTTGGGCTGCTTGGTGGCTAAGTTATCCATTAGGGTTTAGACTGAAACCCTAGCAGCCTGCATTATAAATAAGATCCCTAGGCTATGAAAAATGGCTACACTTGATTCCAAGAAAACCCTAGGGCCGATTTGAGCATCTCTCATGCTCTCTCATATTGCCTTCTTGCTTGTGGGGTTTGTGAACCAGTAGAGTAGTTACAATTGTGACTCTAAGCTCAAGATCAAGAAGACTACAAGGATTTCAAGCTATTTGATAGAGGTAGACACTTAGATCTGTTCTTATGATGTTAATTTCAAATTATATATGATAGATCTAGGGTTGTAAGTCTTGGATTCAATTCATGTTGAATAGAGAAACCTAGATCCAAGCATTAGGGTTTGTATGAGCACATAGGATTGTTCTTATGCATAAAACTCATCAGTGGTATCAGAGCCATGATTAGTTTCAATTGTATGTGATGCTTTAACTGTTTGCTTGCTGAAAATCATTTTTCTTGAATCTTCCCGACTCAACTCAGCGAGTCAGTATCTGGACTCGGCGAGTTGGCCCTACTCGGATAGTCCAGGATTGACTCGGCGAGTTTGTGCGTCAGGAAGAGGATATTTCAGGATTTTGTTGCTGTTTTGTCATGGGATTAATGCCTAAATCGTTTTTTGACGATAAAATCTGAATTTTATTATATTTAAATGATTATCCCTGCCAAAACAATAGATAATTCCAAATCTTTTGAATATTAGTTGTTTATATGATGAATATGGATTATTTAAAGTTAATTAGTATTTATCTTTTGACTAAAATAGGATTAGGTCAAATATAGATAATTATGAAATTAATTGTTTAATTTAAATTATATGTTATTTGATCCCTTATGTTTTGAAAAGTTCAAACACTTGCCCTCAAGTTTTGAAATTTAAATTTTGTGATTAAAAGTTTAATTTTGAATAATTTGAATTTCAAACCCTTAGAATTTTACAAGTTTAAAATTCAACCCTATACTACTATATTATTACAAGTTTAATATATATATATATATATATATATATATATATATATATATATATATATATATATATATATATATATAGAGAGAGAGAGAGAGAGAGAGATATATATATATATATAGATATATGTAATTAAAATGCTAGTCTTACCGTTAGTAGGCTTCATTCACGAAGTTGGCCTATAAGGTGGGTATAAGGTTGTTGCCTATAAAATGGCGCTTAATGGGTGTACACTCACACCCACCGCTTGCTTGACTGGTGGAGGGTCGTTAGCCGAACGGGTAGGATTGGCCAGTCCTCTCCTCGTTAAAAGTATAATGTAAGATACAAAGTAACTACAATTTTTTTACAAATTCCCAATCTTAGTTACTTTAGGGGAAAATGTGAAAATGACGCTATTCTATGTAATTACACTTTGTAACCTTGTCAAACTTTATTGAAGCGTGCATGGTTAACTGGCACACTAATTTGGGATTGACATTGGTGGCGAAGGGTGACTTTATGTTTGTCATAGATCAATGGAGCGTGTGCGGTTTACCGACACATTGATTAGGTGATAGAGACATTGAGTGCACCATGTTGATTCGCATGGTTATTCACAACTTGTTTGCGATCCTTGGTATCCCAGTCGCAAATTTGAAGTGCATATCGAGATTTAAACATGCCATTGAAAAGTTCAATGAATCTCAAAGATCTAGGAGTTTTCAATACATTTAAAACTTAAAACCTTTTTCGTTTTTTGTGGTGAGAATTAGTGAATTGTCATTCACTTACCTTCAAATTATTTACTTTTAGAGTACGACATCCCTTTCTAAGTTGTAAATAATGTTGTTGGGTCCTAACCCTAATTTCTCATTTGGGTGTTTAATTAGGGACTCATTTCTAATCAAACTTTGTTCCTTTTCTTTTTCAGATGTCTGCAAACAACAACAACAACGCTTCTAGGTCATTCTCATTGATGAACCTATGTTAAAAGGTGACATTTGATGGGTAAAACTTCAACGAGTGGATGAGGTATATTCGCATGATCACTCGCTATGAGGACAAAGAATATGTCCTTGATGAAAAGCTTGAAAAGATCATCCCAGATGTTGCTACTCCTGAAGAGTTGGCCGCCTTTGAGGCCCATGAGTGTGATGCAACGAAAGTTCATTGCATCATGCTGGCCACCATGAACCTTAAACTCCAAAAGTCCTATGAGGACATGTATCCATATGAAATGTATCAGGATTTGCTGGACCGGGGCCACCAAAGCACGAGGCAAGAGCGCTATGAGATCATTACTAACATGATCACCGCTAAGATGGGGAGTGGAGAATCCCTAACCTCTTATTTGCAGAAAATGCAGAGGTATGTTGATCGTCTTTTCAAACTTAATATTAAGTTTGATGAGGATCTGGCTATCGATATAATCCTCCACTCCTTTCCTTCATGCTACAACTAGTTCAGAATGACCTACTACATGAATAAAGAGGAGGTCTCCTTGAGCAAGCTCCAAGGATTGTTGAGGAATGCTAAGAGCAACCTCAAATACAAATCTGTTGCACCATCCCCTGCTGTGGCTGCTCCCGTTTTGGCAATTGGTCAAGGAAAGGGAAAGAATATAAAGGCTCCATGTAAGGGCCACCATAAGGGTAAGACCCAAGATGGTTCCTTTTCTAGTGGAACCAAAGCTAGTTCGGTCAAACCCTCTTCCGACCCCAAAGAAGCAAAGTGTTATTACTGCCACCAGAAGGGCCACTGGAAACAAAGCTGCCCCAATTATCTGCAAGACATAAAGAATGGGAAGATTAAGCCCACCTTCGTAGGTATGTATTCTATTAAATCTAATAAATCATCATTTTCTACTTCATGGGTTCTTGATACAGGTTGTGGTTACAACATTTGTTCTGATTTGCAGGGCCTAAGAAGAAGTAGGGAGATGGAACATGGGAAGATAAACTTGATTATGGGAAATAGAAGATTGTCGCCTGTGACCAGAGTCGGAGTTTATTCTTTAGTGTTGAGTAATGGGTTAGGGTTAGATTTAGAAAATTGTTGTTATTCGCCAGATATGGCAAGAAACATTATTTCATTTCATGGATTTTTGAGACAAGGTTTCAGATATTCTTTTGATAATAGTAATGGTTCTATTAATGTATATTTGAATGGTGTCTTTTATTTCAATGCAGTACCTTGTAATGGGATTTATGAATCTGTGATGATTGTTAATTTAGGAAATGATGTGTTGAATATTGATTCGTCTACTAGCCTACACAAAGCATGCTTGTGGCATTGTCACCTTGACCATGTCAACAAAAACGCATAGCCTAACTCCAAAAGGATGGAGTGTTGGAGTCATTTGGCCTAAGGGATGATGACACGTGTGAATCTTGTCTACTTGGGAAGATGACCAAGTCACCCTTCACTGGCACTTGTGAAAGGGGTGAGGGTCTATTGGATCTCATACATATCGATGTGTGTGGTCCCTTTTGATCCACCACAAGGGATGCTTGCCGCTTCTACGTGACTTTTACGGATGATTATAGAAGATATGGATATATCTACTTAATCAAGCAAAAGAATGCAAAATTGTTTCGCAATTGATGCCTATGAGAACGCCACAATTGAATGTTGTGGCTGATAGGCGTAATCGAACCTTGTTGACATGGTTTGTTCTATGATGAGTCAGAATTCATTACCAATAACTTTCTGGGGGTATGCCTTAGAGACTGCCGCCCACATCCTTAACTTAGTTCCCACCAAGACGGTTACCAAGACTCCTCACAAGGTGTGGACAGGGAAAGATCCCTCGTTGGAACACATTAAGGTTTGGGGTTGCAAGGCTTTTGTAAGCTCGAACCTCGTAGTGAGAAGTGTTAGTTCATCGGCTATCTACAGAAGTCTTTTGGCTATATTTTCTATAAACTGAATGATAATGTTTTCTTCGTTGTTAGAAGAGGAGTTTTCCAAGAAATGGAATTGATAAGCCAAGAAGACAGTGGGAGGCAAATGGATCTTGAAGAGATTCAAGAGCAAAGCAATGAAGGAACCTCTAACACTGGCGCTCAACCCAAGGATGAAACTCCTGTTAAACACGTTGATGAATCCTTACATCTTAGATGTTCTAATAGGGTTAGTGTTTAACCCCAGTTTTATGGTTTTCATATTCCTATTGAAGGGGACACGTTTATTAGTGATGAAACATTAATGAATTTGGAAGAACCTAGTAGCTACAAGGAAGCCATGGTAGGCCTGGAGTCTGCTAAATGGAAAGAGGCGATGGACAGTGAGATTCAGTCCATGTACAACAACCAAGTTTGGAACTTGGTTGATAATGTACCGGGTCGTAAGACAGTCGGGTCCAAGTAGATATTCAAGAAGAAGACAGACATGGAAAGGAATGTGCACACTTATAAAGCGCGATTGGTTACGAAGGGCTTTACTCAAACTTTCGAAGTTGACTATGATGAGACCTTCTCACTAGTTGCGAAGATAAAGTCTACTAGGGTAATGCTTACAATAGCTGCGTTTCATGATTATGAAATCTGGCAAATGGACATGAAAATCGCTTTCCTTAATGGGAAATTGAATGAGGATGTGTATATGAATCAGCCAGAGGGTTTTGTCGATGCGAAGCATCCAAACACAGATGGAATCTTTGTTTTGACGAGAAAGTTAAAGAGTCTGGCTTTCTACGAAGCGAAGATGAATCTTGTGTATATGTCAAAGCCAGTGGGAGTATAGTGAGCTTTCTCGTATTGTATGCTGATAACATACTACTCATAGGAAACGATGTCCCAACCTTGCAGGAGGTCAAGTCCTGTCTTGGGAAATGTTTCGCTATGAAGGACCTAAAAGAGGCTGCTTATATTCTGGGGATAAGGATAGTAAGAAACAGGGAAAAGAGACTGATAGGACTTAGTCAGGATACATACTTGGATAAGGTACTAAAGCGTTTTAGTATGGAAAATTCCAAGAAAGGGGAGTTACCAATCCAAAGCAATACCAAGTTGAGTAAGACTCAAAGCCCGAGTAAATAGGCAGAGATAGCTGATATGAGCCGAGTACCTTATGCTTCCGCAGTAGGCTCTATCATGTACGCTATGACTTGTACTCGCCCTGATGTGGCCTTCGCTTTGAGCATGGTCAGCAGATATCAAGGGAATCCTGGTAGAGCTCATTGGATTGCAGTTAAGAATATTCTTAAGTACCTATGAAGGACCAAGGAATGGTTCCTAGTCCTCGGTGGGAGTGATGACTTAAGGGTACGAGGGTATAGTGATGCTAGTTTTCAGACGGATCAGGATAGTTACCGATCGCAGTCGGGCTGGGTTTTTACCCTAAATGGAGGAGCAGTGACTTGAAAGAGTTCCAAGCAGGAGACCGTAGGTGATTCAACGTGCGAATCAGAGTACATTGCAACAAGTGAAGCGTCGAAGGATGCTATATGGTTGAAGAACTTCATTGGAGACCTTGGAGTTATGCCATCCATAAAGGAGCCGATGGAAATTTTCTGTGATAATGAAGGAGCGGTTGCCTTCACTAAGGAAGCAAGAGATCATGGTAGATCTCGACATATCGACAGAAAATACCATTTTATCAAACATCGAGTAGAAGAGGGACTCCTCTTTGTGAAGAGGGTATCATCAGAAGAAAACCCAACAGATCCCCTTACGAAGGGACTGAGTAGGGTCAAACACTTGCAGCACACTAGGAGCATTGGGCTGAAGGATGACATAAGTTTGAATTAGATAGATAATAAACGTGTAATAGATATTTCGTATTTGACATTTTGATGAATGAATAAAGTTGTGTTATTTATGAGTAAAGTTACTATCTTGTGTTGGTTATTTATCTATTGTTTCTATTTTGCATGTTTTGACTTCTTGATAATAAGATTATTCAAACGGTCCACAGTCGTTCATATTTTGGAAGTAGGTATGAATGAAAACTGTTATGAATTTTTTGTAGAATGTCTAAAAGGTTTTGGGCATAGCAAAGGTTTGCTGCAAAGTTCATGAGTGCTTATGAATTTGATTTGAGCATTGGAATAAACCCGCATTTGCTGGTATCACATCGTGGTGCTTTACCTAAAGTGATCGCAAAGTGATAATATCATATAGTCTTAAAACTTAGAGACATGGTTGTTGTTTACTGGTTGGTTATCTATTGATGATGTGTAAACGCATCAGTAACTTGATGTTATAAAACACATTGTTGTGCGTGATTCAATTAGTAAATAATATATGCATATGAGTCGAAGTTAATATGTTCCTTTTATTCTATGAGAATAAAAGTGATATCTTGGCCACTTGATGATTTGGTTTGATTTATGTGTCGGGCCCGGTCAGAATGAAGTTGATGTGTTCAACTAAATTCTATGTCGAACGAATCGGAGATCAAGAAATAAGTGCTGGACAATAAGTATTGTCAACATGATATCTAGAACAGAGGATTATATGATCACTTACCTGAAGGACAAGTTGCTGATCAGAGTTGACAGCGAAGTATAAGAGCTATTATTGCAAATCGGATCCTAAAGTCATATGTGAGATATAGTTACTAGACTTATCCAAGTAGGAGATTGTTGGATTAGTGTCTAAGCCCGTAAATATATTTGGTATGTACTTGACCCGGTTGTGCATGGTCCTTTTGGGTTGCCTTCACCAAAGCAACTTGACAAGGTAATTTAAGGAGAGAGAGAGAGAGAATATTATGGTTTATTAATATATTATAACAATAATATATTAAAGGAGAAATCATATTTATTTAATTAGTATTGGTCATAAATTAATTAGGAATTAATTTGGTGACTAAAAGAGATTAATCAAATAAAGGGGTATAAACTATCAAATGTATGATAGATAAGTTGTGGGCTAAGGAAACCTAATGGACTTAAGGGGGAACAAAATTATGATGGGGATCCATCATATTTTCGTCCAAGGCCTTATTCCAGAAGGTTCCCTGGGTTGCTTGGTGGCTAAGCTATCCATTAGGGTTTAGACTGAAACCCTAGCAACCTGCAATATAAATAAGACCCCTAGGCTATGAAAATCGGCTACACTTGATTCCAAGAAAACCCTAGGGCCGATTTTAGCATCTGTCACCCTCTCTCATATTGCCTTCTTGCTTGTGGGGTTTGTGAACTAGTAGAGGAGTTACAATTGTGACTCTAAGCCCAAGATAAAGAAGACTACAAGGATTTCAAGCTATTTGATAGAGGTAAACACTTAGATCTCTTCTTATGATGTTAATTTTGAATTATATATGATAGATCTAGGGTTGTAAGTCTTGGATTCAAAGCATGTTCAATAGGGAAACCTAGATCCAAGCATTAGGGTTTGTATGAGCACATAGGATTGTTCTTATGCATAAAACCCATCATATATATATAAATGAAAATTTCTCATTTTGTCATTTGGTTCTCATTGATTCGACCCACATCCCTATGATGTGGTCCTAGCAGGACTAGAAGTATGTTTTTAGAATGGTTATAGACCAAGCGTCATCCTAAATAAGTTATCTTCGATAGTGACATTGATTTCAAATTTTTCGTAAGGATTTGGAATTAATCCATAATGAGGCCCACATAACACAGACTTATGAATCATTTGCAGATTAGTTCAATAGGCTGACTGGAAAACTTTCAGCACTCCTGCCAGTGTCTAGACATTATGAAGTTTTGGCTACAAGGGGTAGCTCTAGGGATTAAATCGATACGAAACATGACTTGGCATTCTAGAGAATTCCCCAGAAGATTCTTGAGAAAAATTCAAGAAAACTGCAGCTTTCGGGGAAAGCTCTCGTAGTCTTTTAACCTTTTGCATTGGGGAAGGGTTTTATAGAGGAAGGATTGAGACAAATCTTTTTCTCAAAACAGAGCTTATTAGTGTGATTGAAGCTCAACCCATCCATGTCGTTTATAACATCGAAGCTCCCTTTTGGGATAATGGCATAAGACTGATGGGAGAGGAGTGATCGCGTTAGAGTACAGTCTATGAATACGTTTTCATAGTTGAAATGATGGTACGACTTTGATAAAGTTACTTAGTTTGCTGGTTACTGATCTGAGATATACGTTTGCTGATGGTGACCCTTAACCAAATTAAGACTATTCTTTATATAGTTGGTATTAAAATGGCTTAGAGTAGAAATAATCTTAACCTACGAGTAGGTCTACAACATACGAATAGAGGGAAAATGCGATAGTATGAAGAATTAGTAAAACAATACTTGCAATACAGGGCTCCTTATGGGAAAAATTGTTATTTAGAGCATAGGTAGAAAGGCTATTCTTAGCTAAAGGAAATGATGAGTAGAGTACTTCCTATTAGTGTCGGATAATTCTCGAATGGATCCTTAAGTTAGCCAGCTGGCGTTCCATGTCTAGAAGGTGTCTTTTGAATACTCTTTGGTGTACTCGTAGTTCTATGACTTCAGCTCGTGTTGCAGCAAGCTACCGCTGCAGGGCCTCGTTGTCTTTCAAAGACCTCTCATGAGCATCTTTAAAGGATTCTCGTTCAAAACATGGTGTGGATTGTATTCATTCTCGCATTCTCATCTATTTCTATGATTCTGTTAAGGGTTGTCCTACTTTTTATTTCGTTCCGAGCTACCCTGCGGACCAGGATTTGTAAGACTCTGTCTGCTGAGCTCCCTGCGCTCACATCGTAAAAGATTCTATCTTTATTGAAAGAGGCATAGGTTGATCCTGCTCTTGTCTCCATGTGTCAAGAATTTCCACCCATGGAGGTGTCGGGCTCGGAAAAGCCACACAAGGGTTAGGATTTAGGACAGGAGCCACCAGAGATAGATTAGTGATTCGGGCTCGGAGTCGAAATCTTCTGAATAGTTATCTGCAGAGTGATTTTCTGTAACATCTGGATTTCCAGGTACATTATTTATTAATTATTTTGGAGATTTTGAGAGAGACTCGGCGAGTTGATGCTTAGACTCGCCGAGTAGAGTCGTAAATTTCCATCCGGGTTAATGACCGGACTCAGCGAGTCGACTAGTGAACTCGACAAGTCCGCGTTATTTAATGAAACCCTAATTTATGGGGTTTGAGACCTATTTAAAGGTCCTTATGGCCTTCATTTGTGGCTACCAGCTGATAGAGAGAGACCCCAGAGTGTGTGAGCATTTTGAGAGTGAAAGGAAGCCATTTTTAATCCTTGTGTGGGTGATTTTGCAAGAAAAAGGTGACCAAGGAGGTCCAGAGACCTTAAATCCTTGATCTTTATTTAGTGTTTTGGAGAGCTATTAGTTTTGGATGGCATATTGAGGCCATTTCTTCAAATAGAGGCATCGGGTCTTTGCATGGGCATCAAGATCCAAACTTTACGTGATTTTACTGCTTTAGGAGGCCAGATCTATGAGTTAGAGGAACGAATCTGACCTCAATAGCTCATTTGAGCTCGAGCATGGCATGAACTCGCCGAGTCCCAAGAACAGACTCAACGAGTAAGGCTAGGGTTTCCCGTAAGTCACTCAGTGAGTACCTTGTCGAGTTGGGGGAATGACTCGGTGAGTCAGAAGGGGGTAGAGGATTACAAGTGGAATTCGCCGAGTTCATAATTGAACTCGACGAGTTGAATCGGGGTGGTCCCGCGATACATTCCAGGTGTAACACATCGAGCAGGGGGGAAGGCTCAACATATCATGAGAGGCTAGAGAGATAGTGGACACATGTAGACTCGCCGAGTCGACCAAGTTCACTCGACGAGTCAGGTCAAAATTTGACCGTTGACTTTGTTGACTTTTAGGGATTGGTCAACAATGGGGTCTTTGAGTAAAGAGAGGGGTAAATGGTCTTTTACCCATCTGAGGGTGTTAAGAGAGGGTTGGGTCTAGTCTTAAGAGTTATATTTATGAGTGTATTTTACTTTATGTGCTTAGGTGGAGGCTAGACTATACTGCTACCGAGTCAGGGATTTACCGAGACATCTGAGGTGAGTCTTCTCACTATACTTTACCTTGAGTGGTAATTAGAGTTATGTGACAGAGTTATTGTATTCTATTTATGTGATGTGTTTCACTACATTAATTCTATGTGATTTATGCATTGTATATATCAGAGTATAACAGAGTTAGAACCGGAAGGTTCACAGAGCTAGGACCAGAGGGTCCACAGAGTTAGGGCCTAAGGGCCCATGGAGCTATAGCCTCAAGTGGCTAGTATGTGTTATGTGTGGTATTTTAGGGAATTCACTAAGCTTTATGCTTACAGTGTTATGTGTTATGTGTTTCAGGTACCAGTGATGATCGTGGGAAGGCGCCGACATGATCTGTACACACACCTGCGGAGTTTATTATGATTTGATCTTGGGAAATGTTTTGTGAACAATGATATGATACAATGAGATTTTATTAATGAATGTGTTTGGAAAATGTGAAAAATTTTCTTAATTTTTACGGTGTTACAAGGTGGTATCAGAACCTTGGTTTGAGGGATTCAGATGCATCTTCGGCCGTATCTGAACTCAAACTGAGGATTTGGGGAAAATTTTTGATAACAAAAATTTTTTTAAGAAAAAATAAGGTTTGAGAAAAATTGAGCAGAGCCGTGTCTACGATCAGCCAGCACCCGAACGGTGTTTTCCCAAATTACCCTTGTAATAAGTGTTACAAGATATATTATGTTATGCTATGCTATATGATGAGTCATGATATGCATGCTAGAGTAGCCTAGGTATTCTTATTAGGACTAGAGTGGCCAGATATGTGATGCCTTAGTCTAGGAGTTTTGCTGCTAGGAATGCTCGAGAGTGTTTAGATAGCAGCGAGGAGCTTAGGAGAGATCTGCTAGTGAGTAACATATGTTTAAAAAGAGTAGAGTACTTGGGATGAATGCTGACGCGGTGTGGTTAGTAGTATTGGGTCCGTACTACCGAAGGCACCAGGTCAGTGCGCAACCCAAGTAAGAATCCTTAGGGTACCAGAGATCAAGTAGGATTGGGATATCGAGTGTGTGTACACTCGAGCGAGTTTCTGATATCTTGTGTTGTATTTCAGAGAGGCATCATGGTAGGGATGCGCCACAAACCAGGGACTAGTGGAGGGGGTGTGAGCGACGAGGAGCTCCGCCAAATGATTCATGATGAGGTGGCTGCTGCCATCCGCGATGAGATTCCATAGATGTTCAGGTCTATCAAGACCACCCTAATAGAGACATTCGACGAGAGATATGTTGCTCTTTCTGATGCTGCTGTTGCTGCGGCCACTTCAGATGTAGTTGTTGTTGGGTTTTGAGCAATCTAACACTTCCTAAGTGTGCATGCAACCCTAATAAACCTTGGATCTATGTTTGTCTAAATACATGCAAAATAATAATTTTTCCAAGGTTCATAACCTATCTAACATGGCATGGGGTACTTTTAAACATAAAAGAATTAGATGAGATTACATACCTTTTGATGATGAGTTTAATTCCTAAGGAGTTTGAGGGCCAAGCACCAATAGTGTGAATGCCTCAAATGGAATCACAAATCACCACAAACTCTTAGAAAACTTTGAGAGAGTGTATACACACTATAAAATCGGCCACACACAAACACACATACTAGATACACTAGTGGCTATTTCATGCAACATAAGCATGCTTATATAGTGTACATGATTAGGGTGAAACCCTAATAACCCATGACCTTTCCTTTTCCAAGGATCCATGGGTTAAAAGCTCCATGGATCATCCATGGACTTCCATACAAGCCTAACCCATTAACAAATGAGTGTTAGCCCACACCATATAAAACCAATAGCCCACAATCTAATTAGTCTTCCTTTTAATCTCTAAATTAATTCATAATTAATTTAAGACTAAGACTAATTAAATAACATGACTTCATATTAATATATTATAACTTATAATATATTAATAATCATATGTGTATAACTCTCATAAAATTATCCATAAATAGTTTGGATGAAATGCAACCCACATGGACCATGCCGGGTCGGGTCAAGTATATACCAAATAAGTTATGGACTTAGACACCTTATCCAACAGACTCCCACTTGGATAAGTCTAATAACTATATTTGCATATGTTACTTCAGGAACCAACCAGCAATCGTAGCTCTCAAAAACTCCGTTGAACTATGAAACGCCATTTTAGATAAGTGATCATATAATCCTCTGTTCTCATGATATCAGCCGGACAAATACATGGAACAACGTCGTATTTATGGTCCAGCAGTTTGTGTCCCGATTTTCGATTTGTTTGACAAAGAACTTAATCGAACACATCAATTTAGTTCTGACCAGCCGGTACATAGGTCACAACAAAATCATCGAGGGGCCCAGATATCGCTTCTATTTCTAGAAGGAACAGATAAACTTCGACTCATATACTTGTTCTACTACTTGTTGAATTGTACACAAAGGCACGTTTTATAACATCAAGTTACTGATGCGTTTACGTGCAATCAATGCACAAAGAACTCATAGGTAACAACTCATATATCTAGGTTTGAAGATTTATATGATATTACCGTCTCACGATCACTCGAGATAAATTCCATGAAGTGATACAAGTGAGCGTGGGTTTATACCAACACTCATAACTTATGAGCACTCATGAATGTTGTAGCAACCATTGCTATGACTAAACCTATTTAGCCATCTACAACCTCGATTCATGACAGTCTTGATTCATACCTACTTCCAACATATGAACGACTGTGGAGTGTTTAAATAAATTAGTCATTCGGAAAGAATAACCTAGCTATTTTGGAAGTCAAAACATGCAAAGTGAAACACAATAATAATCAAATCCAATATGGTCTCAGAACCCTTTTGAATATAAATAGAACCACCTTTTATTTATCACCATATTGATTACACATTATTCATTGTATAATGTTTCAAACAATCAACTTAAGACTTGAATAAAACAACAGTCATCCCATGCTCCTGGCATGTACACTTTGTTTTTTGTAAACAATAGTTATGCCATACTCCAAGTATGCACACTATGTTTGTCTATGATCCTTACATTGTGATGTAGATCAATTGAACATGATTCCAATGATACTCATTTCACAATCCCAAATCCTTATTATAAATGTGAGAATCCCCGTTTCCTATCATTTACCAAAAAATCTGTTAGATTTTAAACTTTTATGCAATGTTCCTTTTTGTAATGATTATTCACAAAGTCACCAAAACCTTGTCACCAGTCATTACAGAGTATTGCAAAGAAGGTCAACTTCTATGGAACGAAAGTCTCATATTCAAAGTACATTGCTTTGAACATCCTTCTTGCATTAAGGTTTTCTAATCTTACACAGATTGAATAACTTCCACCTATGGAGACATTTCCATAGTCCCATTTTGACTATCACTTCTGAACAAGAGTTACCTCTTTTCAGAAAATGTCAATATGGTCCTGCCAAAATTAACACTATACTTCCAAATGTCCTTGAGCAACCAATCTTTGGCAAACCTCAGATTGTCCTTGACAATTGCTTAATCACTTTAGTCATATCCAGTTCTAGACTTTTCCCTTCTAAATGCCCCGAGCATTTGGAAAATTTAGAAAGGATGAATAGTATAGCACATGAAATCGATCCTATATCCGAAGCATATGGGACATGATTCATGATGTCTCACATAAAGACATGATACTAGACCAGTGTTTTTCTACAATATTTTTTATTTGCCATGTTTTCAAAATTTAACTATGAAGAGGGATGCCGTAGTCATAATTGAATTTTGAGAACGCAATATATATAGAATTTCCTTAAGTCGAACCATTCAGACATAAAATTCATATATATGTCCTTGACTAAAGATGATTAAAATCTCAATCTAAGCTTCTAGAATTGAAATGAAGTATAATTTCCTCTCCCTTAATTATAGCAAAACAACTTTTCAACCCCTACAACTTCACTAATTGAAACTTTGTTTTCTATAATTAACATTGCTAACTTGCAACAATAAACGTAATAATCATGCTCCCACTAACATGATGATTATCAGCATAACACTTATGCTCCCACCAGCTCTGACATATTTCCAGAAATCTGCTCGACTTCTGAAATTTAGATTCATACACCCTTTCTTACATAGCTCACATGTGTGTCTAAACAATTTTCAGAACTATGAAAAGGGATGCCGTAATCATAGTCTCAATTGCTTAGGCATTTGCCATTTCTCACAAGTCCATGTTAGTGTGCCGGTTAACCACACGCGCTCCACTAATGACTTTTGAAAATTCAAATAACACAATTGATATCTTCGTAAAATCTACTTAGTGAAAGCGTTTCCTCACCATCATTTTCATGAATCGGAGAGAAACCTTATGACACTTAGATTTTATAGTGTATGAGTTCCTATCCATGTGAATTTATCAAAACCATAATCACAAGATAAGGTTAGTGACAAATTCATCCTTACATGGATTAAACTTGTTCAATCTTAGTTTCTTGTCACCTTGGTAGCACAAGGCCCACCAATGCTTCCAAGTTGAACTCTGATAACTCACATGCAAATTCAACTTATTTGAAGTAGGTACAGAAATAAGAATTATGTCAACACGATAGGTTGCAAACCTTAAGTCGTGTGCTAGTGATAAATTACAGGTTTTACTCTTGATTAAATCTTGAAACTCTTTCAGGATCTTTAAGGCTCCCACTATCCCCTTGACATATAAGTTTCCCCAGTCAAGAACCATTCCTTGACAAAACAAATATTCAAGGGATAGTGCGGATTCTTATCAAGACTAATACTTCACACAATTGGTGTTAGTTGGTCTTTGTCTCATCCAAGACATCACAACTTACCAATCTCAAATGTACAAGAGTAGAAAACATTTTACTCTTACATTTGACTAGTGTTAATAAATCTTCCTTTATGTCACTCAAGGTTACAATATTGGAGTATGACTCTAAGCATTGTTTTGGAACGAAGTATGACTCATCTTCTCGATTTTAACCAATCCAAAAATTCATGACCTCTCTTCTTAGCCATAACAATGCACTAAGATGTCCTTAGAGTATGAATTTGTGATATGGTTTAATAATCATTAAGATGATCATGAAATATGATACTAAAGTACTCTCCCATCCTTTCAGATTTGAGAAACTTTTATCTTTCTGCCTACTTTGATTCTTCTCATTTGTTTTGTCATACATTGTAACCTTTCCAATGTTACAGAATTATACTTAACCTTATAAGTATAATCATATTTACTAATCTTTAGTAAATCATGACAAATCAATCTTTGTGGTGGACCTTGACCAGCGCACACCCAGTGTACCTAATTCCTTAGTCCTTTAATTGACTCACATATACATGTGATCAAAGAATTAGTCTTAATTTTCAAAGATGAAAATTATCATTCATCATACAATACAACTTGTATGGTTCCAAGTTTCTGTCCAATTGAAACTTGGATGATGAAAAGCTTTCTTCATTTGGTAAATTCAGACACTACCACAAATGAAAGAATCAAATCCACTTTCCAATATTGCTATTACTGGAAACATATAAGCAACAATTTTCCACATATGCCATTGTAAGGATATTTTTAAAATAAATAAAATTAAAACCCTTTTTTCTTTTATTTTAAAACTTTGTGGAAAAACTTATCCTTACAATCCACATGAAAACCTTGTTGTTATCTATTCATAAGCAATATATTATAACTCTTAAGCAACAACTCAAAATTCTGATTAC
This sequence comes from Lactuca saligna, assembly GCF_052625555.1. NCBI lineage: Eukaryota > Viridiplantae > Streptophyta > Magnoliopsida > Asterales > Asteraceae > Lactuca > Lactuca saligna. Next base: position 86,629,893 of record NC_136425.1, read on the forward strand.
CGAACCATGCGATCGAAACCCACCTTCGCAATCAGAATCAACATATACTTACTTTAAGTTTCCTATCTTTTCTTTGATTCTTAAAACATCAGCATGTGACCCATTCACATTATGTAATAAGAATCTCCAAATAGGAACTTAATAGAGTTAGATAGTGGACTTTACCCGAAGTAGAGTCAAACCTCTTGACTTGATCAACCTTATGACCTTTCAGGTGAATAGGGCAGCTTCGCAATCAATGCCCCTTCCTTTGGAAACAAAACACATGGACCCTTTGGTAATGGCACATGAGACTATCTCAGAATTTGCCTTTCTCTTTACTATTTGGTCAACCGAGTTGACTATAGCCGATCCCTGTCCATTGAGAAGAGAAATCCTTTTCTAGATATCCAATGCTATCATTGTCAATGTCCATTTAAGACTTGGGAAGTTGTTCTTTTAATCAAATTTGCTTTACTAGTGTTCCAAATCATTGCTGATTCCACAACACCAAGAAAATAGATAACATCATTAAGGGTCATGTCATAGTCTGTCTCATAGTAGTCCCAAAGAGACTCACTATGTTACTAAGAAAGTGATTGAACATCCAACTTTCACGTGACTTTGACACCCAACTCTCCCGGCTTGTCAATATGTGAGTTTATCTCCAATATGTGAGCACACATAGACTATGCTTGCCAATAGGGATTGAGTGACTTTAAACTTTTCAAGAACTTGTGGGTGAGGGAGAATAATTGGAGGAGGTGGAGGAAGTGAAGCATGATGTTGAGGGACACCATCTTCAAGAGATTTGGGAAGATCATAGTTGTCTGAACCAGACATCTATAATGGGAGAAAATCAAGTTAGTTGATTCAAAGTCCTTAATATAATACCCAATATGAAATATTAAGGCTAGGACCCAACACAATATTTTATAACTTGGAAGAGGGATGTCGTAATCCAAACCATAAAATATTTGAAGGTAGGCGAATGACGATTCACCAATTTCCACCATGAAAAACGAAATAATTTATTAGGTTTTAATTGGATTTGAAATTCCTAGATCTTTTGAGATTCATTGAACTTTTCAATGGCATGTTTCAATCTCGAGTGTGCCCTTTCAAATTTTGTGACTGGGATGCCGAGGATCACAAAACAAGGTGTGAATAACCATACCAATTCACTCGGTACCCTTAATATTATCACCTAATCAATGTGTTGGTTAACCACACACGCTCCATTGATCTATGACAAACATTAAGTCACCCTTCGTGATCCTTACTAGTCCAAGTTAGTGTTCCAGTTAACCACACACGCTCCACCAACGACTTGGTAAGGTACAAAGTGTGAATTCCATGGGCTAGCACCAAATTCACATTTTTCCTAAAGTAACTAAGATTGGGAATTAAATAAAAAAATATTTAGTTACTTTATAATAATCATTATACTTTTAATGAGAATTTAAAGTCATTGTCCTACCCGTTCGGCTAACGACCCTCCACCGATCAAGCAAGCGGTGGGTGAGAGTGGACACCCATTAAGTCGCCATTTTATAGGCAACAACCTTATACCCACCTTATAGACTGGCTTCGTGAATGAGGCCTACTAACGGTAAAACGACTTATTCTTATACATATATATATATATATATATATATATATATATATATATGTATATAATAATTAACAATTAATGTTATAAATAGTATAAGTGTTGAATTTTAACTTTTAAAACTCTAAGTGTTGGAATTAAAGTTTATTAAAGTGTGTGAAACTTTTCCAAAGTCCAAAACTTGAGGACAAGTTTTGTAACTCTTCAAAACTTTTCATTTCATAACTTATGAATTAAAGGTTCATAAAATGAAGACTCTTCATTTTATGTAACTTATGTGTTTTTAATGTGTGTTAAAGAAAAGTGACCTTTGGATATCCATAACTTGAGGACAAATTATGGACTCCATTAAAACACATAAATGATCAATAATTAATCCTAAACAATTCAGCAAATAATTCCTATCATCTTCTAAATTCATAAGAATGTGAACATGATTATCAAAGTTTCAAGAATTATATGAACACATACAAAGCATGAAATTTTGATATATACTATTGTAAATGGATTAGAACAACCATTACACCAACTAAAATAAGTTTTAAAACATCAAAATAGTTTAGGGTAAAGTTTCTAGTCCATTTCCAGCAGCAAAAGTCCCCCCATGGACTCAGCATTCTGAACCTTCTACTCGTCGAGTGCACAATCCTACTCGGCGAGTCCCCCCATGGACTCAGCGAGTCCATCATGCAGACAGCAAAAATTTCGACTTTTTTCACTATTTTGCGTCAAGTATCAAACAAGCAAGTCTAGGCTTTGATACCACTGTTGGGTTTTGAGCAATCTAACACTTCCTAAGTGTGCATGCAACCCTAATAAACCTTGGATCTATGTTTGCCTAAATACATGCAAAATAATAATTATTCCAAGGTTCATAACCTATCTAACATGGCATGGGGTACTTTTAAACATAAAAGAATTAGATGAGATTACATACCTTTTGATGATGAGTTTAATTCCTAAGGAGTTTGAGGGCCAAGCACCAATAGTGTGAATGCCTCAAATGGAATCACAAATCACCACAAACTCTTGGAAAACTTTGACAGAGTGTATACACACTATAAAATCGGCCACACACAAACACACATACTAGATACACTAGTGGCTATTTCATGCAACATAAGCATGCTTATATAGTGTACATGATTCGGGTGAAACCCTTATAACCCATGACCTTTCCTTTTCCAAGGATCCATGGGTTAAAAGCTCCATGGATCATCCATGGACTTCCATACAAGCCTAGCCCATTAACAAATGAGTGTTAGCCCACACCATATAAAACCAATAGCCCACAATCTAATTAGTCTTCCTTTGAATCTCTAAATTAATTCATAATTAATTTAAGACTAAGACTAATTAAATAACATGACTTCATATTAATATATTATAACTTATAATATATTAATAATCATATGTGTATAACTCTCATAAAATTATCTATAAATAGTTTGGATGAAATGCAACCCACATGGACCATGCTGGGTCGGGTCAAGTATATACCAAATAAGTTATGGACTTAGACACCTTATCCAATAGTTGCGGCTAGACCGCAGGGTGGTGATGCGTTGCTGTTCCGGGAGTTCAGCAACACAAAACCATCGGAGTTTGATGGGACACAGGACCCAGTTGTAGCGATGAGGTGGATTTTAGACATCGAGGGGTGTTTCTTCACCTGCTCATCTCCAGAGCATTTGAGAGTCCGGTTCACGTTGAACCAGCTTCGCTTGGGAGCGAAGGACTGGTGGAAGTTTGTGACGGCGCATTATTCGCCTGTTGAGCTTGCTCCAGTGACTTGGGAGGGGTTCACTACTATGTTCCGAGATGAGTACGTTCCCCAGGTGGAGAGGGAGCGTTTGGCCCAGGCGTTTCTGACCCTCAAGCGGGGTACTGAGTTTGTCATATTGATTACGAGGATGTTCCATGAGCGGGCGATGTTTTGCCCAGAACACGTGTCCTCCGAGCAGGCACGTATGAACAGATATCTGAGCATGTTGAGGAGGGATATACAGGAGTTCTTGGCAAACTCGACGTACCGAACATTTTCTGAGCTTCAGGCAAATGCCCGAAAGAGGGAGATAGAGCTGGAGACCCAGGCTAGGGAGGAGGCTGAGTCTCAGGGGCGGGATCGGCGACCAGCGCAGTCTCAGCCAACCACCAAGTGGGCCAAGCCCGCTGATTCGAGATCTGGGAGTCATAAGGGCCGAACTTGTGGCAAGTGCGGCACGAGCCACGATGGGGTGTGCAGGGCAGGGTCTTGCTACAAATGTGGCAAGGAGGGGCATATGGCCAAGGATTGCCCCAAGGGGTTTGCAGTATGATTTCACTGCAACCAGACCGGACATCGGACGGCAGAGTATCCACAGTTGCGAGGGACAGCTCAGGGAGCATCTCAGGGATCTACCCCTGCTGCAGTGAGAGCTACAGACAGTCGGTCCGTAAAAGCCGAGGCACCGAAGGCACAAGGGAGAGCCTTCCAGTTGACTGCAGAAGAGGTCCACGCAGTGCCCGATTTCATGGTTGATATGTATTCTTTCATGTATTTACTTTTATGTTGAGATATTGTGCTTATATTATGATATGCGTAGATACTTTTCTTGTGAGTACTGTACCTACCTTGGTGTTATTTGACTCGGGGGCGAGTCGGTCTTTTGTATCTTTGGCTTTTAGTGAGCACATCAGTATTAAGCTTCCATAGCTGACGAAAGAGTGGTGTATGCCACAGAGGTGATCCGAGGGTATGTACTCGAGATTTTGGCGTTGAGTTTCCGATTGATTTAGTTCCTATTGCGATGGGAGATGTTTGTGTCATAGTGGGCATAGACTGGTTGAGCAAATTTGGAGCGGTTATCGACTGCGAGAGACAGTTGGTGACCATACGAGACCCTAGTGGGGGAGTTTTTACTGTGTATGGTGAGGGTACACGTTCTGGGTCGGCATTTTGTTCAGCCGCTAGAGCGAGATAGAGTCTACAGAAGGGCTGTAAGGGATTTGTAGTGTATTTGATGGATACGAGGTTTGATTCAGAGAGACCGAGGTCAGTTGATGAGGTTCCGATAGTGCATGAGTTTCCGGATGTATTTCCGGAGGAGTTACTGGGTGTGCCTCCCGAGAGGCAGGTTGAGTTCAGTATTGATTTGGTTCTGGGGGCTGCGCGTATATCCAAGGCACCCTATCGCCTTGCACCTCCAGAGATGCAGGAGTTATCCTCACATACTTAGGAGCTGCTGGGGAAGGGGTTTATTCAGCCGAGCAGTTTGCCGTGGGGAGCACCTATCCTTTTTGTTAAGAAAATGGGTGGCTCACACCGAATGTGCATTCATTACATGGAATTGAACAAGCTGACGGTCAAGAACCGTTACCTGTTGCCGAGGATCGACGATTTGTTCGATCATTTACAAGGAGCATCTTGGTTCTCCAAGATCGATTTGAGGTATGGATATCATCAGGTGAGGGTGCGAGATGAGGACATCCAGAAGACAGCGTTCAGGACTCGTTATGGGCATTACGAGTTCGTGGTGATGCCTTTCGGGCTCACCAATGCACCGACGGTGTTCATGGATCTCATGAACATAGTGTGTAGCCGATGTTGGATCGTTGGGCGATCGTGTTCATCGACGACATATTGGTGTATTAGAGATCCAGAGAGCAACATAAGGAACATTTGAGAGAGATCCTCGAAGTTTTGAGATCGGAGAGCCTTTATGCAAAATTCTCCAAGTGTGATTTCTAGTTACGAGAGGTCCAGTTCCTGGGGCACCTCGTTAACCAGAAAGGGATATTGGTCGATCCGGCCAAGATTGAGGCAGTGATTAGTTGGGAGGTGCCGAGGCCATCTACCGAGATCAGGAGTTTCCTAGGGTTGGCTGGTTACTAACGGAGATTTATCAGGGATTTCTCCAAGATCGATGTGCCACTCACCAAGTTGACCCGAAAGATTGTTGCTTTTTCATGGGGTCCAGAGCAGCAGGCCTCCTTCGAGACACTTCGCTAGAGGCTCTGCGAAGCCCCAGTGTTAGCCCTTCTGGAGGGGATGGAGGACTTCGTGGTGTATTGTGACGCGTCAATATCAGGTTTAGGAGCGATGCTTATGCAGAGGGGGCATGTGATAGCATACGCATCGAGGCAACTGAAGCCTCATGAGATGAGGTATCCCACCCACGATCTGGAGTTGGGAGCAGTGGTGTTCGCCCTCAAGATCTGGCGTTACTATTTGTATGGGGTTCGGTGTACCATATACACGGACCACAAGAGCCTGAAGTATTTAATGGATCAGCCCAATCTGAACATGCGACAGAGGAGATGATTGTATGTGGTTAAGGATTACGATTGTGAAATCCTGTACCACCCGGGCAAGGCTAACGTTGTAGCCGATGCCCTGAGTCATAGGGCAGAGGGTGCCTCGATACAGGAGGTTTGTATGAGGCTGACAGTGATGACCCTAGTATTTAATACCATTCGAGGGGCCCAGGCTGAGGTTGTGAGACAAAAGAACCGTAAGAGGGAGTGGGTTATCGGGCAGGTATCGAAGTTCATCACTGATAGTCGAGGGCTTATGACCGTTCGGGGATGATTTTGGGTGTCGCTTGTGGGCGGAACGCGCACCATCTTGATGGAGGAGGCGCATAGATCGAAGTTTTCGATCCATCCAGGGGCCACTAAGATGTATTTGGACCTGAAGAATGAGTATTGATGGCCCTATATGAAGAGGGATGTTGCATGGTTCGTTGAGAGGTGCTTGACATGTCGCAGGGTTAAGGCCGAGCACCAGCGTCCACATGGTAAGCTGCAGCTTTTAGAAATTCCCGAGTGGAAGTAGGAACATATTACCATGGACTTCGTCACCAAATTGCCAAGGACTGCGAAGGGTGTCATGCAGTTTGGGTGATTGTGGACAGGTTGACGAAGAATGCTCACTTCCTTGCTATTAGCGAGAGCTCTTCTGCGGAGAAGCTGGCAGAGTTGTACGTGAGAGAGGTGGTATCGCGGCATGCAGTACCGGTGTCAATTGTTTCAGATCGAGATGTGCGTTTCACTTCCATGTTCTGGAAGAAGTTTCATGAGGAATTGGTTACAAGGCTGCATTTTAGTACCGCATACCACCCACAGACTGATGGGCAGAGCGAGCGGACGATTCAGATGCTCGAGGACATGCTTCGGGTATGTGTATTGGGAGGAGGTGTCGGACCCCCATTTGTTGCAGAGAGGTAGGGCAACGTGTGATGGGTAGTACCAATATTGTGCTTCAGACGACCAAGCAGATTCAACAGGTCATACAGAGGTTACTGATGGCCCAGATCCATCAGAATAGTTATGCGGATCGACGATGGTCAAAGCTCGAGTTCCAGGTCGGTGATTTCGTACTCCTTAAGGTATCTCCTTGGAAAGGAGTGATCCGATTCAGGAAGAGAGGCAATTTGGGGCCTTGGTATATTGGCCCTTTCAGGGTGACCGCCAGGGTAGGCAGGGTAGTGTACGGCTTGGAGCTACCTATAGAGTTGGGCCAGATTCATGACACCTTTCGTGTATCGCAGCTAAGGAAGTGTAATGCCGACGAGTCAGTTGTGGTGCCATTAGAGGATATTCAAGTGAATGCGAGCCTGAGCTATGTTGTGAGACCGTTTGCAATTAAGGTTCAGAAGATCAAGGTTCTGAGAAACAAGGAAGTGCCTCAAGTGCAGGTCCAATGGAAGAATCGAAAAGGGTCCGAGCTGACTTGTGAGCCGGAGCGAGAGATGCGTGAGCAGTATCCTAAGCTATTTGCAGAGTAAGACTTCGAGGACGAAGTCTGATTCTAGTGAGGGAGAATTGTAACATCCGTATTTCCAGGTACATTATTTATTAATTATTTTGGAGATTTTGAGAGTGACTCGGCGAGTTGATGCTTAGACTCGCCTAGTAGAGTCACGAATTTCCATCCGGGTTAATGACCGGACTCGGCGAGTCGACTAGTGGACTCAGAGAGTCCATGTTGTTTAATGAAACCCTAATTTCTGGGGTTTGAGACCTATTTAAAGGCCCTTATGGCCTTCATTTGCGGCTACCAGCTGATAGAGAGAGAGACCCCAGAGTGTGTGAGCGTTTTGAGACAGAAAGGAAGCCATTTTTGATCCTTGTGTGGGTGATTTTGCATGAAGAAGGTGACCAAGGCAAGAGGAAGCTGAAGAGGGAGCTAATATGTGGATGTCAGAGCTTAAGGACTTCATCTTGAGGTACATATTCGATCCTTCTTCAGTTTTGGGTGCTAATCCTTGAGAGTTACGGTTTCTAGCCCATTTAGAGTATGATTGATACTGCAACTGGTCCCTTCTTGTGTTGAGGCTTCGAAAATGGATCCAAAGAGGTCCAGAGACCTTAAATCCTTGATTTTTATTTAGTTTCTTGGAGAGATATGAGTTTTGGATGGCATATTGTGGCCATTTCTTCAAATAGAGACATTGGGTCTTTGCATGGGCATCAAGATCCAAACTTTACATGTTTTTATTGCTTTAGGAGGCCAGATCTATGAGTTAGAGGAACGGATATGACCTTAGAAGCTCATTTGAGCTCGAGTATGGCATGAACTCGCTGAGTCCCAAGAACAGACTCAGCGAGTAGGTATAGGGTTTCCTGTGAGTAACTTGTCGAGTTGGGGGAATGACTTGGTAAGTCAAAAGGGGGTAGAGGATTACAGGTGGAACTCGTTGAGTTCATAATTGAACTCGACGAGTTGAGTCGGGGTGGCCCCGCGATTCATGCCAAGTGTAACCCGTCGAGCAGGGGAAGGCTCGACGTGTCATGAGAGGCTAGAGAGATAGTGGACACGTGTAGACTTGCCGAGTCGCCCAAGTTCACTCGACGAGTCAGGTCAAAGTTTGACCGTTGACTTTGTTGACTTTTAGGGATTGGTCAACAATGGGGTCTTTGAGTCAAGAGAGGGGTAAAATGGTCTTTTACCCATCTGAGGGTGCTAAGAGAGGGTTGGGTCTAGTCTCAAGAGTTATATTTATGAGCGTATTTTACTTTATGTGATAAGGCGGAGGCTAGACTATACTGCTACTGAGTCAAGGATTTACCGAGACATCTGAGGTGAGTCTTCTCAATATACTTTACCTTGAGTGGTAACTAGAGTTATGTGACAGAGTTATTGTATGCTATTTGTGTGATGTGTTGCACTGCATTAATTCTATGTGATTTATCCCATGTGTATATCAGAGTATAACAGAGTTAGAATCGGAAGGTTCACAGAGCTAGGACCAGAGGGTCCACAGAGTTAGGGCCTAAGGGCCCACTGAGTTATAGCCTCGAGTGGCTAATATGTATTATGTGTGGTATTTTTGGGAACTCACTAAGCTTTGTGCTTACACTGTTATGTGTTATTTGTTTCAGGTACCAGTGATGATCGCGGGAAGGCGCCGACATAATCTGTACACACACCCACGGAGTTTATTATGATTTGGTCTTGGGAAATGTTTTGTGAACAATTATATGATACAATGAGATTTTATTAATGAATGTGTTTGGAAAATGTGTTTTAAAATGTGAAAATTTGTCTTAATTTTTACGGTGTTACATTTTCTAAGGGGATTGCAGGTTCTTCTTCTGGCTCATCATCAAGCCATCCTCATTTCCTAGGTTGGGAAAGTACGGTTGGCCAGGGAGATGGAAATTTGGTCATCATATTCAAGCGAGATAAAGGTAAGGGATAGGTGTTAGGCATCGAAAATAATAATACTTCCAATGTATTATGGTTCCATGATGGATTCTTGAAGGATGGATTCTTGGGTAAGTCTCTGGTTCGGTAGTTATAGTACCCTAAAATACTCCTATAGTATTTTAACCCTTACGCTTGATTCTAGAATTCTTCTAGTATTTAGGTAAGTTTTAGGTTTGTTGCAACACCACAGTCACTCCTAAGCACATGTTGTTCATGTATCGAATGAGTATAGTTGATCAGGTTGTATTGATCCTAGACATGATTACATAACTGCCCAGGTTTAACCGCGATGTCCAACATCCAAATACTTTTGTTTTGTTCTACTTATGATACTGATTTAGGTACTTAGGTATACTTATATAGTTTTTATAAAAAAAAATATTTATATTTTAAAGTACACTTTTAGTTCAATGCGCTTCGGCTTCTTAGTATTCATGTAAGGTTCGATATATTTAGTTCACTATAAACAATAGCTCTGATACCAATCTGTCATACCCCGAACCATCAGAAATAAAGGCGGAAACGTCCAGGGGCAGTGACATCACACATAGTATCACAACAGTTGTATCATAGTAAGCATAGTAAACACAACCAAACATTGAATACATACATGAAAAAGGTTTTACATTGTCTTAGTACATAATTTTATACTTATCAAAGTAAAATGAAAAGACGAGATTCTATCGCGCCAACTTCTCCAAAATCCTGGAAGTACCTGTCTACAATTCCTTGAGAATACAAGCAGTTTGAAAGAATATCAGCATAAAGCTGGTGATTTCATACATTGAGGTTAATTCACTTGTTTCATTATTACAGAAGTAAGTTACTGTTATCTAGGTTGCGAGTGTCATAGCCATACTTAGACTTGATATGGTGATATGGGCGTATTTAGTTATAAAATTCATGCATTATCTTAATACTTTATGTTGATTTTGTCTCATTTAATGAACAAAAGGTGCTTAATTAGATTAAATATTTCATTTTCAGCAACAAATACATGCTCGAAAGGAAAATGAAGCGGAACTAGCGATTGGACGCTTGGATCATGGATTTTGAAGAAAGAAGGACGTTGCTGGACAGCTTGACCCATCGTCAGTGTTTTGGCCATATCTCATGAACCGTAACTCCGATTGATGAGATTCAAAATGTTCTGAAAACTAGATACAATTTCGGATGACTTTTGTGTTTTGAGAAAATGCTGATTCCAAACGTACTCGGCGAGTAGGGTCGATTACTCGCCGAGTTGGTCTGAAGTTTCGCGATTCTGGACGCGCAGACTTGCCGTACACGGGTTTTAAGTGACGTACTCGCCGAGTAGGTCACTGGACTCGCCGAGTAGCCCCTGTTTTGTGAAAATCTATATAAAGGGACTTTCAGATCGATACCCTAGCATAGAGATGAACCCTTGGAGGCCAATTGTCGACTAAAGGTGTTGTTGGAGCGTGGGAAGCAAGGGAATCAACCCTACATTCAATTTTAAGGAGAATCAAGTCAAAACCAAGTTTACTCTTACCTAATCTCTTGTTTGAACTATGTTTTTACCAATTGATTTCGTTTTTGTGCTTGTTTCTGCTGTAATCATGAGCTAAAAACTCATAACTTCTGTTTAGGTAGATGAATTTGTGAGCATGGATTGATTATTTGATTAGGATTAATTTTAATTGGTGATTATGTTTTATTAAGCTTGTTAAAGAACCTTATGTGTTAACAATAACTATTCTTCTATTAATAAATTAGTAATTAAGTTGTATGAACATCTCTTAGTTATTAATTTCATATGATTTATTGTGACCACATAGTTGTATGTCTAGGAATAACGAATGTGAAACTAGAATTAACTAGAAGATAGGTAAGTTAATGTCTAGGAATAACGAATGCCAATTTAATTAACCATTACAAGTCTTATTTAACCCGAATCAATAACTAGGAAATTCGTTAATTTAGACAACTGGCCACTGCTTGAGTTAATTTGTTTCCTAAGGATTAGTAATAGCAAACGTGAAACTAATCATCTTAGTCGGTAGCCAAAGAAGAATTAATCCGATACATTGAAATCATCCATAGTAACAAATGAGTCGAACCTAAACAGAAGTCCTCTTTATTATTGAATTTAGTTGATTTTTATTTGCTTAGCTCTTAGTTTCTTAGTTTAAGTTTTAGTTAATTGTTTAAGTTTCTAGTCTTGCAAAACTAGAGAAAACCCCCTTTCTATTACTTGTTTTATTTAGATAATATTAGCATTTATTTTAATTGTTTACCGTTCCCTGTGTTCGATACCCTACTTACCTGAACTAAACTGCTAATCGATAGGTACACTGCCTTTCGTGTGTTTGTCTTTGTGTTTAAGTTAGTGGGATTAAAACTAGTTTGTTTCACACACATCATATGGCAAGTAACGGGGCCAATATCTTTTTATGACTTTGTCACCCCTGGACTTGTCTGTCCAACTATAGCTACCAGTAAGGTGCGGGATAGTCGGTCCCGTATAGATATATACACAATAGTCACAGTCTCCCTACAAGAGATTCTGGTTACAAGTGCTAATCCTACACCCTGATTATGTGGGGGTGTTACCAAGGACGTGTCTCCAACTCTAGACTAACAAATTTAAAAGTAAAAATTTAGAAAATCCTGTTTATGGTTTGCATGAATCCTTTATAAAATAACATATTCTACGATATGATTCACAAGTTCATTGCCTTAGTTTTGAAAACTGTTTCTACGAGTTGATTTCTTAATCGTTTGATAAAACTGTTTTCCGTGTTAAAAGCATTGTAAACACAATTATATTAAACAAATAATATACTTTGAGAACATGAAAAACTCAGAAAAAACATAGGGGTATGAACTCACCGTTTTGGCGTAGGATTTGAATGTAAGATTGGTATGGATGCTGAGTGTCAACTGAAGCCTCGAACACAGTTGGACCCTATTTAACATGTAATGACACATATTTGATTCAAATTAGGTTATTTTACGACTAGACATGATAGGAAACCATTCTAAGGACTCGGGAACACTTGAACTAAGTGTTAAAACCTTATGTGACTGAGTGAAGGAGGTGTATGGCCACCCTAAGGGGTGTGTATGGTCATAAGTGTACGGTCGTACACTCATGATGAGGGGTGTTTCTGAGGTGTTTCCAAGGTTCTATAAGCATCCAAGGAGTGTTCTAGGTCCCATACGTAGTGGTTTTGCAAGTTTAAGTCCAAATATGAACATCAAAGTGGGTGTTTAAGGTTTTGAGAGGTGTGTGCGGCCGTACAGAGGGGTGTACGGCTGTACAGAGGAGTGTGCGTCCGTATAAAGGGGTGTGCGACCGTAAACTCTTCATCCAAATGCAAAATGTCGATTTTTCAAGAGAATCAAGGCTAAGGCCGTGTCCAACTAGAAGATAAAGACCAAATTCTCACATTGGAGAGGCTTTAAGGTCTGTACGGCCAACTTATGAAGGTGTGCGGCCGTACACCTTCAAAAGATGAAGAACAAGGCCTAAAACATGAAGAATCAAGGAAATCTTTCAAGTATAACGAGTTAAGGGATGAATTAGTTACGTTTTTTATGCCTTTGGAGGGTTCTTGTATGAAGATTCTAGAGAGAGAAAGTAGCAGGGTACAGCCAAAGGAAGGAAAGAATGAATGAGAGGGCTCTCCTCATATTTATAGGGGTGGGTGACCCACCACCCCGGGTGTGCGGTTGAGGGGTGGGGTTTGCGGCCACATACCCATGTGTACGATTGTACACTCCTCCCAAGAGGGTGTATGGCCATATTTTTCTACTTTACGACTTCATAGTTCATCCCAAACCTCAACCTTGGTTGTACTCAAGCTTATAACACTTAAACGGACCCTTAAACGGTGTTAAAAGGCGATGGATTTGAGCTTAACCTTTATAGATGTTCCGGGTTGTCACAAGTCTCCCACTTGGATAAGTATAATAACTATAATTGCAAGTACGACTTTAGGATCCAACAAGCAGTCGTTGGTCTTAAAACCTATTGAACTAGAATGCACCCTTTTAGACAAGTGATCATATAATCCTCTATTCTCAAGATATCAGCCTAACAAATACATGGAATAATGTCATACTTATTGTCCAGCTGTTTGTTTCCCGATTTCCAATGTGTTTGACATAGAACTTAATTTAAAACATCAATTGAGTTCTGACCGGGCCCAGTACATAATTCAAAACAAAATCATCAAGGGGCCCAAGATATCGCTTTTAATCCTCTAAGGACTAAAAGGAACAGATAAACTTCGAATCATATGCTTGTACTAACTATTCGCCAAATTATACACAACAGTATTTTTATAACATCAAGTTACTGATGCATTTTCGTACTATCAATGCACAACCAAATCATAGTCAACAACTCATATCTCTTGGTTTGAAGAAATACATGATATTATCGTCTCATGATCAATCGAGATAAATTCCATGAAGTGATACAAATGGGTGTGGCCTTAATCCAATACTCAGAACTTATGAGTACTCATGAATGTCATAGCAATGTCTAACCACTTCATACAATCTGCAAGCCAAATTCATGCCAATCTTGATTCAATACCTACTTCCAAAGTATGATCGAATGTGGAAAGTTTAAATAATCTTAATATTCTAGAAGTCAAAACATGCAAAATTGAAACAATAGTTGTAACGACCCAATTTTCACGTCCAAAAATTTCGTTTTTAAAACATTACTTTAGAAAACGTTAATAATTAAAACATTGTTTGATCAACCACATCACAACGTAAACCATGTCTAAATGCCAAATCATACAACCAATCAAAATATCAGAGTATAAATCTCGGGGAAATCTAATAGATGTGGAAACCAGCATGTGTGCATGATGTGCCGCTACCGTGCCAGCTCCTTCCCCTTTGTTGAAGAGGTACCTGAAACAAAAACTGTAAACTGTAAGCACAAATCTTAGTCAGTTCCCCCATTGTACCACATACCATACAATCACATAACATACATAAATTGTTAGGTATATCCGGGTGCGGATACTGCCTAGCATATCTGGGTGTTGGCTCCCCTTTGGTCCTCTCGACCGGATACTGCCTAGCATATCTGGGTGCTAGCTCCCCTTCGGTCCTCTCGACCGGATACCGGGGACTATTTCACCCCCCTAATACTACCACATAATACATATATCACATAGTCTATCTAGCAGGGTTGGGCGTGACCGCCCCTTCGGCCCTATCGACCGGTGTTCTCGGGGACTATCTCCCCCTACTGTCACTAACACATAAACATATCACAGGTAGTAGCAACCCTAGATGAATATCACAAATACAATCATCTAATCTCACATCTCCTACCGGTGGGCTGACATTGTGGCCTTAGACCCACTGCTACTGGAAGGTAACTCACCTCGTAGTAGCTGCTGATCTGTGTGGGAATAGTCTGTCTGTTGTTGCTCCGGAAATCCTCCGGCTGAAATTCCAACCAAACACTTAGTCAAATACTGCTAACTGTCCTTTGGGTAAAATGACCATTCTACCCCTGATCATGTCCTAAGTCAAAGTCAGAGTCAACTTTCAGTTGACCCGACTCGCCGAGTTGGCTCGCCAACTCGCCGAGTCCATGTCCAAATGACTGACCTGAATTCTACTTCTACTCATCGAGTTAGGCGTTGACTCGACGAGTTCTCCTTCCCAAACTAGTGTTCAAGTCCTTCATCCTGCACGCTGAGTTGTATGAACAACTCGTCGGGTTCATCTTCATCCGATGAACAATTTATACTGTGACTCACCGAGTTGTATGAACAACTCGCCGAGTCTGTTCTTGATCTAAGGAGATTGCCTTGAACTCGCCGAGTCTGGGCATCGACTCGACGAGTTCCATTATGGGTGAGTTTTAGGCTTCCAACTCACCGAGTCCACCCTGGACTCACTACACAACTCGACACATCTAAAAGGGGACAATCTCGGAGACTCGCGACCAGACTCGCCGAGTCAGATGAGCGACTCGCCGAGTCTGCTTCATGCAAGAGCCATAAACGTGATTTTGCTCGAATCCATTCCATGTCATTCGTGGAACTGGGCTCCTAGAGCATGAATAACACGTAAAGTTTCCAACTTTACGTGTAAATACCCATCTATGAGGGTTTTAGGGTTCAAAATGCACCAAAAGAGTAGATCTAAGGTTTTCATGCAACATGGGTCCATAGAGGCAGTAGATCTGAGCTCCTGGACCTCAACCATGCCTAGATCTAGAGGTTACTCAGCTTATTACGATCCCCCACACATACACAAGCTTGAAAATGGTTCAAGAAAGACTTTAATGGAGCTATAAGGGACTATAAGCATGAAAGCAAGGGGAAAATCGAGTCATACCTTAGGGAACATACTGAGAAAGTTCAAATATGCTTGACCTCCTCTTCTTCTTCTTGATCTACTCCTTTTCCCACTCCAAAACTTCAAGAGAGCACACCAAATGCTTCAAACTCACAAGGAAACAACTCTTGAACAAGGTATAGAGCTCTGAGGGTGAATGGGGGCGAAATTGGGGCGGATTGAGAGCTTGAAACTTAGGGTTTCATCCAACAGAAGTGACTCGCCGAGTCCAGGATATGGACTCGCCGAGTCGCCAACTTATAACGTGTCCCGGGTCCCGGCTCTACTCGGCGAGTCGGACCTATGACTCGCCGAGTCCAAGGCTAAAAATGGAAAACACTCAAATAAGATTTACATACCAGAAACCAGGTGCCACAAATCTTCCCCACTTATTTTAGACTTCGTCCTCGAAGTCCGTTTCTCGATCTTGAAACAGCTCGGGGTAATGCTCCATCATCTCTTCCACCGGCTCCCAAGTCCACTCCGAACCCTTGCGGTGCTTCCATTGCACCTTCACTAGTTCCAACCTCTTGTTCCTCAAATCCTTTGACTTTCTGTCGAGGATTGCGACTGGGCGCTCAATGTAATTCAGGTTGTCATCAACCTGAATATCGTCCAACGACACCACTACTGAATCATCCACTAAGCACTTCCACAACTGAGAGACATGGAAAGTGTTGTGGATCTGGCTGAGCTCGACTGGCAGATCCAGCCTATACACCACCTTGCCCACCCGGGCTTCAACCCTGAATGGTCCGATAAACTCGGGCCCAACTTGCCCCGCTTCCTGAATCGAATGACGCCTTTCCAAGGCGACACCTTCAGGAGAACCATATCCCCAACTTGGAATTCCAAGTCGAATTGACGCTTGTCGGCGTAACTTTTCTGCTGACTCTGAGCAGTCTGAAGCCTGCTCCGAACCTGCTGGATCCTCTCTGTCGTCTTGAGCACCACCTCGGTGCTTCCCATGACCCTTTGGCCAACCTCACCCTAGCATATCGGGGTCCTGCACCTCCGTCCGTACAACATCTCGCATGCGGGTCGGTTAATACTCGCGTGGTAGCTGTTGTTGTATGAGAACTCAGCCAAGGGAAGATAGGTATCCCAGCTACCACCGAAATCTACCACACATGCCCGAAACATATCCTCCAAAGTCTGGATGGTCCGCTCGCTCTGACCATCCGTCTGTGGGTGAAAGGCGGTGCTAAAATGCAAACGAATGGCCAACTCGTCATGAAATCTCTTCCAAAACCTGGAAGTAAAACGCACGTCTCGGTCTGATACCACTAACACTGGCACCCCGTGTCGCGCTACTATCTCCCTGATGTAGATATCGGCCAACTTTTTCGGCCGAGATGCTCTCTTGGATCGGAATAAAATGGGGGCTCTTGGTCAATCGGTCCACGATGACCCAAATCGAATCTACTCCACGCGCAATCCTGGGAAGCTTTGTGATAAAATCCATCGTGATGTCTTCCCATTTCCACAACGGGATGTCCAACGGCTGCATCTTCCCATGCGGTCTCTGATGTTCGTCCTTGACCTTCCTGCAGGTCAAGCACCGCTCGACGTACCATGCCACATCCCACTTCATGCAGGGCCACCAATAGTCTAGACGAAGATCCCTATACATCTTCGTCGCCCCGGGATGAATAGAGAATCGGGACTTGTGAGCCTCCTCCATCAAGATCTGGCGCACGCATCCGTGATACGGTACCCACACCCTGCGGTGTAGTGTCAATAATCCTCGGCTATCATAATCGAAGGAGGAAACCTGACCCACCACACGCTCGCTCTTCCGATGTTCCTCCTTGATAGCCTCCTGTTGAGCCTCCCGAATCTACTCCAACAGGGAAGTCACTACAGTAATCCTCATGCAAATATCCCTGATCGGCGCCGCCTTGCAGCTAAGCGCATCGGCCACCACGTTGGCTTTTCCCGGGTGGTAAAGGATCTCACAATCATAATCCTTCACCACGTCCAACCACCAACGCTACCTCATGTTCAGATTCGGCTGATCCATGAGGTACCTCAAACTCTTGTGGTCCGTGTAAATGGTACACCGAACCCTGTAGAGGTAATGCCGCCAAATCTTGAGGGCGAAAACCACTGCCCCCAACTCCAAATCATGCGTTGGGTAGTTCACCTCGTGAGGCTTGAGCTGCCTCGAAGCGTAGGCAATGACATGCCCCCTCTGCATCAATACTGCGCCCAACCCTAAAATAGACGCGTCACAATAAACCACAAAATCCTCTACGCCCTCTAGCAGGGCTAAGATCGATGCCTCGCACAATCTCTGTCTCAGTGTATCAAATGCTTCCTGCTGCTCGGGTCCCCACCGAAAGACCACGACTTTCTTCGTCAACCGTGTCAGGGGTACAACTATCATGGAGAAATCCTGAATGAACCTCCGATAATAGTCTGCCAATCCTAAGAAACTCCGAATCTCAGATGGAGACTTCGGAACCTCTCATCTCATCACGGCCTCGACCTTGGCCGGATCGACCAGAATCCCATTCTGGTTGACAAGGTGTACGAGAAATTGCACCTCGCGCAACCAAACTCACACTTGGAGAACTTGGCATACAAGCTCTCCCTCCTCAGGTTCTCCAATACCTCTCTCAGATGCTCCTCATGCTCTTCCTGTGTCTTGGAATAAACCAAGATGTCATCGATAAAGACTATCACAGACCGATCCAGCATCGGTCTGCATACGCGGTTCATGAGGTCCATGAATGCGGTAGGAGCATTGATGAACCCAAACGGCATCACCACAAATTCATAGTGGCCATAGCGCGTCCGAAACGCGGTCTTCTGCGTATCCTCCTCCCTGACCCTCATCTAATGATAACCCGAACGCAAATCAATCTTGGAGAACCAAGATGCTCCCTGAAGCTGGTCAAAGAGATCATCAATGCTCGGGAGTGGGTAACGGTTCTTCACCATTACCTTGTTCAACTCCCGATAATCTATACACATCCGGTGCGACCCGTCCTTCTTCTTCAAGAACAGAATCGGGGCTCCCAGGGGTGAACTGCTTGGTCTAATGAATCCCTTGTCTAGCAGCTCCTGCAGTTGCGTAGACAACTCCTACATCTCAGGAGGAGCTAGCCGATATGGTGCCTTGGCTATCGGAGTCGCACCAGGAACGAGGTCAATCCTAAACTCCACCTGTCACTCCGGAGGTATCCCAGGAAGCTCCTCTGGGAAAACATCTGCGAAATCTCGCACCACTGGAACCTCGCTCACTGACGCCTTACCCGCCTCCCGGGTATCCATCGCATACGCAACATAACCTGCACATCCCTGCTGAAGGTATCGTCTAGCCCTCGTTGCTGAACAGACTGAGCGTCCACACTGTGGCCTCTCGCCATGAATCACTAACTCTCCCCCACCCGGGGTCCGGACTCGCACTAGCTGCTATGCGCAATCAATCACTGCCCCATTAGGACTCAACCAGTCCATGCCTATGATCACCTTGTTCCCACGCAACGGAATGGGAACCAAATCTACCAAGTAGCGCTCCTCGGACAAACGCAATACACAGTCCCGAAACACCATCGATGCTCGCACCGATCGATCATCAGCAATTTCTACTTCCAAAGGGCAGTCCAACATGCCCGAAGACTCAGGAAACTTCTTGCTAAGCGCAAGGGACACAAACGATCGGGATGCACCCGAGTCAAACAACACCTGAACTGGGATACTGTTCACATGGAACGATCCTAACACATATACATATACCGAGCATATATCAATATCATAACATCATATAAATAAACGAGAGGGAAAGAATCATACCCGTCACCACATCGGGTGTTGTGCGTGCCTCCTCGGTGGTCTGCTGAAATGCCCGGCTCCTCACCACTGGAGCCTCTACCTTGCCCTGCCGGCCATCTGTGATCCGCAGGGTCACTGGAGATGGTGCCTTTACTGGCGCTGAAACTGTCAACTGGGGGCAATTGGCCTTCTTGTGGCCCCTCTGGTTGCAGTGGAAACACAGCAACTCAGACGTCTAAATAACTGCTACCGGAGCAGTGCAATCCCTGCTAAAGTGCCCAGACTTGCCGCACTTGTAGCAGCCTGATGATCCCAACCTGCACGGCCCTTCGTGCGTCTTGCCGCATTTCCTGCAGCGGCCCCGTCCCTGTTGGCCTTTCGGCCCCACATCTGATCCCTTGGGCTTCTTCCCTGAAGCCCCTCCTGGTTGTCCCTCCACCGCCTTCTGTTTCCGGATATGCTCCAAATCTATCTCCCTCTCCCTCACCTTGGCAATCATGGAGTCCAAGGTGGGGCAAGCTGAAAAACTAATGTGCTCCCGGATATCAGCCTGGAGCATGTCATGATAGTGGGTGATCTCCTCATCGCCCGCATATTGGGGCACCAACAGTACCCTCTCCCGGAACTTGGCGGTGATCTCCGCCACAATCTCAGTCGTCTGTCTCATGTCCAAAAACTCCCTAGCCAGTTGCTGAAGCTCGACAGCCGGCGCAAACTCTGCCCTGAACCTGGTCACAAAGTCTGACCAGGTCATAGCCTCGATAGCTGAGGCTCCCAAAGAGTCACCCACTGACTCCCACCAATCACGAGCTCGGTCTCGTAAACACCCTGCTACATACCTCACCTTCGACCACTCGGGGCAGAAGCTAGTCAACTGTGCAGACTCGATGTCTGCAATCCATCGTCTGGCAACAATGGGGTCCTTCACCCCGTGGAAATCCGGCGCACCACTGCCCCTGAAGTCCTTAAAGTACATCGTGCAAGATCCCGACTGGCCAGATGCCATGTCGCTCCTGAATGCCCTGAGGCGATCCTCCATCAACTCGATGATCCCTTCCTTGATCGACCCGAAGATAATGGGGGTCGACTCAAAGATAGCTCTAGTGATCTCTAACGTGATGAACTCGCGCAGCCTCTCATCTACTTGCTCGGAACCTGATCCCAAACCCGATCCCTCTCCTGAACTGCCAACTGTTGGCCTCGGGCGTAGTACCACCATTCTGAAACACAAAGAAATAACAAGTGTTAGCGATACTGATACCCCTGGAGGGATCCCAACCACTACAAGTTCCCTAGTCTTATCTTAGCCTTCCTTGGTTTGGGTACGGATCCTCTTCTTTCAGTAGTACGGGCCCATACTACCTTCCACATCTATCCGTACCTTCCCCAAGGACCGCCTCGACTCAACCAACTCCCTTCCCCTACTGCTGATCACTGCTACTCTTTATCCTAGGCTTACCCTAGGAAACCTCTGATTCTACTCTATCCGGTCCTCAGCTGCTGCAGGCCTCTTGGTAATGCCAATTAACTGTTAACTGGATACAATCACATGTGTTGAGGCTCGGATAATCCTTCGAGAAAGGGACTCATCTCTACAACGGTTAAGACTCAAACAAGAGCTACGCAATAGAGTCAAATCCAACACTCTAAGATTATTCAACCCTAATCACATGTGACTTTAACGTATTCACCTAACAGTTAACTCTCATCACTACAAGGCCCACATAGCACAAAGCAAACAACATTTGGACATAAAGGAAACAATCTCAAGCAACTCTATCCTCGTAGAGAGAACTGAACTAGCATACAAAGTTAAACTCGTACTATCAGGAATAACCTAAACAGGCTACCCTACTACTGTCTACTTAATTCTAGCATGCTACTCTTTCATATACTGAAGCACATAAAGCAGGAACATAAGGCATCACTCCTAGATCCTTAGTCCTATTCTAGCATGCTGTTCTACAGAAACTGATAAACATAAATAAACTTGTATGGGTACATTGGGGAATACTTACTTGAGCTTGGCCGGTCGCGCACATCACACACATTATTCTTTCTTATAACCCTTTACTTAACCTTTTAGAAAACATTTTCTCTTCCCAAAATCTTTTAATCCCTCGATTTGAGTTCTAACACCCCCGAAGGTGTGTCCGAATCCCTCAAACCAGGGCTCTGATACCAACTTGTAACGACCCAAGTTTCACGTCCAAAAATTTCGTTTTTAAAACATTACTTTCGAAAACGTTAATAAATAAAACATTGTTTGATCAACCACATCACAGCGTAAACCATGTCTAAAAGCCAAATCATACAACCAATCAAAATATCAGAGTATAAATCCCAGGGAAATCTAATAGATGCGGAAACCAGCATGTGTGCATGATGTGTCGCTACCGTGCCAGCTCCTTCCCCTTCATTGAAGAGGTACCTGAAACCAAAACTGTAAACTCTAAGCAGAAAGCTTAGTGAGTTCCCCCATTGTACCACATACGATACAATCACATAACACACATAAATTGTCAGGTATATCTGGGTGCCCGACCTACCCCTTCGGTCCTCTCGACCGGATACTGCCTAGCATATCTGGGTGCTGGCCTCCGCTTCGGTCCTCTTGACCGGATACTGCCTAGC
The DNA here is from genome assembly GCF_052625555.1 of Lactuca saligna. Classification (NCBI taxonomy): domain Eukaryota; kingdom Viridiplantae; phylum Streptophyta; class Magnoliopsida; order Asterales; family Asteraceae; genus Lactuca; species Lactuca saligna. Next base: position 86,651,933 of record NC_136425.1, read on the forward strand.
ATATCTGGGTGTTGGCTCCCCTTTGGTCCTCTCGACCGGATACTGCCTAGCATATCTGGGTGCTAGCTCCCCTTCGGTCCTCTCGACCGGATACCGGGGACTATTTCACCCCCCTAATACTACCACATAATACATATATCACATAGTCTATCTAGCAGGGTTGGGCGTGACCGCCCCTTCGGCCCTATCGACCGGTGTTCTCGGGGACTATCTCCCCCTACTGTCACTAACACATAAACATATCACAGGTAGTAGCAACCCTAGATGAATATCACAAAGACAATCATCTAATCTCATATCTCCTACCGGTGGGCCGACATTGTGGCCTTAGACCCACCGCTACTGGAAGGTAACTCACCTCATAGTAGCTGCTGATCTGTGTGGGAATAGTCTGTCTGCTGCTGCTGCTCCGGAAATCCTCCGGCTGAAATTCCCACCAAACACTTAGTCAAATACTGCTAACTGTCCTTTGGGTAAAATGACCATTCTACCCCTGATCATGTCCTAAGTCAAAGTCAGAGTCAACTTTCAGTTGACCCAACTCGCCGAGTTGGCTTTCCAACTCGCCGAGTCCATGTCAAAACGACTGACCTGAATTCTGCTTCTACTCATTGAGTTAGGTGTTGACTCGACGAGTTCTCCTTCCCAAACTGATGTTAAGGTCCTTCATCCTGCTCTCCGTGTTGTATGAACAACTCGTCGACTTCATCTTCATCCGATGAAAAATTTATGTTGTGACTCGCCGAGTTGTATGAACAACTCGCCGAGTCTGTTCTTGATCTAAGGAGATTGCCTTGAACTCGCCGAGTCTGGGCATCGACTCGCCGAGTTCCATTATGGGTGAGTTTTAGGCTTCCAACTCACCGAGTCCACCCTGGACTCACTACACAACTCGACACAGCTAAAAGGGCACAATCTCGGAGACTCGCGACCAGACTCGCCGAGTCAGATGAGCGACTCGCTGAGTCTGCTTCATGCAAGAGCCATAAACGCGATTTTGCTCGAATCTAGTCCATGCCATTCGTAGATCTGGGCTCCTAGAGCATGAATAACACGTAAAGTTTCCAACTTTACGTGTAAATATCCATCTATGAGGGTTTGTGGGTTCAAAATGCACCAACAGAGTAGATCTAAGGTTTTCATGCAACATGGTTCCATAAAGGCAGTAGATCTGAGCTCCTGGAGCTCAACCATGCCTAGATCTAGAGGTTAATCAGCTTATTACGAACCCCCACACATACACAAGCTTGGAAATGGTTCAAGAAAGACTTTAATGGAGCTATAAGGGACTATAAGCATGAAAGCAAGGGGAAAATCGAGTCATACCTTAGGGAACTAACTGAGAAAGCTCAAAGATGCTTGACCTCCTCTTCTTCTTCTTGATCTACTCCTTTTCCCACTCCAAAACTTCAAAAGAGCACACCAAATGCTTCAAACTCACAAGGAAACAACTCTTGAATAAGGTATAGAGCTTTGAGGGTGAATGGGGGCGAGATTGGGGCGGAATGAGAGTTTAAATAGGGTGCAAACCCTTGAAACTTAGGGTTTCATCCAATAGCGGTGACTTGCTGAGTCTAGGATATGGACTCACCGAGTTGCCAACTTATAACATGTCCTGGGTCCCGGCTCTACTCAGCGAGTCGGACCTATGACTCGCTGAGTCCAACGCTAAAAATGGAAAACACTCAAATAAGATTTACATACCAGGAACCAGGTGCTACAATAGTAAATAATTGACACAAGATAGTAACTTTACTCATAAATAAACAACTTTTGTTTAATCATCAAATGTCAATTACATTTTATCAGTTACAAGTTTCAGAAATAACTATGTAATTATTAAAACTAATATCGTCTTTCAGCCCGATGCTCCTTGCATACTGCTAATGCTTAACCCTGTTCAATCCCTTCGTGAGGGGATCTATTGGGTTCTCTTCTGACGATATTGTCTTTGCTACGAGGAGTCCTTCTTCTTTCTTGTGTCTTATGAAGTGATATTTTCTGTGAATGTTCTTTGATCTACCATGATCTCTGGGTTCCTTGGCTACGGCAACTTCATTGTCGCTGTCACCGAAAATCTCCATAAGCTCCTTTATAGTTGGTACAACTCCAAGGTCTCCAAGGAAGTTCTTCAGCCATATTGCTGTTGGATTAGATATCTAAGCCCATAATTATTATTGGTATGTATTTGACCCGACTTGGCATGGTCCATTTAGGTTGCATGGCATCGGAACAATTGAATAGACTAAATGAGAAAATGGATACTAGTGATTTATATTAATATATTATAAGTTCTAATATATTAATATGAAATCATATTATTTAATTAGTATTGATCAAGAATTAATTTGGAATTCATTTAGTGATAAAAAAAAGGAACTAATTAAATATGGACTCATATATATATATATATATATATATATATATATATATATATATATATATATATATATATATATATATATATATATATATGCTGGGCCAATTTCATTTAAGTTGGGCTAAGCTTTCATAGATAGTCCATGGAGTGTTTAACCCATGGATCCTATGGAAATGAAAGGTCATGGGTATTAGGGTTTATATGAATGTAACCCTAATCCTCCACACTATATAAAGAGGTCTATGGTTCATGAAATGACACTAGTATGTGTACACAAAGAGGGAAAACCGATGTCATAAGTGTGAACCTAAGTATCCTTACTCTCAATTTATTCCAAGGGTTCTTGGTGCTCTGTGATTCCATTGAGGTGCAACACTTGAGGCACTAAGCTCTTAAGGGTTCAATACTTCAAGCTCCATCAAAAGTTATGGCATTCTACTAGATTCTTGTAGTGAATATACTTCATATTATGCTAGTTAGGATGAAACCTTGGAATATAGAATATTTGCATGTATAATAGAGAAATCATAGATCCAACGTTTATAGGGTTGCATGTACACCAGAGGAGTGTTAGAATGCTCAAAACTCTTCAGTGATATCAGAGCCTAGGCTTGTTTTCATTTATACTTGATGCAAATTGATGAAAATTGAAGGTTGTATGTTGTCTGGATAGCTGACTCGCCGAGTCCATTAAGGGACTCAACGAGTCCCTGCATAAATTCATCCAACTCGTCGAGTTGGTTCATGCACTCGACAAGTTGGACCCCTTGACAACATATTTTCGAGTTTTAAGGCTGGAATTGGTCTAGAATCATTACCTTAAACTGTTTTAGACTTATAAAATCTATTTTTGATGTGGTAATGACTATCATAAACCAATTTCAAAGTTATTACGAAAATTTCAAGTTGTATTTGTTGTTTATGAAACTCTTGAAATTGTTGATATGATTGTTCATACACTTATGAGTTTTGGTAGATCATAGGAATTATTTGCAAAAAAAATTTGTTAGTTAAGTCTTGATCTAAATGTGTTTTAAGTCCATAATTAGTCCTCAAGTTATGAATTTCCAGAAGTAATTTCTTTTAAAGATCCATTAAAATGCATAAGTTGCATAATTTGAAGAGTCTTTCTTATAAAATAGTTTTATGGACTCCATAACTTGTCCTCAAGTTACGAATGTTCAAGAGTCTCTTCATTAAAGTTTTAAAACCTTAATTAAACTCATAAGTTATGAAAATCCAAAAGTTTTTGAATAGTTCAAAACTTGCCCTCAAGTTTTGGAATGTGTAAAGTTTCCCCCTCATGAATACTTTAAATCCAAGTTAAACCCTTAGAATTTTCAAAGTTAAAATTCAATCCTTATACTATTATAATATTATAAGTTAATAATATATATATATATATATATATATATATATATATATATATATATATATATATAAAAGAGCAAGTCAGTCTTACCGTTAGTAGTCCTCATTCACGAAGCCGGTCTATAAGGAGGGTATAAGGTTACTGCCTATAAAATGGCAGTTTAATGGGTGTCCACTCTCACCCACCGCTTCATTAACTGGTGGAGGGTCGTTAGCCGAACGAGTAAGACAAGGACTATAATTCTCCCTTCATTATAAGTATAATGATAAATAGAAAGTAACAACCTTTTATGAATTCCCAATCTTAGTTACTTTAGGAAAATGTGAATTTGGTGCTAACCCATGAAATTACACTTTTCATTTTGCTTAAGTTGGTAGTGGAGCGTGTCACACTCCCGAACCAGACGGCGGAAACGTCCGAGGGCTCACGTGACTTTAATTGAATATCATCACAATGAATATACAAGAATCATAACATAAACGTCACCATGCATCAATATATTACAACTAGAATTGTTCACCTCAAGTACATTGTTTTAACATTACACATTCATAGTATAAATTGTTTGAGTACATTCAACAACATAACATCTAACATTACTTCTTATTAATCTTCCGCTTACCTGTTACCTGAGAATACAAGTTATTTTGGAAAAACGTCAACATATGAAATGTTGGTGAGTTCATAAGCAATGTTGTGATAAAATGATTTGCTTAGTTTGTAAAACCCAGAAAATCCGATATTTTCTGAAAAAACTTTTGTTTATCAAAGTGTGAAGATCCATAAGTTGATGCATGAGTGATTTCAAAAACACACACACACACACACACACACATATATATATATATATATATATATATATATATATATATATATATATATATATATATAAAGTGAATATACCCTTAAGGGTATATAAGCTTAGGTACCCAAATTCACCATAATACGTCATTTTGTTTGATATATTTATTATAAAGTCCTTCAACTTCAATCCTTAACTTGATTTACTTTCAAGAATTTCAAAATTTCATTATTATCTTCCTCTTACATCACATTTACTTCCACTTTGGCCCACTAGCACATAAAAGCTATTGAAAGTCCTTTTATAAAATATTAGGTCATTGAAGGCCCAATAACATATAAGCCTTATACCTTTGGGCGCAAAGATCATGTTGGTGGGCTTGCAAGGCCCAACAAGCATGATTTGAAACTCATAAGCCCAAGGTTTGTAGATTTACTCATTGTAGTCATCATGTATCTATTGAAGTGTTTTGATTTAACGATTGTTGTTTTGTATTGATTCGAGACCGAATCAATTCGTTATAACGATATTTGGTGTTGAATGTGTATTCGTTTTCTGTTTTGTCGGTAGTCATGGATCGTGTATTTTGTCTTAATGAATTAATTTGTTTAAAAGTAGAATTTGACCTTTTCACTACCTTTCTTTTATAAAAATAACACTTTTAATCCTTTATATAAAAGAATTTCATTTTTAGTCCTTAAAACACTTTCTTGACACATTTGTATCATAAACTTGTTGAAAAGACAGTTTTAACCCAAAATATATTTTGTTAACAGCTTCAACCCTTCCAGAATGGTGTTTCTCTGTTAGAACCCCATTTTTCGCAACATTTACAGTTTTGGCCCGAAATCTAAAAACTTTACATTTTTTGTCCTTTTTGATAGTGAAAAGCATTTTTGACCCTTAGAATAGTTTTTTTATGCTAATTATCCCCTGTTTTACAGAAAGTTTCCTTTTAGCACCTTAAATTTGTCATTTTTTGCAATTTGAGGCTCATTGGGCCAAAAAGCCCAAAAGTATCCCATTAAGCTAAAATTTTACATTTTAGGTCCTTCAAAAATTTTATTATTCAGAAAAACAATTATGAAATCTGTTTTGACTCTTTTGGCCCTTAAGAAACTGTGACTTGGCCATTTTTAACCCTAGTTTTGTATACTTGACATTTTAAGCCCAAAAATGGGTTTTTATGTTGAAATATGTTTATCATAACCTTATAAATTATTATTCTTGACTTGGTTAGTGTAAAATAACTTATTTTATGTTTGTTTCTTTTCTCATGTCATAGATTTTGAGTTAACATCTCTTCTGGTTATGTTTTTATCACAAAAACACATAAAATCACACACATACATGCATAAAATCACACATATCATACATATACACATAGATCTACACATTTTCTTGTATTCTCGCTCATAAAACATATGAAAACCGAAAAGAGAGGGGTATGAAGCTCACCTTGAGTTGTAGTTTCGGTTTTGAAGAGAGAAAGGAAGACAATTTCGATCCTAGCAAGTTCTCTTGGTAGATCTCGAGTTTAGTGGCTTCTTGGATGTAAGATCACAAGTTTGAATAGATTTAGAAGAGTTTTTTAATGGAATGAAGTAGCTAGATTATGGATCCAAGCAATATCTTACCATAGATGATGTATTTGTGGGAAGATCTTCTTGAAAGCTCCCTTAATCTAGAAAATTTGATGAATGAGTGTAAGTGTTCTTGAGAGGATTTAGAGGGAGTGGAGATGACTTTTTGTGAGTGTGAGTGTGTCTTGGGAGGTTCTCGGCTGAGAGAAGAAGAGAGAGGGGAAGCGAGAGAGTGAAGTGACTTGTCTAGATACATGCTAGTCCATGCATGTGTGCATGGTGTGCAATAAGGAGGTGGCACCTCCTAAAGTCAGCTATTTATTCCTCGCTTTGGTGGTTTGGGCCGAGAATGGAGAGGGAAGAAATTAAAATTGGGCCTTGAATGCTTAAGCCCATTTTATGGTTAGGTTAGGTGATTTTTTAGCCCAAATAAATCAAAGTATAATTTTTGTGTCCTATTAGGGCTAAATTAAGTTGGTTGTGACCCATTAAGGCCCATTAAAGTTAACCTAGTGCATTTTGGCTCCTAAGGCCCAAAAGTATTAAGTTTCATGTATATGGGTCCAATTAGGGCCCATTAGAGAGTTCTAGATTCAAGATGGATAAATTGGAAGTTTATTAGTCCATTAGGCCCAATAAGGAAATCCTAGTCCAAAATGGACTTAAATCGGGATTTCAAAGGCTTCCAATTCTTTGTTGACCATTTGTAGTGTTAGAATGAAGTATTTGATGAAGTTTTGTTGTTATAGGATAAACATCATGCAAGCTTTCATGTTATTGATTCATAGGTGTTATAAGTGTTGTAGTTACAAGGCAGCAAAATTTCTAGTTGTGACAGAGTGTGTGTGGTTAACCGGCACACTAGCCTGGATTTAACAAGGTAGGCAAAGGGTGACTTAATGTTTATCATGGAATCGGTGGAGTGCGTGTGGTTACCCGACATCTCGATTAGTGATAAATATTAAGGGTACCAAGTATATTTGCATGGTTATTCACACCTTGTTTGTGATCCTCGGCATCCCTATCACAAACTTGAGAGGGCACAATTGAGATTGAAACATGCCATTGAAAAGTTCAATGAATCTCAAAATATCTAGGATTTTGATAGCAGTTAAAAACCTAATATTTCATTTCATTTTTCATGGTGGAAATTGTTGAATCGTCATTCGCCTACCTTCAAATATTTTATAGCTTGGATTACGGCATCCCTCTTCCAAGTTATAAAAAATTGCGTTGGGTTCTAGCCTTAATATTTCATATTAGGTGTTATATTAAGGACTTAAATCAACTAACTTGAATTTCTCCAATTTTAGATGTCTGGCTCAGATAACTATGATCTTCCTAAATCTCTTGGAACAAGCTTTCCTAATGAAGATGATGTCCCAGAAATCATACTTCACTTCCTCCACCTCCTCCAATTACTCTCCCTAATCCACAAGTTCTTGAAAAGTTCAAGGTCACTCAAGCCCTATTGAGAATCCGGGAGAGTTGGGTGTCAGAGTCTTGAGGAATTTGGTTGTTGACTAGGGTCTTCAATCACTTTCTAAGTCACATAGTGAGTTGCTTTGGGACTACTATGTAACAGACTATGACATGACCCTTAATGATCTTGCCTATTTGCTTGATGCTGCTGAATCAGCAATGATTTGGAGCACTAGTAAAGCAAATTTGATTAGAAGATCTACTTCCCAAACTTCCATGGACATTGACTATGCTAACATTAGAAATATGGAAAAGCTTTTCTTCGCAATGGAAAGGGATCGGCCATATTCAACTCGGTTGACCAAGTGGTAAAGAGAAAGGCTAAGTCTGAGATTGTCCCGTGTACCATTCCCAAAGGGTCCATATGTTTCTATTGCCAAAGTAAGGGTCAATGGTTGCGAAGCTGCCCTGGCTACCTGAAGGATCTAATAGAAAAGGAAGAATCGAAAAGTTTCATTCTGATTCAGGTAAGTCTACTATCTAACTCTGTTAAGTTCTTAATGGATGATTCTTAATACATTATGTGACTCGGTTACATTTTGTGTGGCAGGATCAAGCAAAGGGAAGGAAACTTAAAGGAAGAGTATGTTGAATCTGATTACGAAGATGGATTTCAATTGCATGGTTCTAAGATCATATTCTTGAGCCACTACTTACGAGTTATGATAGATTGCTAGGAAATATGTAATAGCATAGTTTTCATTTAAAGTTGCATTGTAAGGTAAAGTTTTTCCGCATTTTATAAATAAATAAAATTTTGTTTTATTTTATATCTCCTTGCAATGGTATTTATGGAAATTGATGTTTGTATGTTTCTAGCAATAATGGAAATATGAATTTGATTGTTTCATTTGTAGTAATATCTAAATTTACCAAATAAGGAAAGATTCTCATCACCCAAGTTTCAATTGGACCGAAACTTGGAATCATGCAAGTTGTATAGTATGATGAATGAGAATTTTTATATTTGGAAAATTAAGACTAATTCCTTGTTCACATGTATATGTGAGTCAAGTGAAGGACTAAGGGATCGAGTACATATTCTTGTGCATTGGTCAAGTCCACCACAAAAGATCGATAAGACTATTCGTCATGATTTAATAAAGTTTATTAAATATGGTTACACTTACAAGTTTAAGTATAATTCTGAAACATTGGAAAATTGTCGATGTATGGCAGAACGAATGAGAAGAATCAAAATTGGCAGAAAGATACAAAAAAAATTCAATTTTGAAAAGATGGGAGAGTACTTTAGTATCACAATTAATCCTCTAGGGACATCTTAGTGCATTCTTATGGCTAAGAAGAGGATTCATGAATTGTTGAAATGGTTAACTCAAGAAGATGATTCATACTTCGTACCAAAACAAGTCTTAGATTCATACCCCAAGATTATAATTTGAGTGACACACCTTAAAGAAGGTTTATGAACACTTGTCAAATGTAAGAGTAAAATGTGTCCTACTCTTATACATTTGAAATTGGTAAGTTGTGATGTTTTGGATAAAACAGAGACCAACTTAGGCCAATTGTGTGAAGTGTTTATATTGATAAGAATCTGCACTATCTCTTGAATATTTGTTTGTCAAAGAAGGGGTCTTGGCAAGAGAGTCTTATATGTCAAGAGGACAGTGTGAGTCTAAAAGATCCTGAAAGAGTTTTAAGATCTAATCAAGAATAAAACCTGTAGTATATCACTAGCACATGACTTGAGGTTTATAACATATCGTGTTGACATATTCCTATTTCTATGCCCATTCCAGTTAAAGTTGGCTATGCATTTGAGTTCTGAGAGTTCTCAATTGGTTGCATAACAACTTGGAAGCAATGTCAGACCCTTGTGATGTCGGGTGGCAAGAAGTTACGACTGCACAAGTTCAGTCCATATTAATTTGAATTTGTCACTAACCTTGTCTTGTGATTATGGTTTTGACAAAATTCACAAGTATAGGAACACATACACCAAAAAATCTAAGTTTCATAAGGTTTCTCTCCGATTCATGAAAATGATGGTGAGGAAACGCTTTCACTAAGAAGATTTTAAGTAGATAGCAATTGTGATATTTTCATTCTCAAAGTCGTTAGTGGAGTGTGTGTGCTTAACCGACACACTAACATGGACTTGTGAGGAATGACAAAGGTCTAAACATATGAGACTATGATTACGACATCCCTTTTCATAGTTATGAAATTGTTTAGACACACATGTGTGCTATCTAAGGAAAGGTGTATGATTTTGATAAAGTTTTTATCAAAGCATCTCGTATCAAAAGTCTGAACTTTGCTAAGAAAGTCAATAAAGTATTGATTTCTAAAAGTCGAGCTGATTTCTGAGAACATGTCAAAGCTAGTGGGAGCATAATTGTTATGCTAGTAATTATCATGTTAGTGGGAGCATGATCATTATGATAAGTGTTGCAAGTTAGTAATGTTAATTATAGAAAAGAAAAAAAAAAGTTTCAATTGGGAAAAGTTATTTTACTATATTAAGGGAGAGGAAATTATACTTCATTTCAATTCTAGAAGCTTAGATTGAGATTTTAATCATCTTTAGTCAAGGATATATATATATATATATATATATATATATATATATATATATATATATATATATGAATTTTATGTTGGAATGGCTCAACTTAAGGAAATTCTATATATATTGCGTTCTCAAAATTCAATTATGATTATGGCATCCCTCTTGATAGTTGAATTATGAAAACATCGTAAATAAAAATATTGTAGCAAAAGACTGATCTAGAATCATGTCCTTATGTGAGACATCATGAATCGTGTTCCCATATGCTTCAGGTATTGGATCGATTGCATGTGTTGTAATATTTATCCTTTATAAATTTTTCCAAATGCCTGGGGGAATTAAGAGGGGAAAAGGTCTAGAACTGGATATAACTAAAATCATTAAGTAATTTTCGCGGACAATCTAACGTTTACCAAAGATTGGTTGCTCAAGTACAGTTGGAAGTATAGTGTAAAGTTTTGAAGGAACATATTGACATATTTTGATAAGAAGCAACTCTTGTTCAGTAGTGATAGTCAAAATGGGAATATGGAGATGTCTCCATATGTGGAAGTTATTCAATCTGTGTAAGATTAGAAAACTTAATGCAAGAAGGATGTTCAAAGCAATGTACTTTGATTATGAGACTTCGTTTCCATGGAGTTGATCTCTATTGGAATACTCTGTAATGTCTATTGACAATCATTAAAAGAGGATCAGTGCATATAAGTTTAAAATCTAACTAATTTCGGTAAATGGAAAGAATTTGAAATTCTTGCATTTGCGGTAAGGATTTGGGATTTAAAATGAGAATCATTGGAATTATGTTCAATCGATCTATTCCACAAAGTAAAGATTATAGACAAACATAGTGTGCATAGCTGGTGTATGGCATGACTAGTGTTTAGAAAACATAGTGTACATACTTGGAGCATGGGAAAACTATTGTTTTAATTCAAGTATTAAGTTGATAAATTTGAAACATTATACAATGAATAATGTGTAATCAATATGGTGATAAATAAAATTTGTTCTATTTATATCCATAAGTTGTGAGACCATATTGGATTTGATTATTTTTGTGTTTCACTTTGCATGTTTTGACTTCCAGAATAACTAGGTCATTCTTCCCGAATGACTAAGTTATTCAAACCATCCACGTCGATAATACGTTGGAAGTAGGTATTAAGGCAAGTCTTTCATGAAGTTTGTTTGTAGATGTCTAAGATGTTGGACATAGCAGGTGATGCTACAACATTTATGAGTGCTCATAAGTTCTGAGTATTAGATTAAACTTAAGCTTATTTGACTCACTTTATGGATTTTATCACGAGTGATCATGAGACGATAATATCTTATATTCTTCAAACCTGGAGATATGAGTTGTTGACTATGAGTTGGTTATACATTGATTGCACGAAAACACATTGGTAACTCGATGTTATAAAACATGCCTTTATGTATGATTCAACAAGTAGTAGGAAAAACAGACGAGTCAAAGTTTATCCATTCCTTTTACCCTTGAAGGGATTAAAAGCGATATTTGTAGGCCCCTCAATGATTTAGTGATGACACTCCTAAGTACTTGGCCAAGCCTGGACTGATTTGATTTGTTCAATTAGTCGGTCGTCATAAATTGGAAATCGGGAAAAAGAAAATGGACATAGAGAATGATTATAATCCATGTCTTAGACCATATGATACCTAGAATGGAGGAATATATGATCCCTTATATAATGGGCACATCATTGATATGTTTAGAGTTCGACAGCGGATTTAAGAGTTACGATTGCTAGTCAGGTTTTAGAGTCATACACAATAATAGTTTTAGACTTATCCAAGTGGGAGACTGTTGGATTAGATGTCTAAGTCCATAATTATTATTGCTATGTATTCGACCTGACTTGGCATGGTCCATTTGGGTTGCATGGCATCGGAACAATTGGATAGACTAAATGAGAAAAAGGATACTAGTGATTTATATTAATATATTATAAGTTCTAATATATTCATATGAAACCATATTATTTAATTAGTATTGATCAAGAATTAATTTAATGATAAAAAAGGAACTAATTAAATATGGACTCTTATATATATATATATATATATATATATATACACACACACACACACACACACACATATATATATATATATATATATATATATATGTATATATATATATAGAAGTAGGTTCATGCGAAAATATAAATATCTTGCGAAAATGCGAAAACAGATTTTATCTTATAAAAATGAAACACATGTACTATAAAAAAATTATTAGCAATAAATTAAAGATAGTAAGTTTACATTGGATGGTGTTATGAGAATATAGATTTAAAGACGGTTTTAATAAAAAAAATTCACGTCCTTAATCATTTTTAAATTCATGTTTTCATAATAAAAATATTAAAAATCATAATTTACTAATATGCAACAATTTCTCATTTATCATCGATTATCATCATGTATTTCAAAGTTGGGATGAATTATTTTCCAAAATATAATGTTGAGGTGACACAATATCATAGGTTTTTCTTGTTTTCGCATTTTTGCAAATTATTTGCATTTCGCATGAAACTCCCTTATATATATATATATATATATATACATATATATATAGGTGTGTGTGTGTATGTGTGGTGGGCCAAGTTTATTTAGGTTTGGCTAAGCTTTCATGGATAGTCTATGGAGTGTTTAACCCATGGATCCTATGGAAATGAAAGGTCATGGGTATTAGGGTTTAAAGGAATGTAACCCTAATCCTCCACACTATATAATGAGGTCTATGGTTCATGAAATGGCACTAGTATGTGTACACAAAGAGGGTAAATCGATTTCATAAGTGTGAACCTAAGTATCCTTATTCTCAGGTTATTCCAAGGGTTCTTGGTGGTGTGTGATTCTATTTGAGATGCAACACTTGAGGCACTAAGCTCTTAAAGGCTCAAGACTTTAAGCTCCATCAAAAGGTATGTCATTCTACTAGATTCTTGTAGTGAATATACTTCATATTATGTTAGTTAGGATGAAACCTTGGAATATAGAATATTTGCATGTATAATAGAGAAAACATAGAGCCACGGTTTATAGGGTTTCATGTACACCATATGAGTGTTAGAATGCTCAAAACCCATCAATCACCTCCTTCACCGGTTCACTTGTTGCTTTGTACTCTGATTTGCACGTTGAATCAGCTATAGTCTCATGCTTGGAACTTTTACATGTAACTGCTCATGTTTTCAGGGTAAATACGCAGCCTGACTGAGAGTGGAAATTATCTCTGTCAGTCTGAAATCTGGCATTATTATACCTTGTCACTCTTAAGTTATTACTCCCACCGAGGATAAGAACCCAGTCTTAGTCCTTCGTAGGTACTTGAGAATATTCTTTACCACAGTCCAGCGAGCCTTACCATGGTTTCCCTGATATATGCTGACCATGCTCAAAGCAAAGGCCACATCAGGGCGAATACAAGTCATAACATACATGATCGAGCCAACATCGAAAACATATGGTAATTGACTCATCTTAACTATCTTAGCCTCTATACTTGGACTCTGAGTCTTACTCAGTCTGGCATTGTGTTGGATCGGTAAGTCACCTTTCTTGGAATTCTCTATGTTGAACCTCTTCAACACCTTGTCCAAGAAGATACTTTGACTAACTCCAGTTATTCTCTTACTCCTGTCACTTAATATCCTTATCCCTATGATATAGGCAGCTTCTCCAAGGTCCTTCATAGCGAAACACTTCCCAAACCAGGATTTTACCTCCTGCAAGGTTGGGATGTCATTTCCTATAGGTAGTATGTCATCCACATACATTACCAAAAAGGTGACTATACTACCACTAGCTCTGACATATACATAGGACTCATCCTCACTTCTCGAAAAGCCAAACACTTTGACTTTCTCATCGAAACAAAGATTCAATCTGTGAGATGCTTGTTTTAATCCATAAATGGATTTGTCAAGCTTACACACTCTATTAGGATACTTAGCATCGACAAAACCCTCTGGCCGACTCATGTAAACATCCTCAGCTAATTTTCCATTAAGGAAAGCGGTTTTGACATCCATTTGCCATATTTCATAAGCATGAAATGCAGCAATGGATAGCATAACCCTACTTGACTTAATCTTCGCCACTAGTGAGAAGGTCTCATCATAGTCAACTCCCAGACTTTAAGTAAATCCCTTCACAACTAGTCGCGCTTTATAAGTGTGTACCTTCCCATCCATGTCATTCTTCTTCTTGAAGATCCATTTGCACCTGACTATCTTATGACCCGATACATTGTCAACACAGTTCCAAACTTAAATGTCACACACAGACTGAATCTTATTGTCTGTAGCCTCTTTCCATTTTGTAGACTCGGGGCCCACCATGGCTTCCTTGTAAGTGTTAGGTTCATCCAAATTTACCACTGTGCTATCACTGATAAATGTATCATCTTCTGTAGTAATTGATGGGTCTTGAGCATTCTAACACTTCCTAAGTGTACATGCAACCCTAATAAACATTGGATCTATGTTTATCTAAGACACATGCAAATAATTAATTTTCCAAGGTTTATATCCTAGCTAGCATGGCATGGGGAACATGAATCAAATAAAGCTAGAAGAAATACTTACCTTGAAGTTGTAGTTGATTGCTTGGAGTTTTTGAGCCTAACACCAATAGTATGGATGCCTCAAGTGGAAATCACAAATCACCACAAACTTGGAACTTTAAGAGAATAGTCACTACTATCTTGAAATTTTCCCTCACCTCAACAAGTGTCAACTAGTATCATTTCAAGAACCAAAGCCTCCTTTATATAGTGTGGAGGATTAGGGTTACATCCCTAAAACCCATGTCTCTTCATTTCCATGATATCCATCGGTTAAAGCTCCATGGAGTATCCATGGACTTTTCCATGCAAGCCTAGCCCATTACAAATAAGCTTTAGCCCACACTATATAAATATAGAAGCCCATACTTAATTAGTAATATCTTTGATCTCTAAATTAATCCTAGATTAATTACAGATCACTACTAATTAAATAATATGATCTTATATTAATATATTAGAACTTATAATATATTAATAAATCGTAACTTGTACTATTCTCAAATATTATCCATAAATTGTTCGGGTGAAGTGCAACCCAAATGGACCATGCCGGGTCGGGTCAAGTACATACCAAATATAGTTATGAACTTAGACACTATATCCAACAGTCTCCCACTTGGATAAGTCTAATAACTATAGTTGCAAGTATGACTTCAAGAACCGATCAGCAATCGTAGCTCTTTAAACTCTGTTGAACTAGAACGCGCCATTTAAGATAAGTGATCATATAATCCTCTGTTCTAGATATCAGCCGGAAAAATACATGGAACATGGTCTTGCTTATTGTCCAGCATTTGTTTCCCGGTTTCCGATTTGTTTGACAAAGAACTTAATTGAACACATCAACTTAGTTCTGACCGGGCCCGGTACATAGGTCAAAACACAATCATCGAGGGGCCCAGATATCAGCTTCTAATCCAAGAAGGAACAGATGAACTTCGACTCATATGTTTGTTCTACCACTCATTGAATTATACACAAAGGCACGTTTTATAACATCGAGTTACCAATGCGTTTTCGTACAATCAATGCATAATCAACTCGTAAGTAACAAATCATATCTCTAGGTTTGAAGACTTATATGATATTACCGTCTCACGATCACTCGAGATAAAATTCCATGAAGTGATTCCAGTGAGCGTGGGTTGAGTCTAATGCTCAGAACTTATGAGCACTCATGATTGTTGTAGCCATGTCCAACTCCTTAGACCTCTGCAACCAATCATGACAGTCTTGATTCATACCTACTTCCGACATATGACCAACTGTGGAGGTTTGAATAATATGATCTACCAAACATAATTATTCTGGAAGTCAAAACATGCAAAAGAAATATAGTAAACAATTGAAAAGAGATAGCAACACTTTACTCATGAATAAAACACTTTTTATTCATCATCTAATGTCAATTACACTTTACAAATTTCATAATTTATCTAACTACTAAAACTCATATCATCCTTCAGCCCTATGCTCTGAGCATGTTGGAGATGCTTAACCCTACTCAGTCCCTTCGTGAGGGGATTTGCTGGGTTCTCATCCGATGATACCCTCTTAGCCACAAGAACTCCTTCTTCTATTCGATGTCTGATGAAGTGATATTTTCTGTCAATGTGTCTAGATCTCCTATGATCTCTTGGTTCCTTGGCTAAGGCAACCGCACTATTGTTGTCACAGAAAATCTCCATTGGCTCTTTTATAGCTGGTACAACTCCAAGGTCTCCGATGAAGTTCTTTAGCCATATAGCCTCCTTTGCTGCCTCGCTTGCTGCTATATACTCTGATTCACAAGTGGAATCAGCCACTGTCTCCTGCTTGGAACTCTTCCAAGTGATTGCTCCTCCGTTTAAGGTAAAGACCCAGCCCAACTGAGAGCGGAAATTATCCCTATCAGTCTGGAAGCTAGCATCACTATACCCTACAACTCTCAAGTCATCACTCCCACCGAAGGTAAGGACCCAGTCCTTAGTCCTTCGTAGGTACTTGAGGATATTCTTTACCGCAGTCCAGTGTTCCTTGCCAGGGTTCCCCTGATACCTGCTAACCATGCTCAAAGCAAAGGCTACATCAGGTCGATTACACGTCATAGCATACATGATCGATCCAACAGCTGAAGCATAAGGAAGTCGACTCATTTCTGCTATCTCAGCCTCAGTACTAGGGCTTTGTGTCTTACTCAATCTGGCGTTACTCTGAATGGGTAACTCACCTTTCTTGGAGTTATGCATGTTGAATCTATTCAACACTTTGTCCAAGTAGGTACTTTGACTAAGTCCAATTAGTCTTTTACTCCGGTCTCTCAAGATCCTTATCCCTAGAATATAGGCAGCTTCTCCTAGGTCCTTCATAAAGAAACACTTCCCAAGCCAGGACTTAACTTCCTGCAAAGTTGGGATGTCATTTCCTATGAGTAGTATGTCATCCACATACAATACCAAGAAGCTGACTATACTCCCACTAGCCTTGACATAAACACAAGATTCGTCTTCACTCCTAGAAAAGCCAAATTCCCTGACCTTTTCATCAAAGCAAAGATTCCATCTGCGAGGTGCTTGCTTTAATCCATAAATGGATTTCTCAAGCTTACACACTCTATTAGGGTACTCGTTGCTGACAAAACCCTCTAGCTGACTCATGTAAACATCTTCAGCCAACTTTCCATTAAGGAAAGCGGTTTTGACATCCATTTTCCATATTTCATAGTCATGAAGTGCAGCTATGGCTAACAGAACCCGAATAGACTTAATCTTAGCTACTGGAGAAAAGGTCTCATCATAGTCCACTCCAAGAATTTGAGAGAAGCCCTTTGCAACCAGTCTAGCCTTATAAGTGTGTACTTTACCATCCATGTCGGTCTTCTTCTTGAAGACCCATTTGTACCCTATAGTCTTACGACCTGGTACATTCTCAAGCAAGTTCCAAACTTGATTGTCATACATGGATTGTATCTCGCTATCCATAGCCTCTTTCCATTTCGCAGACTCGGGGCCTGCCATGGCTTTCACGTAACTGTTAGGTTCATCCATACCTACTAGTGTCTCATCACTAATAAGTGTCTCACCTTCCGCAGTAATATGAAAACCATAGTAGTGATCAGGTGCATTCCTAACTCTCATGGAACATCTCAGAGGTACAGAATCGTCAATTGGCTCAACAGGAGTTTCCTCCTCAAGTTGAGGGCTAGCGTTTGAAGTTCCTTCACCACTTGACTCTTGAAGTTCTTCAAGGTCAATTTGCCTCCCATTGTCTCCTTGGCTTATAAATTCTCTCTCACAAAAGACTCATCTTCTTGCTACAAAGACCACATTATCACTAGGTCTGTAGAAGAGGTAACCAAAGGATTGTTGTGGGTAGCCGATGAAAATACACCTCTCTCTTCGGGGTTCGAGCTTATCATGAGTCTCGCGTCTCACGAAAGCCTCGCAACCCCAAATCTTGATGTGGTCTAGTTTAGGTACTTTACCAGTCCACATCTCGTGAGGAGTTTTGGCAACTTTCTTTGTAGGGACTAGATGAAGAATATGGGCAGCAGTCTCTAAGGCATACCCCCATAATGAGATTGGTAGCGTAGCTCGACTCATCATGGAACGAACCATATCTAACAAGGTTCGATTACGCCTCTCAGCTACACCATTCAACTGTGGTGTCATGGGAGGTGTCAATTGTGAGACTATCCCACATTCCCTTAGATAGTCAAGGAACTCTGAACTAAGATACTCACCACCACAATCGGATTGAAGCATCTTAATGTTCCTGCCCAATTGATTCTCGACTTCCTGTTTAATTCCTTAAACCTTTCGAAAGTCTCTGACTTATGCTTGATTAAGTAGACATATCCATATCTACTGTAATCATCGGTAAAAGTCAAATAATAACGATTAGCATCCCTTGCGGCATGTTTGAATGGTCCACACACATCCGTGTGTACAAGGTCCAACAAACCTTCACCCCTCTCACACGAGCCTGTGAAGGGTGACTTTGTCATTTTTCCAAGTAAGCATGATTCGCAACTATCATCTGACTTTAGGTCAAATGACTCCAAGACTCCATCCTTTTGGAGTTGGCCTATGCGCTTCTTGCTTATATGTCCAAGTCGAAAATGCCATAATGATGCTTTATCCAAGTTATTATTATTAATAGAATCAATACACATCACATTATGTCCTAAGTTATCAACCACAGATACTGTTTCATACACGCCATCACAAGGTAATGCTTTAAAATAAAGAACATTATTAAAGAAAGCATCAATAGAACCAACTTCATTATTAAATGAAAAGGTAAAACCTTGTTTATACAATGCATGAAAGGAAATAATATTTCTTGCCATTTCTGGAGAATAACAACATTTATTCAAATCTAAACTAAGCCCACTACTTAGCGACAAAGTATAAACTCCAATCTTGGTGACAGGTGTAACTTTCCTATTCCCCATGATTAAGTTTATTCTTCCTTGCTCCACATTCTCACTTCTTCTTAGTCCCTGCAAGTCACAAAAAATATGAATACCACAACCGGTATCAAGGACCCAAGATTTAGAATGGGGTGAGTTATTAGAAATGATATTGTAAATACCTGCATGGTTGGGTTTAACTTTCCCATCCTTTACATCTTGCTGGTACTTTGGGCAGTTCCGCTTCCAATGTGCCTTTTCATGGCCATAGAAGCATTCAGCCTCTTTTGGGTCAGAAGAAGGAGTGATGAAACCTTTCTTGGTTCCACTTGAAGAAGAGCCATCAAGGGTCCTAACCTTGGTACCCTTCGAAGAACTCTTTCTCTTCTTCCCTCGTCCTTTCCTGATTGCCAAGACAGGGGCGGAGTTTGTAGAAGTAGGAGTAGTAACAACCGCCTTACCCTTAAGACCACTTTCCGCGGTCGTTAAGAGTCCTTGAAGTTTGCTGAGTGTGACCTCTTCCTTGTTCATGTGGTATGTCATGCGGAATTGATCATAACATGAAGGTAAGGAGTGCAAAATGATATCTATTGCAAGCTCCTCAGGGAAGTTCACATTTAGCTTCAGCAAACGGTCCACAAATCTTTGCATTTTCTACATGTGGCCCGTGATGGGTTCACCATCCTTCATGCGAGTTGTTATCATGGAGGAGATGATTTCATACCTCTCTTGTCGTGCACTTTGATGGTATCTTTCCATCTAATCTTGGTGCATTTCATAAGGGTAGAAATCCTCATAAGACTTTTGGAGTTCCGTTGTCATCGTGGCCATCATGATGCAAGCCACTTTCGTAGCATCCCTTTCATGTGCCTGAAAGTCAGCGATCTCCTGGGGAGTTGCAGTGGTCTCATCAATCTCCTCAAGCTCCTTGTCAAGGACATATTCTTTGTCCTCGTAGCGGGTAATCATCCTGATGTTTCTGATCCACTCATTGACGTTGGATCAATCAAAAGTGACTTTCCCACACAAGTTCATAAGGGTAAAGGAGCCATTAGGATTAGAGCCAAAAGCAGCATTGTTTGAAGACATCTGAAAGAAGAGAACAAGATTAGTTTAGATATTAAGAGAGTCCTTAATAAAACACCCAAATGTAATATTAAGGCTAGGATCCAATCACAATATATTATAACTTAGAAGAGGTATGTCGTAATCCAAGCTATAACATATTCGAAAGGTAGGTGAATGACGATTCACCAATTCCCACCACGAAAACCGAAATATTTAAATATTAGGTTTTTGATTGGTTCTTAGAAATTCCTAGATTCTTTGAGATTCATTGAACTTTTCAAAGGCATGTTTCAATCTCGAGTGTGCCCTCCAAGTTTTGTGACTGGGATGCCGAAGATCACAAAACGAGGTTTGAAGTAACCATACAAATCACTTGGTACCCTTAAAGTTTATCACTCAATCGATGTGCCGGTAAACCACACACGCTCCATCGATACTATAATAAACCTTAAGTCACCATTTACCTACCTTGTTAAGTCCAAGTTAGTGTGCCGGTTAACCACACACGCTCCACCAACGACTTAAACAAAGTGTAAAGTGTAATTTCATGCATTAGCACCTTATTCACATTTTTCCTAAAGTAACTAAGATTGGGAATTTAATAAAACATTTAGTTACTTTATAATATTCATCATACTTTAAATGAGAATTTATAAGTCCTTGTCTTACCCGTTCGGCTAACGACCCTCCACCAGTCAAGCAAGCGGTGGGTGAGAGTGGACACCCATTAAGTTGCCATTTTATAGGCAACAACCTTATACCCACCTTATAGACCGGCTTCGTGAATGAGGCGTACTAGCGGTAAGATGACTTTGTTCTTATACATATATATATATAATTATTAAATCATAATAATATAAGTATAAGGGTTGAATTTTAACTTTTAAAATTCTAAGGGTTGGAACTAAAGATTAACTTGACTTTACTTGTCCCAAAACTTGAGGGCAAGTTTTCTAAACTTTCAAAACTTTTCATTTCTTGTAACTTATGAGTTTAATAGAGTAATAAAATGAAGACTCTTCATTTTTCTAACTCTTGTGTTCTTTTAATGGTTTTTAATCCAAGTGACTTTTGGTTTTCCATAACTTGAGGACAAGTTATGGACTCCATTAAAACACATTATGATCAAAATTAATCTACCACATAGGTTACAAATAATTCCTATGATCATCTAAACATCATAAGAACAAGAACATGAATATGAACACTTTCATGAATCAAAATCACACTTAAACTTTGTAATTTTGATAACTAGTTGTTGTAAATGAATTAGCAAAGACATTACACCATCTAAAACAAGTTTTCAAGTACCAAAACAGTTTAGGGTAATGTTTCTAATCCATTTCCAGCAACTAAAGTCGAAAATCTGCACTCTGTCGACCCTACTCGCCGAGTGCATGAACCTACTCGACGAGTAGGTTGAAGATACAAGTGAACACGACGAGTCCCCCCATGGACTCGCCGAGTCCAGCAGACACACAGCAAGTTTTTCGACTTTTTCCAAAATATTGCAACAAGTATCAAACAAACAAGCCTAGGCTCTGATACCACTGATGGGTCTTGAGCATTCTAACACTTCCTAAGTGTACATGCAACCCTAATAAACCTTGGATCTATGTTTGTCTAAGATACATGCAAATAATTAATTTTCCAAGGTTTATATCCTAGCTAGCATGGCATGGGGAACATGAATCAAATAAAGCTAGAAGAAATACTTACCTTGAAGTTGTAGTTGATTGCTTGGAGTTTTTGAGCCTAGCACCAATAGTATGGATGCCTCAAGTGGAAATCACAAATCACCACAAACTTGGAACTTTGAGAGAATAGTCACTACTATCTTGAAATTTGCCCTCACCTCAACAAGTGTCAACTAGTATCATTTCAAGAACCAAAGCCTCCTTTATATAGTGTGGAGGATTAGGGTTACATCCCTAAAACCCATGTATCTTCATTTCCATGAGATCCATGGGTTAAAGCTCCATGGAGTATCCATGGACTTTTCCATGCAAGCCTAGCCCATTCCAAATAAGCTTTAG
Source organism: Lactuca saligna (assembly GCF_052625555.1). Taxonomy (NCBI): domain Eukaryota; kingdom Viridiplantae; phylum Streptophyta; class Magnoliopsida; order Asterales; family Asteraceae; genus Lactuca; species Lactuca saligna. The sequence goes on from NC_136425.1 coordinate 86,674,185, forward strand.
CCCACACTATATAAATATAGAAGCCTATATTTAATTAGTAATATCTTTGATCTCTAAATTAATCCTAGATTAAGTATAGATCACTACTAATTAAATAATATGATCTTATATTAATATATTAGAACTTATAATATATTAATAAATCATAACTTGTACTATTCTCAAATATTATCCATAAATTGTTCGGGTGAAGTGCAACCCAAATGGACCATGCCGGGTCGGGTCAAGTACATACCAAATATAGTTATGAACTTAGACACTATATCCAACAGTAATATGGAAACCATAAAACTCAGGTGAGTTCCTAACTATTGTGAAATGCCTCAGAGGTACAGATTCATCAAGTAGCTCAACAGGAGTTTCCTCCTCAGGTTGATCGCTAGTGTTTGAGGTTCCCTTACCGCTTGACTTTTAAAGCTCTTCAAGGTCAATTTGTCTCCCACTGTTTCCTTGGCATATGAATTCTCTCCTACAAAAGACTCCTCTCCTTGAAATAAATACAACATTGTCACTCGGTCCGTAGAAGATATAACCAAAGGATTTATGTGGGTAGCCGATGAAGATACACTACTCACTCCGAGGTTAGAGCTTGTCATGAGTCTCGCGCCTCAAGAAAGCCTCGCAACCCCAAACCTTGATGTGAGCTAACGAGGGAACCGTCCCTGTACAAATCTCGCGAGGTGTATTGATAACCTTCTTGGTAAAGACTAGATTAAGGATATGGGTGGTAGTCTCTAAGGCATACCCCAAAATGAGATTGGTAACGAAGTTGGACTCATCATGGAATGAACCATGTCCAACAAAGTCCAATTGTACCTCTCAGCCACACCATTAAACTGTGGTGTCCTAGGAGGTGTTAATTGTTAAATAGTTCTACATTCCTTAAGATAGTCAAGGAACTCAATACTAAGATACTCCCCACCTCTATCGGATCGGAGCATTTTTATCTTCCTGCCCAACTGATTCTCCATTTCTTGCTTAAACTCTTTGAATCTTTCATAGGTTTCTGACATATGCTTGATTAAGTAGACATAGCCATATCTACTATAATCATTAGTAAAAGCCACAAAAAAGTGGTTAGCATCCCTTGTGGCGGTTCTAAAGGGTCCACACACATCTGTGTGTACGAGGTCCAACAAACCTTCACCCCTCTCACAACTTCCAGTGAATGGTAACATAGTCATATTTCCAAGCAAACAAGATTTGCAACTATCATCTGACTTTAAGTCAAATGATTCCAAGACCCCATCCTTTTGGAGTTGGCCTATGCACTTCTTGTTAACATGTCCAAGATGATAATGACACAAGGATGTTTTGTCCAAACTAGTGAAGAATCAATATGCAATACATTATTTCCTAAGTTGTCGACAACCATCACAATTTCATATACACCATTACAAGGTAATGCTCTAAAATAAAAATAAAACACCATTATAATATCCTATCAAAGAATATATATATATATATATATATATATATATATATATATATATATATATATATATATATATACACATATATATACACACAATTTCTGTAGATTGTAGACATTTTGCCTTAGAAAAAACAAACAGCACCTTAGTTGTACTATGCCCTAATATCCTATCGAAGAATATATATATATATATATATATATGTGTGTGTGTGTGTGTGTGTGTGTATGTAAGGAAATCATACTAAAGGAAAAACAAAAGGGAAGAATAATAAATATAAATAATCATACTTTAAAGGTTTATCAAAACTGTTGGTAAATGAGTCTTATTATTCATCCTTTAGCCGATTAAGTTCAGCTAACCTCGGGCCTATAACCGTTAATATTATGTGAACATTAAAGGTATGTATAGATCTATACGGGGTTGACACCCCCACCTGCGATAGCTAGCTACAACCCTGACAAGCATACCTTGATAGTCTTGTGACGTCCAATTATGTGTCATGACAGTGAAATATTAAGTCATATAGCTCGATTATAAGAATTCACTGTAACATTGTTCTCCAACCTTAATTAAATAAACTACCTAGAGGGGAAAACCTTGAAAGTAGTCAAAGTATGAAAAAGATAAGAAAAAGGATAAAAATCTTTAAAGGAAAGGTTATATGTTAAATATGAAAGGACTAATTTATCCTAGGAAAATAAGATATAAAGAATAAAAACCTTTTAAAAAATAAAACTCTTCTAAAAAGTTTAAAACCATAAAAATCTGTGAACTCACCAACATTACGTTTAAGTTATCAAAACCTATGTATTCTCAGGGAAATGAGTATCAGAGGTAGTCAAATGCTGAAGGAAGTCAACAAGTGGTTGATGGAGGTTTTAGTTGTTCTTCTATTGTTTAGTTTATGGTTAGGAAGTGTGTTTGGATATCAAACAATGTAACCCTTTATTGATGATGAATAAAAGAAGTATTTGTGTTATAATTTTGTGTCTTGTTCGATATACCTGCCTCCAAATTCAAGATCCTAACGTCGCATAGACTGCATTTCCGCCTTCGGCCGGGGGTATAACAGAAATGGATCTTCTTTACAAGTAGGTGCATAAAATTGGATCGAACGCACCCTCTTCTTCTGACTTGCCGTCACTACTGATAATCCATTATCCCTCACTTGGATTCAAAACCAATCTTTTTTGTTGATCGCCCAAAATCATATCATGGTGTCCCAGCCTTGACGCACGTTGAACACCTTTAACACTTTACCATCTACAATCTCAATGGTTATAGAGTTGCCTATAACCGTTTATGGTATTGTCTTGGTTTCCTTATTAGTAAACTCAAAATATTTTATGAGTCCTCGGGCTTCCGTCTTCCCCACTACTGTGACAACCGTCAAATTCCAGTCAAGGCAAAGTCAATTAAATCCAACAAGTCAAACCGATCGACTCAACTAACCCTTGTGTACTAAGGCTTACGTTAGGTAATTACTATACAACTCGTAATTCTAATGAGAAATCATAAATTGAAAAGTATGTACATCTAGATCTCCTTAACCTAAAACTGTAGTAAGTGATGAACCAAACCGATAAAACAATGTTGCATACTCATCAGGAGTGTGTAAGCTCCTCAAACAAGGCTTAACACAGTTTACGGACCTTGCATTGCAAAGCCGGACACTCACAAATGTCACACACGAAACCTCTCTCAATCGTTTTCACTCTATCTCTTTGTATGTGGAATCTCTCCAAGAATGTGAAATCTCTCCCAAATCTCTCTAAGTATGTGAAATATCTCCCAAATCTCTCTTTGTATGAGAAATCTCTCCAAGAATGTGAAATCTCTCCCAAATCTCTCTAAGTATGTAAAATCTCTCCCAAATCTCTCTTTGTATGAGAAATCCCTCCAAGAATGTGAAACCTCTCCTAAATCTCTCTCAAAAGTTCCTTAAACTTTTTATAGTATTTCGGGCCATCCCGACCCTTAACCGGGTCAAAAACGGCTTAAAACGGGGTAAAAACGAGTAAAATAGGCTTAAGGACCGAAACCCCTCTTAAGGAGCCAAACCCTCTTAAGGAGCCGAACCCTCTCAAGGAGCCGAACTTGTCAGAAGCGACGTGTCAGAAGTGAATCTCCTTTCGGGCCTAAACCTCGCACAAGGCCCGAACCCGAGTCTCGGTCCATTTCGCTCCTGCTCGCCTTTCGGTCTATTTCGCTCCTGATGCTTTCGAACCGAACCGCCTTTCGCCTCTTGCTGGTTCGCTTCATTTCGCCTCGCGCCTAGCCTCAGGAGGACCGAACCTCTGTCCCAATCTAAGAAGTCTCGCTCTAATACCCTTTTCTTCCCGGTTTTCGACTAGTTTTGCGATTTAGGCCCGTTTTTAATTGTTGTAACGCGGGATTTTCACCCAAAACTTTAGTTTAACATATAAGGCCCCATATTTAAAAATTATCCATGTTTTTGGGGATAAACCTTATCCAAGAAGAGTGGGTGAAGTACAAGAGGTGGAGTGTTGACTTTGTTTTAATCTATGACACAAGCAACCTCCCATACCCACTCCAGGTCACTATTCCCCATCAGCCCATACCTAGTCACTTCATTGTACCCTTCCCACCATTTTCCAACCACACACTTGGTCAAGATATAGAAAACCCTCCTCTCTCCTCACATTTCTTTCATTTCCTCTCATTCATCCATCAAGAACAAACTTCACGTTCTCTCATCTTCTCTCTCTAAAATTCGATATTCAAGGCTATCCTCCAAGATTTTCTTCTACTTTTAGTAAGCATTAACATCCTCCATATGGTTATTTCACTTCCTTCTACTCAAATCATAGATATCTTACACAAACTCCATCCTATTGTTGTTAGATCCTCAAATCTTCAAGCAGCTCCCAAGTGTTCTTGAGTTGAACACTTCTTTTCTCCATCATCCATCTACTAAAATCACTCAAGGTGAGTTCATACCCCTACATTTTCATGTTTTCTAAAGAATTTAGGGGGGGGGGAATACAAGTTAAAACACCAACAACATAACTAAAATTTTCTAACAGCTATCATCAGAAAAGTTGGACTCCATTCACGGACTGTTTCGGGCAACTTAAACATTTTTGTTTTAAAAATTGTTTTAGGTGTAACGAGTTCCAGTTCTTAGCTTTGAAATTACTACTTGCACATCTCCATAGGATTTGTCTACAATTTATGGTAATTTTTACAAAACTGCCTATCATTTCAAAAACCAATCCGGACCAAACTGTGATTATGGACTTTTTCACCAAAGTTGGAGGTCATTAAAAATCGTTAATGAATAAATTTGTGAGTCATTCGCTTTGGGTTACTTCCAAAGTAACCAATTCAAAAAGTCCTATAAATTGTAACCAGAGTCTCTTGTAGGGAGAAGGTGACAGTTGTGTATAGATCTATGTTGGGTATGACAAACCCACACCTGAGCTGGTTGCAACAGCTAGACCGGCAGGTCTGGGGTGACAAGTGTCTTTTAACGGCGATGCCTGAAGAACGTCGCATTACGAGGCCGTCTAAGTCAAGTATGGTTATGATAGCTCACATGTGGTATTAACAAATCATAAGATTTACGGGTTCTAACTTTAAAATAGTGAGTTATGTCGATTTAGCTCACTGAAATTACTTTAAGTATGGAAAAAATACTTGTACGCCTTCATATTAAAAAGGGTTTTATGTCGATTTAAAATCACTTTTTATATCAATAATTACAGATATTGTTGTATATTTTCAGTCTTGGCATTTAAGACTACCCACCATTCATTACGGGAGTTTACTCAAATCAGAAAGGGTTTTTACGCCAATTTGAAACCACTTTTATATCTTTAAGTATGACAAATACTTGTTCATTTTCGGTCCTGGTATTTAGGACCACATAACTTTTATAAGGAAAATATTGGATTTTTCTTGGTAACATACATCTCTTTACAAAGATCAATTTTCAAACTCTTACTGGCAAAAGCTTATGAACTCACCAACCTTTGTGTTGACACTTTTCAAAACTAGTTGTATTCTCACGAATTCAGTGACATAGGAAATCAACAGCGTTTTGAGGATGGGGCGATAATCGTCAAACAGTTCATTTTGTATCATAATGTAATTGATTTGAATCATGTAAACATATACTTTGGTGTAACTTTTTCAATTATATTTATGATGGTTGTATTTACTTTGAGCACTATTATACTCGTTGTTGTGATACTCTACATGAAGTCCTCCACCCCGGACGTTTCCGCCATCCTTGGTTTGGGGGTGTGATAGATTGGTATCAGAGCATTGTTTATAGTGAACTAAGTATATCGAACCACATAAGATATACAAACTATAAATGCATTGGGACTAAAGTCTCTAATTTAAAGTTTTCAAAACAATTATACTTTTAGAAATAAATAATTTTCTAATAAAAGTATACATGCATGCATACATACTAAGGTCAACATCATTCTAGAACGAAACAAAAGTAATGATTGTTGGATATCACAGGTAAGCTCGGGGATGTATGGTCAGTCTTAGGAGTGGCATAGCCTGATCAACTATGCTGGTCCGAGGAGTGATTAGCACATGCCCAAGAATGGTTGTGATATGGCAACAAGTCTAAAAACTTACCAACACTACCACAGTGAGAACATTAGAATAGAACATGAGTTTAAAATACTATAGGAGTATTTTGTAATATCATAACTTATATGAAAAGTAAATAGATCCTTAATAATAGGTCTATAGTCTCTAAGTGGATACTTTAAGGTTATATATAACTTAGAAATCATAGACTTAGAATTTGTGGTCATTGCCTTACTTCCTTTTCCTTGTTTGGATGTGGACCTAGGGTAGGATCACTTATTCAAAGGTCTATCGTATCTTGTTATATGTAATTAGTATGCACAACGTCATTATAGAAGTAACTAATAAGGATCACCCCTATAAGTAATTAATTATAGAGTTAGACGCCTAGTAATTATCTCTTCCACTCATATTCTCCCAAGTACAACATAGCAAGATCCTACTTACCGGACGACCCTTAATTTCCCAATCCGAACCCGAGAAATGGTGAATGGTTATGAGAAGAATCAGAAGCGGAACCGGAGGTAATCAATCCTCCATGCATAGCAAGGGTTCCGCAAACCGTTTTGACTACATCGAACTTATGCCCCGTTGGGAAATCATGATCGAGGGTTGAATGTCGACAGCAATGACAACAACTACCATGTGGAGACCAACGAGGGTGCTATGACCTCAACCACGGGGGACCGACTGACAGAGCCCTCCCGGCAAAGACCCGGTGGATCGCGAACATCGGGGATTAAAACAGGAAGACTACAACGCGAGTTCAGAAAATTGTGCGCTACTACGGACCCTACCATCTCACGTACACGTGACTCAGAATTAGACTACTATTCCCGAGACCAACTCTCTTTTTAGGACCTTATCGCCGCTCGTGAAGAGGAAAGAGATGAACAGGGTAGACACACAGCATTCAAAGATAGGATGATTGCAGCTAAGCATCGATTGGCAAAGCTACAAGATGCATCGACCTTGCCTCATGTTGGATATAGTGTCTAAGTCCATAACTATATTTAGTATGTATTTGACCCGACCCGGCATGGTCCATTTGGGTTGCATGGCATTGCAATACTTAGATAGACTAAATGAGAGAATATGACACTTATGATTATTAATATATTATAAGTTCTAATATATTAATAATAGTATTATTTAATTAGTATTTGATCAAGTATTAATCTAGAATTAATTTGGTGATCAAAGTGAGACTAGTTAAATATATAGGGTTGATTATGACAATCATCAATTCTTTTATGGTGGATTAATGATCCATGGTTTATGGGTTTTGTTATAACCATATGGAGCTCCATGGATAGTCCATGGGAGTTACAAACCCATGGGTCATGAGAAATGAAGAGTCATGACAATTAGGGTTTACATTTGTAACTCTTAATTATGACACACTATAAAAGAAACCCTATAGCATGCAAAATTGGCACTAGAGTATTCTTGTGAGGGCATAGCTGTTTTTGAAGTGTAGAAGTATTCTCTCTAGTTATTCCAAGGTTGTAGTGTTGTGTGAGGAACTTGTGGCACAACATTTGGGGTGCTAGGCTCACAAAGTCTTGAAGGAATCCAAGCAACAACAAGGTATGTATTTCTACTAGTTTTTATGGATTATGCATTCCCCATGCCATGCTAGTTAGGAAATAACCTTGAAATAGAAATTTGCATCTATATAGAGAAAACATAGATTCAAGGTTATTAGGGTTGCATGTACACTTAGGAAGTGTTAGAATGCTCAAAACCCATCAGTGGTATCAGAGCCAGGTTTGTTTTCTGTATACTTGATGCAAAACTGCTTAAAAATCGAAAATTCTGCACTCTAACGATTGGACTCGCCGAGTCCATGAACAAATTCATCCTACTCGACGAGTAGAATCATGCACTTGACGAGTAGGAGCGTGTTGCGCAGTTTTTCGAGTTTTGTTGCTGGAAATAGATTAAAATCATTATCCTAATCTGTTTTAGACTTGTAAAATCTGTTTTTAAAAAATAATAATGATCATGTTAACCCATTTTGCATGACTTTTATCAATTTTCAAGTATTGTATATGTTAATATTGTATATGTTAATATGATTCTGGAAATTACTTGACATGAATTTGTGTTCTTATGAGTTTTTAGAAGATCATAGGAATTATGTGTAACCTCCATGTGAGTTTAATTCATGATCTTAATGGCAATGATGGTGTCCATAACTTGTCCTCAAGTTATGGATAACCAAAAGTCACTTCTTTGAATTGTAATTAAAGAACTAAAGAGGTTTCATAAAATGAAGAGTCTTCATTTTTATGAACCATTAAAACTCATAAGTTACAAATTGAAGAGACTTGGAATAGTTTCAAATCTTGCCCTCAAGTTTTGGAATTTGAAAAGTCTTACACTTTAATTCTAAATTAATTTTTTTTTAAAAGTTAAAAAAAATTCAAACTTTATGGACTTCATTAAATTGATTAAAGTGTTTAATTAAAAGAGTTAATAATTCCATAAAGACATGGTTTAAGTTTAATTAAATTAATAGTATAGTTTAATTAATAGATTAAACCATCAAATATTTTAAATGTTTAAAATACACCGTTATACTATTATTATAATTTTAATTATATAGATATGTATAAGAATATGTCATTCTTACCGTTAGTAGGCCTCATTCACGAAGCCGATCTATAAGGCGGGGATAAGGTTGTTGCCTATAAAATGGTGACTTAATGGGTGTCCACTCTCACCCACCGCTTCCTTGATCGGTGGAGGGTCGTTAGCCGAACGGGTAGGATACGACTTTAAATACTCATTAAAAGTATAATGAATTATAAAGTAACTATACATTATAAATTCCCAATCTTAGTTACTTTAGGAAAATGTGAAATTGGTGCTAGCCCATAAAATTACACTTTGTACCTTACCAAGTCGTTAGTGGAGCGTGCGTGGTTAACCGGCACACTAACATGGACTAGTAAGAGTGGCAAAGGGTAACTTGACTTTATTATAGATCGGTGGAGCGTATGTGGTTAACCGGCACATCGATTAGGTAATATTGTTGAGGGTACCAAGTCAATTTGTATGGTTATTCACACCTTGTTTGTGATCCTCGGCATCCCAGTCACAAACTTGAGAGGGCACAATCGAAATTCAAACATGCCATTGAAAAGTTCAATGTATCTCAAAAGATCTAGGAGTTTCAAAACCAATAAAACCTAATAATAAAATATTTCGTTTTTCATGGTGGAAATTGGTAAATCATCATTTACCTACCTTTAACTATTTTATAATTTGGATTACGGCATCCCTCTTCCAGTTATAAAGAGGTTATTGGGTCCTAGCCTTAATATTTCATATTGGGTGTTATATTAAGGATTTAAATCAACTAACTTGAATTTCTCCCATTATAGATGTCTAGTTTAGACAGCTATGGTCTTCCCAAATCTTTAGGAAGAAGCTTCCTAATGAAGATGATATCCCAAATGGCAATCAAGGTGAAAGATCAATCCTTTTGTTGTGCATTAGTGGGACTAAAAATCATACTTCACTTCCTTCACCTACTCCAATAAATATCCCTATCCCACAAATTTCAAGACATGATAAGTTCTATGTCACTCAATCCCTATTGGAAAATAAAGTCTATATGTGCTTAGGTCTTGGAGATTAAGTCACATATTGACAAGCCGGGAGAGTCAGGTGTCGAAGTCTCAAGGTAGCTGGTTATTGACTTGGTCACTCCCTGATGACAGATCACGACATGAACCTTAATGATCTTGCCTATTTGCTTGATGATGCTGAATCAGCAATGATTTGGAGCATTGGTAAAGCAAAATTTGATTGGAAGATCAACTTCCCAAACTTCCATGGACATTGGAATGGTAACATTGGAAGTCCAAAAAAGCTTTCTCTTCCCAATTGAAAGGGATTGGCCGTAGTCAACTCGGTTGACAAAATGGTAAAGAGAAAGACTAAGCCTGTGATAGTCCCATGTACTGTTTCCAAAAAGTCCATATGTTTCTATTGCCAAAGGAAGGGCATTGGTTGCGAAGCTGCCTAATTTACCCAAAAGTCCATAAGGATAGTAAAGTCAAATATTTGACTCTGCTTTAGGTAAAGTCCATTATCTAACTTTATTAAGTTTCTATTCTGAGATTCTTGTTGCATGATGTGACTTGGTCACATATTGATGTTTTAAGAATCAAAGAAGAGTGAAGAAAATTAAAGGAAGTATATGCTGTTTCTGATCGTGAAGATGGATTTCGATCGCATGGTTCGGTGATCAGAATTTTGAGTTGTTACTTAAGAGTTATGATATATTGCTTAGGAATAGATAACAACAAGTTTTCCATATGGATTGTAAAGATAAGTTTTCGGCAAAGTTTTAAAATAAAAGAAAATGGTTTTGATTTTATTTATTTTAAGTATCCTTACAATGGCATTTGTAAAAAAGGTTGTTGCTTATATGTTTTCGTTGATAAGCAATATGGGTAAATTGATTTGATTCTTTCATTTGTGGTAGTGTCATAATTTACCAAATAAGGAAAGATTTTCATCACCCAAGTTTCAATTGGATAGAAACTTGGAATCATGCAAGCTGTATTGTGTGATGAATGAGAATTTTCATCTTTAGTAAATTAAGACTAATTCCTTGTTCACATTCGCATGTGAGTCAAGCAAAGGACTAAGAGATTGGGTACACTTGGTTGTGTACTGGTCAGATCCACCACAAAGGTAGATAAAATTATTCATTATGATTTACTAAAGTTTAGTGAATATGGTTATGCTTACGAGTTTAAGTGTAATTCTGAAACATTGGAAAAGTTTCAATGTATGGCAGAATGAATAAGAAGAATCAAATAAGGCAGAAAGATAAAAGTTTCTCCAATCTGAAGAGATGGGAGAGTACTTGTGTATTTTGTTTTATGATTATCTTAGTGATTATGGAACCATATCACAATTGATCCTCTAGGGACACCTTAGTGTGTTTGTTACCTGAGGAGAGGAATTGTGAATTGTTGAAATGGTTAAATCAAAAGATAATTCATACTTCATGCCAATCTTAGATTCATACTCCAAGATTGTGCCATTGAGTGACATAATCGTTAGAAAGTTTATAACACTTATCAAATGTAGAGTAAGATGTGTCCTACTCTTGTACATTTGAGGTTGGTTAGTTCTGATGTTTTGGATAAAATAAAGATCAACTAAGTCCAATTATGGGAAGTGTTTAACTTGATAAGAATCCGCACTAACTATTGAATATTTGTTTTGTCAAGGAATGGTTCTTGACAAATAGAATCATATATGTCAAGAGGTCAGTGGGAGTCTTAAAAAGATCTTAAGATGGGTTCAAGAACTAATCAAGAGTTTTGTTAATCACTAGCCCACGACTTGAGGTTTGTAACCTATCAGGTTGACATATTCTGTGCTCATCCTAGTTAAGGTTGGCTTTGCATTGGAGTTTTGAGAGTTCTCAATTGTTTTCATAACAACCCGGAAGCAATGGTGATCATTGTGCTACCAGGTGGCAAGAAATTAAGATTGCACAAGTTCAGTCCATATGAATTTGGAAGTGTCACTAACCTAGTCCTGTGATTATGGTTATGACAAATTCACATGGACAAGAACACATACACCATAAAATCTAAGTGTCATAAGGTTTCTCTTCGATTCATGAAAATGATGGTGAGGAAACGCTTCCACTAAGAAGATTTTAAGTAGATAGTGGTTGGGATATTTGCATTCTCATATAGTTAGTGGAGCGTGTGTGGTTAACCGGCACACTAACTAGTGAGAAATGCAAAATGTCTAGACAAACATGTGAGCTATCTAAGGAAAGGTGTATGTTTTTTATAAAGTCTTATCAAAGCAATCTAGTTTCTGAAATATGAACTTTGGTAAGAAAGTCAATAAAGTATTGATTTCTAGAAGTCCAGTTGATTTCTGAGTACATGTCAAAGCTAGTGGGAGCATAAAGTGTTATGTTGGTAATCATTATGCTAGTGAGAGCATGATGATTATGTTAAGTATTGCAAGTCAGCAATATTAATTATAGAAAACAAAAGTTTCAATTTTCTTTAAAAAGTTGTTTTCTATAATTAAGGGAGAGGATTTTATACTTCATTCCAATCTACCAGCTTAGATTGAGTTTTATCAACTTTAGTCAAGGATATATATGAATGTTATGTTGGAATTGTTCAACATAAGGAATTTTTGTATATGTTGCGTTCTTAAAATTCGATTATGATTACGACATACCTCTTCATAGTTCGAATTGTGAGAACATGGAAAATAAAAATTTTATAGCATGAATCGTGTCCCATATGCTTCGGATATAGAATCGATTGCATGTACTATAATATTCATCCATTCTAAATTTTCCAAATGCCTAGGGCATTAAGACGGAAAAAGGAATAGAACTGGAAATGACAAAATGATTAAGCCAAATTGTCGAGGATAATCTGAGGCTTACCAAAGATTGGTTGCTCATGGATAATTAGAAGTATATAGTAAGGACCATATTGACGTATTTTGAAAAGCGGTAACTCTTGTTCAGAAGTGATGGTCAAAATGGTAATATGGAATTGTCTCCATAGGCGGAAGGTATTCTTTGAATCTGTGTAAGATTAAAGAACTTAATGCTAAGAAGGATGTTCAAAGGAATGCACTTTGAATTTGAGACTTCATTTCCATGGAATCGTTTTCCATTGGAATTCTTTGTAATGTCTGTTTCCAAGTCTTTGTGACTTCTGTGCATAGTCATTACAAGGGGATCACTGCATATAAGTTTAGAATCTAACATATTAAATTAAATGGCAAGAGTTTAGTATTCTTGCATTTACAACAATGATTGGAATTGTGAAATGAGCATCATTGGAATATTGTCAATTGATCTATTTCAGAAAGAGAGGACCATATGTAAACATAGTATGCATACTTGGAGTATGGCATAATTGTTGTTTGGAAAACCATAGTGTACATGCTTGGAGCATGGGACAACTAATGTTTTAATTCAAGCATAAAGTTGATTAATCGTAACATAAATAACGAGTAATCAATATGGTGCTTAAATAAAAGGTGTTTTATTTACACTCAAAGTGTTGGGCCATATAAGATTAGTATTATTCTTGTGTTTCACTTTGCATGTTTTGACTTCCAGGACAACTAGGTCATGCTTCTTGAATGACTAAGTTATTCAAACCATCCACAGTCAGTCATATGTTGGAAGTAGATATGAATCAAGTCTGTCATGAATTTGGCTTGTATGATTTGTCTAAAGTGCTTTAGATAATGCAATGGTTGCTACAACATTCATGAGTACTCATAAGGGTTGAGTATTGGATTCAACCCACGCTCACTTGCATCACTTCATGGAATTTATCTCGAGTGATCGTGAGACGGTAATATCATATAAATCTTCAAACCTAGAGATATGAGTTGTTGACTATGAGTTGCTTATTCATTGATTGTACGAAAACGCATTGGTAACTCGATGTTATAAAACATGCCTTTGTGAGTAATTCAACAAGTAGTTAGTACAAGCATATCAGTCGAAGTTTATATGTTCCTTCTAGAAATCGAAGTGATATCTGGGCCCGTCGATGAATTGGTTTTAACCTATGTACCGGGCCCGGCCAGAACCTAATTGATGCGTTCAATTTAGTTCTATGTCGAAATAGATCGGAGATCAAGAAACAAATGCTGGACAATAAGTAAGACCATGTTCCATGCGTTTGTCCGGATGATATCATGAGAGCAGAGGATTATATGATCACTTATCTTAAATGGTGTATCATCATCATCTTAGTTCCGAGAGACTTTAAAAGAGCTACGATTGCTAGTCGGATTTTGAAGTTATATTTGCAAATATAGTTATTAGACTTATCCAAGTGGGAGACTGTTGGATATAGTGTCTAAGTCCATAACTATATTTGGTATGTACTTGACCCGACCCGGCATGGTCCATTTGGGTTGCATGGCATTGCAATACTTGGATAGACTAAATGAGAGAATATGGAACTTATGATTATTAATATATTATAAGTTCTAATATATTAATAATAGTATTATTTAATTAGTATTTGATCAAGTATTAATCTAGAATTAATTTGGTGATCAAAGTGAGACTAATTAAATATATAGGGTTGATTATGACAATCATCAATTCTTTTATGGTGGATTAATGATCCATGGTTTATGGGTTTGGTTATAACCATATGGAGCTCCATGGATAGTCCATGGGAGTTACAAACCCATGGGTCATGAGAAATGAAGAGTCATGACAATTAGGGTTTACATTTGTAAATCCTAATTATGACACACTATAAAAGATACCCTATAGCATGCAAAATTGGCATTAGAGTATTCTTGTGAGGGCATAGCTGTTTTTGAAGTGTAGAAGTATTCTCTCTAGTTATTCCAAGGTTGTAGTGTTGTGTGAAGCATTTGAGACACAACATTTGGGGTGCTAGGCTCACAAAGTCTTGAAGGAATCCATGCAACAACAAGGTAAGTATCTCTACTAGTTTTTATGTATTATGTATTCCCCATGCCATGCTAGTTAGGAAATAACCTTGAAATAGAAATTTGCATGTATATAGAGAAAACATAGATTCAAGGTTATTAGGGTTGCATGTACACTTACGAAGTGTTAGAATGATCAAAACCCATCACCTCAGGCATCACAAGGGATGGATCGTCGTGAGTAGAGTTCATACTGCTCACAAGACCTGGTAAATTAGGTTCATGAGTATGCATTGGTGCTACTCTATTATAGGTAAAAGCACGACACTGCAAATTAAGTGGTCATACTAATCGATAGATCTAGTTACTATCAAAACTCGTTCATGCACAGATGTGAGGTAGACCTGCATCGAGGTCAAAATTTTCACTGAAACCATGATTACTAGAGTCATATTAACAAGATAGGCTTAGGATGTACCTAACAGACTCGAAGGTCTATTTAGTCTTAATTATATAACTAAGCATACATCAATTAGTTATAATAAGGACCTAGCTTGGGTCAAGTATAAGGTTTCACTTGGATACAGAACTACTAAAATACATGAGTTTACCATATAAAGACTCTCGTTATGAATTGTTTTCAGAACACCCTTAACAACCGAATTACGTTACAAATCGATATAAGATAAACTTAGTTAGAAAACTCGCGACGTATAGCCATTCTAAAAACTCGTTATCGTCTCACCTTTAAACATTTTGTTGAGAAGTTCCTTCTTCATAGACCTATGGGGTGCGATCGTTCAGGCACTAATACACCGGGTCCCATCAAAACTCCTCAGCCAAGCATACTTAGACAAACATGATTCTAAGATGAGTAAAGCTTAACGCCCGTATGAAACCTACTCCTACCCATTGCCATAATTCCATCTCATGAACGTTAGCGAAAAACTAGGAATAGTACAATAATGTGCAAAAATTTATATGCGTAAATATAAATCGTAAAGATGCACTTAAGATAATCATTTCCACTAACGAAGTCGTTTTCCATCGTGAAACATAGCTATGTCTTCACCAAGAGGCAACCAACCAACTAGCAAGGCGCTAACTCTGCAGATAAACTCTGCTACTTTTGAAGCAGCAGTCGTGACAGCCATCATGGCGCAATTCAATGCTAACAACGCCAGCAGAAATGGAAGCGGTACTGACAATACAGATGGTTGTAACAATCACGAACACCAACGGGTGTCGGCCAACGAAGGCGCCTCAGGCCACAAACCTACAAACAAGAAGCGAAAGTTTTGGGACGAAAAGAAGTGTAACCTACCTCAAAAATTCGCTGGAAGAAAGCAATCCGTAGTTGCACCTGCCATTACAACAGCAGTCACGATGAATGCCGCGACACTAGCAACAGGGTCTGCCACCCAAACGTCGGCCAAACCATATAAGGGATCACTCCCAAGGTGTAACCAATGTGGCTTCCATCATAATGGGGATTGTCGGGAGATGCATTGTAAAAACTGCAACAGGAAAGGGCATACCGTCAGTTTTTGTAGGGCCCCGACTCAGTACATCGCTTCAACCCCCAATACCAAAATAATTCCAGTGTGCTTCCTACGTGGCGAAACAGGACACTTCAAGAGAAACTGTCCAACTGAGAGGAATGACGGGGGAGCCGGAGGAGTGTGACAAACGAACCAACAAGGGTAACATGGAACCATATTAGGACTTTTGTAATGTTTACAACGACAAAAACGTTTAAGTACCATATGTGTTTAATGAATTTGGTATGCTCGCTGAAATCACCATCTTTCTAAAATAGTTAAAATACTCTCTCGTTCAAATCAAACCAAAGACATTCATATATAACCTTAGTATCATTACTTGTAAGATGTGATGACTTTGTACATACATCGGGGTTAATTATAATCAAAATACTGAAGTCTTGAAACAAATAATTCCATCTTGACTCCTATTCCATGTCCAGTAGTAGGAATTGAGTGGGGCCACCCACTCGACGATTTCACCAATATCAACTTACATACGATGTTTATATACCACTCTATCGAAGGGAGACCTGTCAGGAATCATGATATCAAGTATCATTACTGGCTATCGAAACACACCCACTACCAGTGCTAGACACTGTGGTATGAATCATCTACAGTAATAATAATATCAAACAAAACGGAACACCCTGAAAAGAAACACAAGATACTCTATCATTCTAGTGATATCTTCTTATGAATACAGCTTAACACATGTTATCTAAAAAGATTCGGTTTTCACCATTCAGTTTCGATTAGTATAATCCTCATCTTCCCGATTTAACGACTACAAAAGGACCCTTCACCTAACCCACCGAATATCGAAACCTTCGTCTCTCATAAACATCCAGCACGGACCTCTGGGTCATCTCTCACTGTGAAACCCCAAAACGCGCACCATAGGAGTGTTATACTTCCTGAAACCTTATCACGAGTATTTCCAGGAGACCTTTCGAGAATGTCATGCATACAACAGACAAGGTTCAAGCACAGAAACTTGGGACGGATACGACCAGGTACGAATCCTGCCATGAACTTCGGGCTAGGTTACCCAGGAGTACAAGTGAACGCCCTATCATCCGAATAAGTCTAGTCGTGTAATCCGAACCTATAAGTTCCTAACTGATCTAATGAAACGGTAGACGCAACAGCAAGCGCTATGCAGCGCTACGAGGAGAAGTCATTGCTTATGGCTTAAGACGGCTAAAGATGTACGAGGTCGACTAGGCCATGCATGACCTTGATCCAGGAGCAGTAGTGTTCGCCCTAGAGGTCTAGATGCACCATCTCTACGATATGAAGCATACAATCTTCACCGATCATAAGAACCTAGAGGGCACGGACGGCGGGGCATGTTAGTCTGTGAACCGGATCTGGACATCGAGGTTGATGCATTCAGAAAATAATGTCACGAACGAAGCACACAAAAACTCACTACTTCCCTTCATCCTGGCTCGGACAAGATGTGTCCGGACCTCAAAGAATGCCATCAGTGGGCAAATGGGAAAGGAGACATCGTTACACATGTGGGCAAGTATCAGACTTGTGCCAATGACAAGAGAGAATATAAGAAGCCTTCGCGTCTCCTACAACAACCAGTGATACCTGAAAGGAAGCGGGAGTGGCTAACCATGGGCTTCATAACCAAGTTACCCAAGGCAATGGGTAGTCTCAATACCATTTGAGTAACCGTCGACGGACTGGCCGAATACACACACTCCCTGCTAATCAAAGAAACCGACAGGATGGAGAAACCGACTAGAACGTACATCAAAGAGATTATGCGACCCTTGCAGGAAAGTAGGTTAGACTTAAGTATGGCCTACTAACAGCAAACCATCGGGCAGAACTAAAGGGACTGTTCAAATCGGAAGCGACATGTTGAATAGCTTGAATGATTAACTTCGGTAAAACGTGGGTGTGCCACTTACCACTTGGAAAAATCGAAATGATCGAGAGTTTCCACTTTGCAGCAGGGAGCATAAAGGCACACATACAATACACCATCATTTCAAAACAATAATTCCTTTAAATTGACTTAGCCCAAGTTACAATAAGAAATTCCAAGGCGTCATTTAACATCAGGTGGATTGGTCCCCACCATATCAATTTCTTGTACTACGAGAAGTTTTCCTCATCTTTTCTCCAAATTCATGAAGTCCCAGTCAAAGTGCTAATTTCGGGACGAAATTCCCTCTAACGGGGGGATGATGTGACAACCGTCAAATTCCAGTCAAGTCAAAGTCAACTAAAGCCAACAAGTCAAACCGATCGACTCAACTAACCCTTGTGTACTAAGGCTTACATTAGGTAATTACTATATAACTCGTAATTCTAATGAGAAATCATAAATTGAAAAGTACGTACATCTAGATATCCTTAACCTAAAATTGTAGTAAGTGACGAACCAAACCGATAAAACAATGTTGCATACTCATCGGGAGTGTGTAAGATCCTCAAACAAGGCTTAACGGGGTTTACGGACCTTGCATTGCAAAGCCGGACACTCACAAATGTCACACGCGAAACCTCTCTCAATCGTTTTCACTCTATCTCTTTGTATGTGGAATCTCTCCAAGAATGTGAAATCTCTCTAAGTATTTGAAATCTCTCCCAAATCTTTCTTTGTATGAGAAATCTCTCCAAGAATGTGAAATCTCTCCCAAATCTCTCTAAGTATGTGAAATCTCTCCCAAATCTCTCTTTGTATGAGAACTCCCTCCAAAAATGTGAAATCTCTCCCAAATCTCTCTCAAAAGTTCCTTAAACTTTTTATAGTCTTTCGGGCCATCCCGACCCTTAACCGGGTCAAAAACGGCTTAAAACGGGGTAAAAACGAGTAAAATAGGCTTAAGGATCCGAAACCCCTCTTAAGGAGCCGAATCCTCTCAAGGAGCCGAACTTGTCAGAAGCGAAGTGTCAGAAACGAACCTCCTTTCGGGCCCGAACCTCGCACAAGACCCGAACCCGAGTCTCGGTCCATTTCGCTCCTGCTCGCCTTTCGGTCTATTTCGCTCCTGATGCTTTCGGATCGAACCGCCTTTTGCCTCTTGCCGTTTCGCTTCATTTCGCCTCGTGACTAGCCTCGGGAGGACCAAACCTCCGGCCCAATCCGAGAAGTCTCGCTGTAATACCCTTTTCTTCCCGGTTTTCGACTAGTTTTGCGTTTTAGGCCCGTTTTTAATTGTTTTAACGCGGGATTTTCACCCAAAACTTTAGTTTAACATATAAGGCCCCATATTTACTAATTATCCATATTTTTGGGGATAAATATTATCCAAGAAGAGTGGGTGAAGTACAAGAGGTGGAGTGTTGACTTTGCTTTAATCTATGACACAAGCAACCTCCCATGCCCACTCCAGGTCACTATTCCCCATCAACCCATACCTAGTCACTTCATTGTACCTTTCCCACCTTTTTCCAACCACACACTTGGTCAAGAGTTAGAAAACCCTCTTCTCTCCTCACATTTCTTTCATTTCCTCTCATTCCTCCATCAAGAACAAACTTCACTTTCTCTCATCTTCTCTCTCTAAAATTCGAGATTCAAGGCTATACTCCAAGCTTTTCTTCTACTTTTGGTAAGTATTAACATCCTACATATGATTATTTCACTTCCTTCTATTCAAATCATAGATATCTTACACAAACTCCATCCTATTGTTGTTACATCCTCAAATCTTCAAGCATCTCCTAATTGTTCTTGAGTTGAACACTTCTTTTCTCCATCATCTATCTACTAAAATCACTCAAGGTGAGTTCATACCCCTACATTTTCATGTTTTCTAAAGAATTTAGGGGGGGGGGGGGGGCAATAAAAGTTAAAACACCAAGAACATAACTAAAATTTTCTAACAGCTTTCATCAGAAAAGTTAGACTCCATTAACGGGCTGTTTTGGGCAACTTAAACATCTTTGTTTTCAAAAATGTTTTAGGTGCACGTAGTTCCAGTTCTTAGCTTTAAAATTACTACTTGCACATCTCCATATGATTTTTCTACAATTTATGGTGATTTTTACAAAACTGCCTATCATTTTAAACACCAATCCGGACCAGTCTGTGCTTATGGACTTTTTCACCCAAGTTGGAGGTCATTAAAAATCGTGATAAAAATTATGACTAAACTACATTTTGGGAACTCTCAGAATTTACGGATTTAGTTTTCGACTTCGTATGATTTTTCTATGACTTTTCTAAAACAGCGTAGAAGGTTAAAAATTAGTTAACAACATATAACTTTCATAACACTTTGTATTATGTTGAGCAAAGTGTATAACAATAAGTTCTAAATATGGAATGTGTTTCCTTGTTAGTTTATCATCATAAACTGAAACTTAGGTTGTGTTTGTTTTTTTAAAAAATCATCTTCTAACCTCTTAGTGCTGCACGGCGCAGCACACGCGCAACACTTTTAAATTCGCAGCAGTTTGATTTTTAGAAGGCTTCGGGCTCAAAAACCTCTTCCCGTCCTCTTCCCCACGCAGCATTGGGCTTGCCTCTTCTCAGCACTTCTAAACCTAATAACAAAAAAAAGACACGGACAAAAGCATAGCCGCAATTCGTTCATTCTCTCTTGGCGTCGAACCTGTTGAAGACCGGAAGAATCCTGCCGATCGTCGCTACTGCTGCTGCTCGCCGCCTACTGCTGCTGGTGGTCGCCGATTTCACTGCCTATCCTCCATCTGCCTTCGTCTTCAACATCACATCACACAGGTTTGTTTTTTTTTATTTTTTTGTCCAGATTTCTTAATTGACTTTGAAAGTGTGAAATAAAATTGAAGCTGTGAAATAAGATTGAAGAAAGAAGCTGTGAAATAAGCTTTGAAGCTGTAAAATAAGATGATAATCTCATGATTTTAATGGTTTCATAAGGGCATAATTGGCTTTTTTTTAACAGATCCACCATAGAGAGAAGTTTGTGTTTTGTTATAATTCTAGCAGTTAGAGATATTGCAAGCATAAATTGAGTTAAAATTCTGCTTTAGTGCTTTGTTATAATTCTAGGAGTTTGTGTTTTGTTCTTTAATTAGAGCCATGATTTACTTTTAGGTTCATGAATTTTTGTGTTGAATTGTTATGAATGTTGGGTAAAATCATAATCCTTGCTGAAATCATATACTTATATTGTGAAATCATAAACTCGTATACTAGTTTATATGCTGAAATCATTAGCTCTAATGGTTTTTTTAAACTTATTTGTTGAATTGTTATCACTTGTATTTCTTGAATGGAGATCAAGTTTATGCTTCTTTTCAAGTTTGTGCTTAAATTGTTGAATATGCTAAACGTATTTGTTGATTATGTTGAAATATGATTAATCTTTTTTGCTAAAGTATGTATTTTATATTTTTTTGTTATTAGCGATGGGAGATAAACATACATGGACCAATGAGCAAACAAAATGCTTATTGCTCACTTGTATTGAAGAAGTACAAACCGTGGGTAGAAAAGGTTTGAGTTTGCACAAACAATCATGGTACAAGTTAGGAACAACCATTAAGGAAAAATATGGCATGGATTTGAGTCAACGACAATTAAAAAACGCCTATGATAACCTTAAAGCCAAATACACAGGATGGTTATACTTAAGAAATAAAACTGGAAACCTTTACAATCCCCAAACAAATACTTTTAATTTAACAAATGAGGAGTGGGAGGACTTTAAAAAGGTATATATACACACACATATTTATATGTATTTTGTTTATATAGTTGCCAATTCTTATATTACTTTTGTTACATTGATTGCGTTTAGGGACATCCGAAAGCCGCTTCTTTGAAAACCGTCCCATTATTGTTTCCAGAGCTTTGTGCAGAACTCTTTGATGGAAACAGTGCATCTGGTAATCTCAGTTATGCCACATCCCAAACACCATCGGGACATGGATCATCTTCTTTCCATGTCGCACCACTACATCTTATGGACGCCCCTTCTATTAACATAGATGAGGATGATTTCTTTTCCAATCATACTAGTGAGCAGTTTACTCAGCCTTCACCTTCTGCTGCTTCACCTTCTGGTAACCCCAACAAAAGGGCCAAACCCTCAACTCCTAGACCTAGAGCTCCTAGTGCCTCACCTGATCCACCTTCTTCTGCCTCGCCTAAAGCTTCTATTACTGCTGATGATTTAGCATTGGAGATGAAAAAAGCTCTACGTCATTTGACTCAAGGGCCAACAATTCCCCAATGTTTAGAAAAGCTTGAGTTGCTCGAGTTAGACCCAATAGACCCTCTACGATTTGCTGCGTATCACATTTTTGGAGGGACCATGAATATGAGAGAGATGTGGGTAAATTTGCCTAATGATCCACGAATATTAAGAGGATGGATCGAGATGACAACTACAAGTTTGGGAGTTTTAAAGGATGGAAAGATCGTTCGTTAACTTTATATGTTTGAGTTGTTTAGGTTTTAATTGCATGTTTTGGAACTATATGGTTATGTTTTTTTGGTTATTTCTACTTGAATGTTATTTTTAGTATTTGGTACTTGAGATTTATGTTATGTTATTTGGTACTTGAAATTTATGTTATGTTTTTTGGTACTTGAAATTTATGTTATGTTTTTTGGCACTTGAAATTTATTTTATATTTTTTTGTACTTGAGATTTATGTTATGTTTTTATCTTATGTTATGTAATGTTTTGTTGATTAATAGGTTTGTAATGGATCATGACAAAAAGATATTACTCATAATTCTTATGTACTTGTACATCCGCTACTTTTGGAAGAGAGGTGTCAAACGAGTGCGGGACAATGATTCGGAAATGACGAGACATGAATTTACGTTAGAGTTACTTCACCGTAATCCTCTACAATGTCTTGAAGTGCTACGTATGTCCCGTGAATCATTTGTTCGGCTATGTGCTCATTTTAGAGTACACTACGCGTTAAAGGATAGCAAACATGTGTCGGTTGAGGAGAAGATGGCTATGTTTTTGATGATGATCGGTCATAACCAACGTTATGTGATTATCAAGCGAAGATTTCAACACTCAAAGCAAACAATTCATAAGTTTTTTCATGAAGTGTTGGACAAAATGTTGCTTTTCGCACATGACATTATAGTGCCAACTTCTTTTAATCCGAATCCAAATATTCCGGGACATAAGGCTACAACAGGTGTTCAAGGGAGCAGTTGGTGCACTTGATGGCACTTTGATACATGTTGTTGTCCCTGCAAACAAATGGGATTTATATAGAAGTAGGGGAAAAGGCGATTGTTACCAAAACGTATTGGCAATATGTGACTTCAACATGATGTTTACGTTTGTTGTGGCCGGTTGGGAAGGGATAGCACACGATTCTAGAATTTTATCAGAAGCATTAGCAAATCCACATGCACCATTCCCGATCCCACCACCAGGTAAATTTATGGTTATTTAAATAGTTTTATCTTAGCTTGAAAAATAAATGACTTTTTTTTTTTTTGCTTTTTTACAGATAAATATTATCTTTGTGATGCCGCCTATGCAAACATTCGAGGTTTTATGGCACCGTACCGTAATGTAAGGTATTGGCTTGGAGATTTCCGTCGAAGACGTGCATTAACGAATAAAGAAAAATTTAACCATGCACATGCAAAACTTCGGAATGTCATTGAGCGAGCTTTTGGTGTCTTGAAAGCACGATTCCCTATATTGAAGAGGATGGCACCATTCTCGTTGGTTACACAACGAAACATAACCCTAGCATGTTTTGCGCTTCATAATTTTATAAGAAGAGAGGGACTACGTGATGAGTTTTTTGCAAGATATGATGAACCAAATGTCTCGGTTCGGAATAACAATGCAGTCGTTGATAATGATTAAGATGAGATTCCAACACATGGTACTGCAGCGGACCGTGAATATATGACCCAGTTACGGGATGAAATTGCCGAGCAATTAATGCAAAATATGGAATGAAAATTATTAAAGTTTGGTTCTATGAATTTTATTTAAAAATGTTATTATAAGACTAATTTGGTTGTTTGAATTTTATTTCAATGTTTTAAAACTACTATTATTAAATTTTTGGTATTAAAAAACTATCTTCGGTTTATTAAATTACTTTATTTTAAATTTTTTAATATCTGCAGCAGTCTGCAGATGTTAAAAAAACAAACATGCTTCTCATTACAGTCTGCAGCACTTTGGTCCACCTCTTCTGCTGCAGAGGGCCGCAGAGGTGGTCCGCAGACTTCAGACAGTTTCACTTCGTAAAAACAAACAACACCTTAGTCATTCATGATAAGATTATTCATTCATTTAGAACACGTATATTAAGCTATAATAAGCATAGTTTATGGATTCATAACACTAATGCATTTTCATAAAAGAGTTCTTATACATTACAAACGTTTTGGATAAACTATAATAGGTATAGTTTATGCAGCATTTACTTCTCAAACTTATTTACTAAAGGTTTTCAGTTTAGTTCACGTAAATCTGTTAATGAATAAATTTGTGAGTCATTCGCTTCGGGTTACTTCCAAAGTAACCAATTCAAAAAGTCCTGTAAATTGTAACCAGAGTCTCTTGTAAGGAGAATGTGATAGTTGTGTATAGATCTATATTGGGTCTGACAAACCCACACCTAAGCTGCTTGCAACAGCTAGACCGGCAGGTCTGGGGTGACAAGTGTCATTTAACGGTGAGGCCTGAAGAATGTCGCATTACGAGGCCGTCTAAGTCAAGTATGGTTATGATAGCTCACATATGGTATTAACAAATCATAAGATTTACGGGTTCTAACTTTAAATTAGTGAGTTATATCGATTTAGCTCACTGAAATTACTTTAAGTATGGAAAAATACTTGTACGCCTTCATATTAAAAAGGGTTTTATGTCGATTTAAAATCACTTTTTATATCAATAATTACAGATATTGTTGTATATTTTCAGTCTTGGCATTTAAGACTACACACCATTCATTACGGGAGTTTTCTCAAATCAGAAAGGGTTTTTACGCCAATTTGAAACCACTTTTATATCTTTAAGTATGACAAATACTTGTTCATTTTCGGTCCTGGTATTTAGGACCACATAACTTTTATAAGGAAAATATTGGATTTTTCTTGGTAACATACATCTCTTTACAAAGATCAATTTTCAAACTCTTACTGGCAAAAGCTTATGAACTCACCAACCTTTGTGTTGACACTTTTCAAAACTACTTGTATTCTCAGGAATTCAGTGAAACAGGAAATCAACAGCGTTTTGAGGATGGGACGATAATCGTCAAACAGTTTATTTTGTATCATAATGTAATTGATTTGAATCATGTATACATATACTTTGGTGTAACTTTTTCAATTATATTTATGATGGTTGTATTTACTTTGAGCACTATTATACTCGATGTTGTGATACTCTACATGAAGTCCTCCACCCCCGGACGTTTCTGCCATCCTTGGTTTGGGGGTGTGACAACTACTCCATCTGATCACATATATGCAATGGAATATAGATGTTCCTTTTCTTTTTCTACATGTTATATAATCTTGTTATTGTCCTTGTTTTTTAGTATGGTCGTTCAAACAAAAAAAAAATCTTTAACGTTTCCCCTTTCAGATACAACCTTTGATCTCTTATTTGTAGGTGGTCATGCCACCACTAGACTGGTCATGCCCATTCTTTTGTGTACTGACAACTTAGCTCATTCAATGAAGTATTAAGAATATGGTTACTTCACATCCGACTAAAATCTACTAAATCTTAGTATATTAATATATGTAGGTTCTGATCATTTCTTACTATTAATGAGTATTGAAGTATCAGTATGCAAGTACTACATTATAAGTAGGACACATCAGTCTCTATTAGGCATCTTGTCTTATCTAGTATGTCGTACTATCACCCATTAGCACTGACTTGTTTCATGAAAATCATTATGATTCTGCCAAGTCACATTGACTACCTTGCCTCAATCATTGATACATACAACATAACACTGCCTATACATTAGCCCACACAAAAGTTCTTCCTGAAGCACTATCCCGAGCCCCTATCTCCCACAAGGGACAACTCCCCCATTACCCTTCCTGCTCTATCAAGAGTTAGACTGCATGTTTCCCCTATCTTGCAGATATAATGTCAAAGAGTGAATTGGGCTCCATAACTTAATAACAAAGAGATTTTGAATTTGTTTTTTAGTGGGACCTTCTATAGTTGTTTATTTACATCCAAGAGCTAACAAACCAACATAATCATTGGTAATGTACATGCCAAGAGATTTTTAACTAACATTATGTTTGGTGGACTAGTTGATAGTGAAATGCTAGTTGTTAGTTGAAAATATAGTTGTTAGCTGATAACTAACAAAGTGGTTGATAAAAAACGATATTTTGTAAAACTAGCTGTAAGCTAGTTGAAATATGTAAAATTATATAAATGATATTTAGAATATTGAAATTTTTTCAGAAAAAACTACAAAAGTGGTCATCTGTGGTATGCATTTTTTTCAGGAATCAAATACAAACCCTTAAAAAATTGTTAAAAATGTCATTTTCAGCAAGTTTCTTTGTGAAATTAGTCCATATCAAAGTTGAAAAAATCTATTTTAACATTTTAATTTTATTTTTCCATTATTTTTAATGTTATACCTTTTTTTATTAATAAAAAATAAAAATAAATTCCCCACCTACAACCATTGGAAAACCTAAACAAATTTTAACCCTCGTCTTGGGCCACCATCGTCAGATATTGGCCACCAAGAGCCACCAACATCTCCACCACCAAGTGCTATGATTTGTATCTCTCGAGAAGGGGAAGCAGTCGGTCTCGGTTTTCTTTATGTGTGTTAAAAATATGAATAATTAAATAAAAGGGTTTTATAAAACATTTAAGATAGATAAGGATTAGTTAGTTATTTTTTTAAAAACTGTGAGAAGAGTTTAACCATTAAATAAGTTATTTAATTAGGGTTAAAGTTAATGGAATAATGATGTGACAATAACTTTACGTCATAGTATATGTTTATCGTTGAAGATGCTCTTATATGCAAAAAAAATTTAGTTTACAAAATATGACAATCTAAAAAACTTAAAAAATAAATTACATTATAAATTAGTTGTGATGTGAAACGTAGTCTAAGAAGTTCCTTAAAAGAATTTGAGCTTGAAAAACCTCGTCATAGCTTTTTTTATTATGAAAAAAATTTATATTATGGATGATTTTACTAATAGTCCATTTGGTTTTGTAAAACTTTTTGGACTCAATTCTAACTCTAAAGAAGAATTTCCTTCTATAACACAAGTTAAAAATAAAATCAATGAAATTTCAAAGTAAGTTAACAATTTAAATTCACAAAACTATGGGCCTATAAATGATACATTGCATTTGGAAGTTTTCTTTTGCATTAATTAGCTTCATTTAAAAATTTGCAGTTTTGTATTGTAGTTTTATGAATTGAAAGAAATAGAAAAAATAGATACGAAATCTATTAAAACAAAATTATCAATCCGTGAACCAAGACATCTAGAAATTCCGCTCCTAAGTGATTCCCGGCCTGTAATTGTGCATAAACATGACCACACTTACATACTCCTACTTCTTGCTTCTTGTTATTATCTCAGGTCTGTCAACTCAATTCTCTCAATACTTATATTGTAATTTGAAACTAGATGTTGGTTATATATTTTGTTACAATTTTCTCAGTACTTATATTGTAATTTGAACATCAAGATGATTCTAAATCCATCCCTATATAAAAAAAAAAAAGTTATTTATACATTGTAAGTAATGATGTGATTTTAGATGTAATTATGTATAGGAATTAGTCATAAAACATATATAACCCATAAAAATAATAAAGCCAGTGGTTTTCATAGGAATCTATCAAACATGATATCATATTATGTTTGATTAAATTTTTTTTTCTATTTGATTTCAAAAATGAATATCATGGTAAAAGATTATTTTTATAAGGCAATCTTATCAATTTTTATTGATATGAATATCACGGTAAAAGATTCTTTTTATAGGGAATTTTATCAAGTGATTTACAATTTAAATAACTCCAGCGTGTTTGAAAACTTCTATATTTTAACTTTTAACACAAAGTTGGATCCAATAGATTCCCACAGTTTTTGTCAAACACTTATATAATAAATAAAAGGTATAGTGAATCATCAGTGTTCTAAAAGAAGCATTATGGTGTTCGCCAAGACATGATTCACTGTTACGAAAAGACTCATAATGTTGCTATTAGGCGTGAAGTGTGGCAATGTGTGATATGGCGTGTCATGACGCGTTATGGTGTGTTATGGCGTATGTTTTTTCGTTTGAGATACGTTTTTTTTGCTTTTTGTTATGTCTTTTCTAATTGGGGGATACAACTATCGTATTTTTTGTTAACTTTTTGTTATTAGTTATTAATATAACACTTCTAAAAAGTAGTTATATTTAATAAAAATTTATACTTATGTGGTAATATAATTATAAATTAATACAAAATCGCCGCATTACATCATGCCTTAAAACACATCATGGTTCGCCATGGCTTGTTAACCTTGAGGTTTGACCTTGCTGTCACGCTATGCTTTACTTCAGTTAGAACCTTAGTTTCAAATATCAACTACCGGTTAGTTTTCTTAAACACACAGGATCTAATATTTTATGATTCATATAATATTATAATGTATTTATTCTTTCTTTTTCTTTTAGTTGGAGTCCCGATTGTCAAAGGAGTGGGAACATGTGTAGAGTTGTTGGATCCGTCCACTTGTATTAATAATGTTAACATGTGTGCTGGACTATGTTCTAAAGACACCACGGCGAAGGAGTTTGTAGAGAATCAAGTGATGCAAGCCATACTTTTTGTGTTTGTACTTACAATTGCTACTGAAATATATGAAAACCCACAACAATAAATTTACTTAATTTAGTTAAAAAGCCAACACATTATTTGTTTATTATGTGATTTCATAACTAACTAATGATTTCACACATCAAATTAAACAACCATCAACATGATGACTTGAACCCTTCAATTTCAGCATGACTGTTTTTTTTTTATGACATACCAATGATAATTTCAAATTATCCAACCAAATTACAATTCAGTTTGATCGGTTTTTATAATTCGGTTTTCAAAAGCCTATATATATATATATATATATATATATATATATATATAACTTCAATGCTAGTCAAATCTGAAAAAAAAATTAACTAAAAGTAAATTGTTTAGTTGCGAATTAAAATTTATAAACAATTATCAAAAATATATATATATATATATATATATATATATATATATATATATATATTATAGTTTAATATTTGATAGATAAAAAAACATTTGATAAGTACGTATCAAAATATTTTATTTGTTGAAGTTTACCGATCTATTAAAAAATAATTAAGTAAATTTATAAATAATTAAATAGGTATATTAGAAATAAATAAATAATTATTCTTTGGGTTTTTTTGGACTATTCGCTTATTATTTTATAAATCGAAACCAATCTATAATTCAAAATAATAATACGGTTTTACTAAAAAATAATCCAAAAATCTAAATATTCAAACCAAATTACACAATCCAAATTATCAATTTTAACAATTTGGTATTATCCAAAAGATGAACAATCATAATCATAATATTGATTTATATAAAAATATAAATAATACTTTATGCGTCGTTTTAATTATTATTTCAAAATTACACCTTTTTCTTTTATTTACTATGTAATTTCTTATTAAAATTATTATCTAACATTAATATTATAATTCATAATTTCGAGCAATATACATTTGGTGTTATCTATCCCTTTAAATATTTGATCCAAGACGATAACTCGGTGATAAATTGATCGAGATAAATTGGTAATTAGGGGTGTTATTCGAACTAATCCGTAACCCGATACAACCAGACACAAAAATAAACAAGTTTAGATTGAGATTTCTAACCCGGCAACATGTTTATGTCATGGGTTGAGTTAAGTTACATGTTTTGATTCGCGGGTCAACTTGTCAATTCAACTATATATATTATATTTAAAAATAAAATTATCTGTGAATTAATGCCTTAATGGAATATACAGCGTGCCCTAACACTCCTATCCCTGAATCCAATTCTCGATTCATTCCTAACACTCATGACATTTCGACTCTTTGAACGGAAATCGATTCACTGACTTGTGAACTTTTGAATCCATATACTTAAACGAGTTATGTGGATTGGGTTAGGTTGATATTTTCAATCTGCCAACCTATGCCCCGCCAACCCGTATTTTATATGGGTTAGATTGGATAAATATATTTTGATTCGTCAACCCGAACCTAATCCAATTGTCAGGCCTATTGGTAATAACCAATATGACAGACATCACCGTAAATTTAACAAAGTTTTTCAAGCTTACGGAGGGTATTAAAAGTTAGAATTTGATTATTGATAAAATCTGTAAAAACCAATAGAATGAATATCAAAATGCTTTTGATAGAAGGTTGACTCGTTTTGATAAAATCGGTTTGGAGTCGTTTGGAATTTATTTTATGTCAAATTTTAAGTGAGAGTTTGTAACATTTTAGGGTTCTTAGATCTCGGTATAATGGGTTGTGAATCAAAAAGAAATTACTTGGTTGAGATATGAGAAAGTGTTTTAGCTTTGAGAGAAAAGGGGTATCAAAATGGGTAGTCTAGCGATCATAAATGTCATTATTAGAAAGTGGCAATGGCGCTTCTTGATGATCAAAACGTTTTGTCAAGTTAGTAATTTCTATTCACGATAGTTGTAACGTCTGCGTTTCTGACTAAAATTTATCATAATGATATAATATTTACAAGCAACAACTGTAACCTATTTTGAAATAATGAAGATGAATTATTTAAGTGTTATGTAATGTATGTGATTTATGTGCATTATACTCGCTTATAACGATATAATAAAATAATAATAAAAATAAACATCAAATATAAAATGATAGATGACCCAAAATCTATGAAGAAAGTTGAAGTAGTCGTAACAAGGATTTCAGAGATATAAGGAACACTGAAATCCGACTTATAACGAAAAAGTTATGACATGTCGAAGTTTTACGGTACAACCAGCGCGACATCGGAAATCGTAAAAAATAAGTTTGCCATAAAATACTTTTTAGCCTTGGTGATCTAAACGAAAATCGTAGTATACGTTAAACAGAGAGTGTGCATAAAAAGAAAATCTAACTCTGACTTCGTATGAGGAAGTTAATGATTTTTCAAAGATTTGATATAGCAGTATGCAGTTCGGAATTCGAATTTTAGATCAATTGATTTTTAGTCGACACAACCTAAACAAGAATCGAAGATCTCGTTAATAAGATATCAACGATATAAAGACAGACGAAAATAGACGTCGGATGACAAAGTTATGAATTTTTAACGTATTTTAACTGTATAAGTCTGTTAAAATATAACTTTAAAAATAAAGTCAAAATTAGCCGACGGAGTCTGAACAAAAGTTGTAGAGTACGTCGCCACCTAAACGTGGATATAAATAATTTCAAAAATAGAGCTCATATGTGAAAGTTACGGAATTTAGAAGTCGGAATAGGCCGATGTGAGGGTACACGTGTACGCCCCGCGTAGAGAAGCCCTACGCCCCGTGGTCTCGCATATACGGCCCAACAACTTCCACGTCGCCCCATCCAAAGTTTGACACCTACCCCCTTGTACGCACAGCATAGCCTCCGAGGAACGCCCAGCGTACTGCGCAAGCTAGCTCCTATAAATAACATGTGAGGTCCTCCCATATTCTTCACACCTTAGCCTTTCTCTCTTTCTCTCTCTAACTTCTCTCTAAACCCCTCCCAACCCCTAGTACTTCCCATGTGCTAAGAGGTGAGTCCCTGAGCGCCAGAAGGCTCCTAGAAAAAGAGCTTTCGGCTCGGAAGATCTGCCCCCGCTGAGCCCGATTCCTAGCCAAACCTCCCGGTAAGTGAGTTATGCTTACCCTACTTTAAGTATAGCTTATGTTTATGTTTTTTATCGTTATTATGAACATATAAAGAGTATAATATACAAAGTTTTATTATAATATGTTTTAACTACCCGCAGTATGGGGTATCTGAGATGAAGGGTCGTATATAGTTGTTGGATTTTAGAACAACTATAATGTCAAAATGGTCTTTCCCTCCAATGTTTCATGTATGGCCCCTGTCTGTACATAGTGGTTGAAAAGTATTTTTTAACACTTATAAAACAATATACCTCGTAGACCTAATAATTAGTTGCAATAAATATTAGACTAAAATATAGCAGTAATGTAACTAGGTTTTGTCGAAGAAAAATAGAATTGTTAGAAGCGAAGCGCTGCCTGAGTTGGGAATCCTCACTTTAATAAGTGAGTGCATAGTTATTTTCATCTTACACATAGATATGAAGTATTTGATATAAATTACATGCTATGTGTGCATATTATCTGTGTTTTTGATATTTATGTTGGATGAACAAAATATACATGTTTTGTTTGATTTAACTTGTATATGTATTTTATACCTATAATTATGATGGCTAAAGATGGGTAACTAATATAGATGATGAAATAAATAATGAGAGGCCTCAATGTTTAAGATGATCCAGTCATCTAGCGGAGTATATATGACGACCACAGACTATTCTAAACAGTCTAGTGGAACGCTGACAGGCTCACAACCTGTAGGTGTTTTTGAACTAAGTGTTCACCAGGTGTACTTCATCCCCCTCATGGTTGCCTTATTTAAAATATATTGCTGAGGAAACCCCTAAGCAGTGTTGTCATCCCGATGAAAATCCTTAGGCTAGGTCCCTTGAATTGGATGCTTTAGAGACAGAAAGTTAGGATAACGGGAATAAGTAATCGGGTTGAGTGAATTGATGAAATTAATAAATTTAATTATTTTTGGTTGAAAACTGTAACGCCTGTGTTTCTGGGCTTGCCATTTTTAGCAATGTAATAGTCTAGGTTAACCTTTGTAACTAAAATTGAAATAATAAAAATGTATTATTTGTGAATTATGTGAATTATGTGATTTATGTGTTTATTTTCTTGATTTTTATAATTTAATGAATTAAGAATAAAATAAGCGTCAAAATTAAAGTGTGAGATAAGCCCGACATCTTTGCATAAAGTTGTAGTGGTTGAAACAAGGATTCCGGAGATATAAGGAATGCCAAAATCCGAGTTATAACGAAGAAGTTATGACCTGTCGAAGTTTCGAGACAGAACCGGTACGACGCCGAGCGACGTAAAATATGAATTTAAGATAGAGCGATATTTAGCCTTAACAATCTAAACGAAAGTCGTAGATTTCGTTAAACCGAGAGCATGCATAAAAGGAACGCCCAAATCTGACTTCGTATGAGGAAGTTATGATTTTCTGAAGTTTCGACGTGGCAGTATGCAGCCCGAATACTCGATTTGAGATCGAGCGGTTTTTAGACGAAACAATCTAAATGAGAATCGAAGATCTCGTTGTTAGTAGCGAAACGATGAAAATTTAGGCGAGAACGGACGTTAGACGAAGAAGTTATGAATTTATAACAAAGTTTTTCTGTCCCGGCCTTCTAAAAATAAATAATAAAAATACAGATCAAAATTAGCCGACGGAGTCTAAATGAAAGTTGTAGAGTATGGTCTGACCTTCGTGTGGATATAAAGAACGTCGAAAACGGAGCTCGTATGCAAAAGTTATGCAATTTAGAAAATTGACAAGTCAATTACGCCCCGCGTAATTTGAGTACGCCCCGCGTAATTTGAGTACGCCCCGCGTACTCAGTCGGATGCAACTTGTCTGACCAATACTCGAGTGCCACCAGTCGACGCACGCAGTGACGTCAAAGTACGCCCCGCGTAACCCGAGTACGCCCCGCGTAATTTGAGATTACGCCCCGCGTAATCCCAGACCCTCAGCCTATAAATAGAACTCGAATTCAGCCATTTTCTCTTGTTCAAACTCTTCCCTCTCTCTAAGTTTTGCCTCGTTTTGCGTGCCGTTTATACCCCGAAGCCCCGGTAATATTCCCGAAACCCGAAGCAAGATCCGAAGCCCCGAGAATCCCGAAGAGCGTTATTCCCGAGCCGAAACGCTGCCCTCGAGGAACCCGATTTTGTGAAGATCTTCCAGATCTACGGAGAAACACCTCTTCTGCAAGCCGTAGTGCTGCCCGATCATCTTCTGATCAAGTGAGTGTGTAGTTATTTTTATTCCAACACAATATTATGAAGTATTTTATATAAAATACGTGCTATGTGTATATATTTTGTTGTTATATATGTGAATGTATACCCACTCTCTTCTATCTTATAGATCTGATTATTTCTCTATGAAATATGTGTTATGGGTGTGTGCCTCATCTGTTATGTGAAAAATGTTTTGATTGAGCATGCTATACAGGTTTTGAAACTACGTATAAAAATGTATATTTTATCTACTAATATGTTGGGTAGAATATGGGTAGATAGTTTGTGTGTAATAAACAGATGAGAGGCCTCGATGTTGTTTTGATCCAGTCATCTAGCGGAATTTAGATGACGACCACGGACTTTTCTAGACAGTCCAGTGGAACGCTAGCAGGCTCATAACCTGTAGGTGTTAATGAACTTGGGTGTTCATTCGCTGTATTCCATCCCCCCATGGTTGCCTTATTTGACTTATATTGCTGAGGAACCCCCGAAGCATGTGTAGTCGCCCCGATGAAATATTCTTAGACTAGGTCCCTTGTGTTAGTTATTTTAGGGACATAAAGTGAGAATAACGGGAATGGGTAACTGGGTTATTGTTGGTTGATAATAATTAATTTAATTATTTATTGTGGGTTGAAAATCCTATATACTCACCAGGCTCCCAAGCCTGACCCACTCAGTTTTATTTTTATTACAGGAAGTGGCGCAAGAGCTTAAGATGGGTGAACATCAAGTTGTTTTGTTTACATGTCTGTATATGTATATATTTATTGAATGACTTGTAATGCTATCGTTTATGCTTTATGATCTGTATCGGAACATGACATCCCGACTTTTGATTATGAAATGAAATCATATTTCTTTATGAAATGTTTTGATAAATATCTATTTTATCATGTTTTGTTTTTGGGAACAAATTCCGCATCTCTTTTAAAATTAAAAGGATTTACTCTGAAAATTATTTTAAAAAGCATAAATGAAATCGGTCTTTTCGGGCCGAGATTTTGGGGATGTCACAGTTGGTATCAGAGCATTAGTTTCAGCGAACTAGGAATTTTTAGGATTTCTAGACTTAAACTTAGAATGCTAAGTGGAATTTTGAGATGTGTGTCTGTTATGTTTTAGACACGAGCACTAGTTTATTTTAGGAATGTTGCCTAAAATGCTTTATGTGCTAAATGTTGTGTGTTTCCATATATGATATTATTTGTTCGGATCTATGGTCTGTTGCCGACCGGATCTAGAAACTTTATGTGTGTAGGATTCTAAGCGTACGTCTACGATATTAGAACTAGCATGTAAACGTTTCGGAGTGATAAGGATGATTTGAATATCTAAAGTGAATAAGGATCTAATTTCACCTTATTCGGTGTGTAGATCAAAAATGGTGAGAACAAGAAGTGGAGTTGGAAATGCTGATGAAAACAGGAATCAACCACCAGTGATTGAACAAAGACCTGTTGTAGCAGCAGCACCTGAGCCAATAACCATGGCTGGTGTGCAATTGATGATTCAGACGATGTTGGATCGTCAGATGGAGGAAACTAGACGGTTGCTTCAACAAAATCGTGAAGAACTGTCGATTCGTGTGGAAGATCCTGAATTAAATGAAGAGCACTCGGAAGGTGGAAACTTTAGTGGATCAGTTGGTCAAGCCAACCCACCGATAGTTACGAAAGATAACCGCGATGGAAGGAATGATGGAATGGGATGCAAGTACAAGGACTTTTTGACTTGCAAACCATCGACCTTCAATGGAAAGGAGGATCCGATTGGGGTTATGGATTGGATCTCCGAAATGGAGCTAGCCTTCATGACGTGTGGCTGCAGAGGTAAGTTGCAAACCATCTATGCCGTGCATCAATTCCGAGGTGGAGCCGTTCGTTGGTGGAACACTCTAGGGAAGACTTTGAGCCCTAATGAGCCACTGCAATTGTCATGGGCAGAGTTCTTGGTGCAGTTTAAGCGCAAGTTCTGTTCGGCTCAAAATCTATTGGAGCTAGAGAACAAGTTTCTGACTCTAACGAAAGACAGCATGTCAGTTGATGAATACACCAACAACTTCACCAATAAGATGGAGTTTGCCTTGCGTATCGTTCCAGACGAGCTGACGAAGGTGGACCGGTATGCGAAGGGACTCCCATGGGAGTATGAGGTGCCAGTACGTCAGGCACATACTTTAGAGGCAGCTATCTGGGCTGCGAAGTCTGTTGAGAACATGATAAAGGGGAGAACCACCAACAAGGTTGAGGTTGGTGAGAAGAGGAAGTTTGAGGGAACATCTGGTTCCGGTAAGAAAAGCAAATTTTTGAAATCTGATTCGAAAAGGTTTGGTGGGGGTAAAGGAGGGGAAGCGAAGTGGTGTGAAAAGTGTAAGAAAAAGCATTTCGGGAAATGTAGCGAGGATGTAACTTGCTACAAGTGTGGAAAGGTTGGACATTTTGCCAATGAATGTCCGAACAACAAAAGGATGTGTTTTGGTTGTAATGAAGAGGGGCATATTTTGAAAGACTGTCCGAAGAAGAAGGAGGCAGCTAAGCCCAACATTCCACCAAAGCCGAAGGCAAGAGCATTCCAGATGACACTGGAAGCTGCTAAGGATGAAGCTGATGTCGCTTCAGGTACCTTTCTCGTTAACAATTTTCCTGCCCAAATTTTATTTGATTCTGGAGCCAACTACTCCTTTATATCGCATGAATTTGGTAGAAAACTAGCTTTGCCTATTAATAGACTAGATAATGCTTTATTAGTCGAAGTTGCTAGTGGCAAGTTTGTACCTGTTAGCCATCGTATGAAAAACATCTTAATTGACTTGAATGGGAATAAGTTCTGCGAGGAATTATTGCCTATCGAACTTAACGGTTTTGACATCGTGTTGGGAATGGATTGGCTCAGCGCCAATGATGCCGAAATTTTATGCAAGAAGAAGATTGTTAAAGTAAACCCGCCTGGGAAGGAATCGTTTATAGTGTATGGGGACAAACGCCGAGTGAATTCTGGAATCATTTCCCTAATGAAAGCCAAAAAGTGTTTGACCAAGGGATGTACATCATATTTAGCATTCGTGATTGACGCTAAGAAGGAAAAGAAGGTGATGCAGAGTATTCCTGTGGTGTGTGATTATCCGGAAGTATTTCCCGAAGATCTTCCTGGATTACCACTTGATAGACAAGTAGAGTTCAGAATAGACTTGCTACCAGGAACCACGCCAATAGCAAAAGCACCTTATCGATTAGCACCAACGGAGATGAAGGAGCTGATGATGCAACTTCAAGAGTTGTTGGACAAAGGTTTCATTAGACCTAGTTCATCGCCCTGGGGAGCTCCGGTGTTATTCGTGAAGAAGAAAGATGGAAGTATGAGAATGTGCATTGATTACAGAGAGCTGAACAAGGCAACAATAAAGAATAGATATCCGTTGCCAAGGATTGATGACCTATTTGATCAATTGCAAGGTTCGAGTTATTTCTCGAAGATCGATCTTAGGTCAGGATATCATCAGCTGAAAGTAAGAGAGTAGGATATAGAGAAGACTGCGTTCAGAACTAGATATGGACACTACGAGTTCTTGGTTATGTCGTTTGGACTAACCAATGCTCCGGTAGCATTCATGGATTTAATGAATAGGGTTTGTAATCCGTTCCTTGATAAATCCGTGATAGTGTTCATAGACGACATTCTGATTTACTCAAAAAGCCAGGAGGAGCATGGCAGACACTTGCGAGAAGTGTTAGAAGTTTTGAAGAAGGAGAAGCTGTATGCTAAGTTCTCCAAATGTGATTTTTGGATTCGTGAAGTCCAATTCTTGGGTCACGTGGTCAACCAGGAAGGGATAATGGTTGATCCAGCAAAGATTGAAGCTGTAATGAAGTGGGAACAACCGAAAAGTCCCACGGAGATCCGAAGCTTTTTAGGATTAGCCGGATATTACCGAAGGTTTATCCAAGGCTTTTCTTCGATTGCTACTCCATTGACAGCTTTGACCCACAAAGGAGCTGCTTATGCTTGGAGTGAGAAGCATAAAGAAGCATTCGAGAAGCTAAAGAAGAAACTACGCGAGGCACCGATACTTTCTCTACCCGATGGAGTTGAAGACTTTGCTGTTTATAGTGATGCGTCTGGGGTTGGATTGGGTTGTGTTTTAACCCAAAGAGAAAAGGTGATAGCATATGCGTCTCGACAACTGAAAGAGCATGAAAAGAACTACCCGACTCATGATTTAGAGTTGGCAGCGGTAGTTTTCGCTCTGAAGATATGGAGGCATTACCTCTATGGCACTAAGTGCAAACTTTTCACTGATCATAAGAGTCTCCAATATCTCTTTAATCAGAAGGAATTGAATATGAGGCAACGACGCTGGCTGGAATTACTCAAGGACTACGACTGCGAGATACTTTACCACCCCGGTAAGGCTGATGTTGTTGCTGATGCTCTCAGTCGGAAATTCAATCTTGAAAGGAAAAGGCCAAGAGCGTTGAGAATTGAAGTTGTCTCGACCATTGTGGAAAGTATAAAGAAAGCTCAAGAGGAAGCTTCTGAGAAAAATGACCGAAAGGAGGAACGTTTGGGTAAAACGTTGGTGTTTGGTACAAACGGTCATGGACTGAAGGTATTCCAAGATCGTATTTGGGTACCTAAGTCAGGAGGAATTAGAGATATTCTGATGGAAGAAGCTCACAAGACCATGTATTCGATTCATCCCGGTAGCACTAAAATGTATAGGGACCTGAAACCCTACTACTGGTGGCCGACGATGAAGCTTGATGTTGGAAAGTATGTGGCCGAGTGTATGACTTGTGCGAGAGTCAATACACAACATCAGAAACCGTACGGGAGTTTAGAACCTTTACCTGTGCCTATGGGTAAGTGGGAAGACATTGCTATGGATTTTGTCACTAAACTGCCCAGAACAAAGAATGGTCACGACATGATTTGGGTGGTCGTTGATCGATTCACTAAGAGTGCGCATTTCATAGCAGCCAATGAGAAATGGTCTATGGAAAAGCTTGCGAATTCTTACGTAAAGGAAATTGTGAGGCTTCACGGTGTTCCGTTAACAATTGTGTTGGATCGTGATAGTCGTTTCACCTCGCGATTTTGGAAAAGTCTACAAGAGGAATTGGGTACCAAGTTGTGTTTAAGTACAGCTTACCATCCGCAGACTGATGGTCAGAGCGAACGAACGATACAAACACTTGAAGATATGCTGAGAGCATGTACCTTGGAATTCCTAGGTAATTGGGATGAACATTTACCGTTGGTAGAATTTTCCTATAACAATAGTTTTCACTCGAGCATTAAGATGGCACCTTACCAAGCTTTGTATGGACAAAAGTGTCGTACGCCGTCTTGTTGGCTTGAGGCTGGGGAAAAGCAGTTTATGGGACCGGAGATGGTTCATCAGACTGCTGAAAAGTTGAAAATAATTAGGGAAAGAATGTTAGCAGCTCAAGATCATCAAAAGAGTTATGCTGACAAAAAGCGAAGACCGATGACTTTTGAAGTTGGGGATTCGGTTTTGCTTAAAGTCTCGCCGTGGAAGGGACTTATAAGATTTGGTAAAAGGGGAAAGTTGAGTCCAAGGTTTATTGGACCGTTTAAAGTTCTTCAGAGGATTGGGAACCAAGCTTACAAGCTCGAACTACCAGAAGATCTGAATGGAGTTCATAACACTTTCCATGTGTGTTATTTGAGGAAGTTCACGGGAGAAGTTCCCGACATAATTCCACTTTCAGAGTTGAGGATCGATGAGAACAAAAGGTTGATTGAGGAACCGGAGGCAATTGTTGACCGAAAGACTAAGAAATTGCGACGTAAGATGGTGGAGTTAGTGCTTGTCCGATGGAAACACACGAATGGGCCAAATCTCACCTGGGAGACGAAGAGTGACATGATGAGTCGCTATCCGCATTTGTTTGCTGGTGTGTGATTCCGGGGACGGAATCATTCTAAGGTGGAGAGAATTGTAACGCCTGTGTTTCTGGGCTTGCCATTTTTAGCAATGTAATAGTCTAGGTTAACCTTTGTAACTAAATTTGAAATAATAAAAATGTATTATTTGTGAATTATGTGAATTATGTGATTTATGTGTTTATTTTCTTGATTTTTATAATTTAATGAATTAAGAATAAAATAAGCGTCAAAATTAAAGTGTGAGATAAGCCCGACATCTTTGCATAAAGTTGTAGTGGTTGAAACAAGGATTCCAGAGATATAAGGAATGCCAAAATCCGAGTTATAACGAAGAAGTTATGACCTGTCGAAGTTTCGAGACAGAACCGGTACGACGCCGAGCGACGTAAAATATGAATTTAAGATAGAGCGATATTTAGCCTTAACAATCTAAACGAAAGTCGTAGATTTCGTTAAACCGAGAGCATGCATAAAAGGAACGCCCAAATCTGACTTCGTATGAGGAAGTTATGATTTTCTGAAGTTTCGACGTGGCAGTATGCAGCCCGAATACTCGATTTGAGATCGAGCGGTTTTTAGCCGAAACAATCTAAATGAGAATCGAAGATCTCGTTGTTAGTAGCGAAACGATGAAAATTTAGGCGAGAACGGACGTTAGACGAAGAAGTTATGAATTTATAACGAAGTTTTTCTGTCCCGGCCTTCTAAAAATAAATAATAAAAATACATATCAAAATTAGCCGACGGAGTCTAAATGAAAGTTGTAGAGTATGGTCTGACCTTCGCGTGGATATAAAGAACGTCGAAAACAGAGCTCGTATGCGAAAGTTACGCAATTTAGAAAATTGACAAGTCAATTACGCCCCGCGTACTCAGTCGGATGCAACTTGTCTGACCAATACTCGAGTGCCACCAGTCGACGCACGCAGTGACGTCAAAGTACGCCCCGCGTAACCCGAGTACTCCCCGCGTAATCCCAGACCCTCAGCCTATAAATAGAACTCGAATTCAGCCATTTTCTCTTGTTCAAACTCTTCCCTCTCTCTAAGTTTTGCCTCGTTTTGCGTGCCGTTTATACCCCCGCGTAATGAGTCATTCGATCAACAATCAAGTTTAATCTCACATTTATCATGGGTCTTCGGAAGGAATGGAGAAATGTAAGCCTGATGATAATGATACAACAAAGTTTTGATTACTTTTCTCTAAATGATCTTTACAACATGATGAAAGCACATGAATCCGAAGTGAATGAAATTTTTGAGGAATCAAAGATCAGTTTTGGTGGTCTAATTGCTCTTGTTTCGAAAGTTACTGGAAGAGAAGTTTAGAAAGATGTTGTTGAGAATGAGAATTTAGAAGATGAAGATCTAATCATCAACTCTGATGACAAAGCTGTGGAATTTTACTCTAACAATCGAGTAAAGAAATTTTTCAAGAAGCCTTTCAATGCAAAGTCGAAAAAATGTGACTTGAAGGGAAGTTTTGCTTGAAAATATGGGAATGATGAGAGAAAGTTGAGAAAAAGGAAGTTCATGTTGAGGAGGAGAAGAAAGAGAAAAAGTTGAAAGGTGATTCTGGATTCGATTGCCATTACTGCAATGGAGCAAATCGTATGTCTAATGATTGTATGTTGTGAAAGCGAGATGAAAAGAAGAACAAGGTCAAAGACGAAGCTTATTACGTTGAGATATTGGAATAAGTTAGTGTAAAGACGAAGGGATTATCTCTGGTGGCTAAAGATATGGATGAAGAAGATGGAACATACCAGATTTGGTCATCTGGTTATGATGATGATGAGATGGGAAATCCTACATATAGGGCTATGTTCGCGGTGCATTAGGAAGAAGATGAAGAGAAAATTATTGGGAAGTGCTTTTTTCGACATCTTCACATAAATCACCAATGACTTCTATCATACCCCCAAACTAGAACGACGGAAACGTTTGGGGCGGAGGACGTCATGTCAAGTATCACAACACATGCATTATAGTAATCAAAGTACAACAACCATTGCATTAATAATGTATAAGTTTTTGCATAAGTGTTTAAACATTTGATATCCAAACATCAAAGTAGATATAACAAAAGACAAAAGACGCAGCCAGAACGTGGCTGTCTTCTCAAAAGCTCTGAGGGTGTACCTGTCTAATGGATTCTTGAGAATACAAGTTATTTTGAAAGAGAGGATCAGCATTTAACGCTGGTGAGTTCATAAATATTTAGTATGGTTGTTTTAGTCTCAAGAAAATGAATGAGTTTGCTCAAGAAAGTCCTATACCTTCTGCTTTACAACTGAAAAGTAGTTTTATTCCATAAAACTGTTCTGATTAAGTGTTATTGTACCTAATACCTATTTAGACATAATTTTAACTTTCCTTAAAATTATAAGATGAATGTCTTCCGTTTCGTTTATTAAAAGTAGTTTTAATCCCATAAAACCGTTCCATTTGTAAAAGTAGTTTTAATCCCATAAAATCGTTCCATTTGTAAAAGTAGTTTTAATCCCATAAAATCGTTCCAATTGTAAGAGTAGTTTTAATCCCATAAAACTGTTCCATTTGTAAAAGTAGTTTTAATCCCATAAAACCGCTCCATTTGTAAAAGTAGTTTTAATCCAATAAAATCGTTCCTTTTGTTTGTGGAAAATGATTAATGCAGTAGTATTTATTAAGCATGCACTACTAATGAAATAACAATCCTGTAATTAAGATTATTAATTAGGGTTAATATGTGATAAGGTTGTAAACCATACTGATTGACTAGTGTGAACACGAAAACCTTCTAGCATCGAAACAATGTGACATTTGTCACACCTTGGCCTGCCGACTCAGATTGTAGTTAACAGTCGGGATGTGGGACTATCAGTCTTGTATAGATCTATACAGATAATGCCCACTCTCCCTCCAGGAGACTCTAGTTACAAAACACGTCCTAACAAGTATATTGCTAATCCGTGAAGTAGTATCTCACATAATTGGTTTAAGTGGTTTAAGTAAAGATTTAATTATATCATTTTCTTAACAAAGTATTTTAAACCTGGTATACTTATCTAGTAAGAATAGATTTCTTAATTGATTTCATAGATTATACCTGTATAATTTATATGTTCTATCTGATTAGCATGATTACTCATGAAAGTACCCTTTTGCTCCACTTGAAGCAAAGGTGACAGTATTGGATTAAGGAAAAGAAAATAAGGCAATTCATCAGTCCTAAGTCCTTTAAGTCTTATTTATATACCTATACATATATAAACATGATTTTGACAATTATAAGTTTAAAATATTTATAAAACATTTTTAAAAGAGTTATATTGTATTTAAACGAGTTTACATGACTTTAAGTCATTTTGGAAGTATTTGGTAATCTTTTATGGTTAACACAATATGTAAAGTATGATAAAGTCTTTTTGTGTGATTGATATCACAGGTAAATATTAACACATTGTCGATTGTGTTCAACTAGTATCCCCCCCCCCCCCCTTTAAAAGCATTTAAAATCATTAAAAAGGTAGATTATAGGGGTATGAACTCAACTGATGTTTGAAGATTTGATTGAATATATGATATAGGATGAGTTATATGCCAAGAGAAGTCACGAGCACAAACGGATCCTATTAAGCATCTAATGACACATATATGAACACAGTTAGTGTATATAACAACTAACATGCTAAGGTAAACAACCTTAGGAACTAGGAAACACTTGTAATGAAGTGTTACAATCACATATGATTGATTGAAGGGAGTTCACGGCCACACAATGAAGTGTTCACGACCTTAGCATTATTCACGACCATGGATGAAGGTTTCACGGCCAAACCATGATCCTATGAAGGTTCACGGCCCAATGAAGGGTTCACGGCTGTGAACTCTTGAGGAATCATACCAAAGAGGTGTTTGTTTCATGGGAATGCTAGTGTTTCTAATGGATAACAAGAAGATGAATAATATACTTACTTATTGGAAGCCTTGAGAGTGTTCACGACCCAAGAACTAGTATGTGTTCTTGGTGGAAAAGATGGTGATCTGAAGATCTTGAAGAAAATGTGATGATTTCAAAGATGTGATCAAGGGATTCTTATGAATAAGAAGGATAACACTTAAAAGGAATGATTTACTTATGTTTTTTAAGAGAAAGAAAGGTTTCCTTTGATGATATTTGAGAGAGTTTGAGAGTTCTTGGCTGGAAGATGTGAGAAATGAAGGAAAATTGAACTAAATCTATATATATGGCGAGGGTTCACGGTCCGAGGGGTTCACAGCCGTGAACCTTGTTTGTGGTCCAAGCTGGTTACGGCCGAAGCCGTTTACGGTCCGAGGTCGGCTAAAGTTTACAGTCCGAAAGTGGTTTGCGGCCTTTTTTACTGTTGAAGTGTTCCCAGT
Organism: Lactuca saligna; assembly: GCF_052625555.1. NCBI lineage: Eukaryota > Viridiplantae > Streptophyta > Magnoliopsida > Asterales > Asteraceae > Lactuca > Lactuca saligna. The sequence continues at coordinate 86,718,616 of NC_136425.1, forward strand.
CCGAGGTTGGTGTACAGTTCGAAGGAAAAGAAGAAAAGGCATGCGAGACTTCTCGGATTTCAAGCAATACCCTTCTTAGCATGACAACACTTTGAATACTATAATTAAACCTATAAAATACATTACTCTAACTTATAGAGGATCCGATAAAATTTTAGTTGACTTTAGTTTGACCATGATTGACTTTCTACAAGAATGGAAATTACGGGTTGTCACAACTTCTCAGGTACGTTATCTTTTACAATCTTTTAATATTCCATCAAGCGCGTATAATTCGATTTTATCTGAGTTTCATGAAGTAATTACTTATGTTAATGATCTACTTATTTCTGCTAGTAATGATGTTAAGAATTCGATCACACTACTCTTAGAAACTCAGAGGATGTTGAATTTGAAGAAAGAAAAAATAGAATACGTAGATTTAAAAATAATGAATCTTATGTGTGATAGGGATAGTTTAAGTGCTGATGTTAAGTTGTTAAAACAAAGAAATATCTACTATAATCCAACCAAACATTTATATGGTAAATTGACAGTATTGCATCATTCATCAGATATTAGCAAATAACAGTATAGGAAAGTTTTCCCCTTCTTAGCATTTGAAAGGGAGAAAATTGACTATATTTCTTATGATTGTGAAAAGAAAATTACTAAATTCGATAGGGTTCCATATAATAGATATGCATATGGTTCAGTGAAAATTGATGAATGTTTGGATGCTAATGAATTAGTTGATATTGTAAATGAAACCTTGACCAAAAATGAACAAATAAAGATTTTGAAAAGAACTGAGAATTCAACATCTAACTCTCAAACTAATTTTCTAATGATATTAGTGAAATTGAAGAAGATGAAGTTATTGATTGTTCTCATTTGTCTGTCATTAATGTCACATCAATGGCTAAAGGCAAACAAAATGTAATAATTATAAGGTTAAAATTGAGACTACTCTACCCTCAACATCGAAAGTCCATGCTATTGACCATGTGACTGTTGAAGATAGTCAAACATACAGTGATGATGAAAATGATGATGTTTCGAAAGGTACAACAATTCCAAGGGTTGTTCTTGATCAGGTTTTTGATGAAACTGAGAAATTCGACAACATTTTGAAGGAAAAAGGTTCTCATTACCTTGAAACAAATAAAGTTTTGTATCCAAATTTCAAATGCTCAGACGAGGTTGTCTTTCCGAATCAGGTTTTTGTCACAACAGGAAATAATGATAATATTAAACTTGAGTTGAACTGCTTTGTTGTAGGTTGGGACTGAACTGGAGCCTGATGCTACTCCCTTGTATGGATCTCTATCTCAATCTCTCACCTCCTCGCATCATCCAGAAGCTCAACGAGGGTACTTTATCATTGGGTCAACACAAACTGTCGAATATCCTTCATGAGCATACTCAAGTACCAAGTCATCAAAGCCTGCTCAGAGGCAGCAAACTTAAGGCAGAAGAGAGCCCTCTCTGTAAACATCTTGATGATCTATGTCACCATCTCTGTAGTTTTCCTCAAATCCAAATACTCCTAAGCCAACCTCTCCCTCTCTACCAAGGGAACATACCTTGCATGGAAGATCTCTGAGAACTGATCCTAGGTAACAACATATCTCTGCTTAAAAGTGTAAGCACTAGTCACCAATCTCCACCAATCCTTCACCCCTAACCTGAGAAGGTTTGGGTCACACTTAATCATCTGTTCAGTAGGGAAAAAGCATGTGAAGAACCAACCCTCCACATTATATAGTCATCTCATTGCTACAATTGGGTCCTCGACCCCATCAAACTTTGGGGGCTATGTATTGTTGTAGTCCCGGGTACTGGAAAGATCTTTCCCCTCAAATCCCTGCTACGGAAACTATTGCAGTGGCTGCGGAAACAACAACATCCAAAAGAGTAGCGTACTGATCATCAAAAATCTTAATCATGGTGGTCTTTATAGACCCAAACATCTCTAACATAGACCTCCAAATAGAAAGAGCCACCTCAGTAGCGATTATCTCCCGAATCTAATCATCAGTCAAACCTAGTCTATCCTAGTCACTCACTCTAGACCCGGAACCAGATCCTCTCGTAAACACCATACTAAAAATAAAATAGAATATATCAAAGTTTCACACTACACATTGCTACAATCACGAGAGTAGACTTGATTCCTCAGGGTTTGTGACTTCCTTGCTATGCGTATGGGTCCAGTGCTTTCAGTAGTACGGGTCCACACTACCTTCCACACCTACTCGTATTTGTCTCAAGGATCATCAAAACTTCCCAACACAAATACAATAACTAGGATATGTATACATCATATACTCACTCTCTCGTGAATGGCTAAACACTCCGCATCTGGCTGGCTACTCACATATATACTCATACATTAAACTTCCACCAACCCTACAACACTCGTGTATGCTAATCATACATAACACTGGATCCTATAGACAGTTGAATACTTGATTCTAACCTAATCCCACAACCAAACAAGGAACAGGAAATAAGACAAAACCAAACATTCCGAGGCTATAAAATCTTAGTTATGTATGACCATGATGCATACACTAAGCAACAAACATAATGATGTCGGTTTCATACAATATGCACTCCTAGGCTATTAGGCATCATAAATCAGGTAATTCTATCATACAATTCTAGAAGATCCCTAGCCTATCACTAGCATGTTGTTCTATCATAAAGATTATATCAATAAAATCAAGAACTCGGTGCATATAACAAGTATGGGTATTTTAGGAACCACTCTCATGTTCAAGCTTTGACTGACTATTCACATCGCATCTACCTGTAAAACCAAAGTTAGAACAAGGTCCACATTCCCAATCATAAGCCAACAATAAACCAAGAACATGAAAAGATACCGAGCTCATGTCGTTAATCCATCCCTTTTATTATAAATTATTTATCAAAAACCTTTTTCAAAAATTGATCAACCCAGGGCTCTGATATTGTAACGTCCCATTTTCACAACCAAAATTTTCATTTTATTTAAGAAAATCTTCCTAATTATAAATTAGTTATGTCGAAAACCATTTATTCTAAATACATTTATAAAAGTCAGAGTAACATTAAAGCACATAATCTTCATTGTTGTTGATAAATTTGTACAGTCACACCTTCGCCTTCCTATGATGACTGATGATGCCTGAAATAATAAACAACTAGGTAAGCACAAATCATAGTGAGTTTCCCCCAAATACCCCAAACAATAAACATACAAGCATTCATAACGGTCGCTCTTCGGGCATTCATTCTGACTGGACCGCCTTGTAGGCCTTCAGTCTATCCGGGCTGGAATACCAGCGTTTATTGGCCTATCGCCTCAACCCAACCGCTCCTCCCGAGCCTTCGTGCGTTCATCTTACAGTCGACCCACACCGGGTATCTTGGCCTACAACACAAAGCAGGATCGCCTCAACTCACCACTACCATATGTCGACATATAAACAATCAAGGATCAAGTAGGCTCATAATATAGGCAAACAATAATCAAATAGCTTACTTCCGCTTACTAGTCCTCACACCTCACATTATCCTACTACCAGCTATCCTCCATGAAATGTGTAACCATAAGTAACCAGCGGTGAGATAGCCACCCTAACAGATGATCCTACTCTAGAGCCACAACCAAATAAGGAAAATGCAAGAAAACCTAGATCAAGAGTTCGTAGGCTATCCTACATGACCACATATAGTCCTTAGGCTACTCCACTGGATGATAAATAGAAATACAAGTAAACATACAAATCTACAAATCATTACCGCATAGCAACATCCTATATACCAGGATACAGATCACTACAGCATAACAACATGCTATATACCAGGATACAGATCTAACAGATCACTACATTATAGCAACATACTAAATACCAACAATCCAAGTGTTGTGGAACCATAACCAAACAAGAAACATATAAAAGAGACTAGATAATGAGTCATTTGTCTATCATACATGACTATATACAATCCATATGGCATCCTTCTACTAAATTTAATCAAAAATAATGGGATGGCATTAGTGCCTTCGACCTATGGGTCAATGAGGCGAAACTCACTTGAAATGAAGAAACCCAAGAACATTGTGATACACTCCCTTCTACACTGCTTGCTCCTGCAGATCCACTAACATCAGAACCATATAAAATATTAATCACCAACCAAACCCCTCAAGTTTGGGCTAAAGTAAAACTTGGTCAAAATAGTCAACAATCAATAGAGTCAAAAAAAGACAAAGTCCAGGGTTGTTTGAGTATTCCCTGTGTACTAAACTTCACCCTGTGTACATCAGATAGCTTAGTACACCCAAGGTATGAAAATTATGCCCAACATACTCAAGCTAGTTCCATAATTTCCATTAAGCACTTAATCCCTTAAGGACTTTTTACCCAAACATAGATCTAGCCTCAAAACATTGTCTTAAGTCATAAAGTTTCCACCTTTATGACTTTCCATGGCTAGGGAAGGTCTAAAAGCTAAAACCCTAACTTATTAATCCATTAAGAGATCACAACTCTGGTATGGAAGGGATAGAAGGACCAAGATAACATTTTTATGGTTCCTAATATCTCTATAATTGATAATATCTCCAACTTTATCCATTAGAATGGTCCCAACAACCAAGATCTAGTCTTTAAGTCTCAAAGAGACCAAAAGTGCATCTTTTTCAACTTAATCCATTAAGTCCAAGTCTTCAACCTTCATATCTAAATAAATATGATGTTCAGATGGATAAAGTTTCCAACTTTATCCATAACAAGGTCACAAACTTTAAATATAATACTTTATGCGCTTATAGTGACTAAAAGATCATAACACCCAAAACTAGTTACATCATTAAGATTCAAACTTTATACTTCTAGAAGAAAGATTAAGGTGAACAAGGTCTGGATCTACATACTCTCGTGAAACCAATGCTTATTCAATGAGTTCCTTCTTCCCTAAGGTGCACAAAAAAGACTCCAAAGCACTTAAAAACACCTTCTTTTTTGCTTACATGGCTCAAACTATGGTTCGGGTTTCAAGAGAGGGCGTTGGAGAGGTGTAGGCTGAGGATGGAGTGGGTTTGAGGAAGTTAAGGAGATTAAATAGGGCTCAAACCACAAAAATAGGGTTTGGGAACTGATAGACTATACCCAACGTACTCCTGGTACCCCCAACATACTAGGGATTCCCTAGTACACCCAGCGTACACGGCTAACTCAAAAATCATCATAACTTCAAACGGTCGTAAATTCTTCGTTCCAACTCTGTTTTCAATGTTCTTTATATACATGGAAAGGTGTTGAAGATCTATACAATATTATATAGATATCTTGAACTAATAACATCTTGAACAAAAATCCATATTTCATGCAAGAACCCAGCCTATGACTTTTCTACTTTTTTACCCTTCGGCCCAAAATACATTCAAGGGTTAGATCTCTCAAGAATCTTTATCTTCTTCCACAAGGTATGATATTTACCTCCATAAGGCCCAAGGATTTTACACAATAGACTTCTGACTCGCGGTCTTGAAATAAGAAATGACGGAAAACAGGATGTTACAACTCAATTGACGTGTTCAGTTTGAAGTCTTATGTCGTCATCACAAACCAAAAATTGGGAAAACAAAACATGGACAATGAGATTGATTCTAATCCATGTCTCATGTGTATACTATATCTTAAATAATAGAGGAATAATTGATCGCTTATCTTAGGGCCAACGCCTGGTCACTTCAGAGTTCGGCAGTTGCTATGGAAGCACTCTTTTAGAAGTTATACAGGTAATTACAGTTCTAGATTTATCCAAGTGGGAGACTGTTGAATTAGGTGTCTAATACAATAACTGAATTTCCATATACTTGTATTATTTGCAAAGTCCTTTCAATTTGCCCTCAAACCTTGTAATTGAATAGGATGACTTTTTGTGAGAAAGACTGATTTATTGATTTATTATATAAATAGCAATAAATGAATTTATTAATATGTTATGGAAATAATATATTAATTAGAAATAGTATTATTTAATTAATAATTTATCATAATTTAATTAGAATTAATTTTGGGATTAATTGGATAAATTAAAAGTGCAGAGGTCTAATTTCAATTGTTCAATAGTTGAAAAAGAGGTTCCAGAACCTTCCTTTTATGGAGGTGGACGGTTTCTTGGAGGATAATCTAGGTTATCTAGAATGTCCCTTATAGATAATTAAGAAGTAGATAATCACCAAATTTGAGATATTAATATGATATCCAAATTAGAGTTATCTAGGGTTTCCCAATCTAACTATAAATAGACCCTAATGGACCCAATTTTCGGCCATCCTCCTCTTACCAAGGCATAGACAAAATTACTTCGCCCCTTTCCTCTCTCTTTAAGCCTCCTAGTTGCTAGGGTTGGGTGTGAACCAACAAAGGTAGGATATTTCTGGTGCTACCTTCCAAGGGGGAATCATGTTGAGAGGATTCACCATCTTTGGTTCTCTTTTTGGTACTGAATTTAAAAGGAGATGGACACTAGGCAATATGTTTAATGCATCCTCCAGAGGTGGTGAATTTTTTTTTTCATCCAAGGTTGTCTCATTCGAGATCGAGGAAGGTTGTGTTGGGTTGAACACAACCGAGATCTCAAGATGATGTTTGAGATGTGGTGAGTCGGATGGAATAATGCACAACATATTCTCATGTAGTCGTCTAATAGATATAAAAGTATATTGAATCGATAACCTAAAAGTCTTAATAGTTTTAAAAGTGCAGTATACTTTTTGGATGTCCGAGTTGAGTGGAATTTCTTCATGTCTCTTAGAGTAGAGTTGTTGTAGTGTGAGAGCCTAGAATCTTGGACTCGAAATATCGTTTGGTTTCCTATTGACTGTGAACTTCCGAAAATCTTGCCATAGAACTTCTGGAAGGTTGATGACGTCAGTTCTTATGGTGAAGATACTATATACAACATAGAGCTAGTATTTTCTCATGGTGTCTATACCACCATGTTTGTCGGATAAACCACGAAGAATTAGGTGCATCAGAATGATCCGAAGGCCAAGAACGGCTGATTTCTTGAATTCCATTACCTTGAACTTGCCATTATGACTGATTTGAGTTAGAAACGACTAAAACTTTTCATACGTTGTTTTATACACTTGAAAACCTTTGGAGTTTTTTGCAATTCCTATGGCTATGAGGAAGGTCGATTTGTGAATCGGTACAACGCTTTCGTTTATGGTCTTCATTTCAAGAACATCTTTGTCGATCTTCACTCATTCAAAAGCTTTTTGCAAAAGTCGTAGAGGAAAATTAGGGTTAGGGATTTTGGTGAAAGGAACGGAAATGGGGTGGCGATAGATGAACTCGATCATGATGCATACAGATTCATAATAATCCATGGGATCAAGAGAGAACAATTAATTTGTTTCTCTGTGAATGAACTCAGTAGTTGAAGATGAAGCAGATCCCTTGAATGACTTCTTCTTAATTTCAGGTTTAAAAGATTTGGATGCTATTTGAGTGGATTTAGGCGCCATTGAAGGAGTTTGGAAAAGCTTTGAAGAATAGAATACAAAAGAAATCATTCTAGGCAGAAGATAGCCAAACTGAAAAGTGGGAACGGTTAGGATTCAAAATCCTTTTACAGGTTGGATGTTTCGAGTTGAGTCAAAGAATGAAATGATGACACACAGAAAACCAAAATGTGTTGCATTTAATACATAGCCCAAAAGGGATTCCTAAGTGACAGTTGGAAACAAAATATGGGACGTTTGTTTGTTCAAAAAGCGTAACCGTCAATTCAGTTCCAAAAACACTCATCAGTTTATTCGAACATGTGCCGAAGCATGTTAATTGAGAACTAAGATGATAATTATAAAGAGCATTATTGTTAATATATCTATGATAAACATATCCGAATAAAAACTTTAATTATAACCTTAAAATTCATTTATTGTAGAGAATCTCAGAATTATCAGATTTTGAGATAGGATGTCATAAGATACTTCAAAAGAGATATGAACACATCATTAGTACATGATATAGAATTCAAGATGGAACAATCTCAAACTGAATATCAGAGGTAAAAAATGTACGAAGATCTTAGAGGAAAAGTTTTGAAAATAGAGTAGAAATTCCAAGAGATGAAGGAACAAAGCTCGGAGACAGATAAGTGACAAAATCACATTACCAATTCGGATTTAAATTTCGAGGTGTACTTCATAGATATCATTTCGAGGTGAAATATTTCCGATGTAACTATATCGGACTAAGATTCACTAGATGGGAATGGCTGAAAAGCTTAACACTAGAGGAAATATTATAAAAAAGACATATAATGATCCTTTATTTTCCGAGAAGAAACAATTCGAAGGAGAAGAAGTTTTAGTTCAGAATTATTGAACTTTCTAATGTTTCCATTAGAGAGTGTAGACTTCTTGGAAGAATTAAGGATCAAATATCATCATTCCCATTTTGTTTAGGAACCCATTAAATTTGGTTTCGTATTATGCCTTAGTAAAGACATCAACAATTTCATCGTCATATGGAACAAAAATGAGCTCAATGTTACCTTTTAGAACATGATCTTTAATAAAATGGTACCGAATATCAATGCGTGTCACAACTAGAAATTTTTGTGCCTTGTAACTACAACACTTAAGTCAAATTGTGAATCAAATACATAAGAGCATGTATGATGCATACTCTATGACAACAAAATTTCAAACAAACACCCCATGCAAGCATTTCAAGTAGTCAACAAGCAATTGGAACCCCTAGGAGTTCTTATTTAAGTCCATTTTGGACTAGGACTTCCTTATTGGGCCCAATGGACCAATAATCATCCAATTTGACTATCTTGGGTTTAGAACTCTTAAATGGGCTCTAATTGGACCCACATCCATGTATATCAATATTTTAGGCCATATTGGGCCTAGAATGAAATAAATTAATTATATGAACCATTTTGGGCCATGATTAAACTAATTTAGACCTAATAGGTCATAAGACTCACATTTATGATTATTTGGACCAAACATCACTTAACATAACTATAATATAGGCTTAGGGGCAAAAGGCCCAAAAATCTTCTCTTTCCCTCTCCATTCTCGGCCCAAGCCCACAAAGCGGAAGAGTTGACTTTGTGTATGTGCCACCTAACAACTGCCTAAAGGATTTCCATGCATTTCCCATACTTCCATGCAAGCACTCTCTTCTTCTCCCTCTCTCTCTTACTCTCGGCCGAATCCAAGAACATACACACACATTTCACTCACAATTCTCTCAAGAAACTCTCTCATTTCTCCTCCATATTTTCGAGATCTAAGAAGTGCTCAAGGGACTTCTTCCATAAAAATCATCATCTAAGGTAAGATATTACTTAGATCCATAAGCTAGCTACTTCATTTCATTCAAAAATCACCTCTTAATTCATTCAAACTTATGATCTAGCACCTAAGAAGCATCCAAGTTCGAGATCTTCCAAGAAAGGTTGCTAGGATCGAATTCTTCTCATCTTTTCCTTCCAAAAACTGAAACCACACCCAAGGTGAGCTTCATAAATGTATGCCGTGTGTAGATCTATGAGTAAATGTATGCCGTGTGTGATTTTTATGCTTGTATGTATGAATTTATGTGTTTTGTGATGAATATGTTAGCCAAAAAGTACCTAAAAACCGAGATCTACCACATGAGGAATGAAATAAACATAACTTATACCATTTTTCACTAATCAAGTCAAGAAAAATAATTTATTTGGTTAGGATGAACATTTTTGGACATAAAACCCATTTTTGGGCTCAAATTGTCAAAAATACTAAAACTAAGGGCCCAAAACGACAAATGAAAATTTATGGAGGTTGAAAACAGCCAAACAGTTTCTAATATAATTTTTCTGAATATCAACACTTTTGAGGGGCTTAAACTGTAAATTTTGAACATAATGGGCTAAAAATGGGCTTTTCGGCCCAATAAGCCCAAAATTGCGAGATTTTTGAAATAGAGGGGCTGAAAATGCAAGTTTCTGTAAAACAGGGGATTACAAGTGTATTAAAACTATTTTAAAGGTCAATAATGCTTTTCAAATTCAAAAGGGATCAAAAATGCAAAAAATTTCCATTTTGGGCCAAAACTGTAAAGATTGCGAAAAATGGGGGTTCCAACCGAGAAAACTTCATTTTTGAAGGACTTAAGCTGTTTATTAAGTAAATCTGGGCTGAAAATGTCTTTTCAATAAGTTTTGATACTAAAGTGTCAAGAAAAATGGTTTAAGGACTAAAGTGGAAATTCTTTTATATAAAGGATTAAAAGTGTAAATTTTATCCAAGAAGGGTCATAAATAGGTAAACTCTTACTTATAAACAAATAAATCCCATAAGATAAAATACGAGCACTACGACTACCGGCGAAACGTAATAACAAATACACCTTCAACACCAATATCGTTACCAAACGATTTGATTCGGTCTCAGATCAATTACAAAACAAAAATCAATAAACGTTAGTACTTCAATAAACACACGAAATTTACAAGAAGTCAATATTCAATCTTTGGGCTTGAAAGTTTCAAATCGTGCTTGTTGGGCCTAGCTAGCCCAATAACGTGATCTTTAGGCCCGAAGGGAACGCGCATACATGTTATTGGGCCTTCTATGACCTAATTCCATGTAAAAGGACTTTCAATAGCTTTATTGTGTTGTTGGGCCCAAGGGTCCATTGGTATTGCTAGTAAAGTCGAGAAGTCAAATGCGAGTCGGGCCAAGTTCCTTTTGCATTCACGATAGCCTTGAATGACTTATGGAAAAAACGGGGGCTTCATACCCTCCTTTCTCCTCAGTTGTGGGGCTATGAGAAGTCAGGGTGGTTGGATTAAGTGAGTAGTACGGACGACGCCCAAGGGATCGTCTGTATTTGGTAGTTATAAACTAGTCATTTTCATTAATGCATGATTATAACGACTCACAACCCATAATTAATCCAATGTCACCTGGGTAATCATAAACAATCGTCGTATCTGTATAACAATAAATAAGACATGTAATTCTATGTATTGGGAAAACATCGGGTTTTCCCGGGAAGTCAACACTCTTACCTATGAAATGTATACAAGGTTTAACAATTATACATGATTACAAAAAAAATCGACAAGCATACTACAGATCTCCACACTTTTTCTTATATACAATACTTGTTTCAGAAAATATCGGATTTTCTGGGTTTTCAAACTTCACAAAAATCATTATTTTTCAAACATGACTTATGAACTCACCAACATTTCATATGTTGATGTTTTCCAAAATACTTGTATTCTCAGGTGACAGGTAAATCGAAGAATAGGTATCCAGTGATGTCATGGTGTTTTGTTTAAATTAGTATCGAACGGTTTAAGTTATGGAAATGTAATGTTCAAAACAATGTACTGAATGTAAAAAATATATGTTGTAATATTTCAATGCATGGTGATGAATGATGTTATGATTCATGTATAATCATTGTGATGGTATTCAATTGAGTCACAATATCCCTCAGACGTTTCCGCCGTCTGGTTCGGGGGTGTGACAATGTGCTTGGTCATGGAGTGTTGAATTGGATGGTAAGATATCACAATTTCACTCTGAGAGTCACAATAGATAGAAATCTCTTGAAATCAATAACCATAGTCCAAAAGCTGAGATTTCATCCATAGAACTTGTAAGGTGTAGCTTGCAGTAGCAATGTATTCCGCTTCAGCTGTTGAAAGAGAAATACAGTTCTGTTTCTTGGATGACCATCTAACCAATCTTCCACCCAAAAATTGACAACCACCAGACATGCTTTTTCTATCAAGTTGAAGTCCTCCATAGTTTAAGTCGGAATATGACTGAAGAAAGAAACTTTCATTTCCAGGGTACCAAATTCCGAGGTGCTTAGTTCCTTTGAGATATCGGAAGATTTGCTTAACGGCCAGAAGATGAGACATCATTGGATTAACTTGGAATCTAGCACACAGTCATGTAGAGAACATGATGTCCGGATGACTTACAGTGAGGTAGAGTATCGATTCAATCATTCGCCTATACTTCTTTTAATCAACAGCAACACTTGATCGGTCCAAGAAGATCTTATGCCCAAAACGCATTGGAATCATTGTAGAGGAACAGGTGTCCATAGAATATTTCTTCAGAAGTTCGGAAATGTATTTCTCTATGAATAACTGTCATATCTGATTGAAGTTGAGTTAGATAAGGTTCAAAAACAGTCAAATAAAAGTTATTATCAATGATGATGGATTTTACCTTTCGGATGATGCTTCAGCTAGGTGGATCGTTTGTTACCATGTAGCAGTATTTTGGCTCAACATCATCATTATCATCTTCCGAACTAGAAAACCAATACCATTCATCACATGCAACTGATTGTCTGGCCATCAGACACAAATTCCCTATAGATTTTTATTCACGCTCATCTCTAGATGACCAGTACCCATCAACATGCTGGATTAATGTCTAAGTCAATAACCATATTTGATATATACTTGACCCGAGTGTGCATGGTCCTTTTGGGTTGCCTTCATCAAAGCAACTTGACAAGGTAGTTTGATATGAGAGAGGAGATATTATGATTTATTAATATATTATAAGAATAATATATTAAAGGAGAAATCATATTTATTTAATTAGTAGTAGTCATAAATTAATTAGGAATTAATTTGGTGACTAAAAGAGATTAATTAAATAAAGGGGTATAAACTGTCAAATGTGTGATAGTTGAGTTTTGGGCTAGGAAACCTAATGGACTAAGGGGGAACGAAATTATGATGAAGGATCATCATATTTTCGTCCAAGGCCTCATTCCATAAGGTTTCTTGGGCTGCTTGGTGGCTAAGTTGTCCATTAGGGTTTAGACTAAAACCCTAGCACCCTATACTATAAATACATGCCCTATGCTTCAATTTGAGGCCACTTGATTCCAAAGGAACCCTAGGGCCGAAATTAGCATCATTCCCTTCTCTCTCTTAGTTGCCTTCTTGCTTCAAGGTGTTTGTGAGCCATTAGAGGCACTACAATTGTGGTGCTTGCTTTCAAGAGTTCAAGAGAGTTCAAGAGATCAAGGAAACTAGTTGTTATTGCTATATAACAACAAAGGTATGTCTACTACACTTCTATGTAATTTTCGAAAATTATAGAAGCATGCCAGGGTTTATTTTGTGTTCATAAAGTTGTATGTCTTATAGTGAAAACATAGATCCAACTAGGGTTGCATGCACACATAGGATTGTTTGTATTAAACCTATCAGTGGTATCAGAGCCATTGGTTTTTTGTTTTCAATTGGATTTGATACATATTATGAATTTGTCAAATTAGGGTTTATGGCAAGTAAACCCTAAGGCTTGGTGATTTTCGCAAATTAGGGTTGCAAAACCCTAGTTGGCGATTTTTGATAGGGTTCTTGAAACCTTTTTGCCTAGCCTCCAAATTTCAAAATTATGGTTAAGAAACCCTAGGGATTTCGAAAATCCCTTGCCCCAAGATAAGATCCCAAGATTTTAGGGATTTGGATATTGCTATCTTTGTGATTATCAATTTAATTGTTTAAACCAGATAACTGAAGATCTTGTATTATCCTTTCCATATATTTTAAAATCTTGGGGATAAAAGGATTAAATAAATTAATAATTTGATTTTATGATAAACCTTAAAGATTTAATAGTTCAAATTAATTGCTTGATTTTGATAATTATTAAATCAAAGTATTTTTGGTGTTTAAAATTTTAAATTAAATAGCCTTAATTTTCGAAAATTTTAATACACATTAAGATACTAGTATTTTGAAATGCTTTAAAATACACCCTTATACAATTGTGATATTATAAGATTAATTATTATATATGTATAAGAATAAGCTAGTCTTATCGCTAGTAGGCCTCATTCACAAAGCCGGTCTATAAGGTGGGTATAAGGTTGCTGCCTATAAAATGGCGCTTAATGGATGTACACTCACATCTACCACTTGCTTGACTGGTGGAGGGTCGTTAGCCGAACGGATAGGATAGGGCACTTAATTCCTCATTAAAAGTATAATGAAAAATATTAAAGTAACTACATTGTTTTACAAATTCCCACTCTTAGTTACTTTAGGGTAAAATGTGAAAATGATGCTAATCCATGGAATTACACTTCGTACCCATGTCAAACATTGATGGAGCGCGTGTGGTTAACCGGCACATCAATTTGGGGATGACATTGGTAGCGAAGGGTGACTCGATGTTTGTCATAGATCAATGGAGCGTGTGTGGTTCACCGGCACATTGATTAGGTGATAAAGACATTGAGTGCACCGCGTTGATTCGCATGGTTATTCACAAATTTGTTTGCGATCCTCGGCATCCCAGTCGCAAATTTGAAATGCATATCGAGATTTAAACATGCCATTGAAAAGTTCAATGAATCTCAAAGATCTAGGAGTTTTCAATACATTTAAAACCTAAATTACCATTTCGTTTTTCATGATGAGAATTAGTGAATCGTCATTCACTTACCTTCAAATTATTTACTTTTAGAGTACGGCATCCCTTTCTAAGTTGTAAATAATGTTGTTGGATCCTAGCCCTAATTACTCATTTGGGTGTTTAATTAGGGATTCATTTCTAATCAAACTTTGTTCCTTTTCAAATGTCTACAAATAAAAACAACAACAACGCTTCTGGGTCATTCTCGTTGATGAACTTGTGTCAGAAAGTGACATTTGATGGTTCAAACTTCACCGAGTGGATGAGGTATATCCGCATGATCACACGCTACGAGGACAAAGAATATGTCCTCGATGAAAAGCTTGAGAAGATCATCCCAGATGTTGCTACTCCTGAGGAATTGGCCGCCTTTGAGGCCCACGAGCGTGATGCCACGAAAGTTCACTGCATCATGCTGGCCACCATGAACCCCGAACTCCAAAAGTCCTATGAGGACATGTATCCATATGAAATGCATCAGGATTTGCTGGAAAGGTATCACCAGAGCGCGAGGCAAGAGTGCTATGAGATCATTACTACCATGATCACCGCTAAGATGGGGAGTGGAGAATCCCTAACCTCTCATTTGCAGAAAATGCAGAGGTATGTTGATCGTCTTCTCAAACTTAATGTTAAGTTTGATGAGGATTTGGCTATTGACATAATCCTCCACTCCTTGCCCTCCTACTACAATCAGTTTAGGATGACCTACCATATGAATAAAGAGGAGGTCTCCTTGAGCAAGCTCCAAGGACTCTTGAGGACTGCTGAGAGCAACCTCAAAGATAGATCCGTTGCACCGTCCCCTGCTGTGGCCGCTCCTGTGATGGCGATAGGTCAAGGAAAGGGTAAAAAGAGGAAGGCTCCATGTAAGAGCCACCATAAGGGGAAACCCCGTGATGGTTCATCCTCAAGTGGGACCAAAGTAGGCCCCGCTAAACCCTCCTCCGACCCTAAAGAAGCAAAGTGCTTCTATTGCCACCAAAAGGGCCACTGGAAGCGAAGCTGCCCACAATATCTGCAGGACATAAAAGATGGGAAGATCAAGCCCACATTTGCAGGTATGTATTCTATTAAATCTAATAACTCATCATTTGCTACTTCATGGGTTCTTGATACAGGATGTGGTTACCACATTTGTTCTGATTTGCAGGGCCTAAAAAGAAGTAGGGAAATGGAGCATGGGAAGATGAACCTGATTATGGGAAACAGAAGATCATCGCCTGTGACCAAAGTCGGTGTTTATTCTTTAGTGTTGAGTAATGGGTTAGGAATAGATTTAGAGAATTGCTGTTATTCGCCAGATATGGCAAGAAACATTATTTCTTTTCACGGGTTGTTTAGACAAGGTTTCAGATATTCTTTTGATAATAGTAATGATTCTATTAATGTTTATTTGAATGGTGTCTTTTATTTCAATGCATTACCTTGTAATGGGATTTATGAATCTGTGATGATTGTTGATAATTTCGGAAATAATGTTTTGAATATTGATTCGTCTACTAGTCTAGAAAAAGCATGCTTGTGGCACTGTCGCCTTGGCCATGTCAACAAGAAACGCATAGCCCAACTCCAAAAGGATGGAGTGTTGGAGTCATTCGACCTTAGGGACGATGATACGTGTGAATCTTGTTTACTTGGGAAGATGACCAAGTCACCCTTTAATGGCACTTGTGAAAGGGGTGAGGGTTTATTGGATCTCATACACACTGATGTGTGTGGGCCCTTTAGATCCACCACAAGGGATGCTTGCCGCTTCTACGTGACTTTCACAGATGATTATAGCAGATATGGATATATCTACTTGATCAAGCAAAAGTCGGAAACCTTTGAAAAGTTCAAAGAGTTTAAGAGTGAAGTGGAGAATCAGCTGGGCACGAAAATCAAGATGCTTCGGTCAGACCAAGGAGGAGAGTACCTAAGTCTTGAGTTTCACGACTATCTAAAAGAATGTGGAATCGTTTCGCAATTGACGCCTCTGACGACGCCACAATTGAATGGTGTGGCTGAGAGATGTAATCGGACCTTGTTGGACATGGTTCGTTCTATGATGAGTCGGACTTCGTTACCAATAGCTTTCTGGGGGTATGCCTTAGAG
This sequence comes from Lactuca saligna, assembly GCF_052625555.1. Taxonomy (NCBI): domain Eukaryota; kingdom Viridiplantae; phylum Streptophyta; class Magnoliopsida; order Asterales; family Asteraceae; genus Lactuca; species Lactuca saligna. The sequence goes on from NC_136425.1 coordinate 86,735,181, forward strand.
ACTGCCGCCCATATACTTAACTTAGTTCCCACTAAGAAGGTTTCCAAAACTCCTCACGAGATGTGGACAGGGAAGGCTCCCTCGTTGGCACATATCAAGGTTTGGGGTTGTGAGGCTTTCGTAAGACGAGAGACTCACGACAAACTTGAACCTCGTAGTGAGAAGTGTTATTTCATCGGCTATCCACAGAAGTCTTTTGGCTACCTTTTCTATTGACCGAGTGACAATGTTGTCTTCGTAGCTAGAAGAGGAGTTTTCCGAGAAAAGGAATTGATAGGCCAAGAAGACAGTGGGAGGCAAATTGAACTTGAAGAAATTCAAGATCAAAGCGATGAAGGAACCTCTGACACTGGCACTCAACTTGAGGAGGAAACTCCTGTTGAACCTGTTGACGTGTCCTTACCTCTTCGACGTTCCTCTAGGGCTAGTGTTCCACCCCAGTTTTATGGTTTTCATATTACTACTGAAGGGGATACATTTATTAGTGATAGTACACTAGTAAGTTTGGATGAACCTAGCAGCTATAAGGAAGCCATGGCAGGCCCAGAGTCTGCAAAATGGAAAGAGGCTATGGACAGCGAGATTCAGTCCATGTACGACAACCAAGTTTGGAATTTGGTTGATAATGTACCGGGTCGTAAGACAGTCGGATGCAAGTGGATCTTCAAGAAGAAGACGGACATGGATGGGAAAGTGCATACTTATAAAGCGCGATTGGTTGCGAAGGGTTTTACTCAAACTCCTGGAATTGACTATGATGAGACCTTCTCACCAGTTGCGAAGATAAAGTCTATTAGGGTGATGCTTGCCATAGCTGCGTTTCATGATTATGAAATATGGCAGATGGACGTGAAGACCGCTTTCCTTAATGGAAAGTTGGCTGAGGATGTCTACATGAATCAGCCAGAGGGTTTTGTCGATGTGAAGCATCCGAATAGAGTATGCAAGCTTGAGAAATCTATTTATGGATTGAAACAAGCATCTCGCAGATGGAATCTTTGTTTTGATGAGAATGTTAAAGAGTTTGGCTTTCTACGAAGCGAAGACGAATTTTGTGTGTATGTCAAAGCCAGTGGGAGTATAGTAAGCTTCCTCGTATTGTATGTCGACGACATATTACTCATAGGAAACGATGTCCCAACCTTGCAGGAGGTCAAGTCCTGGCTTGGAAAATGTTTCGCTATGAAGGACCTCGGAGAAGCTGCTTATATTCTGGGAATAAGAATAGTAAGAAACAGGGAAAAGAGACTGATAGGACTCAGTCAGGATACATACTTGGAAAAGGTGCTAAAGCGTTTTAGTATGGAAAATTCCAAGAAAGGGGAGTTGCCAATCCAAAGCAATACCAAGCTGAGTAAGACTCAGAGCCCGAGTACAGAGACAGAGATAGCTGATATGAGCCGAGTACCTTACGCTTCCGCAGTAGGCTCTATCATGTACGCTATGACTTGTACTCGCCCTGATGTGGCCTTCGCTTTAAGCATGGTCAGCAGATATCAGGGGAATCCTGGTAGAGCACATTGGATTGCAGTTAAGAATATTCTTAAGTACCTTCGGAGGACCAAGGAATGGTTTCTAGTCCTCGGTGGGAGTGATGACTTAAGGGTACGAGGGTACAGTGATGCTAGTTTTCAGACGGATCGGGATAACTTCCGATCGCAGTCAGGCTGGGTCTTTACCCTAAATGGAGGAGCAGTGACTTGGAAAAGTTCCAAGCAAGAGACCGTAGCTGATTCAACGTGCGAATCAGAGTATATTGCGGCGAGCGAAGCGTCAAAGGAGGCTATATGGTTGAAGAACTTCATTGGAGACCTTGGAGTTGTGCCATCCATAAAGGAGCCCATGGAAATTTTCTGTGATAATGAAGGAGCGGTTGCCTTAACCAAGGAACCAAGGGATCATGGCAGATCTCGACATATCGACAGGAAATACCATTTTATTAGACATCGGGTAGAAGAGGGACTCCTCGTTGTGAAGAGGGTATCGTCAGAAGACAACCCAGCAGATCCCCTTACGAAGGGACTGAGTAGGGTCAAGCATTTTCAGCACGCTAGGAGCGTAGGGCTGAAGGACGATATTAGTTTAGATTAGATAGGTAGGAAACTTGTAATAGATAATGTCATATTCAACAATTGATGATTAAATAAAAGTGTGTTATTTATAAGAAAGTTTCTATCTTGTGTTGATTATTTATCTATTTTCCGATTTTTGCATGTTTTGACTTCCTGAATAATGAGATTATTCGAACAGTCCACAATCGCTCATATGTTGGAAGTAGATATGAAGAAAGATTGTCATAAATTTTTTTGTAGATTGTCTGAAAAGTTTTAGACATAGCAAAGGTTTGCTGCAAAGTTTATGAGTGCTTATGAAATTAGTATTGAGCATTGGAACAGACCCACACTTGCTGGTATTACTTCATGAATGTCATCACAAGTGATCGCAAGATGATAATATCATATAATCTTTAAACCTAGAGATATGGTTATTGTTTGCTAGTTGATTATACATTGATAATGCGAAAACGCATCAGTAACTTGATGTTATAAAACGCATTATTGTGTATGGTTTAACTGGTAAATGATAAAGGCATATTAGTCGACGTTTTTCTGTTCCTTTTATTCTATGAGGATAAAAGCGATATCTCGGCCACTTGATGATTTGGTTTGACTTATGTGCCGGGCCCGGTCAAGATGAAGTTGATGTGTTCAACTGAGTTCTATGTCGAACGAATCAGAGATCAAGAAACAAAATGCTGTACGATAAGTATTGTTAGCATGATATCTAGAACAGAGGATTATACGATCCCTTATCTAAAGGACAAGTTATTGGTCAGAGTTGACAGCGGCTATTGAAAGCTACGATTGCTATCGGGTACGGAAGTAATATGTGAGATATAGTTACTAGACTTATCCAAGTGGGAGACTGTTGGATTAATGTCTAAGTCAGTAACCATATTTGGTATATACTTGACCCGAGTGTGCATGGTCCTTTTGGGTTGCCTTCACCAAAGCAACTTGACAAGGTAGTTTGATATGAGAGAGGAGATATTATGATTTATTAATATATTATAAGAATAATATATTAAAGGAGAAATCATATTTATTTAATTAGTATTAGTCATAAATTAATTAGGAATTAATTTGGTGACTAAAAGAGATTAATTAAATAAAGGGGTATAAACTGTCAAATGTGTGATAGTTGAGTTTTGGGCTAGGAAACCTAATGGACTAAGGGGGAACGAAATTATGATGAAGGATCATCATATTTTCGTCCAAGGCCTCATTCCATAAGGTTTCTTGGGCTGCTTGGTGGCTAAGCTGTCCATTAGGGTTTAGACTAAAACCCTAGCACCCTATACTATAAATACATGCCCTATGCTTCAATTTGAGGCCACTTGATTCCAAAGGAACCCTAGGGCCGAAATTAGCATCATTCCCTTCTCTCTCTTAGTTGCCTTCTTGCTTCAAGGTGTTTGTGAGCCATTAGAGGCACTGCAATTGTGGTGCTTGCTTTCAAGAGTTCAAGAGAGTTCAAGAGATCAAGGAAACTAGTTGTTATTGCTATATAACAACAAAGGTATGTCTACTACACTTCTATGTAATTTTCGAAAATTATAGAAGCATGCCAGGGTTTATTTTGTGTTCATAAAGTTGTATGTCTTATAGTGAAAACATAGATCCAACTAGGGTTGCATGCACACATAGGATTGTTTGTATTAAACCTATCACAACATTCATTGAAACTCTGGTAACAAAAGCTTTTTCACTTTCAACAAGTTCTTGCGCTCTACGCGCATGGTAGGAAGAATCCCTCACTTTTGGTTTTTGAGGAATATCAGCCAAACAGTCTTTTGCAAAGTGGTTTTGAGACCACATTTGTGACACACAATCTTGGTTTGACTGACTTTGGAACTTTCAAAGGTTATGAGGGGTGATTTGGAACATTAGGTTGATAAGCATGTAGTTTTTCATTAGGTTTGGGGTAAGTTTGAGGATTGTTGTGGTGAGGAGCTTGAAATCGATTCTAAGGTGGTTTTTGATTGGGATTCTAAGTACGTTTGTACTTCATGGATAGAAGTCACAACTCTTGCTGGAAACGAAGTTCTGAATCATCAAATTCTAGATCAAATTCTTCATCGAACGGATAGTTCGGAATCATAGAACTATGTACAACTGGTTGAGTGGGTTGAGTAGGTTGAACATGTGGAACAAGTGGGGTAACTCCAAAGGATCCAAAAGAGATGGGTTCAGAATCAATGGATTGATAAAGCTTACTAAAGCAAGAGGACCTCCTGAGCGTTCTCTCAACATTTGAGCAACATTGGATTGATGACCTTGGAGTTCATCAAACAACTGATAGAGTTTCAATTTCTTCAAAGATCCATTACTCTAAAGACAGGAATGAACGTTTCCCTATCCTTTTCTAAGGATGTTGATGAACTTGAGATTATAGTCGAGTAGAGTTTGGACTACTCCATGTGTTTGTTGGGTTTTGAGCATTCTAACACTCCTAAGTATACATGAAACCCTAAATACCTTGGATCTATGTTTTCTCTATTATACATGCAAATAAGAACATCCAAGGTATTATCCTAATCTAGCATACAAAACAATGAGTGTAACAAGATAGAATACATACCTCTTTGATGTAGAAAGTCTTCATGAAGCTTGAGTGCCTAGCCCCAATAGTGTGGAAGCCTCAAATGGAATCACAATCATCAAAACACTTAGAATAACTTGAGAGAGTTCTACACTTCATGAAATCGGCTAGCCCTTTTCTTCACTTTCTAGTGTGATTCTAGTGGCCGATTTTGTCAAGAATAATATCTTTATATAGTGTTACAATTAGGGTAAATACTTAATTGTCATGGATTTCCATTTCCTTGGATCCATGGGTTCAAATACACCATGGAGCATCCATGGACCATCCTATGGGTTTTAGCCCAACTTGATTATCCATGGAGCATTAGCCCACTATATAAGTATGGATGATTTACACAATCAACCCATATATTTAATTAGTCTTCTTTTGATCGCTTAATTAATCCTAGATTAATTCTTGATCAATAGTAATTAAATAATCTTATTATTCTTATTATTAATATACTAGAACTTATAATATATTAATAACCATAAGTGTCTTATTTCTCTCATTATAGTCTATCCAAGTGCATGATGGTATGCAACCCAAATGGACCATGCCGGGTCGGGTCAAGTCTTACCAATTATAGTTATGGACTTAGACATTAATCCAACAGTCTCCCACTTGGATAAGTCTAAAACTATTATTGTGTATGACTTCAGGAACCAACTGGCAATCGTAGCTCTCAAAAGCTTCTGTCGAACTCTGACCTTGTAGATGAACTCTTACCTTGTCAATGACTTGTCCATTAGATAAGGGATCATATATTCCTCCATTCTATCATATCATATGGACTGAGACATTGATTATAATCATTCTCTCCGTCCATTTTTTGTTTCCCGATTTCCGATTTATGACGACTGACTAATTGAACAAATCAAATCAGTCCTGGCCCGGCCGAGCACTTCCATTTGTCATCATCAAATCATCGAGGGGCCCACAGATATCGCTTTTATCCCGTAGGTAAAAGGAATGGATAAACTTCGACTCATATGGCTTGTTCTACTACTTGTTGAATCATACACAAAGGCACGTTTTATAGCACCGAGTTACCAAATGCGTTTTCGTGCAATCAATGTACTATCAACTCATAGTAACAACTCATATCTCTAGGTTTGAAGAATATAAAATATTATCGTCTCATGATCACTCGTGATAAAATCCATGAAGTGATTCCAATGAGCGCGGGTTGAATCCAATACTCAGAACTTATGAGCACTCATGAGTGTTGTAGCCCTTTGTCCAACACCTTAGACCTCTACAAGCCAACTCATGACAGTCTTAATTCATATCTACTTCCAACATATGACCGACTGTGGATGGTTTGAATAACTTAGTCATTCCGGAAGAATAACCTAGTTTATTCGGGAAGTCAAAACATGCAAAGTGAAACACAATAATAATTGAATCCAATATGGTCTCAGAACTTATGAATATAAATAAAACACCTTTTATTTATCACCATATGATTACACATTATTCATTGTATACTGTTTCAGCTATCAACTTTATTCTTGAATTTAAAACAATAGTTGTCCCATGCTCCAAGCATGTACACTATGTTTTCTAAACACTAGTCATGCCACACACCAAGTATGCATACTATGTTTATCTATGATCTTTTTCTTTGTAAACTAGATCCATTGAACACAACTTCAATGATTCTCTTTTCACACTCCCAAATCCTTACTGCAAATGCAAGAATTCCAAATTCATATCATTTACTGAAATCTGTTAGATTCTAAACTTATATGCATTGATCCTCTTGTAATGATTATGCACGAAGTCAGAAAGACTTGACAACAACCATTACAGACCATTCCAAAGGAAATCAGCTCCTTGGGAACATCCTTCTTGCATTAAGTTTCCTAATCTTAAACAAATTGAAAATTCTAACTTTGAAACATTTCCAGATTCCATTTTGACTATCACTTCTGAACAAGAGTTGCCTCCTTACAGATTATGTCAATATGGTCCTTCCAGAATTATCACTATACTTCCAAATGTCCTTGAGCAACCAATCTTTGGTAAACCTTTAGATTGTCCTCGACAATTGTTTAATCCTTTTAGTCATATCCAGTTCTAAACCTTTTCCCTTCTTAATGCCCCAGGCATTTGGAAAATTTTAGAAAGGATGAATATAGCACATGTAATCGATCCTATATCCGAAGCATATGGGAAACGATTCATGATGTCTCACATAAAGACTAAACCAGTCTTTTGCTATAACATTTCCATTTCTATTTGCCAAGTTCTCATAATTCAGATTATGAAAAGGGATGCCGTAATCATAATCGAATTTTAGAACGCAAATAATGGACTCATATACAAAATTTCCTTATGTTGAGCCGTTCCAACATGAAATTCATATATATCCTTGACTAAATGATTATAACCTCACGATCTATGCTTATAGATTTGAGATGAAGTATACTTTTCTCTCCCTTAATTATAGCAAAACAACTCTTTCAACCCCTGAAACTTCACGAATTGAAACTTTTGTTTTCTATAATTAACATTGCTAACTTGCAACTCTAATCATAATTATCATGCTCCCACTAACATGATGATTATTAGCATAACACTTATGCTCCCACTAGCTCTGACATATTTCCAGAAATCTGCTGGACTTCTGAAATTTAGATTCAAACACCCTTACTTAGATAGCTCACATGTGTGTATAAACAATTTTCAGAACTATGAAAAGGGATGCCGTAATCATAGTCTCAATTGCTTAGGCATTTGCCATTTCTCACAAGTCCATGTTAGTGTGCCGGTTAACCACACGTGCTCCACTAACGACTTTTGAAAATGCAAATAACACAATTGCTATCTACGTAAAATCTACTTAGTGAAAGCGTTTCCTCACCATCATTTTCATGAATCAGAGAGAAACCTTATGACACTTGGATTTTATAGTGTATGAGTTCCTATACATGCAAATTTGTCAAAAACATAATCACAAGATAAGGTTAGTGACAAATTCAGCCTTACATGGATTAAACTTATTCAATCTTACTTTCTTGTCACCTTGGTAGCACAAGGCCCACTAATGCTTCCAAGTTGAACTCTGATAACTCACATGCAAATTCAACTTATTTGAAGTAGGTACAGAAATAAGAATTATGTCAACACGATAGGTTGCAAACCTTAAGTCGTGTGCCAGTGATAAATTACAGGTTTTACTCTTGATTAAATCTTGAAACTCTTTTAGGATCTTTAAGGCTCCCACTGTCCTCTTGACATATAAGTTTCCCCAGTCAAGAACCATTCCTTGACAAAACAAATATTCAAGGGATAGTGCGGATTCTTATCAAGACTAACACTTCACATAGTTGGTCTTAGTTGGTCTTTGTCTCATCCAAGACATCACAACTTACCAATCTCAAATGTACAAGAGTAGAAACATTTTACACTACATTTGATAAGTGTTTTAAACCTTACTTTATGTCACTCAAGGTTACAATCTTGGAGTAAGACTCTAAGAATTGTTTTGGAACGAAGTGTGACTCATCTTCTTGATTTTAACCAATCCAACAATTCATGACCTCTCTTCTTAGCCATAACAATGCACTAAGACGTCCTTAGAGTATGAATTTGTGATATGGTTTCATAATCATTAAGATCATCATGAAATATGATACTAAAGTACTCTCCCATCTTTTCAGATTTGAGAACCTTTTATCTTTCTGCCTAATTTGATTCTTCTCATTTATTTTGTCATACATTGTATCCTTTCCAATGTTACAGGATTATACTTAACCTTATAAGTATAATCATATTTACTAATCTTTAGTAAATCATGACAAATCAATCTTTGTGGTGGACCTTGACCAGTGCACACCCAGTGTACCTAATTCCTTTGTCCTTTAATTGACTCACATATACATGTGATCAAAGAATTAGTCTTAATTTTTCAAAGATGAAAATTCTCATTCATCATACAATACAACTTGTATGATTCCAAGTTTCTGTCCAATTGAAACTTGGGTGATGAAAAACTTTATTCATTTGGTAAATTCAGACACTACCACAAATGAAAGAATCAAATCCACCTTCCAATATTGCTATTACTGGAAACATATAAGCAACAATTTTCCACAGATGCCATTGTAAGGATATTTTTAAAATAAATAAAATTAAAACCCTTTTTTTTCTTTTTTTTTTAAACTTTGCGGAAAAACTTATCCTTACAATCCACATGAAAACCTTGTTGTTATCTATTCACAAGCAATATATTATAACTCTTAAGCAACAGCTCAAAATTCTGATTATCGAACCATGCGATCGAAACCCATCTTCGCAATCAAAATCAGCATATACTTCTTTAAGCTTCCTATCTTTTCTTTGATTCTTAAAAGACATCAACATGTGACCCATTCACATTATGTAATAAGAATCTCCAAATAGAAACTTAATAGAGTTAGACAGTGGACTTTACCCGAAGTAGAGTCAAACCTCTTGACTTGATCAACCTTATGACCTTTCAGGTGAATAGGGCAGCTTCGCAACCAATGCCCCTTCCTTTGGCAACAAAACACATAGACCCTTTGGTAATGGCACATGAGACTATCTCAGACTTAGCCTTTCTCTTTACCATTTGGTCAACCGAGTTGACTATGGCCGATCCCTTTCCATTGGGAAGAGAAATGCTTTTCTAGATATCCAAATCTACCATTGCCAATGTCCATTTAAGATTTGGGAAGTTGATCTTCTAATAAAATTTGCTTTACTAGTGTTCCAAATCATTGCTGATTCCGCAACACAAAGCAAATAGATAAGATCATTAAGGCTCATGTCATAGTCTGTCTCATAGTAGTCCCAAAGAGACTCGCTATGTTACTAAGAAAGTGATTGAACATCCAACTTTCATGAGACTTTGACACCCAACTCTCCCGGCTTGTCAATATGTGACTTTATCTCCAAGATGTGAGCACACATAGACTATGCTTGCCAATAGGGATTGAGTGACTTTAAACTTTTCAAGAACTTGTGGGTGAGGGAGAATAATTGGAGGAGATAGAGGAAGTGAAGCATGATGTTGAGGAACGTCATCTTCAAGAGATTTGGAAATATCATAGTTGTCTGAACAAGACATCTATAATGGGAGAAAATCAAGTTAGTTGATTCAAAATCCTTAATATAACACCCAATATGAAATATTAAGGCTAGGACCCAACACAATATTTTATAACTTGGAAGAGGGATGCCATAATCCAAGCTATAAAATATTTGAAGGTAGGCGAATGACGATTCACCAATTTCCACTATGAAAAACGAAATAATTTATTAGGTTTTAATCGGATTTGAAATTCCTAGATCTTTTGAGATTCATTGAACTTTTCAATGGCATGTTTCAATCTCAAGTGTGCCCTCTCAAATTTTGTGACTGGGATGCCGAGGATCACAAAACAAGGTGTGAATAACCATACCAATTCACTTGGTACCCTTAATATTATCACCTAATCAATGTGCCGGTTAACCACACACGCTCCATTGATCTATGACAAACATTAAGTCACCCTTCGTGGTCCTTACTAGTCCAAGTTAGTGTGCCGGTTAACCACACACGCTCCACCAACGACTTGGTAAGGTACAAAGTGTGAATTCCATGGGCTAGCACCAAATTCACATTTTTCCTAAAGTAACTAAGATTGGGAATTAAATAAAATATTTAGTTACTTTATAATAATCATTATACTTTTAATGAGAATTTAAAGTCATTGTCCTACCCGTTCGGCTAACGACCCTCCACCGATCAAGCAAGCGGTGGGTGAGAGTATACACCCATTAAGTCGTCATTTTATAGGCAACAACCTTATACCCACCTTATAGACCGGTTTCATGAATGAGGCCTACTAACGGTAAAACGACTTGTTCTTATACATATATATAATAATTAACCATTAATGTTATAAATAGTATAAGTGTTGAATTTTAACTCTTTAGAATTCTAAGGGCTAACTTGGAATTAAAGTATTCATAAGAGAAAACTTTTCAAATTCCAAAACTTGAGGGCAAGTTTTGAAACTATTCAAAACTAATTAATTCCATAACTTATGTATTTAAAGTAGTTTTAATCCAAAAACTCTTCAAGTTCCATAACTTATGGAAGACTTTAAACTAATAAAAGAATTAACTTTTTCTTTATTTTTATAACTTATGAAATTAATTAAGGTTACACTTTATTTATTTATTTATTTATTAATGAAGTGACTCTTGAACTTCCATAACTTGAGGACAAGTTATGGAGTCGTAAAAAAAAATTCAATGACACAAGACTCTTCATTTTGTAACCATTACCAACTTTTATGAGTTTTATGAGTCTTTAATGTGACTCTTCATGTAACTTGAGGACAAGTTACACAAACACATTTTATACTCAACTCTTAGATTAAAATGGATTGAAAGCAACTATTTCAATTAACTTTTCTCTTAATCTAAGCAACTCATAAGAACAAGATAATTCAAATCAAACTTTTTCATGTAATTAGTCTAAACCTTAAACTAATACAAAACATGAATCTATTGACAATTATCTTTGAAAATGGATTAGCATGAACATTACCACATTAAAAAACAAGTTTATAAGTTCAAAAACAACTTAGGGTAATGTTCCTAGTCCATTTCTAGCCAAAAACCTCGAAAATATGCTGTCTGGGGGTCCAACTCGTCGAGTGCATGAACCAACTCGGCGAGTTGGATCAAATTGATCACATTTTAGGCATGGACTCGCCGAGTCTCCTGATGGACTCGCCGAGTCTGATGATCAGACAGCAACAAATTCGTTTTTTTCAGCTTCTATTGCAGGTATAACAAGAAAACAAGCCTAGGCTTTGATACCACTGTTGGGTTTTGAGCATTCTAACACTCCTAAGTGTACATGCAACCCTAAATTACTTGGATCTATGTTTTCTCTATTATACATGCAAATAAGAACATCCAAGGTATTATCCTAATCTAGCATACAAAACAATGAGTGTAACAAGATAGAATACATACCTCTTTGATGTAGAAAGTCTTCATGAAGCTTGAGTGCCTAGCCCCAATAGTGTGGAAGCCTCAAATGGAATCACAATCATCAAAACACTTAGAATAAATTGAGAGAGTTCTACACTTCATGAAATCGGCTAGCCCTTTTCTTCACTTTCTAGTGTGATTCTAGTGGCCGATTTTGTCAAGAATAATATCTTTATATAGTATTACAATTAGGGTAAATCCTTAATTGTCATGGCTTTCCATTTCCTTGGATCCATGGGTTCAAATACACCATGGAGCATCCATGGACCATCCTATGGGTTTTAGCCCAACTTGATTATCCATGGAGCATTAGCCCACTATATAAGTATGGATGATTTACACAATCAACCCATATATTTAATTAGTCTTCTTTTGGTCACTTAATTAATCCTAGATTAATTCTTGATCAATAGTAATTAAATAATCTTATTATTCTTATTATTAATATACTAGAACTTATAATATATTAATAACCATAAGTGTCTTATTTCTCTCATTATAGTCTATCCAAGTGCATGATGGTATGCAACCCAAATGGACCATGCCGGGTCGGGTCAAGTCTTACCAATTATAGTTATGGACATAGACATTAATCCAACAGCGTTGTCATATTCTTTACAACAATCTTGTACCGATTTGATGTAGAGGCTACAGATTCACCAGAAGTTGTAGTGAAAGTATCACAGTTGTTTACAACTGATGTCAAATGCTTATCTTTCGTGTTCTCAGACCCTTCTAACAAGTCTTGAAGTGTATCCCAAATCTCTTTGGCAGATTTGCACAATTTTATGTGCTCAAAAAGAGAAGGAGGAACACCAAACACCATTTTTGAGAAGGTAATTTGATCAGGATGAAGCTTTTCAAGGTCTGATGCAGTTAGAGGCATTGGATAGAGTTCTTCTTGACCCATAAGTGTAGTAGCAACATCTCTGACTATTTGTCTAAAAGGAACATAAGGACCTTGTTTTACAGACCTCCATATCTCTTCACCTTTTTTCTTTACCAAGAAAAAAATTTCTCCATTCTAACTTTCTAATGATCATACTCTTCAATAACTAGAAATGGTCACACATTGGGCAACCCACGATATTTTTTATTTGCATTAAAAACATTTGTTGAGTTTGATTAGAGGCATCCATTGAAGTTAAGATATTAGAGCTGAAGTGGTATATATAAGAACTTTTATCCTGAACACATAAATGATTAAGATACCAAGGTTGTCTTCAATCAACTATAATATGTTCTTATGGATTCAAAAGACAACCACTTAGGCTCTAATACCAATTGTGAATTCAAGAAAAGATCTAGACGGAAAAGGTTAGGAAACACAAACCTTGAATTAACTTAAGATCAATGTCTACTGCTAAGAAGGACCAATCAAGTATGGTAAACCAGTCTTGTCACGGTATAGAGATATTCAACAAAGTATTCGAGATATAAAATGATTAACAAGAAGTAAAGTAACTTAAGAACAATAAGAATGTAAGTGAGTGATTTAACTAAATGATTCTTGCTATTGATATGATAGACAATGTTGCACTTATACATATGTAAACAATCAACCTTACATCTTCTTAAATAGGCAAAGAGTAAGACAAATAAGACAAATCCAATAAAGTGCACGAACTAAAAGACAATTGAAGATCAACAGGCTATCAAATCATCGTCTGATGATCTTGTCCCATGTACTGTACAATAAAACAACTACTAAAATACAAACTAGTACTAGGAACAAATAATGCATTATACAGACTCAGATAGAAAGTAATAAAAAGGATGTATCTCTAACAGATCTTTTTTTCAGAACAGGTAGCATCTCATAATTCTTCTACCTCGGAATAGGCTTCACTTCGGATTGCTAAGGCATCACTTTTCATGTATCAATAGATAGCTCATGATACTTGCTTGTAAGACCGATATGTAGACACTAGCATTTCAAGGAAAGATAATGGGGGTAACCCATGACACTTACTTGTAAGACAATGGGGGTAGTCCATGGTATTGCTGGGAAAGACCATGGGGGAAGCCCATGGCACCTTCTTGTAAGACCATAAGGGTAACCCATGACATTGTAGGGAAAGACCATGGGGTAGCTCATGGTAGGATATAAGACTATTATTTGGCTCATAGCATTCACTTGCATCTTGGAACAGACCCGTTACTTCATGTATGATTGTTACGTATATTTATAGGAGATTGGTTATTCAGTGCTAGAGTCAAACACTTGTGTGGATGCATTATACGTATGATGGAATGTGTACTATATTTGGGAAATCACTAAGCTTTACGATTATATTGGTGAATGATATTGCCATATTTATACATATTTTTAGGCAATATTTAAGTGCATTTTTATATATATATTGGTCATTTGCATAGAATAACGGTACTTATAAGGGTAAATTATATTTTGCAGCAAAAAAGAAGACATTTTGAAGAAAAAGGACTAAAAGCGTTAAAGAATGGAACTTTGGAGGTTGAAGGCTTGAAAGACAAGAAAAACACCCAAAAAGACGTACTCACAACGTGAACAGGTGATGGTTCACGACGTGAGTAGAAAGAGTTAGAAGATAAGTGTAACGACCCAAAATTGAAGACCAAAAATTTCTTATAATAAATCATTACTTAAAGTAAAGTCTTCATTCCAAAACATAATATGAGTACAAGTTTTCAAAACACATGTTCATTATCAGAGTGAACATTCCCAGGTTGTCTAATCTATGGTGTGTGCCATGCGATCACCCCGAGCTCTTCCCTCCGTTACCGGAATTACCTGAAACCAAAACTGAAAACCGTAAGCATGAAGCTTAGTGAGTTCCCCACCCTACCATATACCATGCATAATCACATACTACACATACTGGGCCACGCCCACTATCTTGGGCCTCGCCCGCTACAACGGCCCCGCCGCTCCAGGCCCCGCCTGGCTTCGAGCCCCGCTCGGATACATATATGTTTTACTTAGGCCTCGCTTGTCACAGGGCCTCGCCCGTCAACCAATAATAACACATAAACATTTCACAACACATAACTAACACATACAACTGGTTCTGTCCTAAGGCCTCGCCTATCCTGGGCCTCGCCCGTGTCCTGCTACTGATGAGTCATGGGAGCCCGTCCATGCTCCTAATGGTAGTGAGGTACGGGCCTAGCCCACTCTCACTCTTGTTCTAGTTTGGGCCTCACCCCTATTCTGCTACTAATGAGATATGGAACCCCATCCACACTCTGATATTGGTGAGATACGGGACCTCACCCACACTCACCTCCCTACCAGGCACATACATGTATCACACAGACAACAAGTATAACTATCATATAAACAATTCCTTGGGCACCCGCCCGCTATTACTGGACCTCGTCCTGAAAATAATACTAGCATACTATGCCTAGGGCTAACCCCCGGGTCTTCTACTCATAACTACATGGGCCGGCATTGTGGCCTTAGACCCATTCACACAAAAGGGAAACTCACCTGCACCGGTTGAACTTGCTGATGATCTCACTAGTTGCTGCCCGACAACTCACGGAACTCCTGCTCCCCTTGCTCCCCGAACTTCAATACTTCAGAAAGGTTCCACAAACTCCAGATCTGAAGCAAATCCTTGAAGCTTCACTGCTTCCCCTCCTTCTTCTTCCTTCAAATCACCCAAAAATGGCTTGGAAGCTTGAATGCACAACAATGGAGGCTTAGGCTTCGTTTTCTGAACAAGGGAGGCTCTAAGGAACCCTAATGGAGAGAATAAGAAGCTTAAATAGCGCCTAAAGTCCCGGATTTAGGGTTTTCCTCGCACAGACCAGACTCGTCGAGTCCACTTGGCCGACTCGCCGAGTTAGCCACTTACACCTTGACTCGGATCTCGGTCGGACTCGCCGAGTCCATCCTTGGACTCGCCGAGTCGACCCTTAAAATTAGGGCTTTTCTTTCCCTTCTTGGCCTTTAAAACTTTGGGTGTTACAACTCTCCCCCACTTAAACTAAACTTCATCCTCAAAGTTTACTATACTCTACTGCCTGCGATCTGCCTCCAATACCCCACCATCCATTCTAACACCAGCTGCCTAGCTTTGCTGGCCTTCCGTTCAGTCATTCGGACTAACGCCAATCCTTACCGATAATAATCTCGGGTGCATCCTGACCCTGAACATCCTGGAAACACAAATTACTCGACCGACAATCTTTCTGGTATTCTCCGAGTACTGCAACATAGGGGTTCACCCCTTCTTTCCTTGCGCGATTTCCTTGCCTTCCCAAGGCAACGCTCCATAACCATTCATCTCCTCTGCCACTGTGAAGACCCTGCCTTCACCCATCTATTACTTCTGCTACTCTGTACAGGTCGTCATTGCTAGTATCCACTTGGCATTCTTGCTACTATCATTCGGTGTCGAGCACCCCACGATCAACTAACTGAATTTCACCATAGTCTGCATCCCCGCACTGCTACTGGCTAGAAATCCTGCTATTCCTTATCTGGCTTCCGAATGAACTGAGAACATCCTGGTTCCTACCAACCTATCAATATCTGGATTACCGACTCTCACTGATTACTGACCCAGCACAACCACTAGTCACTCCCAGCGGCATTCGAAGATACTTCCGCCACCTATACTGCTCAATCTATTCTACCATGCTAGCAATACCATTTCCTGGGATCCCCCAATCCCCTTATCTAGACACTAAGATCCTTACCAGGTCCCACCTGTTCTGCTAAAACTCACGGGCCTCACCCACGGGTCTCACCCATCCATACTACTGAGCAACTCTGCTCTCAGTTCTCACCTATACTGCTATCCTCATACGGGCCTCGCCCACGGGTCTCACCCGACTATATCCTAGAGCGGCCTCTTCCAAGGTCTCATCTCTCAATGGCTATACAGGCAACTCTTTACCATTCTCATCCATTCCCCAATCTCGATCCCTATCTGAAAGCTAGGAGATAAGGGCCTCGCCCCGACTCCGCCAATGAAGCTACTACGTAATGCTACGGCTGCCCCGTAGTCTTACATCACTTTCCACTACTAACTGCTGCTGAAGAAAACCGAGGCTCTCCCGCCACTCTTCCATGCTCTATATGCTGCTCCTGCCACTGACTGCTAACACGAAAACATCTCCTGCTATTTGACCTCGAGATCTCCATTCCGACTCACACGAGTCCTACATACGGCCCTTTAACCTGAATCCGAACCACATACCCACCATTACCCTTTACACGCACGCACTGATGGGAAGTTCTCAAACTCCCAACCCTTAACTACTCAATCTGTCAAACGCTAAACTACCTCCTTTCCTTCTCAGAAATCATATACCCGATCTGGATTTGCGTGCCCTTACCCTTATGCACTCGGAGGATTCTCCCCCACTTTGATCCTTCTTATACCTCGATGCTCGATGAAGAGAAATCCCAGTCCTTGCTACCATAATCCATCCGCTGAGGAATCCCAAGCTTACCATAGCTAAGGGTCTAACCTGACCTTTCTAAAACTTATACGGCTCCGAACTAGCGAGACATACCGAGTCTCTCCAAGGCATGCTACAGATACTGCACTCTAAGTAACCTTCTTCGATACAACCCATCCCTTAATTACTAACCAATATCCAAGGTATGCAGATGGCATATAAGTCGATCATAATCAATCCGCTCAAAATAAAATATTCATACAGATAATGATGCAGAACCATAACAATATAATCATGCACAAAATAAAAGAACTGAAAACGGAAGTCGCATACCTGCAACGTCCGGCGCTGTTCGCGTCTCCAAAGTGGCCATCTGAAAAGCCCTGCCTCCAACTGCAGGCGCCTCTGCACGGCCCTGACGGCCGTCTGTAATCTTCAAAGTTGCAGGGGCAGGTGCCATCACCTGTCCTGCTGAAAGCAAACTGGGGCACTGGGCCTTCTTGTGGCCCTGCTGATTGCAGTGAAAACATATCAAGTCTGATCCTTGAGTGATGGTAGCAATACAATCTCTGCTAAAATGACCAGTCCGACCGCACCTGAAACAGCCAGACTCACCACCACTACCACTCCTGCACGCGCCCCCGTGCGTCCTGCCACACCTTCCGCATCGACTGCGGTCCTAATAATCCCGCGATCTCGACTCCGATCCCTTGGGCCTTTTTCCCGAACTTGCGGCTACCTGAACCTCATCTAGCTTCCTCTTCTGGATCTGCTCCAAATCAATTTCCCTCTCCCTGGCCCGAGAAATCATATCCTCCAGAGTCTTACAACCGGACCTACTCACGAACTCCCTGATGTCATCCCTCAGCATCTCGTGATATCGTGCCTTCTTCATCTCCTCATCCGCGACATACTGCGGTACAGGAAGGGCCCTCTCTCTGAACTTGGCGGTGATCTCCGCCATAGTCTCATTAGTCTGCATTAAATCCTGAAACTCCCGGGCCAATTGCTGCACCTCAATAATCGGCAAAAACTCCGCTCTGAACCTAGCTGAGAAATCACTCCTAGTCATCGCGTCCAACGCGGCATCATCACCTAAAGCATGACCAATATCTTCCCACCAATCCCTCGCTCTGTCCTTCAGAAGACAGGAAGCGAGTCTGACCTTGTCCTCCTCAGGACACCGGCTCGTACGAAAAGCATTGGCAACATCAGCCAACCATCTGCTGCTAGCGATGGGGTCCCTAGCCTCATGATAATCTGGTGCCCCGTAAGCCCTGAACTCCCGAAATGTCAAGGTACGCGCTCCCAGCAAGGCCATCATCTCAGTACGGAAGGCTCCCAGCCTCTCATCCAAAATCTCCAATATACCCTCCTTGACCGTGCCAAAGATCACAGGAGTCTGAGCTAGAATACTGCATGTCACCTCGGCTGATATCAACTCTCTCATCTGCTCCTCGAGCTGCTCGGCCCCTAAACCCAAGCCCAATCCCTCTCCGATGCCTGATCCACCCGCTGGTCCCTCTTGCAATGTCACCATACTGAAACATATAACATACCATTATCAGAATACTCCTCACTGCCGCGAGACCAAACATACTTACTACTAGGTTCCCAGTCTTGTCTCGGCCTTTCCCGAATCGAGTACGGATTCTCTACTTTCAGTAGTACGGGCCCATACTACGTTCCACATCTATCTATACTTTCCTCAAGAACAGCTTTGACTCCACCAGGTCCCTTTTCTACTACTATTGCTTCCAGCACTACCTCATCCTAGGCTTACCCTAGGGAAACCTTTGACTCAACTCAAACCAGTCCTCAGCTGCTGAAGGCCTCCTCGCAATGCCAATTAGCCATCACCTAGATACCATCACATGTGACGAGGCTCATATAATCCTTCAAGTAAAAGACTCGTTCCTACAACGGTTGGACTCAAACAAGAGCTGCGCAATAGGACCAATCCAACACTCTGAGATTATTCAACCCTGATCACATGTGACGTGACGTATCCACCTAATGGCTAACTCCCATCACTTAGAATCCCACAATGCACAAAGCAAGCAGCATTCAGACAAGGGAAAATCTAACCATGACATACTCAAGCAATCATATCCACATAGCAAGAATCTGAACTAGCATGCAACACAACTCTTTTTCTCTTTTCAAAGTTCTTTTCTTTCTGAATTCTTTTTACTTTTCTAAAACCATTTTCTTTCTCAAAACTCTTTTTACAAAACTGTCTGTCCATTTTGAAAACTTCCTTACCAATTCCTCAGTTTGAGTTCAGACACACCCGAGAGCATGTCTGAATCCCTCAAACCAAGGCTCTGATACCAACTTGTAACGACCCAAAATTTAAGACCAAAAATTTCTTTTAATAAATCATTACTTAAAGTAAAGTCTTCATTCCAAAACATAATATGAGTATAAGTTTTCAAAACACATGTTCATTATCAGAGTGAACATTCCCAAGTTGTCTAATCTATGGTGTGTGCCATGCGATCACCCCGAGCTCTTCCCTCCGCTACCGGAATTACCTGAAACCAAAACTAAAAACTGTAAGCACGAAGCTTAGTGAGTTCCCCACCCTACCACATACCATGCATAACCACATACTGCACATACTGGGCCACGCCCACTATCTTGGGCCTCGCCCCTACCTCGGCCCCGCCGCTCCAGGCCCCGCCTGGCTTCGAGCCCCGCTCGGATACAGATCTGTTTTACTTAGGCCTCGCCTGTCACAGGGCCTTGCCCGTCAACCAATAATAACACATAAACATTTCACAACACATAACTAACACATACAACTGGTTCTGTCCTAAGGCCTCGCCTATCCTGGGCCTCGCCCATGTCCTGCTACTGATGAGTCATGGGACCCCGTCCACGCTCCTAATGGTAGTGAGGTACGGGCCTAGCCCACTCTCACTCCTGTTCTAGTTTGGGCCTCACCCCTATTCTGCTACTAATGAGATATGGAACCCCATCCACACTCTGCTATTGGTGAGATACGGGACCTCACCCACACTCACCTCCCTACCAGGCACATACATGTATCACACAGAGAACAAGTATAACTATCATATAAACAATTCCTTGGGCACCCGCCTGTTATTACAGGACCTCGTCCTGAAAATAATACTAGCATATTGTGCCTAGGGCTAACCCTCGGGTCTTCTACTCGTAACTACATGGGCTGGCATTGTGGCCTTAGACCCATTCACACAAAAGGGAAACTCACCTGCACCGGCTAAACTTGCTGATGATCTCACTAGTTGTTACCCGACAACTCACGAAACTCCTGCTCCCCTTGCTCCCCGAACTTCAATACTTCAGAAAGGTTCCACAAACTCCAGATCTGAAGCAAATCCTTTAAGCTTCACTGCTTCCCCTCCTTCTTCTTCCTTCAAGTCACCCAAAAATGGCTTGGAAGCTTGAATGCACAACAATGGAGGCTTAGGCTTCGTTTTCTGAACAAGGGAGGCTCTAAGGAACCCTAATGGAGAGAATAAGAAGCTTAAATAGAGCCCAAAGTCCCGGATTTAGGGTTTTCCTCGCACAGACAGACTCGCCGAGTCCACTTGGCCGACTTGTCGAGTTGGCCACTTACACCTTGACTCGGATCTCGCTCAGACTCGCCGAGTCCATCCTTGGACTCGCCGAGTCGACCCTTAAAATTAGGGCTTTTCTTTCCCTTCTTGGCCTTTAAAACTTTGGGTGTTACAATAAGCATCCGGGTGTAAGAATCCTTGTCGATCACGATTACCTCTAGTTCACGACGTGAGTTTTAAATTCTCACGACGTGAACGGTAAATTTGAAGAGAATATAAATATCTTTGCCCATTACGATTCGGGAGACTTTTGGCTAACCTAGAAGGGTTCCTGGTGACGAATTTCAGAGGAAAGGAAGATCAGGAAGCTGGTTTTAACACCAAGGAAGAAGAAATTCATAATTTGGTTTTTAGATTGGTACACTTAAACATGACTTTGATTACAGTTTTTGTTTGTTTAGCTGTTAGGATGTCCAGCTAAATCTAGTTGCTTCTGTTAGCTATATGAAGCTGGAACTCATGGTTTTAATGCATTGGATTTGACTTTACTTGTTGGTGATATGCTTGTGTTAATTGATTTTACCTAGCATGCTTTAATTAATTATTTGATTGCTTAAAATTCTTGTTCTGTGTAGTTAGTGAACATAAATCTGCATGAATTTGAATACCTAATAATATAGTCAACACTAGTTTATTAGAGCTAAGATCAAACCAATCTTAGATAAGTAATTGAATCATTGAATTAAGTTGTGTTAGAGAATTCATATTATGACTGTAATTGTGTTTTGATAATCAATCTTCATGGCTCCAATCTTGTAACACAGTAAAATTCAAAACAAATTTTCACATTTTTAAACACGTTTTACCAAACACATTTAACAACAAAATCCCATTGTATCATAACTTTGGTTCACAAAATATTTCCCAAGATCAAAATACATAAAAATCCATGCATGTGTACGAATCATGCCGGCGCCTTCCCGCGATAATCACTGGTACCTAAAACACATAACACATAACATTGTAAGCGTAAAGATTAGTGAGTTCTTCAAAATACCATACATAACACATATTAGCCACTCGAGGCTATAACTTTGTGGGCCTGTGGGCCCTAACTCTGTGGACCCTCTAGTCTTAACTCTGTGAACCTTTCGGTTCCAACTCTGATATACTCTGATATAAATCACATAGAAACAATGCAGTACAACACATCACATAATAGCATACGATAACTCTAGCACATAACTCTAATTACCACTGTAGGTAAAGTATAGTGAGAAGACTCACCTCAGATGTCCCGGTAAATCACTGACTCGGTAGAAATACAATCTAGCCTCCGCCTAAACACATAAATTAATACTCTCATAAATATAACTCTCAGAACTAGACTCCACTCTCTATAGGCACCCTCAGAAGGGTAAAAGACCATTTTACCCCTCCTTTGGCTCAAAGGCCCTCATTGTTGACCAACCCCTAAAAGTCAACCAAAGTCAACGGTCAACTTTAACCCGACTCGGCGAGTGCACTTGGGCAACTCGGCGAGTCCACCTATGTCCACTTAACTCTTTAGTCCCATTTAACACGTCGAGTCCCTCCTTTTACTCGACGAGTCCCTAGGTAAGAATCGCGGGGCCACCCCGACTCAACTCGCCGAGTCTCAAGAACAACTCGGCGAGTACATGCCATGCACAAACTCCATTGGCCTCCTGAGGTCATATCTGTTCCTCTAATCCGTTTAATGTCTTGAATCTAACGGGTGGCTAAAGGCTTGACGATGTCGTCGCCATGATAAGGGGATATGTTGCGTTCTTGGTCTAAGGCGCCAGTCGAAAATAAATAAAATTTTATTACATTGAAATAGTGAAAATTACGAACGAAATTGTGTAGTATTGGTGGTTAGATTGAAGATCTAGGGTTGTAATATGTGGTGGATGGTCGGATGCGAGGTCGAGTGGCGGAGAGGCGGCGCATAGAGATGACAAGCGGCAGGGTAAAATTAAAAACGAGAATTTGGTATTTATATTGAGGGTGGGCCGGTGGTGGTCGAATTTCTAACGAGGGAAATCAAAATTTCGTTTGAAAATAGGAGGGATATTGAAATTCTATGTAAGTATGATGTTTTTTATTCTTCGATGTATGCAATACTATGAATAGAAGCAAGTAACATAGTATATAGGTTACAAACGTTTTTGGGCTTTTAAAGATACATAGA
The DNA here is from genome assembly GCF_052625555.1 of Lactuca saligna. Taxonomy (NCBI): domain Eukaryota; kingdom Viridiplantae; phylum Streptophyta; class Magnoliopsida; order Asterales; family Asteraceae; genus Lactuca; species Lactuca saligna. The sequence continues at coordinate 86,758,005 of NC_136425.1, forward strand.
CCATTTTGTTTATTAAACTAAAATATGATATTATTAGAAGCGGCTTTCATTATGTTTTAAACAATAATCCTAGTATTTATTTCTATTCTTTCAAAAAATTAGATTATAATAAACATGATTTACCTTTAACCACACATAAAAAGAATCTAACCGTGACTGTAACATAGTTATATTTATACATTTTTTTCTTTTAGCATGAAAAATATTCATTTTTAGATATATATAATAAATTAAATATGACCATAAAATACTTATAGTTGTTTGTTTTGTTGCTCTTAATCAGTGTGTAATAAACGTTATCGTATAGACACCAAAAATTAATGTGGCCATATATTACATTTTAGCTACATTACATTTAAATGTCAATATCTCCTCCAAGATACGACCACATAAACATTTGCTTCATGTGACCATATACTAATCTATCGTCTTTTATAGAAATAATCACAAATTTTTTGCGTATATCTAACAAACCTAGGGAGGATGGTCACATTTGGCCACATTGTTCCATTGTGGCTAATAATTGTCACATTTATTATGTTTAAATGTATCTAATGGTATCAAATATATTGCTAATTAATGGTCACCAAATACAACTTAAAATGTCGCATCGGAATGCACCACAATTGATCAAAAAAACGGGATGTGACTAACCCCTACCAAACTATTTATAAGATTTTGGTGGTTCTTGCTTTACCTAAAATGCAATGTGGTTGCTACTAAAGTCTGGACTCACAATTTAAGAAAGGCTTCAATTATAACTATTAGAGGTGAGAATCGGTTTCAGTTTATGGGTTTTTTTGGTTTCCTTGAATCGTTTTCCTCGGTGTGAGTCGTGAATTCGTGAGGATTATGAGTCGTAAATACTGAATACTGAAAACCATAAAACGGTCTAAGGTCTAAAATGTATTTTACTTTATATTGGTTATTTAATATTTTATTTAATTTATAAAATATAAAAATAATTTTTAATTAAGTAATTAGTTAGTGTAATTCGAAATTTCGGTTTTCAGGGTTTAAACTTTACTTGAGAAACCTTCAAACACTTAAAATTGCATACTAGAAAATTCTATTGTATAATATTTATTGTTTTTATATTATAGTATAATAACTATGATCTATGATCTTGTAGCAAATTCTGTAGCGACATAGCTACGGATTTTGACTCCATAACAAATGTCGTAGCAAGCTAGCTACGACCTTAGTAGCGGTAGCAAATTTTGTAGCAAAATAGCTACAGATTTTGATTCCGTAACAATTTTTGTAACAAAGTAACTACAAACTTTAATCTGTAGCAACAGTTGTAGCAAAATACCTACACCTTATAATTCTGTAGAAAATTTCATAACATGATAACTATGGACACCAATTGCGTAGAAAAATTTTGTAGTTTTTCAAATATTAGCTATGAAATGCAATTCTATAGCTAATTACGTAGCAAATACAACTACGTCTAACTAGTTTGTAGTATATTCCATAGTAGAATAGCTATGGTTTTTAATTCTGTAGCAAAATTCTGTAGTTATTCAAATATTACCTACGGAGTGTAATTCTATAGCACGTTCCATAGCAAAATAGCTACGACAAGCCATTCCGTAGCATAATCTGTAGCAGAATAACTACGGATTTTACTTTCGTAGCAAATTTCCGTAGTTATTTCAACTTTTTCTTGTAGTGTCCATAGATCTGGCCTTCCCAAGCATAATAATCATGTAAAGTCCAAACCTTGACACCCATATATCATCTAGATGGTTTCATTTGGTGATTTAGCCCCAAAAATGAAATTCTAAGCTCATGCCCCCTAAGATAGTTCATAAAGCTCCAAGGGTTAAGGTCTCTGGACCTCTTTGAGTCCAGATCCAAAGCATAAACTCGATAAGGGACCAATTGCTCCACATAATCATCCTCAAAAGAGGTTAGAAAACCCTAACTCTAAGAATTAGTACCAAAACTGAAGAAGGTCCGAATAAATACCTCAATTTGAAGTCTCTGGACTCTGAAACCACTAGAATCACACCTCCTTCAGTCTCCTCTTGCTCTTGATCACCTTCTTCTTGCTAAACCAAAGATAGAAAGATCAAATATGGCTTCTCCTTCCTCCCAAATGATCTAGCTCACTTAGGGTGCTCTCAAGGGACTGGTAGCTGCAATGGGAGGCTAAGAGTGCCCTTAAATAGGCTCCAACCCCGGAGGATTAGGGTTTCATTAAATAGTGTGGACTCGCTGAGTCCACTCATGGACTCGCCGAGTTGCTTCACAAAATCCAATAAAATATTAGAATAATATACCTGGGAATCCGGATGTTACAAATCTTATCTAATAATTGATTTTGTGTTAAATATTGTGTGACCATACATAGATTTACATGAATTGATTAATAATTAGTAGATTTAGAACTAAATTGCTAATACTCATTTAATTGGCAACCAACAGTAATAGTCAAAGCTAATGTATAACCATTGAGTGAAAGCGGATGCGAACTAATAGAAGTGTTTGTTTATTGATTGAGTTTTTGTTAAAGAATTAAGTTCATCTAAACTTGAAAAATTAGATAAAACCCTTTCCTTTGTTGGTAATTAGGTTAGTTTAGTAGTAAATAAATTAATTAGTCAACACCGCTCCCTGTGATCGACACCCAACTTACCAAACTATTCTATAATTCGACTAGGTACACTGCCTAGGTGCATTTTAGTTAGTTAAGTTAGTTAGGTTATAAATTATAAAATTAGTGGGTACTTTCACGCGCATCAAGTTTTTGGCGCCGTTGCCGGGGAACGGCTTAGTTAATTATTAGTTTATTTGCTTTAAATTAATCGATCCTTTTTGTAGTGTAAAACCTGCAAGAAGTTACTTTTCTGTTTTATTTTTTTATTATTCTCTGCAGTACAGGATTCACGACGTGAACTTTTTAGATTCACGACGTGAATTCTAATGTCCTTAGTTTTGTTTATTTCATTTCGTTTTTATTAGTTCAGTTTTATGTTTTATTTTTGTTTTTTCTTTTTACAGGAGTTCATGACCAAAGGCTCTAACACCCCTTTAGTGATACCACTTGAAGATCCCGAGTTTGCAATTCACAAAAAGAAGGACAAGAGCGTGAAAGAAGATCAAACACCAAAGAAGTCACCTTTACAAGAATTCAAATCAGTGTTCTCAAAGAAATCGGGGAAGAAAACGGGGGAGTCAAGTTCATCTTTAAAGAACAAGAGAAATCTTGAACACTTGGATCAAATATCTGTCCAAACCGAATCTGAATACGATACCGATCCTGAATTTGAAGAACATACAAGTGAACCCGAGAACGAGCTAAGGAAAGAGATGGAAAATATTGAAGAAATGTCCATGGGATCTTATAGAAAGAGAATTCGAGATGATGTTGGTCCAGGATTAGTACAACCTGCAATCCCTACCACTGCCACATTCGACTGAAGGGACATATCCTTTCCGCACTAAAGGATATCCCATTCTATAGAAATGACCATGAGGATGCGTTCAAGCAGTTAGATTTAGTGAACGACATTGCTGATTACTTCAATGTCCCAAATGTTAACAGAGACAACGACTTGCTAAGGATGCTTCCCGTTACCTTTAAAAGAGTTGCAAAGGATTGGTTAAAAGCACTTCCACCTGGTACGATAACTACTTGGGCTCAAATGCGTGAGCAGTTTCTAGATTAATTCTGTCCACCATCCAAGATTGCTAAACTCAAAAAGGCAATAGCCAATTTTGAGCAAAACCCGGGGGAGTCATTTTACGGAGCTTGGGAATGTTACAAAGGATTGTTAAGGAATTGTCCTCAACATGACCTTAACATTCAACAAGATGTGTCCATATTCTATGACGGGGTCAATGTGATGACAAGACAACTCCTTGATTCTCAAGACCACTTACAAAGATAAATATGGGCAAAGTCAAGGAATTAGTTGAAGAATTTGCAAAACACTCTCGTGAATATCATAGTCCAAGGAATGAAGGCATCAAAGGAGTTGGGGGTGCACAAACTGAAGATATGGTTGTTGTGATGGCAATGCTTAACACTATGGAGAGGAGATTGACACAAATGGACCAATCAATTCATGCAATTAGAGTTAGTTGCGAGAGATGTAGTGGCCCACATTTGACAAAAGATTGCAACTTGGATGAATATGGAAACAAGAAAGGTCAAGTTTGCTATTCGAGTAGGGACAAGTATGATGAAGACTTGAGGAAACCAAAGAAACAGTGGCTGCCCTATGATTAATACAAGAAGAAAACGGAAGTAAAATATAGACAAACTGGAAGAGGCTTCTACCAAAAAGAACAACCACCAACTGAGAAGAAATCAGAATTAGAGACCATGTTAATGAAATTTATGGAAGATTCAGAAAAAAGACATGATGCTACTGACGCTGCAATGGAAGAACAAAGAACAATAATGAAAAATCATCAATCAATGATGATAGATCAGCAAGCATTAATAAAAAATCAGCAAGCCTCCATCAATAACCTTGAAGTACAACTTGGTCAACTTACCACTTTGGTTAATGAGAAGATGTTCCTGAAAAGAAGACACAATCTCATGTAATGGCCATAGATACTGAAGAAGAGGCCATCTCTGAGTTCCTAGAAGCATTATAAGTAGAGCCAAGACAGCCCGAATCAGAGCTGAAGAAATTAAAGATCGACAGTCGAAATTATGCTGAATTACAGAAATCACGTCGTGAACCGTCTCTGTTCACATCGTGGGACCGATCTGAACTGAATAATTTAGAAAATGTTCCGGTATGTCGTCCGCCTGTACCGTTTCCTTTCCGAGCTAATCTTAGTCCACTGGAAAGAGAGCATTTGGAGTTTATTAAGCACATGAGGGGTATCCCGATTAATACTCCTTTTATCAAGACGTTATCCAAAATTCCCGAATATGAAATTTTTTTAAAAGACTTGTTAGACACTTGTCAGCAACTAAAAAAGAATTCTAAGGTGATTCTAAGTGAATAAAGCTCAAAAGTTGTATTGGGAGAGATACCTAAGAAGATGGGGGATCCTGGATGACTCACTCTTCCATGTGAGTTTGGGAATAACATGAAGGTTTATGCTTTAGCCGATTCTGGGGCTAGCATAAATTTGATGCCTTACTCGCTCTATGAAAAATTAAATATTCAGAAGTTCAAGGCTACAAAAATGACTATTCACATGGCGAACCGTTCAGTGACACAGCCCAGGGAATCTGTGGAAGATATTCTCGTAAAAATTGGGAAATTCGTTTTTCCAATAGACTTTGTGGTTTTGGATATGAAAGAGGATCCCAATGTACCAATTATTCTTGGTCACCCGTTACTTAACACTGCTGTAGATCTTGTTGATATACGCGAGTCTAAGCTCACCGTGAGGGTTGGTAATGAAAAGGAAATTTTTGAGATAAAAGATGGCTTTCAAGGGAATCATGCTCAAGAAGAGGTTTTCAACAATGATGAAGAGAATGAACTTGAAGAATTAGAGAAGCTCATGGAAGAAGAAATCAAAATAATTCAACAAGTTAAAAGAACAAAACCAAGAGCATCTGTTCCAATTTTAGTTGAAGTCATTGCCTACACGAATCCAACTTCTTGGGTGAGCAAGGATGATGATGAGAAGATGAGTGATGAAGAGGAGGTTACTTCAAAAGTAACAAATCCAGTGGTGAAAGAAGAGAAGGATGCTATGGAGTGTAAGGTAGAGACTAAAGGGACAAAACGCAAGCTTGATGGAGACGATGTAAAAGCTAAAAAGGAAAATTCGAAAAAGGCGTACAAAAGACGAGTTCAAGCTTACAAAAAGGCGTTTCAAGGAACAAAAGATCCTAGCTGTGGACTCTTCAGATGATTCAACGTAGGAGGCACGGAGTCCGGCTTACGACTCCTTCAAAAAGAAGCACTTCTCGGGAAGCAACCCGAGCTCGGTTTGAATTTTCTTTTCCTTTATGCATTTAGTTTAGTTTTTTCATTTTTATACATTCAATCATCTAATCATCCAGATTAAGTGGAAAAATTTAAGTGTGAGGTTCCTAAAATAAGTATCAATTAAAAAGAATTGTCAATTAGGCTTGTTTTTTTTTTCAGACATAACTCACGAGGTGAGTTCGATACTATTCACCTCGTGAGCCCATAAAACATACGGGGTTGGACATTTTAAACAAATGAATATGTTAACCCATTATTGTGTAATTAAATGGCCCAACCACGTTAGCCCACAACAACTCACAACGTGAGTTTGTAAGTACTCACGACTTGAATCCAGAAAGACACGGGACCACAGCTTAAACAATTCATAACCCTTTGACCAAACCACTTTCCTACCCTCACGAAGTGAAGATGGTCCCCTGGTCCCCCCCCCCCCCCCCAATCTGATTTTGGCCTTACTCAAACACAATTTACTCTTGTGCTTACGTAATCTCTCCTTTAAGGTAAACATGTTGCATTTCTTTTGGTTGATTTTCACGAGTTTGTTGATTTAGGGGCTAGGGTTTTTCATATGTGTCAATGTCGGAATTTAGCCCAAATTGTGTTATTAATCCATCATATGTTACTTGATTGTGTTTAAAAATGGTTTATGAGTAAAACCTAACAACAAAATTAAGTCCCGACTTCTGATTTTTGAGACCATTTCTCGCTGAGAATAGCGAACTCACGAGGTGAGTTTCATAGGACTCACGACGTGATTCCGGTGCATCAACAAAACTGTTCTTTGATTATCTAAAATATTGGATATTTTGTTTTGTGTTTGTCGCTTGTTTATTATTGTAGTAAAATGGCACCTAGACGCGGGTTAGTGACAACCAAGGCGGGATTGCTAATTTGCAACCGTTTTACGTATTCCCGACAAATATATCTAGGGACATGCTCACCCAATACAACACTAGATTGGGAGGGTTACACAACAGAGAGTTTGCTACTGCCCCAATAGTTAATTGGAAAAGGCTTCGGGAGGTTGCACTAGTTGAAAGATAAAACCCGTTTCTTACCAAAACTTTTGTGGGAAACGAGTATTCGTTTACATGCAAAGGATGGAGTAACTTGTTCACCATCCAAGAAAGAGTCTACAAGGAATTGTGTGTTGAGTTCTTTTCCACCGTGGCGTTTTCACGAGAATTTCCAAGACCCTACTTTCCCTCAAGCATTGGTCTTTTGTTTGGGTGGGGAATATAGGGAGTGCAGCTTAGTTGAATTTTCATGGAGGATGGGTTTATACGAGGCCGACGAGACCATGACCCCCGAGTTTTCTATGTTCTTACGGGAAGCTACCCATACTTATTCTGGGAAAATGTCGGGATATGAATTTTGGAGCCATATCGCTTTTGGTTTTTTCAACTCCGGTGTATCACCAGAAAGCAACATCAAATCACCCATTCACCGTTTGTTGCGCAGGCTGATCACATTCTCCATCCACCATAAAAAATTTGGAGATAAGGTCACCAAGATTAATTTATTTTTCTTGTGGTCTATTTTACAACCAGGGTTTTGTTGCAATCTTCCCTACTTCTTGGCTCATTACTTGGCAGAATATGCAGTGAGTTCCCGACCCAGGAGCCCAATCTGTGTTGACCATTTTGTCACCCGCTTAGCCAAGTCTTATGGCGTGCTTGTCCCCGCGGTTACACGGACACTTATGTGTAAACAAGGGAACGAATTTTCTATGGGATATCTTGAGACCATACGAGTTGTGGTCAATTATGGGACGCATTATGGGATACCTCACAATGATAGCAAGGGTGAGGACAAATCGACCAAAGAGCCCGAGCAACAACCAAGGCCTCGAAGAAGGAATGTGAAAACCTGGGGGGGGAGATGGTACGATCCCAACCATATGAGGGTGGAATACCCACCGACTTGTTCCAAAGTCGGGTGGGTTCTTACTTGGATAATTTACGCGGTGGGGTGACTTATAACACCCAAATGATTGAAGTCATGTTCTCTCATATGAATGTGGTGAGACCTTCCACCATGCCACCTCAATGCCCTTATATTCCTATGTGGGAAGAATTGTGGATGCTAAGAGACGACGGAGCGGGCACTAGCGGGGTGAACGAGGATGATGAGGATGATTGATCGTTTATTTTAGTTTTATTATTTTAATTTTGTTTGGTTTTTTTTTATTTTATTTTTATTTTTTAGCATTTCTAGGAACGCATACAAAGGATGTCAAGATATGAGTGCGTATGTGTTTAGCCGGGAGTGTTTAAAGTCGAGAGTCGAGACCCATAATTTAAATTAAGTGTGGGGTAAGTCATGCAAGAAGAAACTTAGAGAGAGGAGTCGAAATTAATAGGGTTAGCAGAGTCTTAATCCATTAAGACATGGAGTTGAATATAATAATTAAAAGAAAGGTTAGAAGAAATATATTACTAGGATTCCAATTTTCACATCGTGACTCTTTCTTTATTCACCTCGTGAGTCAGTATACGGTGACTTTCCAGAACCCGCTCCACATCAAATTCACGTTGAGAATTTTACTAAACTCGCGTTGTGACTTTGTAATTTTCACAAAAGGAATCTTATTTTTTTTCATATTCATTATGTGGTTCACCACTATTCTTTTGGGGATTATTATGAAGATAATCATGGCTCATCTTCTCTACCATGTAATGTGGCGTATGCTTTCCCACATTGTTTTGTCAATGTTGAACATTTTTTTGCACCACATTTGTTGAAGATTGAAGACTCGATTCCATATTTTTCCGGTACATGACTTATCTCTCGTGTTCAAGATCCAAGTTTCTATTTCTCAAAGTCAGTATTCAAGATGCACATTCTATCCGCACTTTTGGAGATGATTACACCACTATCCCAAGGGAGTCTGTTCTTTTTTCTCCTTTTTCTTAATTTTATAATTATTTTATGCATACAATGAGGGCATTGTATGTAATAAGTGTGGGGTAAGGGGTAGAAAAAAGTAAATTGCTAGATAATTTGGTAAAATTTTGAAATTTCTAATAATTAAATCTAATAATAATAATTTGAGTTGTAGTTGCTAGTGTTATATGGGATGATCCGATAAGAGCTCAAATATTTAGTTAAGCCAATACATGTTATAGTGCATTTGTGGCCTCCCTTATTTTAGTGAAACCATGGAACAAAAACATGACCCTGCTTAATTTGAGGAATGCGAAATGTTTAGCAGCCTAAACCTGAAATGTATCCTGGAAAGATATATCTTAACCAATAAAGGTTGAAGTTAAGCGCCCCTGCTTAAGCATGTAGGTTTTTGAGTGAAAAAAAGTGAGTTATACATGTAAAAAAAAATAAAGAGAAATTACCAAAAGTAAAGAAATAGAAGAATTTTGGAGCATAAAAGTATCAAGTTTGAAGAACAAAAAGATCAAAATTCTCAAAGTTGAAAGTTGAAGATGCCAAAAATCATGAAGAAAGTAAATTCAATGAAGTTTAAGGTTAAACATCAAACAAAAAAAGAATTCAAGAGCTCAAAGTTGTGGTATCTACTAAAAAGTTGTAATTCTCTAGTTTATGTATGCTTGGGTAGCTTTACAAAAATATCTTGAGGTTAGAAAGCTTTCTGAGGATGGATTCAGAGGGTTACATAAAATGAGCATTGTTCGAAAGAAGTGGGTAATTGTTTATGAAGATTGTGAGTATTTAAAGTATGGGGGTCATTTAGGAAAAAAAATTAGACAAAAATGCATGCGTTGAGGTCTTGGCATAATGGTTGAGCTGGAATTGGATTGTTCTATGTAATGCTAGTGATGAAGGTTTAAGTTTAAATGAGTAGATTTGCTTGACGGCAAGCAAAGCCTAAGTGTGGGGTATTTTGATATTGTCATATTTATACATATTTTTAGGCAATATTTAAGTACATTTTTATATATATTTTGGTCATTTGTATAGAATAATGGTACTTATAAGTGTAAATTATATTTTGCAGCAAAAAAGAAGACATTTTGAAGAAAATGGACTAAAAGCGTTAAAGAATGGAACTTTGGAGGTTGAAGGCTTGAAAGAAAAGAAAAACACCCAAAAAAGATGTACTCACGACGTGAACATGTGATGGTTAACGACGTGAGTAGAAAGAGTTAGAAGATAAGCATCCGGGTGAAGGAATCTTTGTCGATCACAATTACCTCGAGTTCACGGCGTGAGTTTTAAATTCTCACGACGTGAACGGTAAATTTGAAGAGAATATAAATATCTTTGCCCATTACGATTTGGGAGACTTTTGGCTAACCTAGAAGGGTTCCTCGTGACGAATTTCAGAGGAAAAGAAGATCTGGAAGCTGGTTTTAACACCAAGGAAGAAGAAATTCATAATTTGGTTTTTAGATTGGTACACTTAAATATGACTTTGATTACAGTTTTTGTTTGTTTAGCTCTTAGGATATCCTGCTAAATCTTGTTGCTTTTGTTAGCTAGATGAAGCTGGAACTCATGGTTTTAATGCACTAGATTTGATTTTACTTGTTGGTGATAAGCTTGTGTTGATTGATTTTACCTAGCATGCTTTAATTAATTATTTGATTTCTTAAAATTCTTGTTCGGTATAGTTAGTGAACACAAATCTGCATGAATTTAAATACCTAATAATATAGTCAACACTAGTTTATTAGAGTTAAGATCAAACCAATCTTAGATGAGTAATTGAATCATTGAATTAAGTTGTGCTAGTGAATTCATATTATGACTGTAATTGTGTTTTGATTAATCAATCTTCATGACTCCAATCATATCTAATAATTGATTATGTGTTAACTATTGAGTTACCATACATAGATTTACATGAATTAATTAATAATTAGTAGATTTAGAACTAAATTGCTAATACTCATTTAATTGGTAACCAACAGTAATAGTCAAAGCTAATGTATAAAATTTGAGTGAAAGCGGATTTGAACTAACAAAAGTGTTTGTTTATTGATTGAGTTTTTGTTAAAGAATTAAGTTCATCTAAACTTGCAAAATTAGATAAAACCCTTTCCATTGTTAGTAATTAGGTTAGTTTAGTAGTAAATAAATTAATTAGTCAACACCGTTCCTTGTGATCGACACCCAACTTACTAAACTATTCTATAATTCGACTAGGTACACTGCCTAGGTGCATTTTAGTTAGTTAAGTTAGTTAGGTTATAAATTATAAAATTAGTGGGTACTTTCATGCACATCAGTGAATTAAACAATTTGCAGATCATTTGTGCAAAGAGCTCGGTGGGATTGTACATGTGCATCGAAGATGTTCATTTCCGTGGTTTTGTAAATTTAACTCTCATTATGTATGGTTTCAATCAATCAAATTTTACTCAATGTTTTTTGAGCAAAGGTTTAAGTGGTTATTATACTACTAAAATCAAAAATCTCTTTGTAATTTTTGGGACGTTACAATCAAATTAATCGGGATGTCCCACCACTTCAAAAAAAAGTGAAAAGTCAGATCTATAGCCATCTAGAACAAGAAAAATAGGTGGGCTTTTAACTCCAAACCAAAATCACAGACCGAACATAAAATCGAAGGAATGTCAAAACCCCTTTTAGAGAAATTAGCATTGGTAGGAAGTCTATCTATCGTTAACCACCAACCAAACACATTTATCTTTAAGGGGGCCAAATGAACCCATCTGGTAACTGTAGAACACAAACCCAAAAAAGCTTCACCAATGTAGAAGCGAGTCGCAGCCACCAAGAAATCACCAGAATTATCCAAATTCCAAACCCTACTATCAAAAATTAGATATAAAAAAACCAACATAAGAAGGAGTCAGAGTTTATCCCATTACTCAAGCTCAAAACCTCCTCTAATATGCCTACGAAACAAAGAAAAAAAATTACCTTGATTTAACTTATGTTTGATCGAGTTGTTAGGATCATTTTTAAGAACATCAAGCCTTGGAAAAGTGTCCTTCAGCTTCTTATCACCTAGCCACAGGTCATACCAAAATGAAGTGTGTTCACCGTTAACCACCTTCTTCCTAGAAAAGAAATTAAATTAGTGCCTTTATTACAAAGTTGTGAGGTACTCTTAACCATATATATATTGATGTAGAGCATCTACTAGAAACCTTCATATCCAAAAAAACCGTACAGACCGTGAATAACTCTAATAACTCAAGACTATAAATCATCAATCTTATGTCGAAACCTCTAAATTCATTTGAATAGCATGGCCATGTTTAGGGTAAAAAGTTGCTAACACCCAAGCGTCCATGGTTCTTTTGAGCCAATACTTTCTCCCAGCAAACCCAAGACATTTTCTTCTTCCATATTAACACCTCAGAAGAACTTGCTACATAAAGGCTCTAATTTCTTCAACACATCCAAAGGAACTTTGTATAAAGACAAAGAACATAAGGATGGATCCTAAAACCGATTTTAAAAAGGTCAAACAACCAACCACCCACCGATAACATCTTGAGCCTCTAACAAGAGAATTATCCACTAACTTCTAGACATCATGGTTCCAAGACTACATTTGTGACGTATGTCCACTAACTATAACACCTAGATAAGTAAATGGCTCCTTACAAGCAACACATCTATAGAATAAGCAATGATGTCGACTTCCAAAAAAAGAACTCAAACCCCAATAGTTTTTTTTTTCTGTAAGTTGATCGAGAGACCAAACTCCATATGAAAACATCTTAGAATATACACAATGTTTACAAAATTGGAGGTCTTCCATCCACCTATGAAGACATCGTCGTACATAAAAAAGGCGAGAAAGATATATTGGATCAATGGTGTTAAGAGAGATACCCTTAAAGTAGCCTACTTGCATAGCTCTCTTAAAATAATTATTTAGGACATTCATCGCTATAATGAAAAGAAAAGGTGATAAAAGGCCACCTTGACAAAAACCTCTATAAAAGTTGAACTCATCAATGGGACTCCCATTCACCAACACTAAGCCTATCAGCCCATGGAAGAAGTCAAGCACCCCTGAATCCAATTATGTTATCTTGCCCAAAATCCAAATATGTCCAAAAAATATCAATGCACTGAATCGTAGGCTTTTTCAAAGTATACTATAAAAATCATCACTTTTTTCTTACGATCCCTACACCAAGAAAATATTTCATTTAAGGTGAAAGGGTCATCCAATATTTGTTTGCCTTTAAAAAAAGCATTTTCCTCCATAGTTACAAGATCACCAACCACCAAGCTCAATTTATTTGCTATAATTTTCCCATTAATCTTATATTGATAGCCAGTAAGACTAATTGGCAAAAAAATCCTTGATAAATTTCGCATCTTCCAAATTAAGAATAAAGAAAGTGAAAAAATGGTTACACCCTTTGGGGAAAGTACTAGACCTGAAAAACTCAAGAACAATGTTAACTATATCATATATTATCAATGACCAAAAACCTACAAATATAATTAAAGGTGAACCTATCTGGATCAAAGGATTTATCAACATCACAATCTCATGATGCACGTTTGATTTCCCTTGGAGTAATAACATCCCCGAGACCTTCCCATAAAACATAAAAGTTGATTAAAAACTATTTAATAAAAACAAACCATGTATTTAACATAAATATTTTTATGCATAAAAGAAATAATAAATGATCATGATATTTAAATCATGTTAAATAATAATACTTAATTAGCAAAAGTTAGTCAATAACATATGAGAAATTTGTTAATTTTAAAGTAATATAAATCATTCTCTATTAGAAGTTATTTTTTGAAAGATGAATTTTATAAACTTGCATATTGTTATGAAGAAATAAAGACAATTACGAGATAGACATAATCGAATTTTGTAACAATCTGTATCGACTAACTTTAAATTTTTGGTTTCTATACACATACAAAATAGATGAATATGCTTTAAACCTATAAATATATATATATATATATATATATATATATATATATATATATATATATATATATAAACTCCGCAGTTTTTTAGAATTTAACACCACTAACATTTTGGTACTCTCAAATGTTCAACCAAGTCTTCTCCAATATATCATCCAAAGTTACACACTTGTGAGTAGAAGCAAACAAGTCAACCCATGAGATTACGTCCTGAACTCTTTCAGAATTAGGAATCACAATGTTAGCCAACGCGTAGTAACCATTTGATCCACATGAGTTTTGCTATGGTGTAAGTCAGGGAATGATTTTCAGCTTCGGTGCTTGAGAGAACCAAAACCTTTTTTTTATAGGTCCAACTTATCAAATTTGATCCATGAAAGACAGCAAATTCGTACTGAGATCGACTATCATCTTTATGTGAGTTCCAATCAACATCAAAGTAAGCATAAAGGGATTTGGCAGAGGTGGGCTTGAAATGAAGAAAATAATCAATTTTCCCATTTAGATACCGAAGGATACATTTTACAGCTTGTCAGTAATTAGTGATTATTGAGTGCATGAATTGACACACCCGATTAAACAAGTAGGTGATATCTGGTCGGTGATGGTGGCATATTGTAGAGATCTAATAATTTCACTGTAAAGAGTGGGATCGTAGAACGCATCACCATCACGTTGAAGACGAGTTTGTGGGTCAGCTGGTGTGGTGATAGGGGTGGTCATGATCATTATACTGCAGTTGAGGATGTCACTAATATATGTTTTTTGTAATATAGTGAGGTCGGTAACATGTTGAGGAATGTGAATGCCAAACAAATAATATAATTCACCAAGGTCCTTGAGGGAGAAGACACAATATAAGTCAGTGATAAAACTTTGGAGATGTTCATCATTTGTTCCTATCACAATAAGATCTTCGACATAGACAAGAACATATATGGTGGAATGTGATGAATGATGAGCAAATAGTGATGTATCAGACTGATAAGCATGAAATCCATGTGAGACCAAGTACTGTTTTAGCTTGGTAAACCAAGCTCTTGGTTCCTATCGAATCCCATAAAGAGCTTTGTGAAGTCGACAAACATGATTGGGTTTTGTAGGATCTTCAAACCCCTTTTGTTGTTTCATATACACTTCTTCGAATACGTCACTATTTAAAAAGGAATTGTTTATGTCAAGCTGTTTGATTCGCCAACCTTGGTAGATAGCAAGAGAAAGAACTAATCGGATTGTGGTTGGTTTGATAACAGGGATAAACATATCAAAAAAATCAACACCCGCTTCTTGGTTGGATCCTTGAGCAACCATCCTTGCTTTATGACGTTCAATTTTGCCATCGGAGTGCCTTTTTATCCTGAAAATCCACGTACAACCAACAATGTTAGTGTTAGTAGGACAAGAAACAAAAGACTAGGTGTTATTTTTCATGAGATCATCATATTCTGCTTTCATTGCATTTTGCCAACAAGTATGCTTAATGGATTAGGTACAGGTTTGGGGTTCAACATCAAAGTTGGGGATAGTAGTGGTCTAAAATATTTTTGGTTTGAGAGAGTTTGTGCGGACATGTCACACCCCAAAACCATGAACGGCGGAAACGTTCTGGGGCGGAGGACGTCATGTACAGTATTACAACAATGAATAGTAGTAAACAAGCAACAACATCATCCATTGCATTAATAATAGAATTTCATACATGTGTGTTCTTTCAAAGTTATAGACACTAAAAATATACATATCAAAATAAAAGATGGGTCTTGAACGAACTTCATCTTCTCAAAAGCCCAACACCTGTACCTGTCTAGTGGTGACCTAAGAATACAAGTTATTTTGAAAGCGAGTATCAGCTTAATGTTGGTGAGATCATAAGTATATTAGTGTTTGTGTTTGTATGAAAGCATTTGTAAGATGTTTGTAAGATGTAATTAATAAGTTTTGTAAAGTTTGTATTTGTTTGAACTATCCTAGAAAACCTTATGTTTCCTACTAAAAGTAGCCTTCTACCAAGGCATCTAGTAACTGTGTGTGTTTCTTGTAAGAGTGTGTATTTTCCCAAATCCGACTACCATTAACCAAAAATATAGTTTTTACATTACCGTGCATCGTGTGAATGTTCACGAAGTGAATATAATAGAAAAAATATTATAGTACTGTAGTGTTGTATTAAGTAACTACTGATGTACTAACTACCTTAAACCAATTGTTATTTAAAGTACCATGTGATCAACATGTACCCTGCTACCGACTCAATAGTAAAACAACGATGTAAGACGCCGTAAGAAATGACATTTGGCACCCGTAGATTTGCAAGACCCACTGTAGCGAGCATCAAGGTGTAGGATAGTCAATCCATTATAGATCTATACGCAAACTCATACGCTCCCCAATTAAGGAGATTTTGGATATAAAAACGGTCATGGCAGGTAGTTCCATGACCCGTTTAATGGCTCACATAACTGAATGTAATGTATATGTAATGTATGTGCTAGTTGTATTGTGTGTTCTTTCTCTGTCTAGCCTGTATGTTTGTTTCTCATCACTATGTATTATGTTTGTTTCTCATCACTATGTATTATGTTTGTTTCTCATCACTATGTATTAAGTTTGTTTCTCATCACTCTGTTCTATGTTTGTTTCTCATCACTGTAAGTTATGACTCATGTAAGAACTGACTCTTTGTATGATTCATTGTTCTGGTATTAGTATTAGTAAAACCCTAAACTACGCCTATTGTAGTTTACTAGTAATATAACTTGTATATATGAACATGGGAGTATACCCATGCTACCCAAGGGTACTGAATGAACTAGAAGAACCTTTATGACTATATATGTACACATGATATATAATTAATATTTAAACGACCTTCGAACGGGTACCCGATATCCCACCAGACCACATCTCAAGCACGAAAAGGAAATAGGGCGGGCAGGCCTTCCTAAGCCTTTTAAACATTGCTTATATAACTATACATACATAGACATGCAATTGATAATATAAAAGTATAAAAGAAGTTTCATAAAAGCATTTGATATGTAAAAGAGTTTTTAAGACAATTTGAAGTAACACAGTTTAGTAAAACAGTTTGAAAGTAAGAGATTCACTTGTCGATAGTTATTAATCACATGTGATTGAGTTTATAACTATCATAACTTTACTTGTATCCCCCCCCCCCTATAAAAGTATTTATAAACATTTGAAAACATTTAAAAGGTTAATTTAGGGGTATGAACTCACCTATAGTGAGTGGATTGGATTGAAGTGTCTATTTACGATGCTAGGTGACAAGTGGAGACTTGTACACACACAACGAGCCTAGTTATCATATAATCAATATATATAACTAATTAGGCACTTAATCTCTAGTAATATAACTTAAGACACTCTAGAACATGGTAACACTTTGATTTAAGTGTTTAAAGATCACAAGGGTTGCATCCAAGTGGTTGTAGGGCAAAGCTAGAGTGTTTGGGGTTTAAGGGTAAATTCCTTTGGAGTTTACGGTTTTCATGACCATTACCCAAGGAGTTTACGTCAGTAAACTCAAGGGTTTACAGTCGTAAACTCTACACTTTATGACCATATGTTGTTTTGAGGTTTTACAAGTCCTTTGAAGCATTTCTACTTAGTGGTTAGGCCTTTGGAAGGGATTAGGGCATTATTACACTCCTTGGAGGAGTGTACGGCCCCAAGGTCATTTTCTTTTGGGTTTACTACCTTAAACCCATATGGAAAGTGGTATTGTCATATTTTCAAGTCCTTAACTCATCAAGGTAATTGTCTAGGTTAGATTTTAGGCATAAGGAACAAATATGAGACATTTATACAACTTTTGAGGTGTTTACGGTTTTGGGAGATCCCCAAACCGTAAACACATATAAATGTGAGGTTTTTGTGCTTTTTTGTGATAAACTCATAAAGGATGGATCTATACAAGTCCCTAAGGCATTGTGAAGCATCTAGGCACCCTAAGGCACCACTTTGGCCCTATTCTTGGTGTTTACGGTTTTGGGAGCCTCCCAAAACCGTGAACACCTTGTTCTTAGTGTTCTTGGGACATTTCTTTGATATTAATATGTATAGCAAGCTTTAAATGACTCTAGGACAAAAGTACTTACTTTGTGAAAGCTTGAAATGAACTAAAAGTCCAAGAACACTAGTGTGTGTTCTTGGTGTTCTCGGTTTTTTGGAAAACTAGTCAAAACACATAAATGGATGGATTAAAGGATGTATAACCACTAGATTTTATGTTATATCAACTAATCAAGTCGAGAAACGCTTATGTTTTCGGGAAATCAGGCGAAAACCGAGATGATACTTGAGAGAGTTTGGAGTTTACTCTTTAGGGTGAAAATGAGAAGTGTGGTAATTTGGGGAGTAAACTCATGCTTAAGCATGATTTTACGTTTTTGGGAAGATTTTTTGGCCCAAACATAAAATTTTGGCTGTGAACTTCTAAGACACGAGGTGTTTGCGGCTTTGAAATTTCAAGACTCGAGACGGACTTCCTTTCCCCCGTTCGCTTAAAGAATAATATTAAAACAATCAAACGAACTTTAAATTTGCTAAAAATAAGTAATAATGTAATTGACTTATAATTTGAAGTGATTGACTTTTAGGGTTTAATCGAATGAAAATTTCGAGTTGTCACAGGACACGAGTGATCATGGTATGTTGACTTTGATCTGTTGGTCGAAAATGGATTGGTATGGGAGTTTGTTTTGCACGGGAACTAATGGTTGATTGGTGATAATATGGAGTGGGTGTATTAGTGTTGGGTGGCATCACATGTTGTGGACTCTCGATGTGGGGGCTGGTGGGTTGAGAGTTGTTGTATTGAGGGTTGACAGGGTGATTACTGGTAGGTGTAGTGGTAAGTGGAGGAGATGAGTTTGAAGGTGGAGCGACCATGGATAATAGTTGGGAAGGTCGTAGATCATAGGCATGTTGAAGAATTGTTTTAGAGGTGTTAGGCGGTGATGAGGTGGAGACGGACTTGATGGGTGTAAAGGCGGTGTAGGGACAGATGTCTTCATTGAAGACAACATGGCGATAGATGTAGATGCGGTTTTTGGGTTGATATAAGCATAAATAACCTTTGTGAGTTTCATTATAACCAAGAAAGATGCATGGTAAGGATCTAAAATCAATTTTATATTTATTGTAGGGCCTTAGAAAGGGGTAGCACAGACAACCAAATGTTTTCAGAAAATCATAATCTAACGTTTTGTTATAAAGTTTTTGGTATGGAGATGCATTACTGAGCACATGGGTGATGGTACGATTGTGTAGATAGGTTGCAGTTTTGAAGGCATGTTCCCAAAACAGCTGGGGAAGAGGTGACTGAGCTAAGAGTGTCAAACCTTTTTCAACAATTATTCAATTTCGACGTTCTACAGCAACATTTTGTTATTGTGTGTTGGGACAAGAAACACGGTGAATGATGCCAAGGGTTTTAACAAAGGATGACACATTTTGAAATTTACCACCCCAATCAGTTTGTAGGCTTTTAATGTCACAGGAGAACTTAGTTTTGATCATGGTATGAAATTCTTGAAACATAGAGAAAACCTGTGGTTTTGGGGTTTATTAATAGATCCATACAAATTTTATGCAAGCATCAATTAAGAGAAGGAAATATATGTTTCTATTCAATGAAAAAACAGGGGAAGGACCCCAAACATCCGAATAAACTAACTCAAAAGGTTTTGTAGAAGCTACATGACTAGAAGAAATATGAAAACGATGACATTTACTCATCTGACATGAATCACAAACAGATGGGAGTTTATTTGATAACAATGGAAGATTAAATGAAGAAACTAAGCATCTTAAAATAGGTTCATTGGGAGGAGCAAGTCATCCATGCCATCCTTGAAGAGAGGACTTAATGCCCATGAAAACTACATGAGGATGCTTGGAGCGATTTATTTGGTTATGGGACAGCCGGTATAGTGCATCACTGACGTCCCCTCGAAGAAGTGTTTGTCCCTGCAAGTTCTTAATATTGCAATGTTTAGAACATAGTTCAACATAGACATTATTATCATCAGTTAATTTAGAAACACTAAGGAGTTTTTTTGTTAATTTAGGTACAATAAGCATGTTTGGCAAATGTATATTAGGCAGAGAAGATGAACCAACATGAGAAATAGACAACTGGTTAATGTTTCCTACTTGTAGTTTGTCATCCCCCTTGTACTCATCTGCAACATTGAGTTTCTGTAGATCACGTGACACATGATTGTAGCCCTGAATCCAAATACCATTTAGGATCAAAGACATCATAGGGGTTGTAGTGTTGAGAGATGTGGGCTTGACGGGACTGGTTTCGCGGATTAGGTCGATGAGAGGGGAAATTAGTTTGATTTTCTCTTTGCCAACAATCTATAGCTTCATGACCTTGCATGTTGCAGAGTTGGCATAGGGGTTGATGTCTCTTAGGATCAGTATTGTGATTTCCTGAAGATGAACTAGAGTTATGATTGTTGGAGGAGCCATTTAATCTATTTGGAGAGTGATTGACAATGAGGGCAGCAGCAAAACTGGTTTGAACAAAGTTTTAGCAAATATGATCTTGTTTAATCCTCGTTTCTTCTTGGAGTAGCAGTCCTGTAAGATCATCGACAGACATAAGTTTCGTTTTCATCATAATAGCAGTGATAAAAGGTACGTAGGAGGAGTCTAGCTCATTTAAGAGATAACCAATGAAGTCTACATCAGATATGGGATTGAGATTTGCAGGAAGGGAGTCTAAAATTGATCGCTTACAGTCAATATAGTCCATCATGGTCATGAACCCCTTGGAGATGGATTGGATTTGGGCCTTAATTTGCATTCTGGAAGCCCATGTTTAGGCTTGAAAGGATATGTCGATGGTTTGCTAAGCCATATGAGAAGAATTGCAGCGATTAAAAATGGCTAGGGATTTCTTAGAGAGTGTCGATTGTAGCCATAATAACACGAAGTGATCTTTTCTTCCATGTGATGTACGCCGGATTAGGATCAGTGGTTTCTGGAGTGGCTGGAATGGCGGGTGCAGTAGCAGTAGCAGGTGTTCCTTCGATGGCTGGAACAGTGATAGTTTCTGGTGGTGGAGATGGATTTAGGACAAATTCTTCAAGATTAAAAGTTTCTAGGGAAACGATAATGGTGGTATGCCACAATGAATAGTTTTCATGATCAAGCTTGACAACAATTGAGGGAATTTGAAAGTTTAGAGTGGATGCGGTGGTGGTGGTGGTGGTGGTGGCTAAGGCTAACAGAGTTGGAGCTCCTATTGCCATTGTAGATGATTGATAACAAATTGATATAGAACTATAAGGTTAGCTCTGATACCATGTGGTGAATAGAATTGCTTTTGTATGTATTCATATGATATACACATATTTAAACAGAGAAATTGCAACTAGAAGATGAGATACATACTCCTGTAAATAAGGTAAATCTATGATGACTATCTAACTCAAGACTTTATCAATTTAACATGTGTTTAATATGTTAATATAATACACTCCATAACTTGAATCACATCCTCAAATTTGAGGAACACATAATCAAATCCCTCCAAATAATTGTCACAATGTGTCTTGGATTTAGTGAAACAGTTCAACACATTCCTCTATCGACCCTCTATATTTCGCATTACAACTTGAGATCATATTGAGTATTAAATGTTGTCGCCCTATAATCTTCAAGTCATACAAGAAACATGACTATGTTGGGTTAGGGAGGAATAGTGTGTGGTTTATGTAATCAAGGATCATGTAGAACACTTACTAGTCTAATATTTTGACCTTATATAAGAGTATCATGAAATCCAAATTATAGTATAATCATTCAAGGAACAATTTTAGATCAATGAACTATTAAGAAATCATGAACAATATATTTATATAAATTCAAACTCTTCTAATTACCAAAGATAATTGATCAATCAACATTAAATGTTAATTATATCTCATAATCATAGAATGTCATAAGGGGCACTTCCCCCTTGAACCCTTCTAAGAGCGCTACTCCCTAGGACCCCACAAGGGGGCATAACCCTCTAAACTTTCAATAAGAAACAATATAGAATTATAATGCTGTAACTTTTTGACGATGTAATGCTTTAACTACATAATCAACAAAGAACTCTAATGTTATAATTTCTTGATGTGCTAATGTTTAACTTCATTGATGTTGTAATCAATAAAGAATTATAATGTCGTAACTTTTTAATGTTTTAATGTTTTAACTCCATAATCAAAAAAGAATTCTAATACTGTAACTTTTTTCTTCTTAGGAGGATGATTTATTCATTGACCCTAACCCCATGTTAATGTTGATGACGATTATGATAGGCAAAATGAAAAGAATGTGCCATAATACAACAAAAGAAAACAGGAACCAAACGTACGCAAAGAGAAATCAGATTATTGGAAAACTTTCGAGGTAGTTTGGATAGAAAATTATGATGGAGTGAAAAAGAAAATTGTTAAATGTAAGTTTTTGCTCAACCATTCTTAAAATCGATATGTATGTAACGACACCTTTATCTTACTTAGACACATCGCTAGGTGCAAAAGAATCAGAAAACCATGAAAAACAAAAGCACTTTAAGAAGAGAATCCAACGTCAAATCCGGCCTTACAATTGAAGGTGACGTCAATGGTTTGAGAGGTTGAAAAGAAGATGGAGTGTTTATTTATAACAAGAAAAAAATTGACAATCATTGACCAACTTAATAAGAAAAACATGAAGTAATGGCTTGTGATGAAGATAATGACTTTTTGGGTGATTTCCAAAATGCCGAAGGAACCAACTCGGTTTCAATGTATACCGAGAATAAAATGTATTTAAATGAGCACAGAGAACCTTAAAATAAAGAGTTTGGCATCTCCAAGTGGCGAAAACAAAACGTGTCGTGTTACCCTATTGTTGTTCGGATAGCCAAAGGTAATTTATGATACTTTTTAATGGATTTTCAAGTTTATTTATAAAATAACCGTCTTATAATTTTTAATCATTTTGTTGTTAGATATTTTGGGCATACAATTGTCCACCGTGGCATCTAAGTTGTCACTTAGGAATTGCAGTCGCATATGTTTTTCACTCAATATTGAGTTACAAAATTAAAGAAACCAATTATAAATATATTGACCATATCTTTAAAGATGATGACATAGCATTTGCTATTTAGTTTCAATTTTCATAATATTTTTTGTTTTATTTGATATAAACCATAAATTACTGTTACAAAATACTAACTACATTTTTTTGTTTTTATATAGATATAGAAGAAGCAATACACAAACAAGATCGGAAAACATAAAGAAAAGAGTAGATTGATCGTTAATTTGTTTTTTGGATTTTCAAACAAATATACTTTTATTGTTCATTTTGGTTTAATATTTTTTTGATACTACTTAATTTGATTTAATATTTTTTGTGGTTTTAAAACCTAAAAGCATCACACTTGAAAGATATGTTTATTTTGGTTTATAGAATATTCAAACACACAATGAACATTTGACTTGGTTTGCTTTGAAATAGCTAAAAGCCCAAATGGTAAGTGGATAGAGTTGGGAAGTGGCTAGTGGATTTGCCAATTTGCTTTGCCTTGCTACTTGCCAAATACCAATTGTCCAATTGCAACATCCTTAAAGAAGATGATTCATTATCTTCTTCCTCAAAAACAAGAGGAAGTCATAAGAACATGATTCTATAGTTACCAAATATGATAATTCTCAATTAGTAGTTTCTCCCTCAACTCTCCCCATGATATTTGAAGACTCATCATAATTATAACCAATGTTGATTTATTGTCTATACGGTATTCGACTTAATAACTTTCATGATTTCAAATATTTTCAACTTCATTCAATGGATCTCAAAAACAAAAGCGAAATCGATACTTAACACCAAGAATGCAACAAAAAGAAGTTTGGACTAAACCTACAACTTTCACTATAACATAGGGACCATTCTTGCAATTTAATCCAAAACATAAAATAGTTCTCATTCTCATCTCATCTCATCTACATATCAATACTTTCCCAACAATTAGTAATTTCCTAAAAGAAAAACACCACAACTCTCCAAACTATATAAACCCTTTACTACGTCCAATCATTTTAACCCAATTAGCACACATCTTAGGGTTTAATTTCATCCAACATTCCTTATAATTATCATTTTCTTCACAAAATATCGCACATGCAACAACATGTAAAGGATCATCTTCACTCCACCCAAGCTTTTTCAACTTCTTTTCACATTCTTCAAATGTAGGTTTTGGAGGTGTTTCAGATTTGCTCATCTTATCTGCTATTATCTTCAACACACCCAATATTTCTTCATCAATCGATTTTTTACTCATTTTTTGTTTCTTTTTAACTGGAGGAGGTGGAGGATCTGATGATGAAGATGATAATGAATCCATTGTATCTTTTGGGATTTCAATCTCTTCATCATCTTTAACCACAATTGCTGTTATAGGTTCAGCAGAAATCGGTTCCAAACTTTTAATCCCATTTGTCATCACTCCATCAAAAAGTTGTGCACAAAGATCCGGAAATAGTAGAGATGTGTTCCTTAATGTTTCTACATATTTATTTTTCTATAACAAATAGAAATCAATGAATATATGTATATATATATATATATATATATATATATATATATATATATATATATATATATATATATATATATATATATATATATATATATATATATATATATATATATAAGTAAGAGTGTAATAAACTAATGATTAATGATTAATGATTAATGAAAACTACCTTTATTTCATTTTCCCATTCTTCATCTGTCAAATTAAAGGTGTTAGTGGATGCATCATAAATGTTGCCACATTTGTTTTTAAGATCTAACCATGCTCCATATTTGTTCTTGAGGTAATCAAAATGGTTTTTCAATTGTTTTCGATCGACTGAAAAGTTATGGTTATCTCCAAGTGTTTGCCCAATTTTCTTCCATGACATTCGTTTTAAACTACCACCTTCACGTCCATTGATGGCGATTTCGTTAATACATGCATCAAGAAACGTTTTTGCGACATTCACGTTTTTCCAACTAACCCTATTTCGTTTTGATTCACTGCAACGTTCCATACCTAAAGGAAAAAAGATTAGATTGAGAATGTTTTGGTAATGTTAGTGCGATGAAAATTACTATATGGTGAATCTTTTTTGGAAAATAAAGAAATCCCAGTTAAAGAGAATCGATCTTTGAACAGTGTATACAGAAACAACCATCAGTTACAAACACCATATCTTTCATCTATCTACACGCAGAAGAACAATATAGATACAATTTAAGGGGGTAAGATGCAGTATGCGATATCGATTGAGGAAATTTTGACAGATATAACCAAGAAACAAAAACCACAAATCGAAATTCAAAAACGGCTTTGGGACAAGTGGTAGACGACTAGACATAGCTTTGATCTCAGGGGGAGATAAATTATCAAAATTATTGAAATGTGGCGAGTCGCAAGATCAGGGAACTCACGAAAATCAACGAAATAAACAAAAACATGATTACCACAATTTGATTGTAATAACTAGGGTTTTTACCAGAGAGTTACCTGGGCAGCGATGAACGTGGAAGAAAGGTCAGATGAAATGGGCGACGACTAAGCGAGCTGAAGACGAGTTGCAGCGAAGGGATTATGTGAACAAATAGCAATCGGCGGTTTGGGGAGAATCGGCGCCGGAGAAGAATTAGCGACAACAGAACCAACTCTGAAACAAAAAGAGCGATGAAGGATAAAAGTATAAAGTGGATGTTTCTATGCTAATTTATTAAGTAAAAATACATCATTATGTATTTCCGTTACACTTAAAAGTTATCAAGTGTGTTTTGCTTTTTGGATGTAGAATATTGTGTGGGAAATTTTCTTATTATCTTTTTATTTTTTTGTTTATTTTGTTTATATCTAGCTAACTTTATATATATATATATATATATATATATATATATATATATATATATATATATATATATATATATATATATATATATATAACGAAATTGTTGGAAGTGTTCATATATAACCGATTATAGTAAGTTACAGCTAATCATAATGATCATATATGTGAACACTTCTAATAAGTTTGTTACCTAGATATGTATAAAAAAAGTTTATCCGAATGTTTATAAAACGAAAAAATAATTACTCTGATAACTCAATTTCTCTTTTTTATTAAGAGAGTCGATCATAATGTTTGCAATGTTAATAGATTTAGTTAAATTTCCTAAAATAATATTTGCGATCATTTATGAACATTTAAATTAGTCACGACATATTGGAAGTCATTTTTTGGTAGCATAATTATCAAATAGTCTATATATATTGGAAAAGAACAATGATGGTATTGATGTTGATATAAATTACTTTTATATTTCTATATTTTAAATTATTTAATACATGGAGCAAACTTTATTGAAGATGATGTTCTCCATCACGTTATTGGTCTTCGTATCCGGTACTTTTAGTCTCTACTAAATCTTAATTTTTATATTTATTATCTTAAAAATAAAATTCTATAAATGGACAATGTATTTTTTTTCAGTCAAATCTAGAGTTTTTAAAAAGATATTTACCAAAATGGTATCCTTTTAAAAATATTCATAAACGGCACAAAATAAGAAACGGTCTCTCCAACGCATAAATGGTTAGAGTTCACATTCTCATCATCTTTATTAAAATTAGGGCCACCACGAAGATATTCATAAACAGTTATACTGTAGTTTTTTAGGGATAACCCCAATTTAGGTTTAATAGTACATCCCAACCGGAGACTACTATACTTGTTCAATTTATCTCTCTCAACTTGGATGTCGTGAGGCAAACCTTGGAAAGTTTTAACATACGGAGTAGGGATTCGCAAATCTTCCAGACGTTGAGCACACAGGGCTTTGAACCCAAATACATTACCTACAATGGAAATAAAGATGTTAGTAATAGAACCTTCTTCAAAAACTTCTAATTGGTAAGCTACATAAACAATATATTGAGTTTCTTCTCCAAGAACAGGTTTGATTCCATAACATCGCCCTTTGTAACGATCAAGGCTCGTAAGTCCATCAGTCCACACATTTGTCCATGTGCCAGTAGAAGATTTCTACCTGCAGCCCTTGCTTCTTTAGGAGGAACTCCAGGTTGAGGAGTTACTCGAAATGCTTCCAAAATATCAGTATCCTTGGTTTCATATTCAGGAGTATAATAAGTCAATTATAATCTTTGACACTAACTTTGAATCCAACACTTGCGTTAGTCTCTGTTTATGGTGACATAAATCCCTCCTTACAACTCATGAATTAAGAACTCTCACAATAACAAGGTCTACTCAACATGTATTAGGCGTTAACGAAACTTTTTACAAGAACCTTTCACAAGATTCCCAAATAGTGGTAAAATTATCAACTAATCAGAAAGTTTGATTATTAGACCATGGTATTTGATTCAGCAAATACATCATTATTGTATACTCTTACATATATATGGCATAACCCAATTCTTATTTATTTATTTTTTGAATCGAAATAACTAAAAATCACCCAAATACGAACAAATTATGAAATTCCCTCTTGACAGTGATATATGTTGTATATGTAAATCCTATATGTGAAAATATGTGGAAATTTTCTATTAAAAACGTTAAAAATGGAGCTCGTATGAAGAAGATACGTAATTTTAAAAATATGAAAAGAGACTCGCGCGCAGTGCGCGACGTGCATACCTTTTGGAAGGGACGACGAAGCACCAACCAAAATCGAACACTTGTCATCTGCAGAGGGGGCCAACCAAGCCATTGCGCAGCACGTATTTGTTCTAGGCGCGACATGCATTGTGTTATTCATCCATATAAATACTACTCCATATATAGATCAATCCTTACACCCCTACAAGTCATTCTCACAATGTATACTATGCCTTAGCCATATTTTTTCTTAGTTCTTAGTATACCAGCAAATCCATGTGATACATGAAGTAAACGAATAGTAGTAGCTATCTAGTAGTGTAACGCCCGTAGATCAGGCTAGTCAATTTAGAGACACTGGGCGTCAAAAATGAATTTTTGACGGAAGATTATTTAGAAGTAGTAATCTTAACTAAGTTGTAGTATATAACAATGAGCGACATAACCGACACGACGTTGAATGACGTAAAATATAAATTTAAGATAGAGCAATATCTAGCCTTAGGGATTTGAACGAGAGTCGTAGAATATGTTAAACCGACAGCGTACATAAAAAGAACGCCCAAATCTGACTTCGTATGAGGAAGTTATGATTTTCCAAAGTTTCGACTTAGCGGTATGCAGCCGGAATACTCGAATATCAGATCGAGTGATTTTTAGCCGAAACAATCTGAACGATAATCGAAGATCTCATCGATAGTAATCCAACGGTAAAAAGACAGAAGAAAAAGGACGTCGGATGAAGAAGTTATGAATTTATAATTGAGTTTTCCTATCCCAGCCTACTAAAAATAATATAAAAGTAATATATTTATAATATATTGAAAATAAAGTCAAAATTAGCAACAGAGTCTAAACAAGAGTTGTAGAGCATATTCTCACCTACGAGTCGATATAAAGAACGTCGAAAACGGAGTTTGTATGCGAAAGTTATGACTTTCTGAAGTTTGGGGCGCGAACCCCAAAGTTGTGTTAGTAGCCACGGCGTGGAAACAGTGCCCACGACGTGGCATGTTTTCTAACGCCTCCTGGAGTCTACCAGACCCAACTTGCGATGACGCATGCAATGACGACCAAGCCCACGACGTGCAAAAATTGCCCACGACATGGAAAATGAGAAATTTGCCCTTTAAATATATTTGAAGGGGCAGCCGGCCAAGGTTGCTAATTCACCCTTCTCTCACCCATATTACCTCGATTTACGTGCAAAGAAGTACCCCCGAAGCCCCGATATCATCCCGAGACCCGAAGCAAGTCCCGAAGCCTGAAGATCCCGGGAAGAAAAGAGTTTACGAGCCGAAGCTCTGCCTACGAGAAGCCCGGTGTGTGAAGATCTTCTAGTTTCACCGAAGAAATACTACTCTTAGAGTCGTAGTGCTGTCCGATCATCTTCTGATCAGGTGACTGTGTAGTTACTTTCTTCTAACACATAGATATGAAGTATTTGCAATGGATTACGTGTTATGTGTTTATATATTGTTGTTTACTTGAGATGGATGTTGAATTAATGTTTTATACAAGTTTTTAAATAGTTTTAAACTTTATATGTAATTTATATCTACAAATATGGTGGGTAGAACATGGGTAGATGAAATAGTTGGTGTGTGATGAAATAATGTGATAAGAGATAGGTGAGGATATAATAGTGATGATAATTAGGTGATGATAGATAGGTAATGAATTACGAGTCCATGCGATGTCGTGGCTGCGTATTCATGCGATGATAGTGTAACCCTTATTATGATTTACGAGTCCAGACGATGTTGTGGCTATGTATTCATGCGGTGATTGTCTAGCCCTTATTATGAATTACGAGTCCAGACGATGTTGTGGCTGAGTATTCATGCGATGATAGTCTAACCCTTATTATGATTTACGAGTCCAGGCGATGTTGTGGCTGCGTAATCATGCGATGACACCCTAAGCCTTACTAGACACATATTGAGGGAGTGATCCCCGAATTAGTATTGTGTATGTGATGTAGGCGATGATCCTTAGGAAAAGTTCTTAGGAACAAACATATATGGAAATAAGATGTAAGGAGATGAGAGGTAAATATGATATAGGAGATGACCCTTGCAATAATATCTTTAGGGAAGATTAAACAAAGATAATGGGGATAGGTAATTAGGTTGATTGTTTGATGATTGAATATAATAATTATATTATTGTGGGTTGAAAACCATATATGCTCACCAGGATCCCAAGCCTGACCCACTCAGTTTTCTTTGCATTATAGGTAATGGCACAAGGGTATAAGTTGGTGGACTTGACGAGAGATTTTGGATTATAGATCAGTAGTTATAAATAACTGTTGTAAGGTCTATTTTATATTGTTTATGCTTTTGGTCTCTGTATCGGAACATGACATCCTGAAAAAATTTTATTTAATGAAAATAC
Organism: Lactuca saligna; assembly: GCF_052625555.1. NCBI lineage: Eukaryota > Viridiplantae > Streptophyta > Magnoliopsida > Asterales > Asteraceae > Lactuca > Lactuca saligna. The sequence continues at coordinate 86,787,904 of NC_136425.1, forward strand.
ATTTCTTTAAAGAGATGCTTTGATAAATTCTTATCACATTTTGTTTTGGGAACAAAGTCCGCAACAGTTATCTTTAAACGATTACTTTAATTTTAAAAACAAAGCATAAATAAATCGGTCTTTTCTGGTCGAGAAATTAGGGATGTCACGGTTGGTATCAGAGCATTAGTTTAAGCGAACTAGGAATTTTTAGGATTTATAGACTTAAACTTAGACTACTAAGCGATGATTGTGAGATTAGTGTCTACCATATTTTAGACACGAGAACTAGTATATTTTAGGAAAGATGCCTAAAATGCTTTTATGTGCTAAATGCTATATGTTTGCCATATATGAAATTGTTTATTTGAACCTATGGTCTATTGCCGACCAGATCTGGAAACCTTATGTGTTTAAGATTCTAAGCGTAGGACTACGAAATTAGAACTAGCATGTAAACATTTCGGAGTGATAAGGAGATTTATACGTCTATCATAAATAAAGCTTTATTATCTTAAATTCTCGCCCGGTACACAGAACGTCTGCTTGGGTGTACAATGCGTTATGGTGGAGACTCGTAGACAATTGAGAAAATAGAGAAATGAAAGGCTTATGATAGTGAACGACACCTATCGGAAGATATCGTAGGAGTGGTATCTTGCCTTTAGAATATGTCTGGTAAAATAACGGAACGTTTAGAGGAGTACGGTACGTCTGAGGTACACCTTCGATTGGCAGGATGATGGAACGATTGGTGTAATTCTTGGAGTTTTCCCATCGTTTGGAATTTCCATCACCAACCGAGTTAAATTAGAAATGATGATTGAAGATACGCATGGAAGAAGTCCTAGTAGAGTCTAGGAAAATTAGTATGATTAATTGGACACATTCGTATGTGTTAAATTGTTTTGTGATTTTAGGACTTGGGGACTGCGAGATAATACATGGGACAAGTATGATTAGGTGTGAATAGTGGTAGAGATCTATACTGTTGGAAGCACAGGACTCACGCTTGGATCAGGGAAAGTCACAAGGTTACCAAGAATCTAGTGATTGATTCTATTTTTATTTAAGTATGTCGTTACCATTGTTTCGGTAGTAACTAAGAAGATGATTGATATTCTGACCTTAGCGGTCATATCAAATTGAGTCCGACTACGATGAGTTTGTTACGTGGTTCATAGAACCAAGTTCAAGGTAGCATCTAACTCAAGTCAAAAGATTGAAATCAATGCGATCGATAGCATCGCGCTCGTTCTTAAGGAACCTTGTAGCTAGAAATGCTACATGTAAAAATGTGATTAGATCACATTAGAATATGAAGGAAGATATATTCCATTATGGAATTTGACTCTAAGAGACCTGAGTCTAAGCGTTGCATCATACTATTAGAGGTCATTAGAACATAACTCATCGATCTGTTACAATAGATAAAAGAAAGTACTTATTCTAAGAATACGAAGGAGCTCTTAGTAAGGATTTATTAACTCGAAGGTTAAGATTGAAATTCCAACATAATACGAAGGGTAGATGCAGGATTGAGCACTACCTGCCATCGGGAAGTCCTAGAGTTAGATACTCTTTCGAGGAAACATAGAACTTACAGTTATTACCTAGGATGAAGAGATAACATATGGAATCATTATACAAGTCCTATTTTGTTGATGATTCCGGGACATAATCATCCTAAGAGGGAGATAATTGTAACGCACGTATATCAGGGCTAGTCAATTTAGAGACAATGAGCATCAAAATTGCTTTTTAATGGAAGATTATTTAGAAGGAGTAATCTTAACTAAGTTGTAGTATATTTCACAAGGTTTACAAATATATAAAGAACGCCGAAATCCGAGTTATAACGAAGAAGTTATGGCCTATCGAAGTTTCGCGACAGAACCGACACGACGCTGAATGACGTAAAATATGAATTTAAGATAGATCGATATCTAGCCTTAGGGATCTAAACGAGAGTCTTAGAATATGTTAAACCGAGAGCGTACATAAAAAGAACGCCCAAATCTAACTTTGTATGAGGAAGTTATGATTTTCCGAAGTTTCGACTTAGCGGTATGCAGCTGGAATACTCGAATATTAGATCGAGTGATTTTTAGCCGAAACAATCTAAACGATAATCGAAGATCTCGTCGATAGTAGTCCAACGGTAAAAAGACAGAAGAAAACTGACGTAGGATGAAGAAGTTATGAATTTCTAATTGAGTTTTCCTGTCTCAGGCTACTAAAAATAATATAAAAGTAATATAATTATAATATATTGAAAATAAAGTCAAAATTAGCCAACAGAGTCTAAATAAGAGTTGTATAGCATATTCTCACCTACGAGTCGATATAAAGAACGTCGAAAGCGGAGTTCGTATGCGAAAGTTATGACTTTCTAAAGTTCGGGGCGCGAACCCCAAAGTTGTGTTAGTGGCCACGACGTGCAAACAGTGCCCACAACATGGCATGTTTTCTGACGCCTCCTGGAGTCTGTCGGACCCAACTTGCGATGATGTATGCAGTGACGACCAATCCCACGACGTGGAAAAAGTGCCCACGACGTGGAAAATGAGAAATTTGCCCTATAAATAGATTTGAAGGGGTAGCCGGCCAAGGTTGCTAATTCACCCTTCTCTCACCCATATTACCTCGATTTACATGCAAAGAAGTACCCACGAATCCCTGGTATCATCCCGAGACCCGAAGCAAGTCCTAAAGCCCGAAGATCCCGAGAAGAAAAGAGTTTACGAGCCTAAGCTCTACCTGCGAGAAGCCCAGTGTGTGAAGACCATCTAGTTTCACCGAAGAAGTACTACTCTTAGAGCCGTATTGTTGTCCCATCATCTTCTGATCAAGTGAGTGTGTAGTTACTTTCTTCTAACACATAGATATGAAGTATTTGCTATGGAATACGTGTTATGTGTTTATATATTGTTGTTTACTTGAGATGGATGTTGAATGAATGTTTTATACAAGTTTTTAAATAGTTTTAAACTTTATATGTAATTTATATCTATAAATATGGTGGGTTAAACATGGGTATATGAAATAGTTGGTGTGTGATGAAATAATGTTATAAGAGATTAGTGAGGATATAATGGTTATGATAATTAGGTGATGGTAGATAGGTAATGAATTACGAGTCCAGACGATGTTATGGCTACGTATTCATGTGATAATAGTCTAACCCTTATTATGATTTACGAGTCCAGATGATGATGTGGTTGCATATTCATGCGATGATAGTCTAACCCTTATTATGAATTACGAGTCCAGACGATGTTGTGGCTGCGTATTCATGCGATGATAGTCTAACCCTTATTATGATTTACGAGTCCAGGAGATGTTGTGGCTGCGTAATCATGTGATGATACCCTAACCCTTACTAGACACATACTGAGGGAGTGATCCCCAAATTAGTATTGTCTATGTGATGTAGGCAATAATCCTTAGGAAAAGTTCTTAGGAATAAACATATAAGGAAATAAGATGTAACGAGATTAGAGTTAAATATGATATAGGTGATGACCCTTAGGATAATATATTTAGGGAAGATTAAGCGAAGATAATGGGGATGGGTAATTGGGTTGATTGTTTTATGATTGAGTATAATAATTATATTATTGTGGGTTGAAAACCCTAGATGCTCACCAGGCTCCTAAGCCTGACCCAGTCAGTTATCTTTGCATTACAGGTAATGGCACAAGGGTATAAGTTGGTGGACTTGACGAGAGATTTTGGATTATAGAGCAGTAGTTATAAATAACTGTTGTAAGTTCTATTTTATATTGTTTATGCTTTTGGTCTGTATCGGAACATGACATCCCGAGATTTTGTTATTTAATGAAAATACATTTCTTTAAAGAGATGCTTTGATAAATTTTTATCACATTTTGTTTTGGGAACAAATTCCGCAACAGTTTTCTTTAAACGATTACTCTGATTTTAAAAACAAATCATAAACAAATCGGTATTTTTTGGCTGAGAAATTGGGGATGTCACAAGTAGAAGCTCCCGAGTCAGAATTATGCCCGTATAGTTTTCGGTTTTCATCAAATTACACTATATGTTACGCTACATTCTTTCTCCTTTAGTATAACTTATATTTATAATCATAGGTCGTTACTATGAACTTATAAATAAGAATTATCAATGATTCCAAGTCATTATATTGATTGATCTACTTACCGGGATGATGTCTAGGCTGGATTGAGTGAGGTGTTTAAAGTAGGATTTCCAAACAGTATATTACGTATACCAAAAAGACTCTACCTCTGATATGATCCTACCTAGTAGTTCCTTACTTGATAGATCTTGATGTAGACAATGGGATTAGTGAGGATCTAAACTATGATTATTATAGTCACTAGGATTACGATATGTTGTAGTGATATGTTAGATATTTTTCCATGTATATAGAATGTTGTTATGCGGTAGTGATCTGTAGATCTACCTGATTGCTACTAATTGTTTATATGTTTATCTGTTGCATATGCCGACATAGTACTGTTTTGAGTTGAGGCTTTACTGATATGTGTGTGAACCAACAAACCAGGGGTATTCCAGACCGATAGTTGTAGACACGAGGGTATACCAGTTTGATGATTGATTGTGTAACGATGCAAATTTCTCTAATATTAATAAGAATAGTATTATTTCAAGTTTATTTATGAAACTAACCATTTTTTTTGTTTAACCGTAAGTTATGGGGGTCAAAGTGTGTAACAACCCGTTATTTCAGGTCAATGTAATGACTAAAAGTCGAGTCTTGTAACCTCTTTGTAAAGTAATAAGAATATCATCGAAAATGAAATGTTCAAAAAGCTCTGTTTGGGTACACTCTGTTGTAGATATCGTGATAAGGTTTCCAAAAATATAAGGAACACTAAAATCCGAGTTATGATCCATCAAAGATTCATAACAATACCGGTAAAACACTGTTAAGCATAAAACAAGAAATTTCAATAAGATACTTTTCACCCTTAGGTGTCTAAATGAAAGTCATAGATATCCCAAAACCGTGAACATACATAAAAAGAACACCCAAATCTGACTTCATATGAGGAAGTTATGATTTTTGGAAGTTTCGGGCATAGCAGTAGACAGCTAAAAACTCGAAATAGAGATCGAGCACCTTTTTGCCAACATGACCTAAACAAGAATCGAAGATCTCATCGATGCTATTGCAACGGTAAAAAGTCTGATGAAAACAGGCATCGGATGAAGAAGTTATGATTTTTAATGGACTTTTCCTGTCCAGGCCTTTTAAAAATAAATAATAAAAATAATTTCAAAATTAACCGACGGAGTCTAAACGAAATTTGTAGAGCGTAGTCTCACCTACATGTGGATATAAAGAACGTCAAAAACGAAGTTCGTATGAGGAAGATATGAATTTTTGAAGTTTATTAAATAAATAAAGTATAAATTTTAATTTAAATACCCGGTATTATCTGAAGGAGGAGTCACCGGACTGATCCGAGTTACGCCCAGCGTACTCGGGTACTAGGCCTCGGATCGTCCACGTCGCCCCTACGCCTCTATGCCCTCCCATCAGATGCTTCGTCCGAGGATGCGGTAAGCGATGACGTACGACTATGCCCAACGTACCGAGGCGGTTCCGCCTCATATAAATGGGGTGCGAGGGTTCCGGGAAATTTTGCTCAATTTCTCTCTTTCTCCTGCGTTTTTACTTCGTTTTGCATGCAAGCAATATCCCGAAGCCTCGGTTTTCATATCCAAGTTCTGAAGGAAGTTTCACGCCCCCGAGATCCCCGAGAATCTCGAGAAACCTATTTTCTCTAGTCGAAGTTCTGCTCAATTCTTCTCTCGATTACTTCAAAACAACCACGTTCATACCACTTAATTAACCTTTGAAATGCTTTTAAATGTTTTTAAATGTTTTATGGGGGGATACAGGTTGAATCATGTTAGTTATTAGATCAATCACATGTGATTAATAACTAGCATACAAATGGATTTATCATACTTTAAACTATTTTACCAATCAAATGACTTCAAACTGTTTATCAAACTGTTGTACATGTTAAACTGCTTTTGTATACTAAACCTTTCTTTTTACAGTTTTCAAACTTATATATTGTTAAAACCATGTTTACTACATATATAGTTATATAAATAAGGTTTGAAGGACTTAGGAGAGATAACCCACTTTACTTCTTGTCCTTGTTTGGTTGTGGTCTTAAAGTACCCGGTTGTTTATCCGAGTGTCGTTGAATCCTTTGTTATATATTATGTATATATGTATAGATATAAAGACTTTTATCTCAGTTCAGTACATTCATTCATACAAACAAGTTTACTAATAAACTATAATAGGTATAGTTTAGAGTTATACTACTTACTACTTCTAGTCCAATGAAGCATACAAGGGTCAGTTCATTCATGAGTCACTACTTATTACTATGAGAGCATATACAACTATACAAGGATGAGAACATATACAACTATACTAGGATTAGAACATATACAACGATACTATGATGAGAAACAATACATTACATATACAAGTATACTTTAACATAAATGTGATCCACTGTATCGGAGCATGCCTTCATTGTCATAGCCCGAGTTGTAACCAGAATCTCCTTGAGGGAGAGCATGATTTTGCGTATAGATCTATATTGGATTGACTATCCTACACCTTGTTGCTAGCTACAGCGGGACCTGCAGGTCTTCGAGTGCCAAATGTCATACCTTTTGACGACTTACATTGTCGTGTTTTCCAGTCGATAGTATGGTACAATTAATCACATAATACCTTGATATAAATTCAGTTTAAGGTAGTTAGTACAGCAGTAGTTCCTATAATACAACACTACAGTACTACATTAATTTACCCGTTACATTTATTTGGTGATCACTTCACCTAAACATTAATGTACAAACTATATTTTAATAATGATAGTTACACTTGGGAAAATTACACACTTTTACAAGAAACAAACATACAAAACAGTTGTGCCTTGGTAGAAGGCCACTTTTAGTAGAAAATATAGGATTTTCTAGGAGTTACAAACTTTTACAAACATTCCCATACTCTTACTACAAACGTTTACAAACTCGCACTTCAAACAACGGTTCAAACATTTTGATACAATCATAGACATTAAATACTTATGAACTCACCAGCTTTAATGCTGATAAACTCTTTCAAAATAACTTGTATTCTCAGGTCATCGGTAGACAGGTACCGATGCCAGCTTTTGGGAAGATGGAGCACATTCAAGACTCATCTTATATTTTGATTTAGTTTTGTTGTCTTATATACTACAAAACACACTTGTATTAAAATTATCTATTTAATGCAATGGATAATGTTGTTTACTTGTTTACTATTATACTGTGTTGTGATACTGTACATGATGTCCTCCGCCCCAGAACGTTTCCGCCATTCTTGGTTTTGGGGTGTGACAAAGTGTAAGAAAATGATACTTGATCATATACATGGGTCATGGAGTCATTTTCTCGTATTTTAGGAGGAAGGTAACTTGATGGTAATGCCAGAAGCATATATATATATATATATATATATATATATATATATATATATATATATATATATATGTATGTATATATATATATATGTGTGTGTGTGTGTGAATGTTAGTATTGGGCCCATACTATCATAAGCACATAATATATATTTAGGACTGGAGGAAACACGAAGAAACCTGAGGAACTGGAGGTCAATACTCAGAGTTGGAATAGTTACATATATGATAGAAATTTTTGTGTCATTGTTTTCTTTTGTGGTCATTTTGATTAACCTTAGTTTCTGTTGATTTCGGCGTTAGATAGTAATGTGATTGTAGGAGATCTAGCATCGGCGTAGGAAGATGTTTTACGTGTGTGGAATTATTGTAGATGACCACATTTTCCTTAAAATTGACTTCCTTTTGGAATCTAGTCATTCGATATTATCATCAGTATGGTTAGCCTTCCCACCAACCAAACCGAAATTGTAACGCTCGTGTTTCTAGGCTAAGCATTAGTATGATGATGTAATAGTCAAGGTCAACCATTGTAACCTATTTTGAAGTAATAAAAATGAATTAGTTGAATATTACGTGAATTATGTGATTATATACTTGTTTGTAAATATATAATAAAAATAAGCATCAAAACTAAAATGTTAGATCAACTCGATATCTATGAAGAAAGTTGTAGTGGTCGTGACAAGGATTGCAGATATATAAAGAACGCCAAATCCGAGTTTTAACAAAGAAGTTATGACTTATCGAAGTTTCGCGACAAAACCGACACGACGTTGTGTGACGTAAAAAGTGAGTTTACGATAAAGTGATCTTTAGCCTTAGCGATCTAAACGGAATTTTTAGCATACATTAAACCGAGAGCATGCATAAGAAGAATGCTCAAATCTGACTTTGTATGAGGAAGTTACGATTTTTCTAAGTTTCAACACAGCATTATGCAGCCCGGAGTTCGAATATTAGATCGAACGATTTTAGCCAACATAACCTGAACGAGAATCAAATGTCTTGTTAATAGTAGCTCAACGGTAAAAAGACAGACGAAAATGGACGTCAGATGAAGAAGTTATGAATTTTTAACGGACTTTTATTGTCCCGGACTGTTAAAAATATAACTTTAAAAGTAAATTCAAAATTAGCCAACAGAGTCTAAACGAAAGTTGTAGAGTATGGTCCCACCTACACGTGGATATAAAGAACGTTAAAAATGGAGCTCGTATGCAAAGGTTATGGATTTTAGAAGATAATTAGTTTTTAGATTAACCAACGAGTGACACGTGGCACAATATGAGTCGCACCTTCTTCCCCACGGATTTGTATGAGATCGCGACCGTGGCACATTATGCCCAGCGTAATTTTGAGTACGCTTAGCGTAACCCTTAAAAACACATTACGATCAGCGTAATTCTTGAGTACGCTCAGCGTACTCGGTGCTGACAGCATATAAATAGAGGCACAAATCTAAAATCACCCCACTTCTTCACACCACAACCCTTTTTTCTCTCTCAACTAGGGATGAGCGTGGGATGGAACCGGTACCGACCCGTACCATTCCCGATTTCACGAATACTGAATTTGATCTAAAGTTAATACCGAGTATCGAACCGAATTAAATTCACCGGTACCGGTACCTAGAATGGTACCGGTACTCGGTACTAGTATCGGTACCAGCGGTACCGATTCCCAAATTTCATGTAATTTGAGTACCAAGTATCGTCTCATATTTTTAAATTCGGTGCGGTTCGGTACCAATGCCAGTACGGTACTAGTACGGGATCGAGATTTAGGACAAAATGCTCATCCCTATTCTCAACACTGCCAACCTCTCCCTTCCCTTCCCTATAAGCCTTTATGTGCTAGAGGCGAGTCCCGGAGTGCCAGAAGGCTCCAAGAAGAAGAGCTTTCGGCTTGGAAATACTGCCCCTGCAGAGCCCGTTTTTTAGCAAAACTCACTGTAAGTGAGATATGTCTACCCTACTTTAAATATAGCTTATGTTTAAATATAATATTGTTATTATGAACTTATAAATAAGATTTATCAATGATTCAAAGCTGTTAAACTGATTGATCTACTTACGGGGATGATGTCTAGGCTATGATTTAGTGAGGTGTTTAAAGTGGGGTTTCCAAACAATATACTTCATACACCAAATGGACCCTGCCTCCGATATGATCCTACCTAGTTGTTCCTTACTTGATATATCATGAAGTAGACTCTGAGTTAATGATGAATCTAGACTAATAATTAGTCGCAATGAATATTAGATTAAAATCTAGTGGTAATGATACTAGGTATCGTCGAAGGAAAATAAACTAATAGAAGCGAAGCGCTGTCAGATTCTGAATCACCACCTTAACAGGTTAATGCATAGTTACTTTCATCTTACACATAGATATGCAGTATTTAATATAAATTACGTATTGTTTGTGCATATTATCTGTGTTCTTGATATCTTTGTTGGATGAACGATTTTATACATGTTTTAAATGATTTAAATTGTATACATATTTTATACCTATAAATTACAATAGGTAAAGATGGGTAGATGAAATATGAGTTGGATGATGAGATGAAAGGTGATATAGATCATGAGATGAGGGTGAGAGGTGAAAATTTAGTAAATGCTTTACCCAAGAGTTGACCCCCGTCATCTAGCAAAGTATGGATGACAACCACAGACTATTCTAGACGGTCCAATAGAGCACTATCAGGCTCGCAACCTATAGGTGTTGTGAACGATATGTTCACCCGATGTACTCTAAAAACCCATTGACATGTGTTGCCCTAATGAGTTGCCGAGTGTATAAGAACCATGTCAAGTAGATCTCTATTTTGACCATAGTTCTAGTGTGGCTTCAAAGCCAAATCACCTTTTAAGTTGGTTCATTCGATAATGAAGAAAAATGATGTCGCATTTCACAAGATGCTTGAGTGTGGGTTGACCAGGTCTGAAGTCTTCAGGAGATCCAGTCCAACTCGTTAAAAGAAAGATGATACACACAGTCAGGTATCAATTATCTAAAATTGAATAAGATCAAGATGGAAACAAGTAAGTATTTATGTCCTATGCTGGTTTGGGATGTGATCAGAACGTGAGGGAAGGTGATTGTGTCTACATTATGAGGATAGAATTATAGGGTTCATTTCCATCATTAATACTGTGATGAGCAAGTGTGTAGCGAAGAGGTATGAGATTCACGTGGATCGTGTTGTGGAGGTCTCAAGGTAAGCAATGGCAATCTTTTGTGGAGGTGGTCAAAGATTTTGAACTATAGATCACTGAAGGCTGGTACTGAAAGGCTCACCTTGGATGGGAAATACTTGTTTGACATTTGGAGCAAGTTGAGAGTCTGATGTCTTCTTGTTAGATAAGTTGGGAGTTAGCTAGTTGATACACGAGAAAGGAGAGTTGGTAGATATGTTGGTTGGAGAAGGATCAAGCAATGATGAATGAAACGATTCAAGCTTGTTAAGGTCTAAGTGAAGAATGGGTATAGGGCATAAGTGACCTAGGTAGTTGAAAAGAAGACATGAAGGTTCGTTACCCAAAATTGCATGTATCGGTATCTAATTCGCGGACGGAATCATTTTAAGGAGGGGGGGATTGTAATGACTCAAATTTCTATAATATCAATGAGAATAGTATTCTTTCAAGTTTATTTATTAAACTAACCATCTCTTTTATTTAACATTAATTTATAGGGGTCAAAGTGTAAAAAAACTATACTTGATCATATATATTGGTCATGGAGTCATTTCCTCACATTATAGGGGCTTAGAATGAAAGTTATCTAGTATTTAAGGATGCTAAATCCTAAAGTCCAGGAATTAGATCATTTTGCGGCCAACAAACCCTAAGTAGCAGCCTCGAAGTGTCTTTGAAGTGAATCATTAAGTGTGGTTTCCATACTTGAAGATTTGGTGAAGATCCCAAAAGTTGGAGTGGTGATTTTGGTGCTTTTGATGGGAGATAATTCCTTGTAGAGATCAAGACTTGTTCTCTTCTTACTATCTTGTAAATGTTGGATTAGGTGTCTAAGCCCATGACTATAATTGGTATGTACTTAACCCGATAGTAGCATGGTCCATTTTGGGTTGCCTTCACCAGAATAATTTGATAGATGAATATTTAATAAAGAGGTTATTTGCCATTTATTAATATATTATAAGTATAATATATTATTTGATAAATCATATTATTTAATTATTATTGATCAAGAACTAATTTGGAATTAATTTAGTGATCAAAAGAGACTAATTAAATTAACAGGAATTGATTATGTAAATTAGTGATACATATGATTTGGGCTAATGATCCATGATTGATTTGTGATGGGCTAAGCTTATGAGTTAATCCATGAAGTGTTGATCCTAATCAATTGTTGGATCATAAGCTTAAGTGTAAGAATTAGGGTTATGCATATGACTCTTGGAATTCTACACTATAAATATGTACCCTAGCCCTAAAATCGACGCCTCATGGTATTCTAAGAAGAGCAAGTCGATTTTGTGTCTCCAAAACCTCTCTCATATTCATCTAGTTGTTTATTGGTGTTTGAGGCATCACACTTGAGGTGCTAAGCTCTCTTAAGGCTAAGTACTACAAGCTACTACACAAGGTAATCTTCTAACTAGTTTTTATGATTCAAATATCACCTTTGCATGCTAGTTAGGCTTCATGATTTGGAAAATAAAATATTGCTTGTATAATTAGAGAAAACTTATATCCAAAGCAATAGGATTGTATGTACACCATAGGAATGTTATAGTACATAACACCCAATAGTAAATTCATCACATTTCCATAGGTATAAATGAATTTCTTACCATCCATCTCTATTTTTTGATTCCTTGTCTTAATCCTTGAAGTATTTGGTGATGTTTGTCAAAGTTAGAAATCTCGGTAGAATTATTGATTTGTTTTGCGAAGGATGTACCAAAGAGAGGAAATTGTTTCTAGTTTCCAGAAAGTTTGATAACACCCTGTTTGGAGTTGTAGATTATGTTTTACGCTCAAAATATTGAACAAGGGTCGGGTTGTGAAACTTCAAAATATGAAGCTTAGACTTTGTTTTCTATTTCGATTGCTTGTTTCTATATGTGGTAATTTCATCCTTATTGGGTGTCTTTTGGTTATTTAGTATCTGCCAAAATATTGTCGTGAACACTCTCAAAAGTGTTATTAATCAAGTCCATGAATTGTTTAAAGTTTTGGAATCATTATCTTCTTTGTTGTTGCAAAAACTTATGTTGATTTTTATCTCAATTATAGTGAGTATTTTTATGTAAAAAGACCATGTTTTGAACCATATAAAATGTCTTCAAAACATTCCCTAAGTGTCTTTTTATGAGACTTAATGGTGAAGAAAACTCAAACCCCAATTATGTTTTTCTCTTTTTGCAACATACATTGTTTTTCCCATAAAAGCAATATACTTTGAGTCATGGCTTAAGTTTGAAATTGTTATTTTAACTTCTTAATACATTTCTATTGATAATAACTCAATTTCTATCTTTCTAGTTTATTTTTTTGTGGATTAATTGGTTAAGTTGTTAATTAATCCTTAAAATGCATTATTGGGAAATTCTCAAAAAATTCTCATTCTGACCCTGTTTTGGAAAAAAAAAATCTAGATAAATCATCAAGAGTTGAATTGGTGATAAGTAAAATCTCAAAGTTGAAATTTTGAGTTTATTCTGTCCATGATTTTTCCCAATACCTGATATTGTCCCTAACCAAGGTGAAAATCATCTTTTTTTTACTGACTGGTCAAAATTTAGCTGCACAGACACGCTGTCTTGTAAAATCCATATAAATTTCTATAAAAATAGTATGGATTTGTGCAAGAACTTTATGAAAAGATAAAATTCTAACATGTTGGAATATGAAAAATGATTGCAATTTATTCAGGTCTAGATGGGGCTAAAGTGGCCTTGAACAGGTTGTTGTTTCAGGTCAAAATATGAGAATTTGACCTAATAACTAATTTGCATGTTTGTGTTGTAAAATTATTATTCTTTTTTCATTTAAACTTATATTAATTCATATATTTGTGTTACTAGGGGAATGTTTGATAACTCAGTTGCTATAAGTTTTGAAGTGTGGAGAGGACGTTTTTTTGACAAAGGTAAGTTAATATTGTGGATTTTAAAAGTATTTTGTTAGGGAATTCCATATCTTAAATGGATTGGAATGAACCTAGGCTATTTAGGTTTCATGTGACCATATTGTATGTGATATATTATTGGTTACTATGTTCTGTTATATGAATGAGAATTTTATGATGCTTAAATGCTAGATTATAGTTCTTTTGATGTGAGTGGTGTGTTATAGCCATGATAAAAAGAGTGTTTGTGATCATTATATGTGATCGATGCATTTCGTGTTTTTTTTGGAAACACTTGTCAATGATGATTATGAAAAAGAATGCTAGTGTTATTGTCAAACCATAATGATGATATAAGCATGTACTTATATGTTATGTAAAATATTTTAACGTGTATTTACATGTTTAGATAAGAAGTAACTTGGGAAGTAATATGCTAGAAAGAGATGTTAATTAATATGCATGATTACTTATGGATGTCATTTGTCTAATCCCTTAAAAGATGGATTTTTAATTAATTAACTAATTTAAAGGGGAATACACTAGTGGGGCGAAGGGTAGTAACCAAGACTTAGGTGTGTATCCTATCTGGATAATATGATGGCCTAGTGGGTTGAAAGATACCTACAGGATAAGAGCTTAACCCAACTTTGATGCCGAATGGTTTTTCTAGGCAACCACTCGGGGCATAGTCCATGGTTTCCAGGACTGGAGTGGTTTTGACGACTGATGGAATGTCACACCGCCGAACCGGATGGCGGAAACATCCGAGGAATCGCGTGACTTAAATTGTAATATCATCACAATGAATATACATGAAACATAACATAAACATCACCATTCATTAATACATTACAAATGACATTGTTCACATCAAGTACATTGTCTAAATATTATATATCCATAACATAAATTGTTTGAGAGTTTTCAAAACATAACATCCTAACACACTTGGTATTGTTCTTCAGCTTATCTGTTACCTGAGAATACAAGTTATTTTGAAACGTCAACATATAGAATGTTGGTGAGTTCATAAGCAGGTTTGATATGAAAATGTTTTGTGTGGTTTACATAACCCAGAAAATCCGATATTTTCTTAAACGACAATCGTTTATACAAAAAGTGTGAAGATCCATAGGTATGTGCATGAATGATTTCAAAACGCGTATGAATGAGAAGTTTTGGTTTATAGTTATTGAAAGTACAAGTGAATTATAACACCCAGTTTCCCAGGTATATTAATTTATGTTGCAAATATTTATTTATGTAAGGTGAATCGACGAGTTGGTGCTCAGACTCGTCGAGTCTGGTCGCAACTGGATGATGTGGTTAATGAGGGGACTCTGACGAGTCAGGGGAGTGACTCGACGAGTCAGAGCTGACAAAAGAAACCCTAATTTCTTGGGTTTGGGACCTATTTAAAGGCCCTTATGGCCTTCATTTGCGGCTACCAGTCCATAGAGAGAAATCCTAGTGTGCTTGAGCGTTTTGAGAGAGAAAGGAAGTCATTCTTGACCTTTGTGGTGTTGTTTAGCAAGAAGAAGGAGGTCCTAGCCAAGAGGAAGCAAAGGAGGTTGCTATTCTATGGATTTGAAGCTAAGATCATCGCATTTGAGGTATTAAATTCGGCTCATCTTCTGTTTTATGAAGTATATATGGATTTAGGGTTTCTTATGCCCTTTGTTAGGTTGATTTTGATGTCTAATAGTCCCTTTCTGGTGATGAGGCTTTGGATCTGGATCCATAGAGGTCCAGAGAGCCTCACTCATCAAGCTTTATGGAGAGCAATGGAGGTTATGACCTTGGGTTGTGGTATTTGGGGCTAAATCATCATATATGGTCATTTAGTTGTTGCATGTACACCAAGATAGAGACTTTACGTGATTTTTGAGCTTGGAAATGTTAGATCTAAGGATTAGAGGAATAGATCTGACCTCAGAAGGTCGTTTGAGGTTGTGCATGAAACGAACTCGCCAAGTCCATGAGTAGACTCGACGAGTCGGAGCGGGTTGTCCCGTGATTCAGATCAGTGGATGACTCGCCGAGTTGGGTAAGTGACTCGGTGAGTCAGAAGGGATTCAAAGGACTCGAGTTCCCATATGGACTCGACGAGTCTATGCAAGACTCGACGAGTCGGGTCAAAGGTTGACCGTTGACCAGCGTTGACCAGGGTTGACTTAATAGTGTTAGTCAAACTAAGTCAGGAAATTGTTAATTAGAGATGTACTAATGATATAGGAGGCGATACATCGGGGAGCTCGAGTGATTATCCGACATTAGCGAGGTGAGTCTTCTCACTGTGCCATACCCGATGGGGTAACTAGGTGTGACCGGAAGGTCTTATGTGTATGATGTTTATGTGATGCATTTTATATATGTGATATGTTATGATATGAGTATGATGATATGGATTGGAAGGTCAACCGAGTATGGGCCGGAAGGTCAACAGAGTTATGGGATGGAAATCCCATGAGACACTTGGATCGGAAGATCCTATAGAGTTATGGCCTGGAAAGGCGTATGTGTTGTATGTGGTATTTTGGGGAATTCAATAAGAATTTATGCTTACCGCTTGTGTGTTATGTGTTTCAGATTCCAGTGATGATCACGGGAAGGTGCCGGCATGATCAGTACACACTTGCAGATGACATGTTTCTTTTTGATATCTTGGTATATGGATTTTGTATTGTGTTTTATTTTTGGTGAAAATATTGGATAAATGATTTTGGGATGATTTGGAAATGAAATGTTTTATTAAAATTAAATGAATTTTTTTTTTGAAATTTTAACGGTGTTACAAATTGGTATCAGAGCCTTGGTTTGAGGGATTCGGATTCACCTTTGGGTGTATTTGAACTCAAAATGATGATTTGAGAAAGATTTTCATAAAATAAACAATTTTTCTAAAGGAGTAAAAGAATTTGGACGATACACAAGGAAACAGTGTTTACGATCAGCCAGCGCCCGAACGGTGATTTCCCAAATTACCCTTACATTATGTGTTATGATATATATATATATATATATATATATATATATATATATATATATATATATATATATATATGTGTGTGTGTGTGTGTATGTGTGCTAGAGTAGGCTAGGTATTCATATTAGGACTAGAGTGGCCTGATTTGTGATGCCTTAGCCTAGGAAGATTCGTGCTGCCATGGGATGTTTAGAATGAGTAAGTCGCAGTAAGGTGTTATGAGAGTCTACCGAAGGGTAGTCTACGTGTGGAAAGAGATAGAGTACTTATGACTTGGGATCCTTGGAGGATGACTTGGGATGAATACTGGTACGGTGTGGAAGGTAGTATTGGGCCCGTACTACTGGAAACACCGGATCAGTGTGCAACCCAAGTAGGAATCCTTAGGGTACTAGGAATCAAGAAGGGTTGGGTTATCGAGTGCGAGTATACTCAAGCGAGTCCCTGATATTTTTTATGTTGTATTTGATAGACATCATGGTTGGGACACGCCAGAGACCAGCAAGGGAGGTGTGAGCGATGAGGAGCTCCGCCAGATGATTCATGAGGAAGTGGTTGTTGCCGTCTGAGCTAAGGTTCCGGAGATGTTCGGATCTATTAAGACCAAACTGATTGAGACCTTTGATGAGCGGTATGCTGCTCTTACTGAGGCTGTTGTTGCTGCATCTACTGCAGTTGTTGCTACCGCCAGGCCCCAGGGGGTGACTCGTTGTTGTACCGGGAGTTCAGAAACACGAAGCCACCAGAGTTTGACGGGATGCAGGACCCGATTGCTACGATGAGATGGATATCAGACATTGAGGGATGCTTCTACACCTGTTCGTGTCGAGAGCATCTGAGGGTTCGGTTTGCGTTGAACCAGCTTCGCTTGGGAGCGAAGGACTGGTGGAAGTTTACGACTGCGCATTTTAGTTTCGCGGAGATTTCAGCAGCGACCTGGGAAAGGTTCACCACCATGTTCAGAGATGAGTACGTTCCCCCGGTGGAAAGGGAATGATTGGCTCAGAAGCTCTTGACCCTCAAGCAGGGTACGAAGTCAGTTATTGTGACTACCAGGATGTTTCATGAGAGGGCGATGTTCTGCCCTAAGCACGTGTCGACTGAGCAGGCATGCATGAGCCGATATCTGAGCGTTCTGAGGAGAGAAATGCGTGAGTTCCTGGAGAACTCATCATACCATACATTTGCTGAGCTCCAGGAAAATGCCCGGAAGAGGGAGATTGAGTTGGAGACTCAGGCTAGGGAGGAGGCTGAGTCTCAGAGTAAGGGTCGTCGACCGGCACAGTCTCAGCCGGCGGCCAAGCGGGGAAAGCCCGCCGATTCGAGATCTGGGGGACAGAAGGGCCGCACTTGCGGGAAGTGCGGCAAGGGTCATGAGGGGATTTGTAGGTCTGTTGCTTGCTACAAGTGTGGCAAGGAGGGGCATATCGCCAAGGATTGCCCCAAGGGGTTCATGGTTTGCTTTCATTGCAACCAGACCGGACATTGGAAGGTTGAGTGTTCGCAGTTGAGGGGGACAACACAGGGGACACTGCAGGGATCTGCCCTTGCTGCTGCGCGAGCTATTAAGGGTCGGACGGTGAAGGCCGAGGTGCCAAAGGCGCGGGGAAGAGCGTTCCAGCTGACAGCGGAGGAGGTCTGCGCAACACCCGACGTCGTGGCTAGTATGTATTTTGTTCATATTTATTTATGCTGTAATAAGATCTTGTGTTTATATTATGTTATGCGTAGGTACTTTTCTTGTGAATTATGTACCTGCCTTGGTGTTATTTGACTCGGGTGCGAGTCGGTCTTTTGTGTCATTAGCATTCAGTAAGCATATCAGTATCCAGCGAGAGGCGATGAGTAGACCTTTGCGTGTTTCTGTAGCTAACGAGCGAGCAGTGTATGCCACAGATGTGATTCGAAGGTGTGTACTTGAGTTCTTCGGCGTTGGGTTTCCGATAGATCTGGTCCCGATTGCAATGGGGGACGTATGTGTTATCGTGGATATGGATTGATTGAGCCGATTTGGGCAGTAATAGACTGTGAGTAGCAGTTGGTGATGATCCGAGATCCTAGTGGGGGAGTGCTGACAATTTATGGTGAGGGGACTCGTAGTGGGTCAGCATTCTGTTCGGTTGCCAGGGCGAGGCAGAGTTTGCAGCGGGGCTGCAAGGGGTTCGTAGCCTATGTGATGGATGCACGGGAGGCCTCTGGGAGGCCAAGTTTTCTTGACAATGTCCCGATAGTGTGAGAGCTCCCGGACATATTTCTTGAGGAGTTGTCGGGTGTGCCTCTCGGGAAACAGGTGGAGTTTAGCATCGATTTGATCCTCGGGGCCGCACCTATCCCTAAGGCACCTTATCGTTTGGCACCGTCGGAGATGCAAGAGTTATCCTCACAGCTGTAGGAGCTATTGCGGAAGGGGTTTATTCTTCCGAGCAGCTCGCCTTGGTGAGCGTCGATCCTGTTCGTTAAGAAAAAGGATGGTTCACACCAGATGTGTATTGATTATCGAGAGTTGAACAAATTAACGGTTAAGAACCGTTATCCGTTTCCGAGGACCGATGACCTATTTAATCAGCTGCAGGGGGCATCTTGGTTCTCCAGGATTGATCTAAGGTCCGGATATCATCAAATGAGGGTGCGTGATGAGGATATCTAGAAGACGGCGTTCGGGACGCGTTACGGGCACTATGAGTTTGTGGTGATGCCTTTCGGGCTCACCAATGCACCAACAATGAACAGAGTATGTAGGCCGATGTTGGATCGATCGTTGATTGTGTTCATTGATGACTTTCTGGTGTATTCTAGATCCCGGGAGCAATATGAGGAGCACTTGAGAGAGGTTCTTGAGGTGTTGAGATCGGAGAGGCTTTATGCCAAATTCTCCAAGTGTGATTTCTGGCTACGGGAGGCCCAGATCCTATGGCATCTCGTTAATCAGAATGGGATGTTGGTTGATCCAGTCAAGATTGAGGCCGTCATGAGTTGGGAAGTGCCAAGGTCCGCTAACGAGATCAGGAGTTTTCTAGGGTTGGCCGGTTATTATCGGAGATTCATTCAGGATTTCTTCAAGATTGCAGTTCCACTCACTAGGTTGACCAGGAAGAGTGTTTCATTCTCATGAGGTCCAAAGCAGCAGACCTCGTTTAATACTCTTCTCAACAAGTTTTGCAAAGCCCCGGTGTTATCCCATTCAGAGGGAGTTGATGATTTTGTGGTTTACTGCGATGCATCAATATCTGGGTTAGGCGCAATGCTTATGCAGAGGGGGCATGTGATAGCGTATGCATCAACGCAGCTGAAGCCTCATGAGGTGAGGTATCCCACTCATGATCTGGAGTTGGGGGCAGTAGTGTTTGCCCTTAAGATCTATCGCCACTATCTGTATGTGGTTCAGTGTACCGTAGTCACGGACCACAAGAGTTTGAAGTATTTGATGGATTAGCCCAACTTAAACATGCGGCAGAGGAGATGGTTGGATGTGGTAAAGGATTATGATTGTGAAATCCTGTATTACCCGGGCAAGGAGAATGTGGTAGCTGATGCCTTGAGTCGGAGGGCAGAGGGTGCCCCGATCCGAGGTATGTGTATGAGGATAACTGTGATGACTCCGGTGTTGGATGCCATCCGAGAGGCTCAGACCGAGGCTGTGAGGCTGGAGAACCGTAAGAAAGACCGGTGATTGGGCAAGTATCTAAGTTCGTGACTGATAGCCAAGGGCTTATGACATTTCAGGGTCGTATTTGGGTTCCATTTATTGGTGGGACACGTAGCATCTTGATGGAGGAGGCGCATCGATCGAGGTTATCGATCTATTCTGGGGCTACCAAGATGTACTTGGATCTGAAGAAAGATTATTGGTGGCCATGCATGAAGAGGGATGTAGCGTGGATTGTAGAGAGGTGCTTGACCTGTTGTCAGGTTAAGGCTGAGCACCAGCATCCGCATGGTAACTTGCAGCCACTCGAGGTTCCCCAGTGGAAGTGGGAACAGATCTCTATGGATTTCATCACCAAGTTACCCAGAACTCCAAGGGGTTTCGATGCAATTTGGGTGATAGTGGATCGACTGACAAAGAGTGTCCACTTTCTTTCTATCAGTGAGATCTCTTCTGCGGAGAAGTTGGCAGAGATGTATGTGAGGGAGATAGTGTCTCGGTATGGGGTACCGATTTCGATTGTGTCGGATCGGGATGTACATTTTACTTCCAGGTTCTTGAAGACGTTTCTTGAGGAGTTGGGTACGAGATTCCATTTCAGCACTGCTTATCACCCTCAGACCGATGGTCAGAGTGAGCGGACTATTCAGACTCTTGAGGATATGCTTCATGCATGTGTATTGGATTTTGTAGGGAGTTGGGACACGTACCTGCCTTTGGCTGAGTTGTCCTATAACAACAGCCATCATTCGAGCATCGATATGCCTCCTTTTGAGTTGTTATATGGGAGGAGGTGTCAGACTCCCATTTGTTGGGGAGAAGTATGGCAACGGGTGATGGGTAGCACAGAGATAGTGCTACAGACCACCGAGCAGATTCAGTAGGTCATACAGAGATTGATGACAACCCAGAGCCGTCAGAAGAGTTATGCGGATAGACGGTGGTCAGAGCTCGAGTTTCTGGTGGGTGATTTCTTTCTCCTGAAAGTCTCACCTTGGAAAGGTGTGATCCGATTCAGGAAGAGAGGCAAGTTGGGGCCTCGATATATTGTTCCTTTCAGGGTGACCGCCAGGATAGGCAGGGTGGCGTATCGTTTGGAGATACCTGCAGAGTTGAGTCAGATTCATGATACCTTCCATGTGTCTCAGTCGAGGAAGTGTATCGTCGATGAGTCGGCAGTGGTTCCATTAGAGGACATTCAGGTGGATGCGAGCCTGAACTATGTTGAGAGGACGATCGTGATTCAGGATAGGAGGATCAAAGTTTGGAGAAACAAGGAGGTGTCATTGGTTCAGGTGCAGTGGCAACATCGGAAGGGTCAGAGCTGACTTGGGAGCTGGAGTTAAAGATGCGAGAGCAGTATCCAGAGTTATTTGTTGAGAAAGACTTCGAGGGAGAAGTCTAATTCAAGTGGGGAAGAATTGTAACACCCAATTTCCCAGGTATATTAATTTATGTTGAAATTCTTTATTTATGTAGGGTGACTCGACGAGTTGGTGCTCAGACTCGTCAAGTTTGGTCGCGACTGGATGATGTGGTTAATGAGGAGACTCGATGAGTCACGGGAGTGACTCGACGAGTCAGAGATGACGAAAGAAACCCTAATTTTTCGGGTTTGGGACCTATTTAAAGGCCCTTATGGCCTTTATTTGCGGCTACCAATCCATAAAGAGAAACCCTAGAGTGCTTGAGCGTTTTGAGAGAGAAAGGAAGTCATTCTTGACCTTTGTGGTGTTGTTTAGCAAGAAGAAGGAGGTCCTAGCCAAGAGGAAGCAAATGAGGTTGCTATTATGTGGATTTGAAGCTAAGACCATCGCATTTGGGGTATTAAATTTGGCTCATCTTCTGTTTTACGAAGTCTATATGGATTTAAGGTTTCTTATGCCCTTTATTAGGTTGATTTTATGTCCAATAGTCCCTTTCTGGTGATGAGGCTTTGGATCTGGATCCACAGAGGTCCAGAGAGCCTCACTCATCAAGCTTTTTGGAGAGCAATGGAGGTTATGACCTTGGGTTGTGGTATTTGGGGCTAAATCATTATATATATGGTCATTTAGTTGTTGCATGTACATCAAGATAGAGACTTTACGTGATTACTGAGCTTGGAAAGGTTAGATCTAAGGATTAGAGGAGTAGATCTGACCTCAGAAGGTCGTTTGAGGTTGTGCATGAAATCAACTCACCGAGTCCATGAGCAGACTCGACGAGTCGGAGCGGGTTGTCCCGTGATTCATATCAGTAGATGACTCGCCGAGTTGGGTGACTGACTCGGTGAGTCAGAAGGGATTCAAAGGACTCGAGTTCACGTATGGACTCGACGAGTCTATGCAAGACTCGGCGAGTGTCACACCCCGCTAAAGCGGAAACACAAGGCGTGGCAGTACAAAGGGTTTCATAGCAAAAGTTTAAAGACAACACCAACCATAGTATTAAAAACCATTACAAATTTACTACGGGTTTGAACAACTTTTAAAAGAAATTATAATGAAAATAGAAATACAACACATGCGAATGCTCCTAAAATTGAAGTGTCCCTAAGTGCCACTTACTCGATGATTCCTGAAAAAGCATGTAAAACGAGCGTCAACTATAAAAATAGTTGGTGAGTACTCACTAGTTTAACAAAATAATATTGGTTCACGAGTTGAAATCAAAGTTTTGATAAAAGTTTCCAATAATAAAGCTATATTGCTAGGAGTAAATAAGTTTGTAAACACAGTTCGTTGTTATCATGAGAAATAAAGTATATTGCCCGAATAAGATGCAACATTCATATTTTCATGGAAGATAAAGTTCGTTACTCAAACGAGTAAACAAGTTTCATTGCTAAAACATGTATATAAGTTTCCAGTAGTAAAAGTTCGTTGTTGTAATGAGAAATAGAGTCCATTGCTATAAGGAGAAGCAAAGTTCATTGCTATAATGAGAAACAAAGTTTATTGCTATAATGAGAAACAAGTTTCGTTGCTAAAATAAGTATTCAAGTTTCATTGCTAAAATAAGTATACAAGTGTCGTTGCTAACATGGGAATACAAGTTCCGTATGTGTATAAAGTATAGTACGTGCATCAAGTTTTCATTCATGAGTTCACAACCCAAGCCTAATGACCGAATCGTGCCCTATTGACTACTATGTGTATCGCAAACATAGTGTATAAAATGGTAAAATGCACTCAAGCGAATCGTGCGAGTGAGGAGTTGTCTACCTCCTGATAGCACTATCCATAATAACCATAGGCTCAAAAGAGTTAATGAGTTGTGTCTAGAGATTCCAGGGACTTAACCGTGATACTGTCCTCATGAATTAAAGTAACATACACATACATACGAAATATAGCAACCAAGTTTCATACAAGTCAAAATAAATACAACGAACATAAAAAGTTTATGATATGCTTTTCCACCCCAAAACATTTAAAAACCAAAAATACGGGAGTGCGTGAATACTCACAATGTGAAAATATAGCAATCATGTTTATACGAGTCAAATAAAACCAACGAACATAAATAGTTTAGGACATGCTTTTCCACCCCAAAACATTTAAAAACCAAGAATAAGGGAGTGGTGAATACTCACAATGTGCATTGAGATGATGCAAATGGTGCCATGACTATGCTCCACTCGTATCACTATTGATTCCTACAATAATGGTATTCGCTAGTGAGTCTCTAATCGAAATCTAACACTAGTATACATGATACTACAACAGAATTATGTCAATATTGTGTCAAAATTTAATATCGATAAGTTACAAACATTTTTCTATGGAAATTAAGTTTCAAAGAATCAATTGTTATATAACAATTTAAGTGGAAATTTTCCATTATTGAAATGTTAATATTTAACATTTTAGAGGTGTTCCAATGATTAAATATTCAAAACTAAATCAATATAATTCTAAAATATCCCAAACTTTGCATTTCAGTTTTACTTGAAGTCAAAGACCTCAAGATAAATTTTCTTGAATTTTTAATTTGTCTAACTATTTTTCACCATTTTAGTTTCTTGAATAACCATAAATTCATGAAAAATAGCAATGAGTTAACAAAATTACCCAAACTTTTTATATTACTATTATTAAACATTACTAAGCTGAGAAAAATATAAAAATGGATTTCCAAGCTATTTAATTATATTTTATGATTTTTGAGCATTTATTCCAATAAAAATTGAAATAAATAGAAAATAGTTTCCAAAATTACCCAAACCTTTTATTTAACTGTTATTATACATAACTAGGATGAGAAAAATATAAAAGATATTTTTCAGTGGGTATTTCTATTTTTCCTTGTTTTATTCCTTTAATTAATCATTAATTGAAAAATAATATTAAACAGTTAAAATAAATTACCAAAAATTTTTGTAACATCATTTACAGTATAGATAACCTGGGAAAAATATCAAAAGTAGTTTTTATAATGTATAATCTGGTTTTGGGTATTTATGTGTATTTAAGTGTATTTAAGTGTAATTAACTTTAGAAAATAAGAGAAAAATAGTTTACAGTGGAGAAAAATCCTCAAAGTTTTTATGTAACCTCCTACGGTACAATATGATGTTCTGGTAAAATTTCATGAATTTTGGATAATCAAAACTATTTTTCCTATTTTTAGACCTTTATAATTACCAAAAATTAGGAAACATAGTAAGACATGATGAAAAATCTTGAAATTATTTTCTTGAGTCACCCATCACAGGTAAGGTATGTGAAAATTGTTAGATACAATTTTCACACTCTCTAAAGTGGTTTTGTGATTTATTATACCCTAACAAATTAAAAATCAGAGATTATATCAAACAGCAACAAAAATTGATGAAATTTGGTGAGGGGTCATTATTCACCATAAGGATCATCCATGAATTTATTCTGGATTTATTGACCTCTGGAAGTATTTTATGTGATTTATGCCCATGGTTTTAGCAATAATTTTAATAAATCAAAGAAATAATAAAAGCTCTTGAAATTTTCCAGATTATCACATGCATGTGAGGGCTTTCAAAAGGAAAATTGTTCAAAATTTTCTCAGAAGGTAAATCGGGATAATGAATCCAAACAAGTTAAGAAATGTTGCATGCAATGGTGCATGAGATGTAAATGTGGCTGAAGTTCATGAATTTGTGTAACCCATTCAGTGAGGTTTTAGGCCACGAAATTTCAGCCATCATTCACTAGATATGTTAAGTTTCTAAAGTATTTTTCCTCAGATTTATGGTTGGGTTTAAGGCCATTGATCATGCAAGGCAAAAATGGTGATCACCGAAAAAGAGCTGTTTGCGCAACCATTTTGTAAAAATTGCCAATAATAGGATATTTAATATTTTACAGTGAGCCCAGTTTTCTTTGAAAGCTAACTCAAAATATTATATTTAAGAAAAAGAATCACGAAATTTTGTTAAGAAATGAGTGAGATATGGCAGTTTAAAGTCAAGTAAAGAAATCTGGCAGATTGCATGCATGATGATTGGTTAGAAAAGTGAGTTTTCATCATTTCCTTGAGTAAATCTTTTGAAATATTTTAAAAGATATCATGATAAACTTATATTCTAGTTATGTTTCCAGAGATCAAAAGATTAAAACTTATCAAAATGTATAAATTCATTTATGAACAAAAATTTGTTTCTCAAAAACTCTTAACTTGAGTTTGATGTTTTAATCCTTAAAATCGATTTTTGCACTAAGATCACGAACATGAAACCTTGTTTATCATACATGCATGGTGTTAAAACACATCCATGATGTTCTAAAAACCATTTTAACACAAAGAAAACAAGTTTGAAGAAGATGAAGAAGGAGAAGTGTAAGAAAAAGAGCAAAATTTGAAGGAAAAGTGAAGTAGAAATCGATTTTACCTTCAAGAATACCACAAGATGATGAAGATTTCGAGTTTGAGGAGTGTTCTTGGGTTTGTTTTCTGGAAAATTTCTTGGTTCTTAGAGGGAGGAAGAGACAATGGAGTGGTGTTTGGAGAGAAAAAGTAGAGAGAAGGTAGAGGGAGTTTTCTAGAGAGAGAAAGGAGAGAGATGTGTGTGTATTGGAGAATAAGAGTGTGAGAGAGAGATATGGGGAGGGGGGATCCGATCTTTTATAAAAATATCCAACTTTTTATAAAATGTGCACCTTAACCTAGTTTTTATGCATAAAACTCTTGATTTTTTACATATAAATCAAGGGTAAATGAAAATAAATAAATCTTTATTTTTCATTGAATTGTATTTCATAATAATTATTATGATAAGATAATATTTTAAGGTTCATAATTGTTTTTATAGGAATTTTAAGGTTAAAGTTTATAAATATGAGTTTTTTAGGGCTTTTAGGGTTTTGGAGTTTAATAAACTTTGAATATCAAAATAAATTGAATATTTGAGACTTCAAATTATCTTATGGTATTATAACTCTTTTATAGTTATAAATAATGTTTATAATTTATTTTTATCGGTTTATTGGCATTCTATGTAGCGATTCCGAGATTCAAGCGAAATTGAGGAATCAAGTATACTAGTCCTAGTCTTCAACTTTGACTTAAGTTTCTATGAGACTTTGAACTCACTTCTACTTCTTGGTCAAGTGCATGATGTGTGTATATGATTCATGAAATGTTCTTCGAGTCAATAAAAATCGAGTAAAAATCGAGTCCTGTAACCTCTTTGAGAAAGGAATTTGAATATCATCCCTGATTACTTAAGTAACAGCCCGTCATTTCAAGTCAGTAAAAATCGAGTCCTGTAACCTCTTTGAGAAAGGAATTTGAATATCATCGAAAAATGAAATATTCAAAAACTCTATTTGGAGTACGCTATGTGGTAGGTATCGTCTGAAGGTTTCCAAACATATAAATAACACAAAAATCCGAGTTATAACGAAGAAGTTATGACCATTCTAAGTTTTCCGACAAAAACCGGCAATACGAAGTTACGTAAAAACACAAAGTTTCAATAAAACACTTTCTGACCTTAGGTGTCTAAATGAAAGTCATAGATATCATTAAACTACAAACATGCATAAAAAGAACGCTCAAATCGGACATCGTATGAAAAATTTATGAATTTTTAAAGAAATTCCTTAATCACGTCATTTTAATAAATAAATAATAAAAATAATTTCGGAATTTACCAACGGAATCTAAATGAAAGTTGTAGATCGTAGTCTCACCTTCGCGGGGATAAAAAGAACGTTGAAAACGGAGTTCGTATGAAGGAGATATGAATTTTTTAAGTTTGATAAGTAATTTATATATAATTTTTATTAAAAACTTGGTATTATCCGAAGGAGTCAGCCCCTAGGGCCGAAGTACGCGCCGCGTACCCTCGTACGCCCCGCGTACTCGAGGCCACGGCTCGGATCGTCCACGTCGCCCCTATGCGAGCCTACCCCCCTGTCCTGTCCGAAGCGCGATGCAGCCGAGGATGCGGTCAGCGATGACGTCCCGTACGCGGAGTACGCCCCACGTACGTGTGCCTTCCAGCCCCCTATAAAAGGGATGCGAGGGTTCCCAGAAAAATTGCTCATTCACTCTCCTTTTTCTTGCGTTTTTCCTCGTTTTCCGTGCTCGCACTACCCCGAAGCCCTGGTCATTTTGTGCAAGTCCCGAAGGTCGATTTTACTCCCGAGAAATCCCGAGAATCCCGAGGAAAATCCATTTCCCGAGACGAAACTCTGCCCGGTTTTCCATCTTGCTATCTTCAAACTTTCAAGTGAGTTCATACCCCTTTCAAACACACTTTAAATACATTTTAAATGCTTTTATACTCTTTTAGGGGGGGGGGGAATACAAGTAAACATACGGTTATTATCATGTATTTTATAAAGTTTCACTTCGCTTGTTTTACCGATTAAATCACTCGGAACTCATTAGTATTATGGAAAACTCTTGTCATACTTTGTGTGCATTAGACTTATGCAAAGTGTATAATGATTTCAAAGTACCTTTCATTGTTAAGTCGTTTTATACATTCTAAAAACTTATGATTTATGCTTTGTCAAACATTATGAAAAAGGATAAACTTTGCATACAAAAACTATCACTTTAATACAGGCTTAGTTGAGAATCCATGAGACGTGTATATCTTCAAACGTTACTTTTCTTTATTAGAAAGTAATGCTGCAAATCCTGTCTATAACCAGAGTCTCCCGTTCGGAGAACGTGTCAAATGTGTATAGATCTATACGGGAAGTCATGATCCCGCGCCCTGACAAACGCGATGTCTGAAGAACATCGTTACAGGCATATTATGTTTAGTATGGTTATAAAACTCATCGGATATACAATTATTATGGTATTATGCTTTTATGAACGAGTGGCTATTAAAACTGTTCTCCATCTAACAAACGCGATCTTCGTATAGCTTTATTATATAAAACTATGACACAACTTTTAAGAACGTCGTTTTCTTGCGATTTTCGGTCTTAGAGACTGCCAATCATGTTAGGAAAATAAGGGTTTTTCCTGTATATAAACCAAACAACTAATAGGAAGATAAGGGATTTTCCTGGTGCAGTTATTTACAACTTATGACACGAACATTCATATGCATTTCATACTTTTATAAGAAAATAAGGGTTTTTCTTGGAAGACACAACAAATCATATCTCAACCATTAGGGAAAATATGGGATTTTCTGGATCTAATACATTCATTTTCAACACAACAAGTCATAACTCTTCACACTTGAAATACTGAGTTTTCTGGAAAACATACACCCATTTTGGAATGGCATCCAATTTTTCTAAACTACTTATGAACTCACCAACTTAATTGTTGACACTTTTTCTTTGAATTAACTTGTATTCTCAGGGAACCGCTAAGTAGGTTTGGGAATCAACTTTCGGGATTAACGCTCTGGCGTTAATTACTTCTTTTGAATGATGTTTATGTATTTATCTTTTGAACGTGTAATGAATACAATTATGTAAACATCTTGGAAACTTTAATATATATGGTGGTGTGTACTTTCCTTTCTATGAATTGTTATGATACTGAATATGACGTCCTCCGCCCCCGAACGTTTCCGCCGTTCTAGTTTGGTGGTGTGACAGATTGGTATCAGAGCTTTGTTTATAGGGAATTAAGTATATCAAAACCATTTCTTTTTGGTATACAACTATAAACTCAACTGGGCAAAAACACTCTGAGAAAAGTCATACGTTTGAAATTAAATTTATTTAGTTTTAAGGTAAGCATGCACTCATTTTATACTAATAACAGTTTCATAGTAAATAACTTTAGAAGTATTATAAATAAGTTGTGCAGTACAGGTACGCCTTGGGACATGTAATCGGAACTGGGAAGAATATAGCCTGATCAACTATATTTGTCCGAGAGCCGACTAACGTATGCCAAGGAGTGTCTGCAGTGGACAACGATTTTAAAACTTACCAAAAGCACATCATTACATAATGCTAAGGGAGTTGTTGTGTTGCCGTCAACCATTAAACTTAAGGGTAAGTTTCATGTGCTCTAACTTGTAGTAAATTTTTAACCCTATTCTCGTACAGTCTCAATGGCGGGATTCCATCACCCCAATGACCCCTACTACCCCAACCAAGGTAATGGAGGATGGATCGAAGAAGATCTTGAAGAAGATGAAAAGCCTATAGAGTTGGAGGAAGGGGATGACTCTGGCACGGATTCGGAGCCAGAAATCATCAATCCACAAATCCCACAACCTCCCATTCAAGTGAGGAACTTCCAAGGACCCACTCCTGTGTAGGGAAGTCACCTCCATCATTGAAGCCAACAACAAAGCTTACGCCCTCCCTACGGCATGTGCTGATACTTCTATGATGTTAGAGGCGGGGGATCAGCCGACCGAGCACTTCCGGTCATGGTTGGCAAACTCGCCAACCAGTGCTATCAATCTGGAGTGCAAGCCAACCGAATCTGAGAGGTCAATGTGGAAGTACAAATCCACACGGCCGATATCAACCGCCTAGAGATGTTGCAGAATGACATCCACATTCGCGCCGAAGCATTTCAAGCACAAGCAAATGCGGCCTTCGTAGAATTGAGGGAACAACAAGCTGCGTTTGATAGGCGCCTCATGGAGTCGAAGCAGTCCGACATGGAGTCGAGCTCCAAACGCAAAGCGCGCCGCAAGTAGTACTTGCCCGACTCTCAAATTTTGTTATAAATTAGGACTTCGTATAAAAGTATTATTTTCTTTAAATTGTTCTGTAATCGGAGGCCTTTAGAAAGGTCAAGAACTTTTGTCTAGACCCCGCTGTAACACAACTATATGTTTAATATATATAAGGGTATATCCCTTTTCTTGTTGTTAATCATGCGCAATTCGTTCAATTCATTGGTACATCTATTCAAAATTTACTTTCAAGCTCAAAACATTGTGTCGGTCAAACCCAATTTCTTAGAACTATTAGAAGTTAACTCAATATCATTCAACTCTGAACTACCAAAACTTATAAATCTTTCATTTTCCTTTGGCAGCGCGATGTCTCCTCGTCCAAACCTAAGGCCCAGGCCGGGCACCGCACCACCACCACCTCCACCATCAACTTATGATTCAGCCATGGTCCAGGCCGCTATCACAGCAGCAGTAACTGCAGCCCTCTCGCAAATAAACTCCCACGGAAATGGAGGGGCGGGAAGCAGCACGAATCATCCAAATCATGGCACTGGTCATGGCCAAGTAAGAGAATGCACTTACAAGGAGTTCTCTAACGCTAAGCCAAAAACTTTTAATGGAATTGGGGGAGTCATTGCACTAATGCAATGGTTCGAGAAGACCGAAATGGTCTTCGATCTGCTCATGCCTAGAAGCAAGCAAAGTCAAGTACGTTGCTTGCACTTTCATAGATCGAGCCCTCACTTGGTGGAAAAGCCATGTGAATTCAGTGACACTCACTGTCGCCAACGCCATGAGTTGGGAAGACCTGAAGGTTCTACTACTGGAAGAATACTACCCAAGGGGCAAAGTGCAAAAGCTTGAGCAGGAGCTCTGGAATCTAAAAATGACTGGGTCTAACCTAGTCGCCTACATAGCTAGGTTCAACGACCTCGCTGCATTGTGCCCTACCATGGTCAACCCAGAATCAAAGAATGTTGAAAGGTACATTTGGGGGTTGTCACCCCAGATTCAAGGGCATGTCCTAGCTTCCAGCCCTGTTACCTACAACAGCGCTAAACGCCTGGCTCAGCGACTCATCGACCACGGAGTAAAACACGGTACCATTTCAACAACCGCAAATCCATCTAGGGAGGCTCAAGGCCAGAGTAGGCCTTGGAATAAAAGGAGGGGACAAACCCTCCAGGAAAACCCCAAGAAACAACAAGTAATAGCGACCCACGATATGACTGTACCTGCCAACCCTGCCCCCACAAGCTCATATAATGGGAAACTTCCTAAGTGCAACCGATGCAACTTCCACCACCACGGTCCTTTTCATGATCTTCAATGCACCAAGTGTAATAAGAAGGGACATACAGCCCGCTATTGCAAAGAGCCAACCCAACCATCCGCCCCTACTGCTAATACCGGGGTAAGCCACGCCTGCTTTGAGTGCGGAGACACGGGGCACTACCGCAGGGACCGCCCAAAGGCAAACAACCGGAATACCGGCAGAAGGGGCCGAGTTTTCGCAATGGGACAAGATGAAGCCATTGCGGACCCTACTGTTGTTACGGGTACGTTTCTTCTCGATAACTCGTATGCATGCATTTTGTTTGATAGTGGAGCGGAAAGGATTTTTGTGAGTCACGACTTTAAAGGCCTGCTAAAATCAATACCACAATCATTAAGTGAACCATTCATAGTAGAAATGGCCAACGGGAAAACCGAAGGCACTAAGGAGATATACTTAAACTGCACCCTAACTTTAAATGATAATCCCTTTTCAATCAGCCTCATGCCAGTCTCGATTAAGAATTTCGATGTCATCGTTGGCATGCATTGGCTGAGTTCTCATCATGCGGACATTCTATGTTACGATAAGGCCGTTCGCCTTAATCTGCCAACCAGCGAAACTTTCATTGTCTTGGGCGACAAACCCAGTACCACTCTTCGTATCATCTCAAGTATCCAAGCTCAGAAATGCCTACGCAAGGAGTGTCACGCGTTTTTTGCACATGTTGTAGATGTGAAACGCGAAGTCCAGGACATCAAGAATGTGCCTGACGTATGCGGTTTTCCTGACGTTTTTCCCGAGGACCTTCCGGGAATACCTCCCGCGAGACAAGTTGAGTTCAGAATCGATCTGGTTCCCGGGGCTACCCCAGTAGCCAAAGCACCCTATCGATTAGCCCCGGAAGAGATGCGAGAGCTATCCAGCCAACTGAATGAGTTACTTGGAAAAGGATTCATCCGGCCAAGCTTCTCGCCATGGGGAGTACCCGTATTGTTCGTGAAAAAGAAGGATGGATCATTCAGAATGTGCATCGACTACCGAGAACTCAACAAACTTACCATCAAGAACCGATACCCCCTACCCCGAATCGATGACTTATTTGACCAACTCCAAGGAGCTAACTACTTCTCCAAGATCGATCTGAGGTCGGGATATCACCAGCTACGAGTCCTGGAGAGTGATGTTCCCAAGACGGCCTTCCGAACGAGATACGGACATTACGAATTCGTAGTGATGCCGTTCGGACTAACCAATGCCCCGGCCGTATTCATGGATCTAATGAATCGGGTATGTCGTCCATTCTTGGATAAATTTGTGATAGTATTCATAGACAACATACTCATTTATTCAAGGAATAAAGAAGAGCATAGTCAACATCTGAGGCAAATCTTAGAGACGTTACGGACTGAGAGACTGTATGCAAAATTCTCAAAATGTGAGTTTTAGATTAGAAAGGTGGACTTCCTCGGTCACGTGGTTAGCAAGGAAGGAATCCACGTGGATCCATCAAAAACTGGTCTGCACCAACTACACCAACAGAAATTCGCCAATTTCTAGGTCTTGCTAGTTATTATCGAAGGTTCATTCAGAATTTCTCCAGCATCGCAAGGCCTCTTACCTCCCTAACCCAGAAAGGTGTGACCTACAATTGGGGAGAAAAGCAAGATGTTGCATTTCAGACTTTGAAACAGGCCCTTTGCAGTGCACCCATCCTTTCTCTTCCAAAAGGGACCGAAGATTTTGTGGTGTATTGCGACGCTTCGAAGCAAGGGTTGGGTTGTGTACTAATGCAGAGAGGAAAGGTTATTGCATATGCCTCACGACAACTGAAAACGCATGAGGTCAACTACACCACTCATGATTTAGAACTTGGGGCGGTGGTCTTCGCTCTTAAAATATGGAGACACTACCTATATGGTACCAAGTGCACTATCTTTACAGACCACAAGAGCCTACAACACATCTTCGACCAGAAGGAGTTGAACATGAGACAGCGACGTTGGGTCGAATTGCTCAACGACTATGAATGTGAGATTCGCTATCATCCAGGAAAGGCAAACGTCGTGGCAGATGCCCTTAGTCGTAAGGAGTACTCCGGCCGAAGAGTGAAGTCATTAGCCATGTCGATCCATTCGCACCTGTCAACATAAGTCAAGGAAGCTCAAATAGAGGCCTTGAAACCCAAAAACGTGACGGGTGAGACCCTTAGGGGAATGGAAAAGAATTTAGAAATCAAGAGTGACGGAGCACGCTACCTCATGAACCGAATATGGACACCCAAGTTTGGTGGACTTAGAGAGGTAGTTATGAGCGAGGCACACAAGACTCCATACTCCGTACATCCCGGGTCAGACAAGATGTATCAAGATCTCAAGCAACTCTACTGGTGGCCAAACATGAAAGCAGAGATCGCTACATATGTGAGCAAGTGTTTGACTTGCACCAAGATAAAAACAGAACACCAGAAACCCTCAGGGCTACTCCAACAATCTGAAATTCTTGAGTGGAAATGGGAGCAGATTTCCATGGACTTCATAACGAAACTGCCCAAAACTCAAGGTGGCCAAGATACTATTTGGGTAATCATCGATAGATTAACCAAGTCCGCTCATTTCCTACCGATCAAGGAAACTGATAAAATGGAAAAGCTATCGAGAATCTACATCCGAGAGATCGTACGACTCCATCGAGTGCCAATGTCTATCATCTCGGACAGAGACAGCAGATTCACGTCTAGATTCTGGCAATCATTGCAAAAATCCATGGGAACAAGATTGGACATGAGTACAGCCTATCACCCCCAAACTGACGGACAGAGTGAAAGGACGATCCAAACCATGGAAGACATGTTGCGAGCATGTGTAATCAACTTTGGTAAAGCATGGGATGTTCACTTACCTTTGGTCGAGTTCTCTTATAACAATATTTATCATACTAGTATCAATACTGCTCCATTTGAAGCCCTTTACGGCCGTAAGTGCAGATCACCTCTGTGCTGGACGGAAGTGGGTGACACACAATTAGAAAAAGATCTAGTCCCTGATAGCAGCCTCACTGGTCCAGAGATCATCAAAGAAACTACTGAAAAGATCGTGCAAATACGAGAACGACTGAAATCCTCGAGGGATAGGCAAAAGAACTATGCTGACAAAAGACGTAAACCCTTGGAATTTCAGATTGGCGATCGTGTACTAGTGAAGGTCTCACCCTGGAAGGGCATGATACGCTTTGGAAAACGTGGGAAGCTAAATCCTAGGTACATTGGACCCTTCGAAATCATTTCAAGAGTTGGTCCAGTGGCCTACAAACTCCGACTTCCAATCGAGCTTAACAAAGTACATCCAGTATTCCACGTATCAAACCTGAAGAAGTGTTTGTCCGACGAAACACTTGTAATTCCACTCGATGAGATCAAACTAAATGAAAATCTTAACTTTGTGGAAGAACCCGTCGAGATCATGGATAGGGAAGTTAAACGAACTAAACAGAGTCGCATTCCAATAGTAAAGGTCCGATGGAATGCTAAGAGGGGACTGGAGTTCACGTGGGAACGAGAAAATCAAATGCAACAGAAGTATCCACACCTCTTCCTCAGCCCCTAAGACTCTTCTTTTGTATTAAAATTTCGGGACGAAATTCCCTCTAACGGGCGAATGATGTAACAGCTCGTCATTTCAAGTCAGTAAAAATCGAGTCCTGTAACCTCTTTGAGAAAGGAATTTGAATATTATTGAAAAATGAAGTATTCAAAAACTTTATTTGGAGTACGTTATGTGGTAGGTATCGTCTTAAGGTTTCCAAACATATAAATAACACAAAAATCCGAGTTATAACGAAGAAGTTATGACCATTCTAAGTTTTCCGACAAAATCTGGCAATACGAAGTTACGTAAAAACGCAAAGTTTCAATAAAACACTTTCTGACCTTAGGTGTCTAAATGAAAGTCATAGATATCGTTAAACTACAAACATGCATAAAAAGAACGCTCAAATCGGACATCGTATCCACACCTCTTCCTCAGCCCCTAAGACTCTTCTTTTGTATTAAAATTTCGGGACGAAATTCCCTCTAACGGGGGAATGATGTAACAGCTCGTCATTTCAAGTCAGTAAAAATCGAGTCTTGTAACCTCTTTGAGAAAGGAATTTGAATATTATTGAAAAATGAAGTATTCAAAAACTTTATTTGGAGTACGTTATGTGGTAGGTATCGTCTTAAGGTTTCCAAACATATAAATAACACAAAAATCCGAGTTATAACGAAGAAGTTATGACCATTCTAAGTTTTCCGACAAAATCTGGCAATACGAAGTTACGTAAAAACGCAAAGTTTCAATAAAACACTTTCTGACCTTAGGTGTCTAAATGAAAGTCATAGATATCGTTAAACTACAAACATGCATAAAAAGAACGCTCAAATCGGACATCGTATGAAAAAGTTATGAATTTTTAAAGAAATTCCTTAATCACGTCATTTTAATAAATAAATAATAAAAATAATTTCGGAATTTGCCAACGGAATCTAAATGAAAGTTGTAGATCGTAGTCTTACCTTCGCGGGGATATAAAGAACGTCGAAAACGGTATTCGTATGAAGGAGATATGAATTTTTTAAGTTTGATAAATAATTTATATATAATTTTTATTAAAAACTTGGTATTATCCGAAGGAATCAGCACCTAGGGCCGAAGTACGCGCCGCATACCCTCGTACGCCCCGCGTACTCGAGGCCACGGCCTCGGATCGTCCACGTCGCTCCTATGCGAGCCTACCCCCTGTCCCGTCCGAAGCGCGATGCAGCCGAGGATGCGGTCAGCGATGACGTCCCGTACGCGCCGCGTACGGGAGTACGCCCGCGTACGTGTGCCTTCCAGTCCCCTATAAAAAGGATGCGAGGATTCCCGGAAAAATTGCTCATTCATTCTCCTTTTTCTTGCGTTTTGCCTCGTTTTCCGTGCTCGCACTACCCCGAAGCCCTGGTCATTTTGTGCAAGTCCCGAAGGTCGATTTTACTCCCGAGAAATCCCGAG
Source organism: Lactuca saligna (assembly GCF_052625555.1). Classification (NCBI taxonomy): domain Eukaryota; kingdom Viridiplantae; phylum Streptophyta; class Magnoliopsida; order Asterales; family Asteraceae; genus Lactuca; species Lactuca saligna. Next base: position 86,824,530 of record NC_136425.1, read on the forward strand.
GAAAATCCATTTCCCGAGACGAAACTCTGCCCGGTTTTCCATCTTGCTATCTTCAAACTTTCAAGTGAGTTCATACCCCTTTCAAACACACTTTAAATACATTTTAAATGCTTTTATACTCTTTTAGGGGGGGGGGGGAATACAAGTAAACATACGATTATTATCATGTATTTTATAAAGTTTCACTTCGCTTTTTTTACCGATTAAATCACTCAGAACTCATTAGTATTATGGAAAACTCTTGTCATACTTTGTGTTCATTAGACTTATGCAAAGCATATAATGATTTCAAAGTACCTTTCATTGTTAAGTCGTTTTATACATTCTAAAAACTTATGATTTATGCTTTGTCAAACATTGTGAAAAAGGATAAACTTTGCATACAAAAACTATCACTTTAATACAGGCTTAGTTGAGAATCCATGAGACGTGTATATCTTCAAACGTTACTTTTCTTTATTAGAAAGTAATGCTGCAAGTCCTGTCTATAACCAGAGTCTCCCGTTCGGAGAACGTGTCAAATGTGTATAGATCTATACGGGAAGTCATGATCCCGTGCCCTGACTGTTAGCTACAGTCCGTCTTTTGGGGTGACAGTTGTCATAACGCTGCGATGCCTGAAGAACGTCGTTACAGGCATATTATGTTTAGTATGGTTATAAAACTCATCGGATATACAATTATTATGGTATTATGCTTTTATGAACGAGTGGCTATTAAAACTGTTCTCCATCTAACAAACGCGATCTTCGTATAGCTTTATTATATAAAACTATGACACAACTTTTAAGAACGTCGTTTTCTTGCGATTTTCGGTCTTAGAGACTGCCAATCATGTTAGGAAAATAAGGGTTTTTCCTGTATATAAACCAAACAACTAATAGGAAGATAAGGGATTTTCCTGGTGTAGTTATTTACAACTTATGACACGAACATTCATATGCATTTAATACTTTTATAAGAAAATAAGGGTTTTTCTTGGAAGACACAACAAATCATATCTCAACTATTAGGGAAAATATGGGATTTTCTGGATCTATTACATTCATTTTCAACACAACAAGTCATAACTCTTCACACTTGAAATACTGAGTTTTCTGAAAAACATACACCCATTTTGGAATGGCATCCAATTTTTCTAAACTACTTACGAACTCACCAACTTAATTGTTGACACTTTTTCTTTGAATTAACTTGTATTCTCAGGGAACCGCTAAGCAGGTTTGGGAATCAACTTTTGGGATTGATGCGTTAGCGTTAATTACTTCTTTTGAATGATGTTTATGTATTTATCTTTTGAACGTGTAATGAATACAATTATGTAAACATCTTGGAAACTTTAATACATATGGTGGTGTGTACTTTCCTTTCTATGAATTGTTATGATACTGAATATGACGTCCTCCGCCCCCGAACGTTTCCGCCGTTCTGGTTTGGGGGTGTGACAACTTAGATGGTATTGGATTTCTATGTGAGTCGTTATAACCATGTATGATAATGACTAGTTCGTCTGTCTTGGCATTCTGGTGAACGCCGGAATTGATCTTAAGATTTTGTCACCCAAGCCTAGCCGAGTCTAACTGTAGCGAACAACTTATGTGTGGGGGAGTCACCCCCGTATAGATCTACACACAAACTCTTGCTCTCCCTCCAGGAGACTTTGATTATAACTACAGACTAACACCGACACTTATTGGTGTCGCCCGTTATTACTCACTCAATCCAAATGAATTTGATTAACCTTGATTAACGGCCAGAATTTTTTTGTTTACTTGAATAGAAGGTAAGCCTAACAAACGAGGAGAAGAGGACCACGAAGTCCTACTAATCACGTATGTTATTTAAAGTTGTCGAGTATACGAAGGGTGCATTGGCCTATTTCGCATATGATTTATTTGGACCTTACTAGCAATGCTAATGGGCCACTGAGGCCCAATACCATTTAAAGTCATTGAGGGTCCATTAGGCATGTAATTGGGCCACCGGAAGCCCAATAAACATGTATTATTTATGATGGGCCCAATAGTCACGTTAATGGGTCGTGAAGGCCCAACAAACATGATTAAAAATATTTAAGCCCAATCGATATAATGTTTACTTGTTTCATATAGTATTAATGTCGTAAGGTTTGTTTTCACACGAATTGTTTAATCGAAACGTCACCACATTCGCCAAATTGTTTGATAACGATATTTAGATTTATGAAAATATATGTATATTTTTCATTCTAAATTCATAGGTTATAAAATTTTGTATTTTTGACTCAAATATTTTAATAGTAAAATAATTGACTCAAAAATATTGGTTTGACCTATTCAGATCTTCTTTTAATAAAAAATGACAATTTTTGTTCCTTTTTATGAAAAATGACATTTTAGGTCCTTAAACTGAATTTTCTTGACATTTTGGCCCAAAGACTTATTTAAATAAGGTTTTCAGCCCAAGATTTAGTTTTTGGACAGACTCAGCCCTTTTAAATAAAAAGTGTTGCACTTGAAGTCCAACTTTTCGCAAATTTTACAATTTTAGCCCAAAAGCCAAAAACTTTGCAATTTTAGTCTTATTTGATAAATAAGACATTTTTAATCCCTGAAACATGTTTATTTGCTTTTTTAACCCCTGTTTTGAGAAACTTACAATTTCATCCCCTTAAAACATATTTTTAACAAATTTTGGGACGAAAGGCCGAAAAGCCCAAAGTTTAGCCTATTATGCTAAAATTTACACTTTTAATCTTTTAAAAGTCAAGATTTTTATAACAACTCATACTTTAACATGATTTAAACTTTTTGACCCTTATAAAACCGTAAATGACATCTATTTCTTATCTGTTGCTTATTTGTCAAAAATGGTTCATAATTTAGATTTGTGTTTTGTTTTGCTTATTTTCAATTTGTATACTACTTTGGTATTGATAATAACATGTATAAGATGTCTTAGAACACATATATCCTTATCATGGTTAAGGATCTCGATTAGATCATGATTTTTCACACATATTTATCAAATAAGTTCTAGAAATCACACATATCATGCAAAAACACATAGATCTACACATTTTAATTGTATTCTCCCCCATAAAACATGAGAAAACTGAAAATAGAGGGGTATGAACTCACCTTTGCTTGTTGTTATCGGTTTTGAAGAAAGAATGGAAGAGTTTGATGTTATTTTCGGCACTAGAAAGCTTCTTGAGAAGACTTTGGCTTAGATAGGTTCTACGAAGCATGATCATCAACTTTCATGAGTTAGAAGGAGATGTATAAAAGATTTAAGAAACTAAACCATGGATCTAAGTACAACTTACCAAGGATGATGATTTCTTATGGAAGAACCTCCTTGAAATGTCCTAGATCGCGAAATTTCAATGGAGGAATGAAGGTGTTCTTGAGAGAATTTGGAAAGAGTTGGAAATGAAGTATGTGTGTATGTGTGTCTACCTTCGGCCGAGAGTAAGAGAGAAGAGGGGAGAGATAAGTAGATGAAGTGATAGGTGCTTGGGTAGGAGAGGATGGTGCGTAGATAATCAAAATGTAAAGATTAGGTGTCTAACCCTCAATATTTCACTTCTTTCTATTTTTTTATTATTAATATTATGGGTGTGGGCCGAGAATTGGGCTAGCAGAAAGGAGTTGAGTAGTTTGGGCCATTAGTTGCCGTAGTTCGAAATCATAGGCCCAAATTATTATTTTTCAGCCCATTTGGCTTTTAAGATATCTTACGGCCCAATAATTTTTAAAAGAGTGAGTTTTACGGCCCAATAAAGCTTATTAGTTTAGTTAAGGCCCATTAGGGTAATTTATTTCATTTTAGGCCCATTATGGCCCAAAATGTTAAATTTTATGAAAGTGGATCCAATTAGAGCCCATTTAAGGTTTCTAGGCCCAAAATAGTCAAATTGGAAGGTTATTGGTCCATTAGGCCCAATAAGGAAATCCTAGTCCATAATGGACTTAAACCCGGATTTCTAGGGTTTCCAACCTTTTGTTGACTATTTGAATGTTTGTACAGGGTGTTTGATGGAAATTTTGTTGTCATTGAATAAACATCATACATGCTTTCAGGTAGGGGTGAGCATGGTGCTGGTTGGTGCGGTTTTACCGCAAACCGCATGGTGCAATTTTTGCATTCTTAAAACTGTTGGTGAGGTTTTTCAATGGTTCGGTTTTGCGGCTTTTAAATGCGGTTTCGGTTTGTATCGGTGCGGTTTCAGTTTTAAACTGTGTCTAGCATTTGGTGTCGTTTTTTTTCATGTTTAATGGTGTAGTATTTTTAAAACATTGAAAACTAAAAACCATGTGCATTTAAGCTTATATGGTGTGACTTTTATTTCATTTTTGGAACAATTAATTTTGGCCCAAAACAAAAGTACATAAGCAAAAATTGTAAGTGGCTTAAAAAACAATAATACAAACGTAACTACTCTCACAAACTAATAAATTAATAACTGAACTTTGGTTGAATATGAATTTGTTATAATCTCGTAAGATATATTCCATTAGTAAGTTTAACTAATGTCCTAATGATATGCAATTCCTTTTGCAGCCCACATAGTCTTAAACAAACACAAAGTACAAACGAAGATGATTCCCACTAAACTTATTTTTATCACCAATGAAAAAGCTAAATTCAAATTATCATAAAAATCCATGGAATGTCTTTTCTCATTTTCCACTTGAAGCTTGATCCTCTTAAATCATAAATATAAAAATAAAAATAAAAAGTTAAGGCAAAAAGGCAAACAAAAAACCACGATAACCAAAAAAAATATGGCAAAACATGATATGTTACTTACGTGCTAGCATGTCAATCCATATCTTTTTTAACATCATAGGAGGATTTTTTTCGTTTTGAAAGTGTATCTACATAGAAAAATATAACGATATTAGTATGTATTTGAAATATGAAGATAAAACTGAAAGCATACTGATTACGGAGAAAAGTTTACCGATTTCTATAGCCGCCAACTTTTCATTCAATTTGTCTATTTGTTTACTCGACATAGTACCAATTAGCTCAAGATCTGCCAGTGTAGACCGTAGCCAATCTTTTGTACATATTAAGGCTTCAGCGGTCTCGGTGTTAAGCGAACTTCTATACTTATATATCACACGACCACCGGTACTAAATGCCAACTCTGATGCAACCGTGGAGATCGGCATAGCCAAAACATGTCTAGCTAGTTTAGACAATATAAGAAATTTGACTGCGTTTGCTTTCCACCACCCCAAAATATCAAAATTATCGTCTCTTTTGTCTATTCCATCTGCTAATTATATATCCACTTCACTCTTCGTCTCTTGATCTGGACTATCAAACTTGTCAAACTCGATCTCCAAGTCAATAGTTGCCTCACCAAAAGTACTCGACATGTCACTAGATACACCACCTTGTTTGTTTTGTACTTTTTTTTCTCTAATTTATCCGTATAGTGGTTAAACAATTCTTGAAGAGTCTTCTCTACTTTTTCTAATATTTGTTTGCCCTTCTCATCATTTTTACCATAAATTGTTTCAATGCAAAAACTAATATATCAAAGTTTGAAGCGTGGATCTAAGACAACGGCAACATACAACAAAAAGTTCATGTGATCAACGTCTTCCCAATATTTATCAAATTTGATTTTCATTGACGTTGCCATATTTTTCTTTTTTTCATCCGTACTTAAGCACATTCGAGTGATTGTGGCTTGCATTTTCACAAACTCATAAAAAAATGTATTCGATGTTACATACTTTGTACCAGATGTCTTAGTTGTAACATCCGGAAATATTTTCAAGTACTCAATCATATTCCTATATTAAATACAAATAAAAATATATAAGTAACCAAATAATTACTAAAAACAAGAACTTATAAAAAGTGAATCATACCTTGCAGTGTCCCAATCAGATTCACTCGGAGCACCAATAACTTTAACTTTTCTTTTCCTTTTTCTTGTGCTCCCTTCACAATCATCAGTGACTTCACTTCGAAAATGAGCTCCATAATTTGAATATGTCGTGTAAATCCTATTGAGAAAATAAAATACACAATGGATATTAGTTTTATTAGTTAAAGAAACAAAATAATATAAAGAAATAATAGACAAATATACCTGTCAAAGGCTTGTTCATACTTCACTACTGTTTCCAACATTAAATATGTTGAATTCCATCTCATATCAACATCCAGGCATGGTTTTTGTTTACATTCAATAGTTGCACGAGCAACACAATCTTTAAATGTTTTATATCTGGCCGGTGATGATCTCACATACATCACAGCGCCTCGAATTCTAGTAATAGAATAAAATTCTTCTTCCAAGCCATCTCGAACCACGAGATTGATGATATGTGCACAACAACGTAGGTGCAAATATTTACAACCCAAAATATCCTTTGGTCCTTTTAACATCCTCCTTAAAAACCGGATAGCTCCATCATTAGAAGATGCGTTATCCACCGTGATGGTAAACACATTATTAATGCCCCACTCTCTTATGTATTCATATACAAGACTCCCGATGGTTTCACCCCTATGGTTCTCTATTGGACAAAAATTAAGTATCTTTTTTTGTAAAACCCAGTCATCATCGATCCAGTGTGCCGTAAGGCACATATAATATAATTATGAACTGATGACCAAGTGTCGGTGGTTAGACACACTGTTTGGCCTTTAAGCATGTCTTTTACCTTTAATGTCTCTTCTTCATAAATGGATAAACAATCCTGAGATACATTCCATCTTGATACAAACTTGAAGTTTGGATTCAATTCCCAAGCAAACTACCTGAAACCCTCGTCATCGACCACACTAAACGGCCGATTGTCCTTAATACACATTTTTGAAAGGGCTAGTTTGCACTTCTCTTGGTTAAATGAATGTGTAGCCAATGACCCACTACCACTCGCCCCCTTATTTGTCGGCTTAAAGCTCAAAGTTGATTGTCTCTTCAAATCATGCTTTTTATAAAGAGGGGAGCTCTTACATACATTTGTTAAGTGACTAAGCAATGTTGAAGTACCATTTCTAGTATTAGATGACATTAATGTACCACAATATTTGCATTTTGTTTTCTTTGCACCTTCTACTTTTGGAAAATGATCCGAAACAACGGATATTTTCCTATTTGTAGGCGTATTTTCCTTTCCCTTGTCAACTTTATATGCCATTGATTCTTCAACTGTAACAGGTTCTTGGTTATCCGTATCTAAATCAATTATAGGTTCATCACTAGACATTGCTACTTGCTAGTCCCAAACTAAAAAAAACGAAAACCAATATTAAACATATTGCATTGAAATAGAATGCCACCAACAAAAAAAACAAACACATTGCATTAAAACATAGGTTTATTAACAAAAATTAAACAAATAGCATTGAAACAAAAAACAGAGTAATTACATTGCTAACTTATACCATGTGATTCAGTTACCGCTTATTGCAAAAAACTAAAAACACATACAAATTATTACGTTTCACTAATTACATTGACAAATTAAACACATTGATCTGAAAAAAATCATCAAAAACATTGCATTGAAACAAAAAGAAACAAATCACTAGCCACTACTATTTTCTACTATCTAATTCAAAGGATGAAAAATTTTCATCAACAAAAGTCACTATATAAAATTCAGAAAAAATATATTGAATGATAAAGGGTTAAGATCGAGACTTTGAGTGCAAGCTACAACAATTCAGCAAAGAGTTAGGGTTCATCAATAGATTAGTGAAATCAAAAAAAAGAACCTGTAGACTATGATGAAGTTGTGACTATTGTTGGAGTTTAGAGTTGTGATGGAGAATCGTCGGAGGCTGGGACTGATGTCGAAATATGTGCACTTACACAGAGACTATTATGATTTTTGTAACAGAATCTGTAAGGGGAGAAGGTAAAAACTAAAAAAAAAAAAGTAAAAATAGTGGAGATTGGCCGATTGGGCTTGTGCGGCGATCATATGGAGCCCTGGAGGTAAATCAAATTATTTTTTTAATATAGCGAATATGGCTATTGATTAAAATATGGGTTTAATGAAAGCAACGTCAAAATCAAAAACTCAAAGTCAACATATAAGTTATATGTATACCTACGGTGCGGTTCGGTTTTAGTGGACCGGTTTTTGGATAAAAACCGCACCGCACCGTTGACCTTCGATTTTTGCAAAAACGAAATCCGTACCATCGGTTTCGGTTTGGCAGTTGTGGTTTATTGCGGTTTCATCGGTTTTTTTAGTCGGTTCGGTTTTTTATCACCCCTACTTTCAGGTTTTAATCACAATGTTATCCTTGTTAAGTGTTTACAAAGCATTAGAATTCCTCGTTGTGACATCATCCCCCCGTTAGAGGAAATTTAGTCCCGAAATTCTTTTTGAAGCTAGATTTGAGAATGCGAGAATAGGTGAGGGTACTTCTGCTTCATCTGGTCTTCACGTTCCCATGTGAATTCCGGTCCACGTTTCGTGTTCCACCGAACTTTCACAATAGAAATGCGACTTTGCTTAGTACACTTCACTTCCCTGTCCATGATTTCAATTGGTTCCTCAATGAACAGAAGATTCTCGTTGATTTGGATTTCTTCCAGTGGGATGATGAGAATTTCGTCGGATAAGCACTTCTTCAAATTGGAAACATGGAACACGGGGTGTACACTGTTGAGCTTGGCAAGTAGCTGCAGTCTATAAGCCACTGGACCGATTCAGGAAAGAATCTCGAAGGGTCCAATGTATCGTGGGTTTAGTTTTCCATGTTTCCCAAAATGAATCACCCTTTTCCAGGGAGAGACCTTTAACAACATCCAATCCCCGACTTGAAATTCTAAGGGCTTTCGCTGTTTATCAACGTATCACTTCTGTTGGTCTCGTGATGCTTGTAGTCGAGCTCTGGTTTGAATTATCTTCTCTGTCATTTTGCGTATGATTTCTGGTCCTGTTAATGCATTTCTGCGTGTCTGTCCTCTAGCTAGCTGAGTGTCACCTACCTTAGGCCAACACAATGGTGATCTACATTTACGCCCATATAATGCTTCAAACGGAGAAACTTTGATCCTTGAGTGATAACTATTGTTGTACGAAAATTCAATTAAAGGCAAGTGAGTATCCCACGACCTTCCAAAGTCTATCGCACATGAGCGAAGCATATCTTCAAGCGTTTGAATGGTTCGTTCACTTTGGCCATCTGTTTGTGGGTGATAAGCAGTGCTCATGTCAAGTTGTGTTCCCATAGCTTTCTGAAGCGATTGCCAAAAGCGTGAAGTAAACCTACTATCTCGATCTGAGATGATAGATATTGGTACTCCATGGAGTCTCAAGATTTCCTTAATATAGATTCTTGTCAATCGTTCCATCTTGTATGATTCCTTTATTGGTAGGAAATGAGCGGATTTTGTCAACCTATCGACTATTACCCATATGGTATCCTAGCCATCTGTAGTCTTGGGTAATTTGGTCACAAAGTCAATAGAAATCCTTTCCCATTTCCATTCAGGTATTACCGGTTGTTCTAATAGTTCCGAGGGCTTATGATATTCTACCTTTACTTTAGCACAAGTGAGGCACTTGATAACGTAAGTGGCAATTTCTACATTCTTGTTAGGCCACCAATACTGTTGTTTGATATCCAAGTACATTTTATCTGATCCTGGATAGATGGACTATCGTGTCTTATGGGCTTCATACATGACTACCTCTCTAAATCCCCCAAGTTTAGGGATCCAATTTCGGTTCATGAAATAATGTGTTCCATCCTCCTTGACTTCGAAGTTCTTTTCCATTCCACGTAATGCTTCACTTGTTCTGTTTCTATCTTCATGGCATCGAACAGGGCTGCTTTGATTTGCGACGACATATGGGATTGAATGGTTATTGAAATAGTCTTCACATGACGATTTGAGTATTCTTTTCGACTCAAGGCATCAACTACCATGTTAGCCTTGACTGGGTGGTACTTGATCTCGCACTCATAATCGTTTAGCAGCTCAACCCATCTTCGTTGTCTCATGTTTAACTCCTTTTGATTTAAAATGTGTTGGAGACTCTTGTGGTCAGTGAAAATGGTTTACTTTGTACCATAAAGGTAGTGCCTCCAAATCTTCACGGTGAAGACCACAACTCCCAATTCGAGATCATGAGTGGTATAATTCACCTCATGCATCTTTAATTGTCTGGATGCATATGCAATTACCTTCCCCCGATGTATGAGTACAGAGCCTAACCCTTGATTTGAAGCATCACTGTAAACTACGAAGTCCTCCGTTCCTTCTGGTAATGATAGTACGGGTGCACTACAGAGAGCTCGCTTTAGAGTTCGAAAAGCAACTTCTTGCTTCTCTGTCCATTCAAAGGGTACGCCCTTCTGTGTAAGCATGGTAAGCGGCTTGGCTGTTTTGGAGAAGTTCTGAATGAATCTCCTGTAATAGCCTGTGAGACCTAGAAACTAACGTATTTCAGTGGGTGTCATTGGGACTGCCCATCCTTCAATGTCTTTGACCTTAGAAGGGTCCACACGTATCCCTTCTTTACTGACAACATGACCTAAAAAGTTCACACTACACATCCAGAACTCATACTTAGAGAGTTTTGCATATAACTTTTCGGTTCGTAGGGTTTCCAAGATTTGTCGGAGATATCGGCTATGTTCCTCTTTGCTTCGAAAATAGACGAGGATATCATCAATGAAAACGATGACAAAGTTGTCGAGGAATGGTCGGCATATTCAATTCATCAGGTCCATGAATGTGGCAGGGGCATTCGTTAGACCGAAGGGCATTAAAACAAATTCATAATGTCCATAGTGAGTTCGGAAAGCGGTTTTGGGGATATGCTCTTCCCAGAATTTGGGTAGGTGGTATCCGGATCGCAGATCTATCTTAGAGAAATAACTCGCTCCTAGAAGCTGGTCGAATAGATCGTCGATTCGCCGGAGTGGATAGCGATTTTTGATAGTGAGCTTATTCAATTCTCCATATTCAATACACATCCTAAAGGATCCGTCCTTTTTCTTAACAAAGAGGATCGGAGCTCCCCAAGGTGAGAAGCTGGGTCGGATGAATCCTTTGTTCAAGAGTTCGTTGATTTGGTGGGATAGTTCTTGCATCTCCGCAGGAGCCAACCTATAGGGTGATTTGGCAATGGGTGTAGCTCCCGGCACAAGGTCAATTCAGAACTCGACTTGTCTTTCTGGGGGTATCCTCGGGAGATCTTCAGGAAAAACATCCAGGAAATCGCTACCCATTGGGATGTCTCGAATGTTGACCTCTTCCTTGGACTTATCCACTATGTGAGCCAGAAATGCCAAGGCCTTCTTTTGTAGATACTTATGTGCCTTAATACACGAGATTAGACGAAGGTTCGTACTGGGCTTGTCTCCGTATATAATTAGGGTTTCGTGATTAGGGAGGTGAAGGCGAACGGCCTTCTCGTGACACATAATTTCAGCATGGTGGGGGCTCAACCAGTCCATGCAGATAACCACATCAAAACTCCTAATAGTTATAGGCCTCGAGTTTATTTGAAAGTCGTGGTGATTTAAGGTTAGGGTACCTCCCACGTAGATTTCCCCAGTTGATTCTGTTTTCCCATTAGCCATTTCCACCGTAAAGGCTTCATTAAGCTTCTGAGGTTGTTGTTTTAGCAAGTGTTTGAATTTATTACTCACAAAGATTCGCTCTACTCTGGTATCAAACAGGATGCATGCATATGTGTGGTTTAGGAGAAACGTACCAATGACAATAGCTGGATCCTGAACCGCTTCTCCTTGACCCATGGTCAACACTCTCCTTGCTCCTCCATTTCCAGGGTTGTTGACATTAGGGAATTTTTGACGGAAATGCCCAGTATTTCCACATCCATAACAGGTGTGGCTTGCCCCAGTGTTGTTGTCGCTATTATTGGTGTTGTTGTTGTAGTTGCGGTTGTTGTTGTTGATGTTGCTTCCCTACTGTTGGTTCTGGGGAGGATAGGTCCTGCAGTATTTTGTTGTGTGACCCTTTCGATTGTAATTGGTACAATACATCTCCTTGGATTCACCATTGTGATGAAAATTGCACTTGTTGAACTTTGGGAAATTTCCAGAGTACTGCTTAGGGGCACTTGGAGTGGATGAAACTGGAGCATGTGGTGTGGAGGAAACTTGGGTGGTTACTACATGAACTATCGATGATTGTTGTTTATTTGACGACTCTGAGCCCTATTTTCCCTTTCTCTTGTTATTCTTTCCTTTCTTGTTGTCACTCTCCTTCTTGCATTCAGTTTCCCCTAACTTCTCGCCCTTCTTGTTGTTGTGGTCATACAACTTCTTGGCCAACCTCTTGGGACCGTCAAAGGTTTCAGGATTTGCAACTATCACATTTCCTTGAAGTGGGGAGGTTAACCCCCAAATGAATCGTTCGATTTTCTTTCCTTCCGAAGTAATCATGCCAAGGCACAACAGCGACAGTTCACTAAACCTTGTTATGTAAGCATCGATGTCGGAGTTTTGGACGGTGAGATTCCATAACCCTTGCTCCATTTTCTGAATTTCGCTACGCGAGCAGTACTCGGCCATCAACATTTCTTTCAATTCCGCCCACGGCATGGCATTAGCTATGGGAAGAGTCATGGCCTCCACATGTCCATTCCACCAGGTGAGAGCTTGATCAACAAATGTGCATGCTGCAAACTTCACTTTCACCTCTTCGTGGCATTCACATATCTCGAACACCGATTCCACCTTTTCAATCCATCTCTTTAGGGTTATCATTCCCCATGTGCCATTAAAGGTTCGTGGCCTGGTGTTGGTGAAATCCTTATAGGAGCATGTCTTGGTATGCCCCTGGTTTATTCCGTTGTTTGAGCTTCCAGCCCCTTTCCCGTTGCCTCCACCATTATTCCCATTGTGGATCTGCGCCATTGCCGCCGTGACTACAGCAGATACAGCTGCTTGAAATGAAACTGAGTTGATTTCTATTGGTGTCGACTCGGGGTTTCCACGGGCAGGTCGTTGAGGCATCATTCTATCATGGAATGTGAAGATGTTGAGTATGTATTGTTTTAAGTTGGGAATTTTGTGAATCGGTTTGCGCATCTAAGTGTTTCCATAATTTACACTAAGCAATGAGAACATACAACACATAACAGATAACAACATCACAAATAAACACATAATATTTTCGACTAATAATATCCGTACTTTGATACAAGAAAATTTGCTCGAAAGAGCATACATAAAGAGTACAAAGTTTGGCAGCATAACGACCCTATGAGTAGTGTAATCACTTAAACATAGAGTCAATGGTACATAGCATAAGTCATATAAGCATAATACTAAAGATGGATACGACTAATCCTAGCCATGGTGGGATGTGCCAGGGGGTGGTGCTGAGGAAGTGGATGATCCCTGAAGGCGAGCTACCTGTCGCTCCACGTCTTGGAGTCGAGTCTCCCACCTCACTTGTCTCATGTGGAATTCTCGGATAACTTCCCGTGTCTCCTGCTCCGCCCGCTCAACCCAAGTCCGTATCTGGTGCATATGATCGGCAGTGCTTTGAGCCAGATCACCGGTATCCCGCAATCATCTCACCATAACTGCAAGTGTGCGATCAGCCGGTCCTCCCTCCCTCAATTCATAGAACTCGCGTTCCATGCCAAACGAGGGTCGTTGTCCTTGTTGCCTGCTCCACCTCCAAATGTCGATACCCCAGGGGGGTGTAAGGCCAGTTGGGCCCATCCGATTAGCGGGCACCCTAATCGGATAAGGGGGTTGATGACTTCGGACTCCGCATCCGAATCACCGTCATCATCATCACTGGGTTCTTCCTTGAGGTCTCCTTCAACTTCTTCTTCTTCCAGGTCTACCACTGGTTCGACAGGTCCGCCCTCGACTTCCGCTTCAGGTTCCTCATCAGACTCCTCCTCGGGGTCTTCTCAGGTTCCTCTTCCAGCTATCCATTATTACCCAGGTTAGGGAAATACGGATCTCTAGGGTGATGGAAGCCGGCCATACTGTATGTAAGAGTGTATATAAATATGCTACTATTATTTCTAAGATGTTTTAATTGTTATATAAATTGAGTTAATGTTCTCTTCTTGGTAACAAAGGGATATGTTTTAGGTTTACCGACCATCGTGATTTCCCCAGGGCATGTGATAGTTGTATTCTGGAGGAAATGTAGTTGATCGGGCTACATCCGCCAACCGTCCTGGCTTAACTGAGAGGTCAGGATCCTCCAATCATCTTCTTTGAATGGTTATTATGTTCATTATCCTAAGTCGCACAAGTAAGAGTGTTTATTGTTATATTTTTATTGGTTTTGTTCAGATTTATTTAGTCCCTTGTTGGGTTTATAGTTGCATATCAATGTGTGGTTAGATATGCTAGTTCACTATAAACATGGATCTAATACCAACCTGTTACACCCCCGAACCGGACGGCGAAACGTCTGAGGGCTCGCATGACTTAAATTGAAATATCATCACAATGAATATACATGAAACATAACATAAACATCACCATGCATTAATACATTACAACTGACATTGTTCACATCAAGTACATTGTCTAAATATTACATATCCATAGCATAAATTGTTTAAGAGTTTTCAAAACATAACATCCTAACACGCATGGTATTGTTCTTCATCTTATATGTTACCTAAGAATACAAGTTATTTTGAAAACGTCAACATATAGAATGTTGGTGAGTTCATAAGCACGTTTGATATGAAAATGTTTTGTGTAGTTTATCAAACCCAGAAAATTCGATATTTTCAAAAACGGCAATCGGTTATACAAAAAGTGTGAAGATCCATAGGTATGTGCATGAATGATTTAAAAACGTGTATGAATGAGAAGTTTTGCATTATAGTTATTGAAAGTACAAGTGAATAATGTTGATTTCCCCAGAAAACCCAATGCTTTCCGATAAAATACTATGATCGTTTGTATTATTGTATCGTCACATTGAATGAGTATGATTTCCCTGATTACTTAGATAGTACTGGATTTCTATGTGAGTCGTTATAACCATGCATGATAATGACTAGTTCGTCTGTCTTGGCATTCCGGTGAATGCCGGGATTGATATTAAGATTTTGTCACCCTAGACTGGCCGAGTCTAACTGTAGCGAACAGCTTATGTGTGGGGGAGTCACCCCCGTACAGATCTACACACAAACTCTCGCTCTCCCTCCAGGAGACTTTGATTATAACTACAGACTATGACCGACACCTATTGATGTCGCCCGTTATTACTCACTTAATCCAAATGAATTTGATTAACCTTGATTAACGACCTGATTTTTTTGTTTACTTGAATAGAAGGTAAGCCTAACAAACGAGGAGAAGAGGACCACGAAGTCCTACTAATCACGTATGTTATTTAAAGTTGTCAAGTATACGAAGGGCGCATTGGCCTATTTCGCATATGATTTATTTCGACCTTACTAGCAATGCTAATGGGCCACTGAGGCCCACTACCATTTAAAGTCATTGAGGGTCCATTAGGCATGTAATTGGGCCACCGGAAGCCCAATAAACATGTATTATTTATGATGGGCCCAATAGTCACGTTAATGGGTCATGAAGGCCCAACAAACATGATTAAAAGTATTTAAGTCCAATCAATATAATATTTACTTGTTTCGTATAGTATTAATGTCGTAAGGTTTGTTTTCACACGAATTGTTTAATCGAAAAGTCACCACATTCGCCAAATTGTTTGATAACGATATTAAGATTTATGAAAATATATGTATATTTTTCATTCTAAATTCATAGGTTATAAAATTTTGTATTTTTGACTCAAATATCTTAATAGTAAAATAATTGAGTCAAAAATATTGGTTTGACCTATTCAGCCCTTCTTTTAATAAAAAAAATGACAACTTTTGTCCCTTTTATGAAAAATGACATTTTAGGTCCTTAAACTAACTTTTCTTGACATTTTGGCCCAAAGACTTATTTAAATAAGGTTTTCAGCCCAAGATTTAGTTTTTGGATAGACTCAGCCCTTTTAAATAAAAAGTGTTGCACTTGAAGTCCAAATTTTTGCAAATTTTACAATTTTAGCCCAAAAGCCAAAAACTTTGCAATTTTAGTCCTATTTGATAAATAAGACATTTTTAATCCCTGAAACATGTTTATTTGCGTTTTTAACCTTTTTTTTGAGAAACTTACAATTTCAGCCCCTTAAAACATTTTTAAGCAACTTTTGGGCCTAAAGGCTGAAAAGCCCAAAGTTTAGCCCATTAGGCTAAAATTTACACTTTTTGTCCTTTAAAAGTCAAGATTTTTATAATAACTCATACTTCAACATGATTTAACCTTTTTGACCCTTATAAAACTGTAAATGACATCTATTTCTTATCTTTTGCTTATTTGTCAAAAATGGTTCATAATTTAGATTTGTGTTTTGTTTTGCTTAATTTGAATTTGTATACTACTTTGGTCTTGATAATAACATGTATAAGATGTCTTAGAACATATATATCCTTATCATGGTTAAGGATCTCGAATAGATCATGATTTTTCACACAGATTTATCAAATAAGTTCTAGAAATCACACATATCATGCAAAAACACATAGATCTACACATTTTACTTGTATTCTCCCACATAAAACATGTGAAAACCAAAAATAGAGGGGTATGAACTCACCTTTGCTTGTTGTTTTCGGTTTTGAAGAAAGAATGGAAGAGTTTGATGTTATTTTCGGTCCTAGAAAGCTTCTTGAGAAGACTTTGGCATAGATAGGTTCTAAAAAGCATGATCATCAACTTTCATGAGTTAGAAGGAGATTTATAAAAGAATTAAGAAACTAAACCATGGATCTAAGTACAACTTACCAAGGATGATGATTTCTTATGGAAGAACCTCCTTGAAATGCCCTAAATCTCGAAATTTCGATGGAGGAATGAAGGTGTTCTTGAGAGAATTTGGAAATAGTTGGAAATGAATTATGTGTGTGTGTGTGTGTGTCTACCTTCGGCCGAGAGTAGGAGAGAAGAGGGGAGAGATAAATAGATGAAGTGATAGGTGCATGGGAAGGAGAGGATGGTGCATAGATACCTAAAATGTAAAGATTAGGTGTCTAACCCTCAATATTTCACTTCTTTCTATCTTTTTATTATTAGTATTATGGGTGTGGGCCGAGAATTGGGCTAGGAGAAAGGAGTTGAGTAGTTTGGGTCATTAGTTGCCCTAGTTCGAAATCATAGGCCCAAATTATTATTTTTCAACCCATTGGGATTTTAAGATATCTTACGGACCAACACTTTTTAAAATAGTGAGTTTTACGGCCCAATAAAGCTTATTGGTTTAGTTAAGGCCCATTAGGGTAATTTATTTTATTTTAGGCCCATTATGGCCTAAAATATTGAATTTTATGAAAGTGGGTCCAATTAGAGCCCATTTAATGGTTCTAGGCCCAAAATAGTCAAATTGAAAGCTCATTGGTCCATTAGGCCCAATAAGGAAATCCTAGTCCATAATAGACTTAAACCGGGATTTCTAGGGTTTCTTACCTTTTGTTGACTATTTAAATGTTTGTACATAGTGTTTGATGGAAATTTTGTTGTCATTGAATAAACATCATGCATGATTTCAGGTTTTAATCACAATGTTATCCTTGTTAAGTGTTTACAAAGCATCAGAATTCCTAGTTGTGACATGGAACGTCTGCGCAAACACACGTGGAATTTGGGAGGTGTATCTTGATGGAATTGACACGGTTCATACCAATCCTTAATGACAACGTCTGTACTAGTATATGCAACATCGGAGTAGCAAAAGCAGCAAAACCAGGGGCAATGTTACTGGTGAGAGTCGTGCCACACTTAGTGCATTGGGTCGTGTCGGTCATGTTAGTAGCGAATGGGATACTTACCTTAGGGTTACTGATGAATATCTAGACCTATAAATAGGAAGTATTACAACAACTTACAAATATGAATAAGAGGAAAGTAATTGTTCACGATAAAAATGAAGATTAATATTAATTAATAAAATTATAGTGATGAATGATGTAATAAAAAAATTAGTTACAAAGATGAACAATGAAGTGTAGCTAAATGAATAAGCTCTAAAGATGAATAATATTAATTGAGATTAATTGTGTTGGATATGTGATGTATGTGATGTCTTGCTATGTGAGTTTATATTTTCATGATGTTTTGTTTGACTCATTTGAGATATGTGTGTTCCATAACACTGTACTTATGATTAGCTTACTTAGCATTTGCTAACACTTGTTTCTTTGGTTGTTGTTTGCCTTGCACTGGTACAGGTAGCATAGTCCAATGACTTGGTGAGCATGGGGTCTATTAGGTAGCTACTTTTAGTATTAATTTATTGATGATACCATTTGAGCATTATGTTCAATTTTCATAACACTAGTTTTGAGAACTTGTTTTGGATTGTTTTATGAACTTTAATTTTTATGAATGATGTTTTTGGTAATAAAAGTAACATTGGTGATGTTTTCATAAAATTCAAAATAAGAGTTTCGCTAATGTATTATGTTAAATAAATGTTCTAAATATAAAAAAAATATGGGTGAAAAATCACGGTGTTATAGATTGGGCCTATTACATATTAGCATTCTAGTCTGATGATTAATTAGGTCGGCCGTAATCCAACCTGATGGCTAATTGGACCTAGCGTACATGATATTATATGTTATGGTTGTGTGTGGTACTTTAGGGGAACTCACTATAATTTGGCTTATGGTTTTTAGTTTTACGTTTCATGTACTTCAGATGATCGGAGGAAAGTAAAGGTGTGATCATGCACATCCTTCTGGTTTTATGATTTTGGATTTCTAGTATTGTATGTAGATGGCATACCACTCATAGGAAATGACATCCCAACATTGCAGGAAGTTAAGTCCTAGCTTGGGAAGTGTTTCGCTATTAAGGACCTCGGAGAAGCTACTTATATTCTGGGTATAAGGATATTGAGAAATAGGAGTAAAAGACTAATAGGACTTAGTCAAAGTACCTACTTGGACAAGGTGTTGAAATGTTTCATCATGGATAACTCCAAGAAAGGCGAATTACCTATCCAGAGCAATTTCAAACTGAGTAAGACTCAGAGTCTGAGTACGGATGTTGAGATAGCAGAAATGAGTCGAATACCATATGCTTCTGCAGTTGGTCCGATCATATATTCTATGGTATGTACTCACCTTGATGTAACCTTTTATTTGAGCATGGTTAGTAGATATCAAGGGAACCCTGGTAAAGGTCACTGGACTGCAGTAAAGAACATTCTTAAGTATCTTCGGAGGACTAAGGATTGGGTCCTTACCGTCGATGGGAGTGATGACTTGAGAGTGATAGGGTATAGTGATGCCATCTTTTAGACCGACAGAGATAATTTCCGCTCTCAGTCGGGTTGGGTATTTATCTTAAATGGAAGAGCGGTAACTTGGAAAAGTTCCAAACAAAAGATTATAGTTGATTCAATGTGTGAATCAGAGTACATAGCAGCAAGTAAAGCATCGAATGAGGCGATATGGCTAAAGATCTTCATTGGAGACCATGGATTTGTACCAACTATAAAGGAGCCTATGGAGATTTTCTGTGACAACGACCGTGCGGTCGCCTTAGCCAAGGAACCAAGGGATCATGACAGATCTAGGCACATTGACAGATAATATTACTTCATAAGACATCGAATAGAAGAAGGATTCCTCGTAATGCAGGGGGTATCGTCATAGGAGAACCTAACAGATCCCCTTACGAAGGGACTGAGTAGGTTTAAGTGTCACACCCCCGAACCGTCAGAAATAACGGCGGAAACATCCGGGGGCGGCCGACGTCATGCGTATTACACAACAATCGTATCATAGCAATCAAAGTAAACACAACCATTACATTACAATAAGAATATTTACATCTGTTTGAAAACATAGTTTTTGTACATCAAAAGTAACAAAAGATAAAGATGAGACTCCAAAATGCTCCGTCTTCTCCAAAAGCTGGCGAAGGTACCTATTTATCGTTGCCCTGAGAATACAAGCATTTTTTAAAATGTATCAGCATAAAGCAGGTGAGTTCATAAGCATGTTTTGGTATTGAAAACTAGTCACTGAATTTGTACAAATGGTTTCTTTTCATTATAAGTAAAATGTCATTTGTATCGAAAACCATTGTTATCAAGTTCTGAAATATGTATGCATGCTTTCCAAGAAAATCCAATATTTTCCAACATGTTTGTTGATTACTGTATGAAAAGTATGTTCCATTTGAAAACCCTGGCTACCACCAGTATGTAGTATATGTTATGTTCGAAAACCGTGGCTACCACTAGTATGTAGTGTATGTTCTGTTCGAAAACCCTGGCTACCACCAGTATGTAGTGTATGAACTGTTTGAAGACCATAGCTACCACCAGTATGTAGTGTATGATATGTTTGAAAACCATGGCTACCACCCGTATGTATAGTAGTTCTATTACTTAAAATAAAACCAAAGGTTATGTCCCTGGAATACCCTCCAGTAAGTAGATAGGTAGTTTTATTAATTAAAATAAAACTATTGAAGAAAGAAATCCCGTAAACAAAGGTTAGTTTATACTTATCGTGAGTCATATAACCATGCTAATATGACCGGTGACCTCCTTGACGTTTCTTCAAGCGTCAAACGATTACAAAATTTGTCACCCCAGGCGTGACTGACTAACTGTAGCTAACAGTTCAGGTGTGGGATTGTCGGTCCCGAATAGATCTATTCATAAATTTCATGCTCTCCCTCCAGGAGACTCTGGTTATACTGAAGGTTAAGATTTACTGGTACCCCGAAGGGCATAACGAAGATAGGTCTCACAATCCTGTATTAACTAGTTTACATGTTGTTCTGTGTTCTTGCGTTTGAAATCGTTTGTATATGGCGTAGAGTATAAATAATTATACACAAAATAATTATTTAGTAAGATACTCTTGTTATCTGAATGTAGTAATGGATAAACTAAATATGTCATAGTTTATATGTTTAACTTTGTACATAGTTTGAACCTGTAAGACTGGTAATGAAATCCCCAAACTATACCTATTATAGTTTGAATGGTTTGTTACGTTCATGTACTGTCCTGAAAACTATGCAATTAAGTTTAGAAAAACATCCCTTATGCTCCGCACATTACAAAAGCGATAAAGTATCTAAATGTTTGATGTAAAACCGTTGCAATTGCATCAATTTTTAACTTGTGAAAATCGTTATGTTTGGCTTGTGTTCCCCCCTAAAAACGTTTTAAAATCTGTAAAAGCGTAGGGGTATGAACTCACTATTTGACGTGGGATTCGATTGTCAATCAATAGGAGTTGTTGGGTGTCAGACAATGTCTCGGACACAAACGGATCCTATTTAACATATAAAGGCACATATATGTATTAGATAAGGACATAACACTATTTGTTATAGAAGGAAAACACCTTAGGGACTAGGAAACACTTGAAACTAAGTGTTAAAATCATGCTTGATTGATGATGGGGAGTTTGTGGTCGTAATCAGGACTGTATGGTCATGGTTTTGCGGCCCAACAGGTTTTACGGCCCATAGGTTTACAACCCAAATGTTTGCAGTCCATGGGTTTACGGCCCATGAGTTTATGGGCATAAACAGTTGGTAAAAGGTGCAATTTTCAGCGTTTCAAGGTCCTTTCTAGCCTCTTGGAAGTGTTCTAAGCCTTGTGCACAGCTCAAGGAAGAGTTTAAGGCCAATAATCTACAAAAAATGGAGTTTACGGCCAATGAAGGGTGTACGGCCATACACATGGTTTACGGCCGTAAACCCATTTTGTGTTCATGATTTGGGTCGATTTTTAGGTGAAAAACCAATGGTTTCTAGTAGATATCAAGCATAGATGGTAGTTACTTACTGTAAGAGGCTTTAAATGAGGTTTTTAGCCACCAAGAACCAGTGTGTGTTCTTGGTGAGAGAGAAAATCTAGAAAATTGATGAAATTAAATGGGATGAAACATGGATTCACCACTAGAAATGAGATAGAAACACAATCAAAGTGAAGAATCACTTACATTTTTTAGGGTCCTTTAGCAAACTCGAAAATTGTAGAGAGAGAAAGCCTTTGGAGTGTGTAAAGTATGAAATGAAGGCCACTCATCCCTTATATAGGGGTGAGTTTTGGCTAATGAGTGGGGTGCGGGGCGTATGGCCGTAAACTCGAGTTTGCGGTAATACACTCCTCTCGAAGGGGTGTTTGGCCCGGATGCTATGCTTTAACTTGGAAAAACTCGTTCTTGGACCAAAACTTCGATTGTTCTGAGTTTAGAATACTTAATTAGACCCGAGATAATCCTGATAAGAGCATAAATGAATTCCGAATTTGATTTATTTTTAATGATTTGAACGGAAGAAATTTCGGGTTGTCACATTAAGCACTTACATCACGCTAGGAGTATTAGGCTGAAGGGCGATATTAGTTTTAATGATTAGATAGATATTTAGAAACTTGTAATAGTTTAAATGTAATTGATATTTGATGATTAAATAAAAGGAGCTTTTTATTTATAAGTAAAGTTACTATCTTGTGTCAATTGTTTACTATTGTTTCATTTTTCATGTTTTGACTTCCAGAATAATGAGATTATTCAAACTATCCACAGTCGATCATACTTTGGAAGTAGGTTTTGTAAGTAGACTGTCATGAATGGGTTTTTGTAAGATTGTCTAAGGAGTTAGACATTGCAAATGTTTGCTACAAACATTCATGAGTGCTCTTGAAATAAGATTTGAGTATTGGACTAAACCCACACTCACATGAATCACTTCATGGAATTTATCACGGGTGACTGTAAGATGATAATATCATATAGTCTTCAAACCAATATATATGAGTTGTTGATTACAAGTTGGTTGTACATTGATATTACGGAAACACATCAGTAACTTGATGTATAAAACGTGTTGTTGTGTACGATTTAACGAGCAGTTAGTACAAGCATATAATTCGAAGTTCATTTGTTCCTTTTAGTCCTTGGAGGATTGAAAGCGATATCTTGGGACCCTTGATGATTTTTTTTTACTTATATGACGGGCCCGGACAGGACTCAATTGATGTGTTCAATTAAGTTCTATGTCAAACAAATCAGAAATCGGGAAACAAACTGCAGGACAATAATGTTGGGTTTTATGTACTATAATATTCCTATGGTGCACATACAATCCAAATGCTTTGGATCTAATTTTTCTCTAATTATACCTGCAATATTCATTTTCCAAAGCATTAAGCCTAACTAGCATGCAAAGGTGATATCTGAATCATAAAAACTAGTATGAAGATTACCTTGTGTAGTAGCTTGTAGAATCTTAACCTTCAGAGAGCTTAGCACCTCAAGTGTGATGCCTCAAACAAGTCAAAAACACCAATAAACAACAATATGGATATGATACAGGTTTAGGAGACACAAATCGGCTATACTCTTCTTCAAATTCAAGGGGGTTCGATTTTAGGGCTTAGGGTACATATTTATAATGTAGAATTCCAAGAGTCATGTGTTAACCGTAATTCCTACACTTAGTCTTATGATCCAATAATATGATTTGGATGAACACTTAATGGACTCCCACATAAGCTTAGTCCAACATAAACCAATCATGGATCATTAGCCCAAATTATATGTTTCATTGATTGGCATAATCAGTCCCTTTTTATTTAATCAGTCTCTTTTGATCACTAAATTAATTTCAAATTAATTCTTGATCAATACTAATTAAATAATATGATTTATTAATTAATATATTATACTTATAATATATTAATAAATCACAAATAACCTCTTTCTCAAATATCTATCTATCAAATCGTTATGGTGAAGGCAACCCGAAATGGACCATGCTACTATCGGGTCAAGTACATACCAATTATAGTTATGGGCTTAGACACCTAATCCAACAGTCTCCCACTTGGATAAGTCTAATAACTATAATTTCCAATGTAACTTCAAAATCCGATTAGCAATCATAGCTCTAAAAGTTGTTATCGAACTATGATGCGTCCATTAGATAAGGGATCATATAATCCTCTGTTCCACAAGATATCGTGCAGACAAATACATGGAACACGGTCATACTTATTGTCCTGCAGTTTGTTTACCGATTTCTTATTTCTTTGATATAGAACTTAATTGAACACATCAATTGAGTCCTATCCGGGCCCGTCACATATGTCAAAACAAAATCATCGAAGGGCCCATGGTATCGCTTTTAATCATCCAAGGATTAAAAGGAACACATAAACTTCGACTTATATGCTTGTACTAACTACTCTTTAAATCGTACACAACAACATGTTTTATAACATCAAGTTACTTATGCGTTTTCATACTATCAATGCACACCCAACTTGTAATCAACAACTCATATATCTTGGTTGAGGATTATACGATATTATCATCTCACAATCACTCGTGATAAATTCCATGAAGTGATTCATGTGAGTGTGGGTTTAGTCCAATACTCAAATCTTATTTCAATAGCACTCATGAATGTTTGTAGCTAACTCCCTGGACAATCTTAAAAAACCCATTCATGACAATCTACTTACATAACCTACTTCCAAAGTATGATCAAATATGGATAGTTCGAATAATCTCATTATTCTGGAATTCAAAACATGCAAAATGAAACAATAGTAAACAATTAATACAAAATAGTAACTTTACTTATAAATAAAAAACTCCTTTTATTTAATCATCCAATGTCAATTACATTTAAACTATTACAAGGTTCTAACTATCTATCTAATCATTAAAACTAATATCGTCCTTCAGCTCGATACTCCTAGCGTGTTGCAAGTGCTTAACCCTAATAAGTCCCTTTGTAAGGGGATCCGATGGGTAATTTTCTGATGATACCCCCTTCATTATGAGGAATCCTTCTTTTATTCTATGTCTTATGAAGTGATATTTTCTGTTAATGTGTCTAGATCTGCCATGATCCCTTGGTTCCTTGGCTAAGACGATCACACCCTCGTTGTCATCAAAAATCTCCATAGGCTCCTTTATAGCATGTACAAATCCAAGGTCTCCAATGAAGTTCTTTAGCCATATAGCCTCCTTCGACACTTCACTTGTTGATATGTACTCTAATTTGCATGTTGAAGCAGCTACAGTCTCTTGTTTGGAACTTTTCCAAGTTACTAATCCTCTATTTAAGGTAAATACCCATCCTGACTGAGAGCAGAAATTATCTATGTCGGTCTGAAAGTTGGCGTTACTATACCTTGTCACTCTTATGTCATCACTCCTACCGAGGATAAGGATCCATTCCTTAGTCCTCCGCACATACTTAAGAATCTTCTTTAGTGTTGTCCAGTGAGCTTTACCAGGGTTCCCTTGATACCTTCTAACCAAGCTCAAAGCAAAGACTACATCAGGGCGAGTAGATGTCACAACATACATGATCAAACCAACTGCAGAATCATATGGTATTCGACTCATTTCTGCTATCTTAGCATCGGTACTCGGGCTCTGAGTCTTACTCAATTTGGTATTGCTCTGGATAGGTAATTCTCTTTTCTTGGAGTTCTCCATGTTGAAACTTTTCAATACCTTGTCGAAGTAGGTACGTTGACTAAGTCCTATTAGTCTTTTACTCCTTTTTCTCAATATCCTTATCCCTAGAATGTAAGTAGCTTACCCAAGGTCCTTCATAGTGAAACACTGTCCAAATCAGGACTTAACCTCCTACAAAGTCGGGATGTCGTTTCATATGAGCAGTATGTCATCTACATACAATACAAGAAAGCTAATTATACTCCCACTAACTTTAACATACACACAGCCCTCACTTCTCGGGAAAAAAAAAAAAAAAAAAAAAAAAAAAAAAAAAAAAAAAACTCTTTGACTTTCTCATCAAAACAAAGATTCCATCTTCGAGATGCTTGCTTTAATCCATAAATGGATTTCTCAAGATTACACACTCTATTAGGGTAACTTGCATTTACAAAAACCTCTGGCTGATTCATGTAAACATCTTCAGCTAACTTCCCTATAAGAAAATCAGTTTTGACATCCATTTGCCATATTTCATAATCATGAAATGAAGCTATGCTAGCATTACCCTTAACCATGGATCATTATCCTCCATGGGTCAAACCTCCAAGGACTATCCATGGACTATCTCATTGGTTTAGCCCATCCTAAATAACCATGGATCATTAGCCCACACTATAAGAATCATTGATCTACATAATCAATCCCTATATATTTAATTAGTCTCTTTTGATCACAAAATTAATTCTTGACCAGTAATAATTAAATAATATGATTTCATATTAATATATTATACTTGTAATATATTAATAAATCATAAATAACCTTATTCTCAAAAGTCCATCCTATCAAATTGCATTGGTGAAGGCGACCGAAAAGGACCATGCTACAATCGGGTCAAGTACATCTCAGTTATAATTATGGGCCTAGATACCAAATCCAACAGTCTCCCACTTGGATAAGTTTAATAACTATAGTTGCCAATGCTACTTCAGGATCCGACTTAGCAATCGTAGCTTTCAAAAGCCGATGTCGAACTCTGGCCTATTCAGTGATGCATCCTTCAGATAAGGGATCATATATCCCTCTATTCTCAAGACATCTATACGGACAAACACATGGAACATAGTCATACTTATTGTCCTGTAATTTGTTTCCCGATTTTCGATTCATCTGACATAGAACAAAACTGAACACATCAATTTAGTTTTGATTGGGCCTGACACATAGTCAAAACTGAATCATCGAGGGGCCCAAGATATCGCTTTTAATCCTCTTGGGATTAAAGGAACAGATAAACTTCAACATTATATGCTTGTACTGACTACTCATTAAATCATGCACAATGATATGTTTTATAACATCAAGTTATTGTTGCGTTTTTGTATCATCAATGCACAATCAACTCATTGTCAACAACTCATATATCTTTGTTTGAAGACTATATGATATTATCGTCTCACAATTTCCCATGATAAATTCCATGAAGTAATTCAGGTGAGCGCGGGTTGAATCCAATACTCAAATCTTATTTCAGGAACACTCATGAATGGTGTAGCATACTCTTGCTATGTCTAACACCTTAGACAATCTACAAGCCAACTCATGACATTCTATCCTCATTACCTACTTCCAAAGTATGATGGACAGTGGATGGTTTGAATGATCTTATTATTCTGAAAGTCAAAACATGCAAAGTGAAACAATAGTAAATAATTGACACAAGACAGTAACTTTACTTATAAATAAAACTCCTTTTATTTAATCATTAAATTTCAATTACAATTTAGCTATTACAAGTTTCTATTTATCTAACCACTAAAATTAATATCGTCCGTTATCCCAAGCTTAACCCTAGTCAGTCCCTTCATAAGGGGATCTGTTGTCCTCTGACGATATCCCCTTTACCACGAGGTGTCCTTCTTCTACTTGATGTCTTATGAAGTGGTACTTTCTGTCGATATGCCTGGATCTACCATGATCTCTCGATTCCTTGGTTAAGGCAGCCACCCCTTCATTATAGCAAAAAATCTCTACATGCTCCTTTATGGATGGTATGACTCGAAGGTCTCCGATGAATTTTTTCAACCATATCGCCTCCGTCGATGCTTCGCTTGTGGCTATGTACTCGTAGTCACACATTTGAATTGGCTAAAGTTTTGCTTGGAACTTTTCCATGTTACTGCTCCTCCATTTAGGGTAAACACCCAGCCCAACTGAGAGCGGAAATTGTCTCTGTCGGTTTGAAAGTTGGCGTCGTTATAGCCTTTGACTCTTAAGTCATCACTCCCATCAAGGGTAAGGACCCAGTCCTTAGTCCTCCGCAGGTACTTAAGATTTAAGAATGTTCTTAACCGTAGTCCAATGAGCTTTACCAGGATTCCCTTGATATCTGTTGAACATGCTCAAAGCAAAGGCAACATCAGCGCGAGTACAAGTCATAGCATACATGATCGAGCCAACTAAGGAAGCATATGGTATTCGACTCATCTTTGTTATCTCAGCCTCTGTACTCATACTTTGAGTCTTACTCAGTTTGGTATTGCCTTGGATGGGTAAGTCACATTTCTAGGAGTTCTCCATGCTAAAACGCTTCAACACCTTGTCCAAGTAGGTACTTTGACTAAGTCCTATTAGTATTTTACTCCTGTTTCTCAATATCCTTATCCCTAGGATGTAAGCAGCTTACCCAAGGTCCTTCATAGTGAAACACTTCCCAAGCCAGGACATAACCTCCTACAAGGTTGGGATGTCGTTTCCTATGACCAGTATGTTATCTACATACAATACCAGAAAGCTCACTATACTCCCACTAGCTTTGACATATACACAGGAATCATCCTCGCTTCTCGAAAAAACAAACTTTTTGACTTTCTCATCAAAACAAAGATTCCATCTGCGAGATGCTTGTTTCAATCCATAAATGGATTTCTCAAGCTTACACACTCTATTAGGGTACTTTTCATTGACAAAACCCTCTGGCTGACTCATGTAAACATCTTCAGCCAACTATCCATTAAGGAAAGCGGTTTTGACATCCATTTTCCATATTTCACAGTCATGAAATGCAGCTATGGCTAGCATAACCCTTATAGATTTAATCTTTGCTACTTTTGAGAAGGTCTCATCATAGTCAACTCCATGAGTTTGATTGAAGCCCTTCACCACCAATCGCGCCTTATATGTGTGTACTTTCCCATCCTTGTCAATCTTCTTCTTGAATATCCATTTGCACCCTACTATCTTGCGACCCGGTACATTGTCAACCAAGTTCCAAACTTGATTTTCATACATGGACTGAATCTTGTTGTCCATAGCCTCTTTCCATTTTGCATACTTGGGGACTGCCATGGCTTCCTTGTAGTTATTAGGTTCATCCAGATTTACCAGTGTACTATCACTAATAAATATATCACCTTTATCTGCTATATCAAAACCATATAACACAAGTGGAACACTAACTCTACTGGAACGTCTCAGAGATACGGATTCATCAATTGACTCAACAGGAGTTTCCTCCTTAGGTTGATTGCTAGTGTTTGAGGTTCCTTCACCGCTTGACTCTTGAAGCTCTTCAAGGTCAATTTTCCTCCCACTGTCCCTTTGGCATGTAAGTTCTCTCTCATAAAAGACTCCTCTCCTCGTGATGAATACAACATTGTCAGTCGGTCTATAGAAGAGATATCCAAAGGACTTATGTGGGTAGCCGATGAAAATATATTGCTCACTTCGAGGTTCGAGCTTGTCATGAGTCTCGCGTCTCACGAAAACCTCGCAACCCCAAACTTTGATGTGGTCTAACAAGGGAACCTTCCATGTCCACATCTTGTGAGGTGTTTTGGAAAACTTTTTGGTAGGGACTAGATTAAGGATATGGTCAGAAGTCTCTAAGGCATACCCCCATAATGAGATAGGTAACGAAGCTCGACTCATCATGGAACGAACCATGTGTAGGTGGCATCAATTGTGAAACAACTCCACATTCCTTAAGATAGTCTAGGAACTCGATACTAAGATACTCTCCTCCTCAATAGGATCGCAACATCTTTGTCTTCCAGCCTAATTGATTCTACACTTCTTGCTGAAACTCTATGAACTTTTCAAAGGTTTCTGACATATGCTTGATTAAGTAGATATAGCCATATCTGATGTACTCATCAGTGAAAGTCACATAGAAGCGGCTAGCATCCCTTGTGGCGATTCTGAATGGTCCACACACATCAATGTGTATGAGATCCAACAGACCTTCACCCCTTTCACAAGTACCAGTGAAGGGTGACTTCGTCATCTTTCCAAGTAAACAATATTTGCAAGTGTCATCCGACTTCAAGTCGAATGACTCCAAGACTCCATCCTTTTGGAGTTGGGCTATGCGCTTCTTGTTGATATGTCCAAGATGACAATGTCGGAAGCATGCCTTATTCAAATCATTGGATGAATCAATATTCAACACATTATATCCTAGGTTATTTACAACCATCACAGTTTCATATTTATCATTGCAAGGTAATGCTTCAAAATAAAATACACCATTATAATAAGCATTAATACCACCAATTTCATTATTAAAAGAAAAAAAACTTTGTTTATACAAACTGTGGAAGGAAATAATATTTCTCGCATATCGGCCGAGTAACAACAATTATTCAAGTCTAAATTTAAACCATTACTACGCAATAAAGAATAAACTCCAATCTTGGTCACAGGCGACACTTTCCTATTTCCCATGATTAAGATTATCTTCCCGTGTTCCACATCCCTACTTCTTTTTAGTCCCTGCAAATCAGAACAAGTGTGAAATCCACAACCAGTATCAAGGACCCAAGAATTAGCTTGTGATGAGTTATTAGATTGAATAGTGTAAATTCCTGCAAAGGAGGGCTTGATCTTGCCATCATTTATGTCCTGCAAGTACTTGGGGTAGCTTCGTTTCCAGTGCCCTTTTTCATGACAGTGGAAGCACTCTGCATCCTTCGGATTGGAATAGGGATTACCAAAACCAACTTTGGTCCCACTTGAAGAGGATCCATCAAGAGACTTTCCCTTGAGGCTCTTGTATGGAGCCTTCCTCTTCTTTCCCTTCCCATGCCCGATTTCCAGAACAGGGGCAGAAGTAGTGGTAGTAGGAGTAGACACAACTGACTTGACTTTCAAGTTGCTTTCTGTAGTCCTTAAAAGGCCTTGAATCTTGCTAAGAGTGACCTCCTCCTTGTTCATAAGATAGGTCATACGAAACTGATCATAACAAGAAGGTAAAGAGCGTAGAGTAATATCTATGGCCAACTCTTCATCAAAATTGACATTCAATTTAAGCAAGCAGTCCACATATCTCTATATCTATGGCCAAATCCGACAATATTGATTTTTCGGCGAGGTAGGTATTGGCATTCATAGATTTTTATTTTCTTCTTTTATAGTTTTATATTTTTAATCTATGGGTCAACAAGGATCAATTTTGGTCAATGTTGGTCAATAAAAGTCAAAAGGTCAACGCATTAAAACCTTTGGTCAAGACCTGGTCAAATAATAGCCAAAAATAGCCCAAATTGCCCAGCATAATGTGCGCGTCATGCAGAGTAGCATGTGGGTCATGCAGAACTTGCAGTTAAGTCTTGGGCCAATGTCGCTTCATCACACCTGGCTGCACAACAGCATGCGGGTCGCGCATCCTGCTGATCCTGATCTTCATTTTTGCTTCATTTTTCTTTGATTTTCACCCGTTCTTGCTTTGGAAGGCCCCAAACACCTAGAAACTCTTGATTTCTTCAAAAAAAAACTCTTTTAACTCCCAAAAACATCTTCAAAACTCATTTATTCAAATTAAAAACACGAAAACACAATGCTTTCCAAAAATGCCCTTCTTTAACGTCTTTGCTGAGATGTCTCCAAACTTCACTTTAACACTTTGGGGTGTCTAAATGGACGATATATTGGACATTTGAATCAAAACCTTCATTGAATGGATTCAATCGATGTCCATTAACCTTGAAATTTTCCCCCGTGTTTACATTTTTTAATTTCCACTCCTCCATTGTTACTCTTTTCTTGTATTTGACTTTCTTTTTACGGGAGAACCATAATGGACTTAGACCTTTGATAATAGCAATCATCCAACCATATTCTCTCTTGTACTTGTTCAGTAAGGTGACCAACTCTTCCCTATTTGACATGGTGGCTGAGTAGGTGAGCAGTTGGGCGTCTTCTTTCTTGGGATACGTATCCTTTGAAGGGTCTGATAGATTTATCGTTTCTGGCTCTTGTGGTTGTTCTACCACTGGAGTTAGTTTCACATTGGTATTGGGTGGCTCAATCTCTCTTTCGTTAACCCCTACTACTTCCTTTACAGTTTCATTGACAAGATTCTCAATTTCTTCCTCCTTTCTAATAGCCTTTTCCACTTCTACTTCTTCTTCCTCTTCTTCGCATAACAATATTGGGTCACCAAAACTTTTTTCATATTTCAAAGGAATGGAGCATGCGCTGTGAGATGGGCTCTCTTCAGATGGTAGTTTGTCTTGAGCTTCCATTATACTAATTGATCGAACAAGTTGTGTTATTTGTTGCTCTAAAATTTTGAGGCTAGCTTGGGTTGTTTCCTGGAAAATTTGGGTAGAAGTGGCAATGCTTTTCACAATCTCCTCTAAGGATATGCTTAGCGTTTTAGTTTGTTGAGGAGGGTAAGGATAGGGTCCTTGGAACTATGGATTTGGTCGGTATTGTCTATTTCCCCATGTTTGGTATAGGTTTTGGTAATGGTTATTTCCCCAAACTTGGTTGATGTCCCACCATTGATCATGTTGAGGCTGATCATAACTCCATTGGTTTAACCAATAGTAGCATCCATTATCTTGCTCTTCTTCCCATATTCCTTGTAAATATGGACACATTTCGGAATGATGTCCATTTTGGGCGCAAAAATCACAAAGAAGAGGCATGGGATGCACACTTTGGTCACTTTCAATCATCATAACTAACTGAGCTAGCTCAGAAAGTTTATCTTTAATGCAAGGAGTGTTCATTTCCGAACCATACTTTTTCTTCAATTTTTGAGTATTAAATTAGAGTACCTACACAATGAGATCTAGGCATAGAGAAACAAACTGATTAAATATAAACCAATCCCCGGTAAGGGCTCCACAATTTTGGTGGTTGTCAAGGCCAACAAAATTAATACCCTAAATATCACACACTAAAATAGTGTATAGTGGTAAAGGGATTGTATCCATGGAGATTGGTTTAATTTAAATCTCTATGTAAATCACTCGTTCACGTACTTGTAAAACAAAAGTAAAAGCAAAACGGAGGGTTTAAATCTTTTTGATTGTTTGACAAAATTAAAACTAGCTACAATGTAAATATGGCAAGTAAACAAGTAAAAGATTTGTTCAAATTCAATGAAGTGAAATTGGTTGATTTTGGGATACATCACATTGATGACATAGTTGACTTATCATTAGGCTAAAAAGAAACAACACTTGTGAATTGGTTTAACTTGGCTATAGCAATTCATAAGCACAAATTGACTCAACTCTTCTTAGATATTAAAATGATTAGAGGATCTCTCACACATTCCCTTAATTAAAGTCATAAAATCAATGAAGCATATAATCTTGTGAAAATCAATTAGCTTTAAGTTCTAAGAGTTACCAAGTCCAAAAGATAATCAAATGCTTACACTATCATTATGGAGGAAACATTCCCATGGTCTAAATGAAATGAAAACAAACATATAAACCATTTGTTGCTTACTAATTTGATGGTCCATTACTTAACCAAGAAATTAGTCAACAAAAAATAAATATTTATTCATCTAAGCTCATGATCAAAGATAAACAAACATAACAAGATGTTTAGCTAGAAAACATTCCCATAAACTTCAACACAAGATAATATTTAGTCTTCAAAGCAACCAATCATCCATGGGATTTATCCCTAATCAACCAAATTGTGTTTAGCCAAACATGGCTAAACTCAAAGAAACAATGTTAAAGAAGATTGTACCAAACATTCTACAAGATTCAAGAGCAAAAATGATGAAGTTCTTGAGGGTTCTTAGCCTTCAAAAAGCTCCAAAATCTCCAGAGATTTGTTCAAATTTCAGATGTGCAAGAGTGTGCAAAAGATGCACACCAACCTTCCCCATATAGGCCTCTAAATGCAATTCTGAAACTGCCCCTGCTGAGTCGTGCACGGCCATGCAGCCCTGTGCGGGTGGGTTGCGCAGGTGGTATCAGATCATGAGTTCGTGAGAGTTTGGGCCTCCACAGCTTAGCCCACTTGGCCTAGTTTGAGTCCAAACAGCTTCTAGCCTATTTTTCTTTAAGTTCACTTCATTTTAAGCCCAATTTGGCTTCTCCAAATCCTCCAAAGCTTGTGAACTCTCCCGATTAACGACCTCCACACGCTCGAATATTCTCAAGCATCTTGCAATTTTAAAGTTCATTTTCTCCAAGCCTTTAAATAATCATCCATTCCACTCCATGCATCAACTCCATTATCACCAAGCCTATATTTCTCGACTTCCTCTTATTCCATTTGCTTTCCAAATGTCCTGAACACTCCCGCTCCAATAATCTCCATGAAATCTGCAATAAAGCTCCGAAATGGTCATAAAATAACAAAAATGAAAAGATGCATGGAAATTAACTAAATTATGGATGAAATAAACTAAAATAAACTATAAAAAGAAGTAAATAAAATAAACTATCAACCCAACCCTTTACTTTCTTGAAAATAAAAGAAGTTCCTTGACTGAGCCTCTGTTGTTATATTAAATGCACATGTCACCTCTATTGGAGGAAAGGGCGACCTCATACTTCCAGGGGGAGAAAAATCGAAAGGAGCACTTTATGTTCCAAATTTTAAATTTAATCTTCTTTTGGTTAGCCGATTGAGCAAAGATCTCCAATGTGTCATTACTTTTTTTCTGTTTTTTTTTTGTATGGATTATGGTCGAGGTGATTGATTGGATCAGGTAGATTCCAAAGGGTGTATCTAATGAACATGTCCAGAGAAAGAAGAAAATCCATGATGACTACAACGGACACATGGAATAAAAGATTGGGACACGCATTAAAGGAAAAGCTTTCAAATGTCATTTCATTCGAAAGTAATTCAAATAAACTTAGTAATGTTTTTTGTGACTCCTGTGTTTAGGCAAAACATGCCTGAACTCCTTTTCCTAGTAGCTTCATTAAAACAAATAGTTGTTTTGAACTTATTCATTGTGATATTTAGGGAGGATATTGGATTCCATCCTACAAGAGCAAATTATTTTCTCACTATAGTTGATGATTATAGTAGGGTTGTATGGATTTTGCTTATAAAACATAACAGCGATGTAAGTCAATGCTTGATAAATTTTCATTAGTTTGTTATAGTTCAATTTGGGAAACAAATTAAAAAAAAAAAAAAAAAAAAAAAAAAAAAAAAAAAAAGTCATATGTGACAATGGTGGGGATTTTACATCTAACTCAATGATGATTTTTTAATGAAAAAAATAGGATTTTGTTAGAAACCACCTGCCGCCATACCCCCCTCCCCCCAACAAAATGGGGTTGTGGAAAGGAAACACAAACACTTACTTGAAATAACTCGAGCTTTACAATTTGCAGTGAATATTCCAAAAATATTTTGGGGAGAGTGCATTCTAACCGTTCTATACATAATAAATCACCTTCCTTCAAATGTGATCAAGGATAAATCACCTTACGAGTTGGAGTGGAAATAAAAGCCCGAATATGAGCACTTAAGAATTTTTGGGCGCTTGGCCTATTTTAGAAATAACAGTTCGAAAAGGAGATAAATTCAAAAAAAAGGTAAACCTAGAATTTTCTTGGGGTATCCTCAAAGGACAAAGGGGTACAAAATTTACGACATTGAAACTAGAAAAATTATTGTAAGTTGAGATGTTTTTTATTGAAAGTGTTTTTCCTTTCAAGAATTTAACCATCATAGAAAATTTACATTGGGATTAACCAACAAAACTTTATGATAGATCTCAATAACCCATTTTTCCTAACCAGAATGAAAATGCCAGTGTTAAAGTTGAGCAGGTTACAAATTGTGAAGGGAACACAACAATCTAATAAGATAATGAAAGCTCAATTAAGTTGAATAATAATTTGGACTTAGGCTCTGAGTCCACAGTTAATCATAATGAACATGAGCCAAAACAAAGAAGAACTCAATCACAGCCAACTCACTTCAGTGATTATGTCGTCAACCTCCCCCCTTCACTCAAAGGCTCTCAACCATCTACAATCAAGCACACTCAATAGTACACCCTTATCTCACTTGTTTTTTATGATAAGTTTTCTCATTTCCCACAAAGCATTCTCAATGGTCATCGATTCCATCGATGAGCCAAGTTGTTTCACTCAAGTTGTACAAGATGAGAGGTGGCATAAGGCAATGCAACAAGAAATAAAAGCTTAAAAGAAAAAAACTTGGACGTTTGAGATACTACCAGAAGGAAAACAAACTATAGACTCAAAATGGGTCTACAAGATAAAATACAAATCCAATAGAGATTTTGAAATGTACAAGGCAAGACTCGTTGCTAAGGCTTCACACAAATGGAACAGGTGGAGTACCACGAAACTTTCGATCCAATTGCTAGATGCGTTACTGTTCGAACACTATAGATTGTGTACAAGAAAGGTTCGAACACAAATGGAATGGGTTGTCAACCAAGTGCTTTTCCTTTTGAGCAAGGGACCAAACTGGACAAAGGTGAGGAGGGAGATCGAGTAGATGTCACCCAATATCAAAGACTAGGGGGTCGATTATTTTATTTACAAGCTACTAGACCCAATATTGCATATACGGTCAATGCCTTAAGCCAAATTGTAGCACACCCATGAAAAAATCATTTAGAGGCTGCAAATCGGGTTCTAAGGTATTTGAAATGAACACTAGGACAAGGCATACTTCTCCACCGTGACGGACCATCCAATTTGATGTCATATTGTGATTATGATTGGGTTGGATGTCCATTTACAAGATGTTCAAGAACAGGATATTTACTTATGTTTGGTAGTGGTCCTATTTCTTGGAGAACAAAGAAACAATCAGTGGTATCTTGATTTTTAGAGAGGCAAAATATCGAGCAATGGCCTCTACTGTCAGTAAAATTCTTTGGATGAGGTGGCTACTCAAAGATGTACAAGTTGTCATAACGACACCCACCCCTTTGTTTTGTGATATCCATGTTGCTCGTCACATTACAAACAACCCTGTTTACCATGAACGAACAAAACATGTAGAAATGGATTGTTTTTCCGTTTATGAGAGGGTGGAGACTAAAGAGATTCTACCAAAGGCAATTGGCAACAAACTTCAACTTTCAGATTTACTCACTAAGGGTCTTGGCACACAACAACTTCATTCCTTACCGAGCAAGATGAATATTAAAAACTTGCATGCTCCATCTTGAGGAGGAGTATAGGATTTGTTTTATTTTTAGTCCATATATCTTTCCTATTTTCTTGGTTTGTTATTATCTTTTTCTTTTTTCTAGTTGTTTAGTAGCCTTTTTATTTGGACAATTATGTATTGTTTTTCTAAGACAAAATATGAAAACCTAGAATTCTCTCTGTTTACCAATTTTAAAATATTGAAGTCTCTAATCTCCCTATATTAATAAAAAAAAGTAGTTCTTTTGACATCTGACATCCTATTAGACTCATTAATTAATATCATATCATTTGTCAATCTATTGATTCTCCATTTTAAATTTTAATTTTTAAATTTCCTACTTTAATTATATTAACATAAAATTAATACATATTATAACGTGATATAATTTTACGTATTTATTTGAATAAACGTTTATAGTTTTATATAACTAAAAAATATCTTTTAATTAATAATTTATTGAAAATAATTAATTAATAATTTTGAATTTTTATTACGAAAATTTAATTAATTTTGTAACCTTTTAATGGTTATAAACTAATCTATGTATATTGTATATTAAAGATACTCTAAATACTCTAATCCAAGTCAACACACTACTCTAATACAAGTCAACACAAGTGTGTGAATTCCAAATTTTTATGTAATCCATTTCCACTAACCAATAATGTTCAGTTAGTATTGTGTTGTTTTGATTATCCGAGGAACCAAAATCTAAATTCAAAAGTGTATACTTCATTATAGTAAATAATCTCTAATTAAATCAAATAAGAGTTTAAATAGGGGATTCCATTAATATCAAGAGTGGAAATATGAAATTGATTCTTTCATTTGTGGTAATGTCTAAATTTACCAAATAAGGAAAGATTCTCGTCACCCAAGTTTCAATTGGACCAGAACTTGGAATCATGCAAGTTGTATAGCATACTGAATGAGAACTTTCAAGCGTTGGAAAAATTAAGACTAACTACTTGGTCACATGGATGTGTGAGTCAAGTGAAGGACTAAGGGATCGAGTACACATTCTTGTGTACTGGTCAAGTCCACCACAAAAGATCGATAAGATTATTCGTCATAATTTACTAAAGCTCAGTAAATATGGTTATACTTACAAGCTTAAGTGTAATTCTGAGACATTGGAAAAGGTTCCAATGTATGGCAGAGCGAATAAGAAGAATCAAATTAGGCAGCAGGATAAAATTTCCTCAAATCTGAAAAAATGGGAGAGTAATTTAGTATCAGTTTTTGTGATCATCTTAATGATTAAGAAAACATATCACAGTTAGTTCTCTAAGGAAGAGGAATCTTCAATTGTTAAAATGGTTAAATCAAGAAGATGAGGCATACTTCGTTCAAAAACAATTCTTAGAGTTATACTCTAAGATTATAACTTGAGTGACATGTCTTAAAGAAGGTTTAAAACACTTGTTAAATGTAAGAGTAAAAGTTTTCTACTTCTATACATTTGAAATTGGTAATTTGTGATGTTTTGGATAAAACAAGGACCAACTAAGGCCAATTGTGTGAAGTGTTTGTCTTGATTAGAATCCACACTATCTCTTGAATGTTTAACAAGAAAGTCTTATGTGTCAAGAGGATAGTGGAAGTATTAAAGGTCTTGAAAGTCTCAAGAACTAATCAAGAATAAAACCTGAAGTTCTTCACTATCACACGACTTGAGGTTTATAACCTATCGTGTTAACATATTCTGTGCCCATTCCAATTAAAGTTGGCTTTGCATATGAGTTCTTAGAGTTCTCAATTGGTTGCACAACAACTTGGAAGCAATGGCAGGCCCTTGAGCTGCCAGGTGGCAAGAAATTAAGATTGAGTTCAGTCCATATGAGTTTGGATTTGTCATTATCCTTGTCTTGTCACTATGGTTTTGACAATTCACATGGATAAGAACACATACACCATTAAATCTAAGTGTCATAAGGTTTCTTTCCGATTCATGAAAATGATGATGAGGAAACACTTTCACTAAGTAGATTTTAGTTAGATAGCAATTGTGATATTTCCATTCTCAAAGTCGTTAGTGGAGCGTGTGTGGTTTACCGGCACACTAACATGGACTTGTGAGAAGTGGAAAAGGTCTAAACAATCAAGATTATGATTACGGCATCCCTTTTCATAGTTTTTAAAATTGTTTAGACACACCTGTGAGCTATCTAAGATAAGGTGTATGATTATGATAAAGTTTTATCAAAGCAATCTAGTATCAGGAATCTGAACTTTGGTAAGAAAGTCAATAAAGTATTGATTTCTAGAAGTCCAACTGATTTCTGAGTACATGTCAAAGCTAGGGGGAGCATAAGTGTTATGCTAATAATCATCATGTTAGTGGGAGCATGATAATTATGATAAAGGTTGCAAGTTATCAATGTTAATTATAGAAAACAAAAGTTTCAATGAGGAAAGAGTTGTTTTGCTATAATTAAGGGAGAGGAAATTATAATTCATCTCAAATCTATAAGCTTAGACCATGAGATTTTAATCAATTTAGTCAAGTATATATATGAATGATTTGTTGGAATGGCTCAACAAAAGAAATTTCTATATATGGGTCCAATATATGCGTTCTAAAATTCGATTATGATTACGGCATCCCTTTTCATAATCTGAATTATGAGAACTTGGCAAATAGAAATGAAAATATTATAGCAAAAGACTAGTTTAGTCTTTATGTGAGACATCATGAATCGTGTCCCATATGCTTCGGATATAGGATCGATTACATGTGCTATATTCATCCTTTCTAAAATTTTCCAAATGCCTGGGGCATTAAGAAGGGAAAACGTCTAGAATTGGATATGACTAAAAGGATTAAACAATTATCAAATACAATCTAAGGTTTACCAAAGATTGGTTGCTCAAGGACAGTTGGAAGTATAGTGATAATTCTGGAAGGACCATATTGACATAATTTATAAGGAGGCAACTCTTGTTCAGAAGTGGTAGTCAAAATGGAATATGGAAGTGTTTCAAATTATTCAATTTGTGTAAGATTATGAAACTTAATGCAAGAAGGATGTTTCCAAGGAGTTGATCTCCTTTGGAATGCTCTGTAATGTTTGTTGTCAAATCCTTGTGACTTTGTGCATAATCATCCAAGAGGATCAATGCATATAAGTTCAGAATATAAATGATTTCAGTAAATGGCATGAATTTGGAATTCTTGCATTTACAGTAAGGATTTGGGACTGTGAAAACAGGATCATTGGAGTTATGTTCAATTGATCTATTTCACAAAGTAAAGATCATATACAAACATAGTATGCATACTTGGTGTATGGCATGACTAGTGTTTAGAAAACATAGTGTACATGCTTGGAGCATGGGACAACTACTGTTTTAAATTCAAGAATAAAGTTGATAGCTGAAATAGTATACAATGAATAATGTGTAATCATATGGTGATAAATAAAAGGTGTTTTATTTATGTTTATAGGTTTTAATACCATATTGGATTCAATTATTATTGTGTTTCACTTTGCATGTTTTAACTTCCAGAATAACTAGGTCATTGTTCTTGATGACTAAGTTATTCAAACCATCCACATTCGGTCATATGTTGGAAGTAGATATGAAT
This sequence comes from Lactuca saligna, assembly GCF_052625555.1. NCBI lineage: Eukaryota > Viridiplantae > Streptophyta > Magnoliopsida > Asterales > Asteraceae > Lactuca > Lactuca saligna. The sequence goes on from NC_136425.1 coordinate 86,865,009, forward strand.
TAAGACTGTCATGGGTTGGCTTGTAGAGGTCTAAGATGTTGGACAAAGGGCTACAACACTCATGATTGCTCATAAGTTCTGAGTATTGGATTCAACTCGCGCTCATTGGAATCACTTCATGGATTTTATCACGAGTGATCATGAGACGATAATATCTTATATTCTTCAAACCTAGAGATATGAGTTGTTACTATGAGTTTGTTGTACATTGATTGCACGAGAACGCATTAGTAACTCGATGTTATAAAACGTGCCTTTGTTTATGATTCAACAAGTAGTAGAACAAGCCATATAAGTCGAAGCTTATCCATTCCTTTTACCTTCAGGGTAAAAGTGATATCTGTGGACCCCTCTATGATTTGATGATGACAAATGGAAGTGCTCGGTCGGGCCAGGACTGATTTGATTTGTTCAATTAGTCAGTCGTCATAAATTGAAAATCGGGAAACAACAAATGGATAGAGAGAATGATTATAATCCATGTCTCAGTACATATGATATTTAGAATGGAGGAATATATGATCCCTTATCTAAGGACAAGTCATTGACAAAGGTCAGAGTCCATCTACAAGGTCAGAGTTCGACAGAAGCTTTTAAGAGCTACAATTGCCAGTTGGTTCTTGAAGTCATACGCAATAATAGTTTTAGACTTATCCAAGTGGGAGACTGTTGGATTAATTTCTAAGTTCGTAACTATAATTGGTAAGACTTGACCCAACCCGGCATGGTCCATTTGGGTTGCATGGCATCATGCATTTGGATAGACTAAAATGAGAGAAATAACACTTAAGGTTTGTTAATTTATTATAAGTTCTAATATATTAATAAGGTTATTTAATTAGTATTGATCAAGAATTAATTTGGAATTAATTAAGTGATCAAAAGGAGACTAATTAAATATATGGGTTGATTGTGTAAATCATTCAATCTTTTATATGTGGGCTTGTGATCCAAGATTCCTTATGTTGGACTAAGTACATGGGGTGACCCATGGATACTCCATAGAGGTTAAAATCCATGGAGCATAAGGAATGGGTAAAGTTATGAGTTACATGGTGTAACCCTAATAGCCACCATATAAAAGAAACCCATGGCTCAAGAAATCGGCTACTATGTGTGAGAATGAAGGGCTAGCCGATTTCATGAACTGTGGATTTCTCTCTAATCTATTCCAAGTGTATTTGGTGTTGTGTGAACCATTTGAGGTGTCACACTTGGGGCACAAGGAACTCAAGCATCATGAAGACAATCTACATCAAAGAGGTATGTAATTGTAACTTGATATATTCATTTGAATCAATGTTATTATGCTAGTTAGGATGAATACCTTGGAAAGTTCATATTTGCATGTATAATAGAGAAAACATAAATCCAAGGTATTTAGGGTTGCATGTACACTTAGGAGTGTTAGAATGCTCAAAAACCCAACAGAGATTCCATAACTCTTGCTACATTTTCTGAATTTTGCCACACAGGTAGTACTCGGCCATCAACATTTCCTTCAATTCCGCCCATAGCATGGCATTGGCTACGGGAAGAGTCATGGCCTCCACATGTCCATTCCACTAGGTGAGATCTTGATCAACAAATGTACATGCTGCAAACTTCACTTTCACCTCTTCGGGGCATTCACATATCTCGAACACCGATTCCACATTTTCAATCCATCTCTTTAGGGTTATCATTCTCCATGTGCCATTAAAGGTTTGTGGCCTGGCGTTGGTGAAATCTGATGGGTTTTGGTCATAAGACATCCTATGTGCTCATACAAACCCTAAAGCTTGGATCTAGGTTTCTCTATTGTACATGCTTTGAATCCAAGACTATAAACCCTAATTCTAACATATGGAAATCGACATTAACATATAATTAGGTTTAAGAACATACCTTGATTGTTATATAGCAATAACAATCACAACTCCACCTTGGATTGACTTTGGAATGCTTAGAGTCACAAGTGTCACTCCTCTAATGGCTCACAAACACCATAAGCAAATGGAGAAGGTATAAAGAGAGAGGTGAGAGGTTAGAATTCGTATCTAGGACCTCTTGGGAAGGAATACACGAATTCATGACCCTAGGGGTGTTTATATAGGTGTAGAGATAGGGTTTCAGTCATTATCCTTATCTAGTTGATTATCCATTAAGCAACCAATAAGATAATCCTTGAATCCTTATCATACTCGAATTCTAAGGCTTTCCAACCTTAAATTTGTCCACCATATAAATAAGATAATCCTTACCTTATTTTGTAACTATCACATAATTACAAATCAGCCCCTCTAGTTTAATTAATTACATTTGACCACAAAACTAATTCTTAATTAATTATTGACCAATATTAATTAAACAAATATGATTTCTCCTTTAATATATTATTCTTATAACATATTAATAAATCATATTATCCTCTCTCTCTTTATTCATTTCTCCAATCAAGTTGCTTTGGTGAAGGCAACCCAAAAGGACCATGCACCATCGGGTCAAGTACATACCAAAATAGTTATGGACTTAGACACTAATCCAACAGTCTCCCACTTGGATAAGTCTAACAACTATTCTGCGTATGACTTCAGATCCTGATCTGCAATCGTAGCTTTCCAAAGCCGCTGTCAACTCTGATCATATCAGATACGCGTGTCCTTAGATAAGGGATCATATATTCCTCCATTCTAGATATCGTATGAGATATGATTTCAAATCATTCTCTTTGTACTATATCTCGATTTCCGATTTATGACGACAGACTAATTGAACAAATCAAATTAGCCCTAGCCCGGCCGAGCATTTACGTATGTCATCACTAAACCATCGAGGGGCCCAAAGATATCGCTTTTATCCTACCTTGGATAAAAGTAACGGATAAACTTTGATACAATGCTCGCTTGCACTCACTAACCAAATCACACACAACAATATGTTTTATAACACCAAGTTACTAGTGCGTTTACATATTATCAATGTGCAACCGATTAGCAAGATACAACTCACACATCTCGGTTTCAAGAATATAAGATGTTATCGTCTCACTAATCACTCGAGATAGTGATCCAAGTGAGCGTGGGTTTAATCCAATGCTCAAATCATATTCATAAGCACTCATGAATGTTGCAGCAAACATTTGCTTATGTCTAATACTCTTTTAGACAATCCACACACCAATTCACGACAGTCTTCATTCATATCTACTTCCAACATATGAACGACTGTGGCCCGTTTGAATAATTCGATTATTCTTAATAAACTCAATTATTCTGGAAGTCAAAACATGCAAGGTGAAACACAAGAATAATACTAATCCCATATGGCCTCAAACCTTTGAGTATAAACAAAACACGTTTTATTTATCATCATATCGATTACTCATTATTTATCGTTTCGGGTAATCAACTTCTTACTTGAATTCCAACACTTGTCCCATGCTCCTAGCATGCACACAATGTTTACCTATGGTTCTTACTTTTGTGAAATAGACAAATTGAACACATTTCCAATCATTCTCATTTTACAACTCCAAATCCATTTTCTTAAGTGTAAGAATATGAAATTCTTGTTACTTATAGAATATACTAGATTCTAACACTTTATGCAACGATCCTTTTGTAATGTCACTGCACCAAAGTCTCAAAGACTATTGCCAATGATATTACAAAGTCCTCTATCGGAGATTGTTACAAGACAATTCCTTAGATACGATGTCTCTCACTCAAAGCACATTCCTTTGAACATCCTTTTGCATAAAAGTTTCTAATCTAGACATAGATTTTCAATATTCAATTCAATATAGATACATTTCCATATTTTCCATATGACAACTTATTTTTTAATAGAATCTTATCTATTCCTAATAATGTCGGTATGGTCCATCCAATATGGAAACATTTCCATAATTTCCAATACTATACTTCCAACTACTCACAAGCGACCAATCCTCGTCGAACTTTGGATTGTCCTTTGATAGTTGTTTAATTATTTTAGTCAAAACCGATTCTAGTCCCTTTTCCCTCTCAATGCGCTAGACATTTGGAAAATTTTAGAATGGTCAAACATTAAAGCATTTGCAATCAATCCCATACCCGAAGCGTATGGGACATGATGCACAATGTTTTATTTGCTATGTTCTCAAAATTCGAATTGTGAAGAGGAATGCCGTAATCACAATCGAAATTTTAAGAACACACTATGTACCTTTGACTAAATTTATTAACATTCCACAACCTAATCCTTTAGATTTGAAATGAAGCATAATATTCTCTCCCTTAATTATAGCAAAACAACCTTTCAACTCTTACAACTTTGCAAAGTATGACTCTTGTTTTCTATAATTAATATTGCCAACTATGCAATACGTGCCTTAATAATCATACAATCATAACATTTATGCTCCCACTATCATGATGATTATTATAAAACATAACACTTATGCTCTCACTAGCTTCGACATGTATTCATAAACATCTTAACTTTCAGAAAAACAATACTTATTGAATTTCTTAAGTTCATGTTTCTAATACTTAGTGCTTTGATAATCTTTTATCAAGGCTTCTTGAACTTGTACACCTTTGCCTTTGATAGTTGATATGTGTGTCTAAACAATTAAGACTAATTGCCAAACCTCACAATTTAAATTATGGAAAGGGATACCGTAACCATGATTGAATTCGAGAATGCAATTTTACAATCACTATCTTTTAAAATCTTTCTTAGTGAAAGCATTTCCTCACAATCATTTTCATGAAGGAGGAAATCTTATGACACTTAGATTTAAACGGTGTATGTGTTCCTATCCATGTGAATTTGTTAAAACCAAAGTTTATGACAAATTCAAACTCATATGGATCGAACTTCCTTAATCTTGATTTCTTGCCTTATGGTAGGACAACTGCCCACCACGTCTTCCAAGTAGTTAAGTAGCTCACCTTTTCCTATCAATGTACTTTCCATTGATCAAGGTCCTTGCCTTTTATGCATTCAAATGAGAACTCATAGGACTCACATGCATAATTAACTCGATTGGATTGGCACAGAAACAAAATAATGTCTTCACGATAGGTTGTAAACCTCAACTCGTGTGCTAGTGATGATCGATAAGGTTTATTTGATTTGTTCTTGAAACCTTTCAAGACCATTAAGACTCCCACTGACTCCTTGACATATAAGATTCTCTTGTCAATAAACATTTGTTGACAATCAAATATTCAAGAGTTAGTGTAGCTTTTATCAAAACACTTCATAAATTGGTCTTAGTTGACATCACAACTTTCCACAATTGATGAATGTTATAAACCTTCTTAATACTATTCACTCAATGTCACAATCTTGACTTTAAGACTTGTTTTGGAATGAAGTATGATTGACTTCTTGATTTGACCATTTCTTCAATCTTTGATTCCTCTTCTTGGACATACAATTGTACCAAGACTCACTTAGAGGATCAATTGAGATATGGTTCTTAATCATTAAGACCTATCATTAAGCATAAAAGGTACTATCCCTTCTTCTTAGAATGGAGAAACTTTTATCTCTCTGCCTACATGATTCTTCTTATTCGTTTTGCTATTGATCTAAACCCTTTAATCAATTCAAAATTACACTTAATCTTGTAAGTGTAATCATATTTACTAAGCCTTTAGTAAATCATGACGAATATCTTTGTTACTCTTATGGTAAACTCGATCAACACACAACTTTGTGTACTCGATATCCTAGTCCTTCACTTGACACTTTGTCAATGAATTAGTCTAATTTCCAAATATGAAATTTCTCATTCATCGTACAACCAGGTTGTGTGATTCCAAGTTTCTGTCCAATTGAAACTTGGGCGATGAGAAACTCTCCCTATTTGGTAAATTCTTGACATTTCCATAACTAAGAATCATATCCATTCGTTGTAGAAATATGCAAACATCAATTTTCATAACGATTTCATTGCAAGGAAGTAAACAAATAAATAAGTCAAACAAAATTTATTTTATTTATAAAAGCAGCGGAAAAACATTTGTCCTTACAATGCAAAATCTATTGAAAACTATGTAAAAAGAAAATTTCTAACAACTCTATCATAACTATCTAAGCTCAAAATCCAATCTTCAAGTCCATGCGATCAAGATCCATCTCTTGTGATTAGATTCACCTTGCTCTCTTATCAAGCTTCCTTTCTTTTCACCGATCCTTCAAAACATTCAAATGCAATCTTATCACATCATGTATTAAGAATCAATGAATAGGAACTTAATGGAGTTAGATAGTGGATTCTTACCTAAAGCGTAGTCATACTTTTAACTCTCCCATCTCTTAGATCTCTTAGGTAAATAGGGCAACTTCGTCTCCAATGCCCCTTCTCTTGGCAATAAAAGCAAACTGACTCTTTTGGAACAACACATGGAACTACCTCAGACATCGCCTTTCTCTTATGATCAAACTTTTCGATCATTGCATGTCTTTCATTTCCATTGTCTATATCCATAGAGGTCTTGAAGGCAGATTCACCAATCAACTTTGCTTTTCTATTACGCCAAACCATTGCTGATTCAGCAGCAATAAGCATATAGGTGAGATCTATAAGGGTCACGTCGCGGTTCATCATATAGTACTCTCTTACGAACTCACTATATGAGTTAGGAAGTGACCGAAGAACCCAATCAACAGCCATCGCTTCACCGACAACGGATCCCATCATTCTTAATCTATCAATGTGTGACTTCATCCCTAAGACGTGTGCACACACCGACTTGCCCTCTTTATGTTTACTTGCCAAAAGGGCTTGAGTGATATTGAACCTTTCAATTTTACAATCTTGTGGGTTAGGGAGAATAATTGGAGGAGGAGGAGGAAGTGAAGCATGATTTCTTTTTCCTCGATCGAATCGTGGAATATCATCTTCATGTGGAATGCTTGTTCCACAGGATTTGAGAAGACCATAGTTGTTGAACTTTGACATCGGGAGAAAAACGAATTCAAGTTAGTTGATTGATTGAGTCCTTGGTAAATCACCCAAATGAAATTCCAAGGCTAGGACCCAACACAATATCCTACAACTTGGGAGAGGGATGCCGTAACCCAAATTGCAGAACATTTGAAGGTAAGTGAATGACGATTCACTAGTTTCCACCATGAAAAACGAAAAAGAAATTTAAGTTTTAAATCTATGAAAACTCCTAGATCCTTTGAGATTCATTGAACATTTCAATGACATGTTTAAATCTCGATATGCCCCTCTAGTTTGTGACTGGGATGCCGAGGATCACAAAGCGGGTGTGAATAACCATACAAACCACATGGTGCCCTCACATGTTACAATCACCTATTCGATGTGCCGGTAAACCACACACGCTCCACCGAACTATGACAAACATTGAGTCACCCTTTGCTACCTTTGCTTAGAACCATTTAGTGTTCCGGTAAACCACACACGCTCCACTAACGTCTTCGCAAGGGCACAAAGTGTAATTTCATGGAATTGCATCAATTCACTTTTGCCTAAGTAACTAAGATTGGGAATTTGAAAAACATTTAGTTACTTTGTATTTCATTATACTTATAATGGAAGGTTTCGTCCTATCTTACCCGTTTGGCTAACGACCCTCCACTAGTCAAGAGTGCGGTGGGTAAGAGTGGATACCCATTCAATCGCCATTTTATAGGCAATTTCCTTAAACACCCCATATAGACCAGCTTCGTGAATGAGGCCTACTAACGGTAAGACTGACTTTTACTCATACATATATATATATATAATGTTAGACCTTTAATGTTATATATATAGTATAGGGTGTATTATATACTTTTAAAATACTATATGGTTAACTTTAACAATTACACTTTTAATTCAATTAAAAATTAACCTAAACCTTTATGGATTTATTAAATCTCTTTTAATTATACTCCTTAATTAATTAATAAAACCATAAGGGTGTGATTTGAACTTTTCAAAACATTACTAGGGTTTTAGAATTTAACATTTCTAATTAAACCTTTAATCAACTTTTAAATTCCAAAACTTGAGGGCAAGTTTTGAAACCTTTTTCAAAACATTAGGGTTTTAACTATTTAAATTTCAAAACTCTAAAACTTTTGGGTTCAAATTTAAACTATAAAACCTAAAGGGGAAAATATGAAACTTTTCATAACAACAAGGATCAAATAACAAATAATTTTAAATTAACATTTAATCACATAATTATCCATATTTGATTTATTTAATGATTTCTTGCAAAAAAATTTATCAATTTACTCAAAATAATTAATCAATTATCTTATAAGGAAACAATTATCTTATTAATTGATAAATATCTTCATTTAGATCAAAAATATAGTCAAATATATCATATAATCGGATTAATATTGATCTAACATGATAAGGTAACTATCCATATGCAAAAACAGCAAGAAATCCCGAGATAAGCATTATCTGACGAGTTGACTCGTCGAGTCAGGCATGGACTCGTCGAGTCTGCATGGACTCGGCGAGTTCAGCCATGGACTCGGTGAGTCCAGCCTCCACAATCCAAAAAATCGAATTTTTTAGTTATACAATGCATCAATACAATTGAAACCAAGCTAGGCTCTGATACCACTGATGGGTTTTGGTCATAAGACATCCTATGTGCTCATACAAACCCTAAAGCTTGGATCTAGGTTTCTCTATTGTACATGCTTTGAATCCAAGACTATAAACCCTAATTCTAACATATGGAAATCGACATTAACATATAATTAGGTTTAAGAACATACCTTGATTGTTATATAGCAATAACAATCACAACTCCACCTTGGATTGACTTTGGAATGCTTAGAGTCACAAGTGTCACTCCTCTAATGGCTCACAAACACCATAAGCAAATGGAGAAGGTATAAAGAGAGAGGTGAGGGGTTAGAATTCGTATCTAGGACCTCTTGGGAAGGAATACACGAATTCATGACCCTAGGGGTGTTTATATAGGTGTAGAGATAGGGTTTCAGTCATTATCCTTATCTAGTTGATTATCCATTAAGCAACCAATAAGATAATCCTTGAATCCTTATCATACTCGAATGCTAAGGCTTTCCAACCTTAAATTTGTCCACCATATAAATAAGATAATCCTTACCTTATTTTGTAACTATCACATAATTACAAATCAGCCCCTCTAGTTTAATTAATTACATTTGACCACAAAACTAATTCTTAATTAATTATTGACCAATATTAATTAAACAAATATGATTTCTCCTTTAATATATTATTCTTATAACATATTAATAAATCGTATTATCCTCTCTCTCTTTATTCATTTCTCCAATCAAGTTGCTTTGGTGAAGGCAACCCAAAAGGACCATGCACCATCGGGTCAAGTACATACCAAAATAGTTATGGACTTAGACACTAATCCAACAAAATCCTTGTAGGAGCATGTCTTGGTATGCCCCTTGTTTATTCCATTGTTTGAGCTTCCATCCCCTTGCCCGTTGCCTCCACCATTATTTCCATTGTGGATATGTGCCATTGCCGTCGTGACTGCAGCAGATACAGCTGCTTGAAATGCAATGGAGTTGATTTCTGGTGGTGTCGGCTCGGGGTTTCCATGGGCAGGTCGTTGAGGCATCCTTATGTCATGGAACAGGAAGATGTTGAGTATGTATTGTTTTAAGTTGGGAATTTCATGAATCGATTTGCGCATCTAAGCGTTTCCATAATTTACACTAAGAAATGAGAACATACAACACATAACAAATAACAACATCACAAATAAACACATAATATTTTCCACTAATAATATGCATACTGTGATACATGAAAATTTGCTCGAAAGAGCATACATAAAGAGTACAAAGTTTGGCAGCATAACAACCCTATGAGTAGTGTAATCACTTAAACATAGAGTCGATGGTACATAGCATAGATCATATAAGCATACTACTAAAGATGGATACGGCTAATCCTATCCATGGTGGGATGTGCCAGGGGGTGGTGCTGAGGAAGTGGATGCTCCCGGAAGGCGAGCCACATGTCACTCCGCGTCTTGGAGTTGAGTCTCCCACCTCACTTGTCTCATGTGGAATTCTCGGATAACTTCTCATGTCTCCTGCTCCGCCCGCTCAAACCTAGTCTGCATCTGGTGCATCTGATCGCCGGTGCTCTGAGCCAGATCACCAGTATCCCGCAATCATCTCATCATAACTGGAAGTGCGCGATCAACTGGTCCTCCCTCCCTCAAGTCATAGAACTTACGTGCCATGCCAAACGGGGGTCGCTGTCCATGTTGCCTGCTCCACCTCCAAATTTCGATACCCCAAGGGGGTGTAGGGCCAGTTGGGCCCATCTGATAAGCGGGCACCCTAATCGAGTAAGGGGGGTTGATGACTTCGGACTCTGCGTCCGAATCACCATCATCTTCATCACTCGGTTCTTCCTCGAGGTCTCCTTCGACTTATTCTTCCTCCAGGTCTACCACTTGTAACGCCCCATTTCTGATATGTAATTTAAATAAAGTATTTTCATTTCTTAAGGGGTACTCGACGAGTCTGTAGCCCGACTCGTCGAGTAGAGATGGGATGATCACGCAATTTAAGTTGGCTACTCGACGAGTCCATATGTTGGGACTCGATGAGTCCTCTGGTCTGGATGAAGCCCTAATTTTAAGGGTTTGCACCCTTCTAAACACATTTATGCTCCCCAACCTAGCCTCCATCACCCTCAGAACATTTATTATCAAACCCTAGCCTCCTTGAAGAGTGTGTGAGTGATTCTTGCCTTGTGAAGGAACTTTTGGTGCATTTTGGAGAAAGTAGAAGAAGGATAAGGTTGAAGAGCTCAAGGAGGAAGAAGTAGATCCATAACACACTCCTTTGTGGTCATCTTTTATGGTAATAAAATCTCCATCTTGTTTATTGATCTGATAGATCTAGTTTGTCCCCAAATTGTTGGTATTAAGCTCAAAAACCCCAAATCCTTTCTGATAAAGATTTATGATCGAGTTATACTTCAGATCTAGGCTCTCTTGGGCTCCAGGAGCTCAAGGAGATCGCCTTTTTGGTAGCCATGGCTTTTTTTTGGCTTATTAACCCCATAATAGTAGTGTTTGAGTGAAATAGCTTCATTTCTCCTTGGTTACACATAAAGTTAGAAACTTTACGTGTTCAGATAGTCCCAGGAGCTTAGATCTACGAGTTAGATGCACTGAAATGGATTAGAATCGACTGTATGGAATCTGCATGCTTAGGACTCAGTGAGTTGTTCTTCGGACTCGATGAGTCGAGTCGCGAGTCCCCCGTCTTTCCTCGATTTGTGAGTTCAAAGTGAATCAATGAGTAGGGAAGGGATTCGGTGAGTTAAAGTCAGACTTTGTAATGGAGGGACTCGGCAAGTCTACGCCCTAACTCGGTGAGTCCGGTCAACTGGAAGTTGACTTTGCCCAGCAAGTTGACTTTGACCAAGGGTAAAATAGTCATTTTACTCTAAGGGCATTTATCAGTGCCTGATCTAATGTTTTTGGGATTTGTAGTCGGACAGTTCCGGAGCAACAGTTAGCCAGTTTTAAAGTTAGCATCTCAGCAGCCAGTGTTACGAGGTGTGTTTTCCTTTCAGTAGGAATGGGTCTACGGCCACAATATCGGCTCGTCTAGTTATCAGTAGTTTCGGAATTTAGTCTGATGCAGTAGTTCAGTGTGCTTAATGTCTTTGTGATTTACGCATTACTTTGTGTTATGTGTTCCAGACTTCGGTCCGATGCAGTATGCAGTATGTGTGTTTATGCTAGCTAACATGTTTATGTTATGCTATGTTATGCTCATTCAGTTTCCGGACTTCGGTTCGATACAAGGGACAAGGTCCCAATTAGTTCCGGATTTCGGTCTGATGCAGTTAGTTCTGGACTTCGGTCTGATGCAGGGGACAAGGTCCCAGTCAGTTCTAGACTTCGGTTCGATGCAGTTTTCGGACTTCGGTCCGATGAAAAGGGCAAGGTCGTGGTTAGTTCTAGACTTCAGTCCGATGTAGTTTCCGGACTCCGGTCCAATGCAGTGGGCAAGGCCCAATAGTTGTTTATGTGTTATTATATGGTATGTGGTAGTTTGGGGGGGGGGGGGGAACTCACTAAGCTTCGTGCTTACAGTTTCAGTTTTGGTTTCAGGTACTTCCGCTAGCAAAGGGAAGAGCTCGAGTTGATGGCATCGCACACACCACAACTCCAGTTTTATCTTGGGAGTTTTATTCAGATATTTTGTTATGATTGATACAGTTTTGTTTTGACACAGTTATTATGACTTTTGAGTTACTCATTTCATGGTTCTTATTATATATGACATTCGATGATGTGATTTTTAGATATATTAAAACAAAAAATTTTGGGTCATATTTTTGGGATTTTTCAAGTTGGTATCAGAGCCTTGGTTTGAGGGATTCAGGCACACTTACGGGTGTGACCGAACTCAAACTAAGGAAATATTAAAAAGATTTTCAAAAGAAAAATGTTTTCGAAAGAATTTTTGAAAAAGAAACTTAAAAAGAAAAGAGTTTTTGAACATGAGAAAAGGGTGTGGTGCATGCGATCGGCCGAGCTCAATTAAGTACTCCCAAATTACCCATACAAGTTTATGTTATGATTATCAGTTTCAGTTTCAGTAGAACAGCAGGCTAGAATAGGACTAAGGATCTAGGAATGATGCCTTATGTGCCTGGTATATGTGTTTCAGCTTTATGAGAATTGCATGCTACTATTGAGCAGACAGTAGTATGATAGCATGTTTAGGTTATGCCAGATAGTATGAGCTTAGCATTGTATGCTGGTACAAATTCTTGTTATAAGAATAGATTTGCTTGAGTAGTTCCTATGTCCGAATGTTGCTTGCCTTGTGCCTTGTGGGACTTTGAGTGATGGGAGTTAGTCGGGTGAATAAGTCATGTCACATGTCATCAAGGTTGAATAATCTCAGAGTGTTGGATTTGGCCCTACTGCGCAGCTCTTGTTTGAGTCTAACCGTTGTGGGGACGAGTCTTTTACTCGAAGGATTATCTGAGCCTCGTCACATGTGATAGTATTCAGGTAATGGCTAATTGGAATTACAAGGAGGACTTCAGCAGCTGAGGAATGGTTTGAGTCATAGATTTCCCCTAGGGTAAGCCTAGGATGAGAGTAGCAGATATTAGTAGCATTAGTAGTAACTTGGTGGAGTCGAGGCAGTTCTTGAGGAAAGTACGGATAGAAGTGGAAGGTAGTATGGGCCTGTACTACTGAAAGCAACGGATTTGTACTTGAATCAAGGAAGGCCAAGTTAATGCCACGAAACCTGTAGTAGTAGCGATCCCTCGAGATATATCAGTGTTTCTGACGTTTGAATTGATGTGTTTTTAGAATGGTGGTTTTACGCCCTAGACCAGCAGGTGGCAGTTCAGGTGCTGGTGAGGGATCAGGATCAGGCTCGGGGGCCGAGTATTTGGATGAGCAGACGAGGGAGTTTTTCTCTTCAGATATTACTCGTATCATACTCGAGAAGACTCCTATGATCTTTGGTTTGATCAAGGAGGGTATTTTGGAGTTGATGGATGAGAGGCTGAGCACATTTCGTGCTGAGGTGGTGGCCATGATGGGGTCGCGCACACTCACTTTCAGGGAGTTCAGAGCTTATGGAGCTCCAGACTACCATGGGGCGCGAGACCCCATTGCGAGTACCAGATGGTTGGCAGATGTCGCCAACGCATTCCGCACCAGCAGATGTCCTGAGGGGGACAAGGTCAGATTAGCATCTTGTCTTCTGAAGGACAGGGCACGAGATTGGTGGGAGGAGATCGGGGATGACGCAACACTTGATGCGATGACTTGGGATGATTTTACTACCAGGTTCAGAGCCGAGTTAGCACCGATTATCGAGGTGCAGCAGTTAGCCAGGGAGTTCAGGATCTCACCCAGACTACAGAGACAGTAGCGGAGATTACCGCCAAGTTCAGGGAAAGGGCTCTTCTCGTTCCTCAGTATGCAACTGATGAGGAAATGAAGAAGGCTCGTTATCATGAGATGTTGCGGAGTAATATCCACCGGTTTGTGAGCCGGTCCAGCTGTAAAACGCTGGATGACATGATTGCTTGGGCTCGTGAGAGAGAGATTGATTTAGAGATGGAGAAGAAGAGGAAGCCAGAGGCGGCATCTGGCACAGGGAGTTCGGGCAAAAAGCCCAAGGTATCAGATAACAGATCTAGAGGACAGTAGAGCCATAGTCAGTGTGGCAAGTGTGGTAGATTTCACGATGGGGCGTGCAAGGCAGGGAGTCCTGGTTGCTACAAGTGCGGCCGGACCGGGCATATGAGCAGAGATTGTACAACTACTACCGCTGCTACCACTACAGCATCTGACCTGATTTGCTTCCATTGCAATCAGAGGGGACATAAAAAGTCTCAATGTCATCACAATTAATATACATGAAACATAACATAAACATCACCATGCATTAATATATTACAACTGACATTGTTCACATCAAGTACATTATCTAAATATTACATATCCATAGCATAAATTGTTTGAGAGTTTTCAAAGCATAACATCCTAACACACTTGGTATTGTTCTTCAGTTTATCTATTACCTGAGAATACAAGTTATTTTGAAAACGTCAACATATACAATGTTGGTGAGTTCATAAGCAGATTTGATATGAAAATGTTTTGTGTAGTTTATAAAACCCAGAAAATCCAATATTTTCTTAAACGGCAATCGTTTATACAAAAATTGTGAAGATCGAAGATCCATAGGTATGTGCATGAATGATTTCAAAACGTGTATGAATGAGAAGTTTTGCATTATAGTTATTGAAAGTACAAGTGAATAATGTTGATTTCCCCGGAAAACCCGATGCTTTCCGATAAAATAGTATCATCGTTCGTATTATTGTATCGTCACATCGAATGAGTATAATTTCCCTGATTACTTAGATGGTATTGGATTTCTATGTGAGTTGTTATAACCATGCATGGTAATGACTAGTTCGTCTATCTTGGCATTCTGGTGAACGCCATAATTGATCTTAAGATTTTGTCACCCTAGACTGGCCGAGTCTAACTGTAGCGAACAGCTTATGTGTAGGGGAGTCACCCCCGTATAGATCTACACACAAACTTTCGCTCTCCCTCCCAGGAGACTTTGATGATAACTACAGACTACGACGGACACTTATTGGTGTCGCCAGGTATTACTCACTTAATCCAAATGAATTTGATTAACCTTGATTAACGACCTGATTTTTTTGTTTACTTGAATAGAATGTAAGCCTAACAAACGAGGAGAAGAGGACCACAAGGTCCTACTAATCATGTATGTTATTTAAAGTTGTCGAGTATACGAAGGGCGCGTTGACCTATTTCGCATATGATTTATTTGGACCTTACTAGCAATGCTAATGGGCCACTGAAGCCCAATACCATTTAAAGCCATTGAGGGTCCATTAGGCATGTAATTGGGCCACCGGAAGCCCAATAAACATGTATTATTTATGTTGGGCCCAATAGTCACGTTAATGGGTCATGAAGGCCCAACAAACATGATTAGAAGTATTTAAGCCCAACCGATATAATTTTACTTGTTTCGTATAGTATTAATGTCATTAGGTTTGTTTTCACACGAATTGTTTAATCGCAAAGTCATCACATTCGCCAAATTGTTTGATAACGATATTTAGATTTATTAAAATATTTGTATATTTTTCAAAATTCATAGGTTATAAAATTTTGTATTTTTTACCCAAATATCTTAATAGTAAAATAATTGACTCAAAATATTGGTTTGACCTATTCAGCCCTTCTTTTAATAAAAATGACAATTTTTGTCCCTTTTTATGAAAAATGACATTTTAGGTCCTTAAACTATTTTTTCTTGACATTTTGGCCCAAAGGCTTATTTAAATAAGGTTTTCAGCCCAAGATTTAGTTTTTGGACAAATTCAGCCCTTTTGAATAAAAAATGTTGCACCTGAAGTCAAACTTATCGCAAATTTTACAATTTTAGCCCAAAAGCCAGAAACTTTGCAATTTTAGTCCTAGTTGATAAATAAGACATTTTTAATCCATGAAACATGTTTATTTGTGTTTTTACCCTCTGTTTTGATAAACTTACAATTTCAGCCCCTTCAAACATATTTTTCACAATTTTTGGGCCTAAAGGCTGAAAAGCCCAAAGTTTAGCCCATTAGGCTAAAAGTTACAGGTTTAGTCCTTTAAAAGTCAAGATTTTTATAATAACTCATACTTTAACATGATTTAACCTTTTTGACCCTTATAAAACCATAAATGACATCTATTTCTTATCTTTTTCTTATTTGTCAAAAATGGTTCATAATTTAGATTTGTGTTTTATTTTGCTTATTTTGAATTTGTATACTACTTTGGTCTTGATAGTAGCATGTATAAGATGTATTAGAACACATATATCCTTATCATAGTTAAGGATCTCGAATAGATCATGATTTTTCACACATATTTATCAAATAAGCTCCAGAAATCACACATATCATGCAAAAACACATAGATCTACACATTTTACTTGTATTCTGCCCCATAAAACATGTGAAAACCGAAAATAGAGGGGTATGAACTCACCTTTGCTTGTTGTTTTCGGTTTTGAAGAAAGAATGGAAGCGTTTGATGTTATTTTCGGCCCTAGAAAGCTTCTTGAGAATACTTTGGCTTAGATAGGTTCTAAGAAGCATGATCATGAATTTTCATGAGTTAGAAGGAGATCTATAAAAGAATTAAGAAACTAAACCATGGATCTAAGTAAAACTTACCAAGGATGATGATTTCTTATTGAAGAACCTCCTTGAAATGCCCTAGATCTCAAAATTTCGATGGAGGAATGAAGGTGTTCTTGAGAAAATTTGGAAAGAGTTGGAAATGAATTGTGTGTATGTGTCTACCTTCGGTCGAGAGTAGGAGAGAAGAGGGGAAAGATAAATAGATTAAGTGATAGGTACATGGGGAGGAGAGGATGGTGCATGGATACCCAAAATGTAAAGATTAGGTGTCTAACCCTCAATAATTCACTTCTTTCTTTTTTATTAATATTATGGGTGTGGGCGGAGAATTGGGCTAGGAGAAAGGAGTTAAGTAGTTTGTGCCATTAGTTGCCCTAGTTCGAAATCATTGGCCCAAATTGTTATTTTTTAGCCCATTGGGCTTTTAAGATATCTTACGGCCCAATAATTTTTAAAAGAGTGAGTTTTACAGCCCTATAAAGCTTATTAGTTTAGTTAAGGCCCATTAGGGTAATTTATTTCATTTTAGACTCATTATGGCCCAAAATGTTAAATTTTATGAAAGTAGGTCCAATTAGAGCCCATTTAAGGGTTCTAGGCCCAAAATAGTCAAATTGGAAGCTTATTGGTCCATTAGGCCCAATAAGGAAATCCTAGTCCATAATAGACTTAAACGGGATTTCTAGGGTTTCCAACCTTTTATTGACTTTTTGAATGTTTGTACAGAGTGTTTGATTGAAATTTTGTTGTCATTGAATAAACATCATACATGCTTTCAGGTTTTAATCATAATGTTATCCTTGTTAAGTGTTTACAAAGCATCAAAATTCCTAGTTGTGACATGGGACGTCTGCGCAAACACACGTGAGATTTAGGAGGTGTATCTTGATGGAATTGACACCGCTCGTACCAATCCTTAATTACAACGCATGTACTAGTATATGCAACATCGGAGTAGCGAAATCAGCAAAACCAGGGGCAATGTTACAGGTGAGAGTCGTGCCACACTTAGTGATGTCATGCTATGTGAGTTTATATTTTCATGATGTTTTGTGTGACTCATTTGAGATATGTGTGTTCCATAACATTATACTTATGATTAGCTCACTTAGCATTTGCTAACACTTGTTTCTTTGGTTGTTGTTTGCCTTGCACTGGTACAGGTAGCATAGTCCAATGACTTTATGAGCATGGGGTCTATTAGGTAGCTACTTTTAGTATTAATTTATTGATGATACCATTTGAACATTTCCTTGAGTTTTCATAACACTAGTTTTGAGAACTTGTTTTGGATTGGTTTATGAACTTTAATTTTTATGAATGATGTTTTTGGTAATGAAAGTAACATTGGTGATGTTTTCATAGAATTCAAAATAAGACTTTCGCTAACATATTCTGTTAAATAAACGTTCTAAAAATAAAAAAAATATGGGTGAAAAAATTGTAGCACACCCATGAAAAAATCATTTAGAGGTTGCAAATCGGGTTCTAAGGTATTTGAAATGAACACTAGGACAAGGCATACTTCTCCACCGTGACGGACCATCCGATTTGACTTCATATTGTGATTCTGATTGGGTTGGATGTCCATTTACAGGATGTTCAAGAACATTATATTTACTTATGTTTGGTAGTGGTCCTATTTCTTGGAGAACAAAGAAACAAATAGTGGTATCTTGATTTTTAGAGAGGCAAAATATCGAGCAATGGCTTCTACTGTCAGTGAAATTCTTTGGATGAGGTGGCTACTCAAAGATGTACAGGTTGTCATAATGACACCCACCCCTTTGTTTTGTGATAACCATGTTGCTCGTCACATTGCAAACAACCATGTTTACCATGAACGAACAAAACATGTAGAAATGGATTGTTTTTCCGTTTGTGAGCGGGTGGAGACTAAAGAGATTCTACCAAAGGCAATTGACAACAAACTTCAGCTTTCAGATTTACTCACTAAGGGTCTTGGCACGCAACAACTTCATTCATTACCGAGCAAGATGGACATTAAAAACTTGTGTGCTCCATCTTGAGGTAGAGTATAGGATTTATTTTATTTTTAGTCCATATATCTTTCCTATTTTCTTGGTTTGTTATTATCTTTTTCTTTTTTCTAGTTGGTTGGTAGCCTTTTTATTTGGATAATTATGTATTATTTCTTTAAGACAAAATATGAAAACCTGTAATTCTCTCATATTACCAGTTTTAAAATACTGAAGTCTCTAATCTCCCTATACTAATAAAAGTATAGTTCTTTTGATATGTATCGCCCTATTAAACCCCTTAATTAATATCATGTCATTTGTCAATTTATTGATTCTCCATTTCAAATTTTATATTTTAAATTTCCTATTCTAATTATATTAATATAAAATTAATACAAATTATAACATGATATAATGTTACGTATGTATTTGAATCAACGATTATAATTTTATATAACTAAAAAAATATTTCTTAATTAATAACTTATTTAAAATAATTAATTAATAATTTTAAATTTTTACAATGAAAATTTAATTAATTTTGTAATCATTTTCTTACAAATTATAAACTAATCTATGTATATCTTATATTAAGGATACTCTAATCCAAGTCAAACACACTACTCTAATCCAAGTCAACCCAAGTGTTGTGAATTCCAAATTTTTATGTAATCCATTTCCACTAACCACAGTTAGTATTGTGTTGTTTTGATTATCCGAGGAACCAAAATCTAAATTCAAAGTTTATACTTCATTATAGTAAATAATCTCTAATTAAATCAAATAAGAGTTTAAATAGGGGATTCGATGATATACAAACCCAAACAACTTGAATGACCCAAACTCGCCAAACAACCATCATTAAAAAAAAATATCTAACCATAAAAAAACAAGAACAAAAAGGAAAAACCCACCAAAGAAGTAAAGATGAACACAACCACACACCTATATATATACAATTACGTACATATACTGCTTCTTGATTTTCGTGTCAAGCAAGTATCCAGTCATCGGGGGTTTCTTAACCCACGGGCAAACATCTCTCTCTCTCTCTTGTTCACTGTTGGTGTGGGTTACTTGCTTCACCTACAATCCTAACTTTAATGGCTTCTTCTTAAGCTTTTCATCAATCCCTCTGCTTTTTTAGTCTTTTCATCCCAAAAGAGGGACACCAACATCTTCAATTTATCTTCCAGATCGATATGGGTCATGAATTGATGGTCGTAGCGCCACCACCACCACCACCTCCACCTCCGCCGCCGCCGCCGACCTCTCTTGCTCCTGGATTTCGGTTTCATCCGACTGATGAAGAGCTTGTGAGGTATTATTTGAGGCGTAAGGTTTGTGGGAAGCCCTTTCGATTTCAAGCTGTGTCGGAAATCGATGTCTACAAATCCGAACCCTGGGAACTTGCCGGTATATATAAATCTTTGTGGGTTTGATGAATTTGTGCTTTTCATATCTGTGTTCATCATTTCATTTAATTACCAATTTTTCTTGAAATTCCCTCAATTACAATTTTGATAAATTGGTTAGGAAGTTTACGTTTTTACAACACCATAACCTAATTCAATGAGCTAATTCTGCGATTTAGATTCGAGAACTCTAGCGTCTTCAATCGAACTTTGAAATTTAATTTAAGATTGTTATCGCTTTAGATTTCTGCAAAATGGTATTAAAGATGGGAACTTTTCTATGACATTGTGTAGTCACTTAAATTGTAAATTATTATCTTTCTTGGAAAGATCGAAGCTTGAAAAAATGGATAATCTCTACAAAAAAGTTAAAAGTTCCCTAGAAATGAAGGAGCGAGTTTACCATAAGACGATTTGTTGTCTAATTGAGTTGTCTAAGTGTTTGCGATTTTTCAAAAGGGCATAAAAATCTTGACTTTTCAGCAATGTTGTATTGGAAATCCGACAAATTTCATCATTTTCTGATTACTTTAGTATAAAGCTTTTTTCACTTTTTTTATGTACTTTGAATTACCCAACTTATTTTATGCTCCAAGTGTGTATGTGTAATATATGTGTGTGTTCTTTTTTGGGTGAGAAGAAGGGCAAATATTGTTATATAAGGCTGCCTTTGTTACACCGGACAAAATTGGACTAGACAAGCTAATCTAGGACCATTTTGATGAGGAGGGCATTTACGTCTTTTGCACAAATGAGATATTAGCTCTGTATCCCAACTTGTTCCGCTTTTGGGTGGGACAAAAAAAAAACGTAATCTTTTCCTATTGTCATAACTCATAAGTCACAGTCCTAATCCAATGCATGTCAAACTCAGTACAATTTGTTCTTGTTCTGTCATGTCATGTCATATACTGTCTTTTGTGTGTTGTGATTTTGTAGACTTTTCTCCATGGAATTCAAGAGACCTAGAATGGTACTTTTTCAGCCCGGTGGATAGAAAGTATGGCAACGGTTGTCGTTTGAACCGGGCAACCGGGCAGGGGTATTGGAAGGCGACCGGGAAGGACCGGGCAGTCCGCCACAAGTCGGAGACAATCGGAATGAAGAAAACATTAGTTTTCCATAGTGGGCGGGCCCCAGATGGGAAGCGGACGAATTGGGTAATGCATGAATATAGACTTTTGGATCAAGAGTTGCAAAGAGCCGGAGTTGCACAGGTTTGAATCACAAGTAGTTTCTAAATACGTATTTGGTATTGGAATCTTCAACTGAAAGGTATACGTGTTGTTGTTTTTGGGGGGGAAAAAGGATGCGTTTGTGCTTTGCAGAATTTTTCAGAAGAGTGGTTTAGGACCACCAAATGGAGACCGATATGCACCGTTTGTGGAGGAGGAATGGGATCATGATGCCGATGCCGCCCTCTTTGTTCCCGAGGATGAGAGGACTAATGGTGATGAAACTTGTGTAGAAAGAAATGACATTGTAGAGGTATGTGTGCGTGCGCGCACTTTTATGTAATTTCCCCTTGTTTCTACAAAAAGTTATCTTTATAGCAACCTCTAAGTAGGCTTGCTACACTTCTTTGAGATGTACTAACGACTTAGAAAGCAAGAGACTAAAGTTTGAGAATTACTACAAACGAAGGAGAACTTGTATTATAAGAACTCGAAAGATTACAAGGCAACTTGGCCCACACCATCCACCCACTAGGTAGCTGACTAAGAGTCCAATCCGTATTGGAATTGAAACTCTCAAACTGTCTCGAATCCTTGATTTAGTATCCTTTGCAAGTGATTTAGTATTCGTATTTGGTTAATTTTAAACTAAAAAACTTTACAAATGATTTTGTATTTTCGTAGAATACCAAAATGTTAATGAGTTGACTCAAGAAAAATAAATAGTTTTCAACTAAATTACACTTTTTGAAAGTACAATGACTTCATAACATTAGTCAAATGCAGTACAACATGTTTCGTCCTAAAAGATCACATCTTACTCAAACTAACTCTCTGGGTGTTGAGTCTTTTCTTTCCTTTAATCATAAAGTTGAAATCTTTTATGTTCTTGATTAATGAAACCAATCTATTTTTCAGAATAATCCCAAAACAATTCCCTTTGTGTGCAAGAGGGAAAGATCACAAGACTCTCCTTCAAATTCAGAACCCAAACTCGAAACATTCTCCCTCTTTCACAACAAAAGATTAAAGCCAAGTGATCCAAACTCCAACAATGCAAATGGTTCTGAAGATTCAACCACAACAAGTCAAGATCCAAGAACAACAACAACAACAACAACAACAACACTTGTTGAGTTCCCTTTACTTAAAGAAACTCATCATCCCACCACCCCAAAGTCATTTGACGCTTCTACCCTCGAGAAATCCGTGCCCCCGGGGTACCTAAAGTTCATTAGCAATTTGGAAAATGAGATTCTCAATGTTTCAATGGAGAAGGAGACTTTGAAGATCGAAGTGATGCGGGCCCAAGCAATGATTAATATTCTTCAGTCTCGAATTGATGACTTGAGCAAGGAGAATAACGAATTGAGGAGGGGCGTTTAGGTAAATGTACCTTGCGTTCATCGGTGTAACCATGCTACTAGGAAAGGGCCATTTCTATGTGATGTGGCTCTTTCCCGAGATCTATGATGTAATCTTTGCTAGTTTTTAGTTAAAATAAAACTTTCGATCTTTTTCATTTAGATGTTTGTGGAAATGTTGGAGTTTGACTGGTGTAATTTTGTTGCTCTAATCATGCTTAAATTTCACTAATTACTTGGTTTAAAAAGCTTAATTTGGTTTAGATTTTTTACCGAGTATTTGTTAAGCAATATGTATGTGTTTAATGTAGGAACCGAATTGTCAATGAACTTATGAAAAACCTATTTTTTTTAGCAAAAGTTTTTTCATGGCCTTTTTAAAGTGAAAAAGCTTATTTTATTATTCGGTATTACAAGCTTTTTTCAGTATGCATCGGCCTCCACTCTTGTAAAACCATTAAACGCCATATATAAGTCTATTTATTCAATTTAATAAAAAAAAATAGATCAAAGAGAAATTAATACATTTCATTGAGCAAAGAAAAAACAACTTTTAGAAACAATTCGAAAATGTAAGATATTTAATACCAATTGAGAAACTTACTAGTTAGTTATAACAATTAGAAAATAACAAACTACGAAAAAACTAATAAGATTTTTAAAACTTATTACTTAATAGATAATTTTATAAAAGGAAAATTTTGTAAAAAACATTGTAGTTCGGTATTTTTCCAGTTTAACCACCAAAAGAACTTTTTTCTATGTTAACCACTAAGAGTTTTCTTCTATTTCCAAAAAAACCACAGCATAAAACTTTGAATTGTATAAAAGCCATGAGAGTTTGAATATTGTTTGATTTGACCAGTTGAAGGAATTTTTATTTTTGTAACAACAATCGATAGTTTTAAACTTTTTTTAATAACCATTTACCGAGAAAAAAAAAAAAAAAAAAAAAAAAAAAAACCCATTTGTTATTTGCAACGCACTAATGGACAAAAAAAAGTATTGTGGTTTTGTTGGAAAAAAAAAAAACTATCGGTTAAACTAGAATTTAAAAAAATAAATAAATAAATAATAAATAAACCACACTGGTTTTATAGAATTTGGCTTTATAAATTAAAATCAATTGATATTTTAAAATTAAAATGACAAAAAAATGTTTGTTCTTTTGAAACGGCCCAGTAGATTATACAGCCCATTGGAGCACCCAACTCGTTATCCTTCAACTGTCGTAAGCGAAGAGTTCTCGCAGCTCTGTGAAGCCAGCCTAACGCAGTGTCCCTTGCTTTAGGAACCATGTGAGCCAAGCCTACGCCTAAGCCACATAGTCCAACTCACAACTTGGAACGGGCAAGCCGGTTTTTGCGCCAACAAGACCAATCCAGCTGAGCCGAATCACAGTCCAAACATCTTTGATACCCTCACTTGAGTCACAGGCAAGCGCTACCAAGCCCGGTGACTTCTACTGCACAATAACCTTTTATTAATTGCCCTTAGGTTATTAATCCTTCCGATGTGGGAATAAAAGCTATTACATGTGATAAATTTTCAAAGAATATACTCTAACACTTGTGTCCATTTTCTGATCTTTTCTCTGATTCCAGCTTTTTTTTTTTATCGGAAACTAAATTGAAGAAGTAGCGATGCTAGTAACAGGTTGCAGGATCAAAATCTTGTTTTGGGTTTTAAGTTTTATTTTTTTCTTTCTAACTTTAAGAAAGGGAAAATGTTACGAAATCCCATGAATTTTGATTGTTGCTTTTAAAACAAATTCATTATTACCCTCTTTTCTTTTTCTTGTTTCAAAAATGTCAGCTTAGTTTCCGAAACTAATTAAGGATTCCTGCAAGTATTATGTATATTATTGTTAGTTATCAACACAATTTGTTGAAATAATGAGATATGTTGTTTGAAAAATGACCATAGAATCACCGTTTTTAGGTTTTACTAGTGATTTCCAAAAAGCTTTTAAATTAAATCACATATTTGTTTGTGTTAGATCTTTAGTTGATCCACATGTGTAGTATGATAGAGGATGACTCGAGATGGCTAATTTCAAACGAAACAATAAAAAGAAACAAACTCTTTGGAACAATTTTTCTGCATAACTTTCATAAAGATGCAACATATGAATTTATAGATGCAAGTTATGTAATAGTACTAAACTAGAAACGTGTTCGATATAATTCATAGGCAAAAGAAAACAGTAGACTTGATCTTCTAAGTAAACCTGTTTGTATAATACTATGTGACAAAACCAAGATATAAATATAATATTCCTTGGTAGAAAATAAACAAATGGGGATGTAGCTCAGATGGTAGAGCGCTCGCTTAGCATGCGAGACGCATCTCCAATTTTTTCCATATTTTCTATCAAGTTTTTCACTAACAACCCATGCATTGTTGTTTTTCTCCAAAAAGAACCTCAGAGTCAACTAAATTACTCTTCATATCCTTGTTTCCACATAACATTATTGACTTCAAATTTCTTATGATAATTTGATTGCATGCTGCCTTGATTCGACAATTCAATTAATATCTTTATTTACATGCAACATTTTCTCTAAATTACACGTAGATAAATCATGCTGTATTTCGTTCAATACTCTCTACAAAGTTATTTGAGATTTTACAAATTTATATAAATTATCATTATATATTTTGATTCCAAAATTTACATATACATTTTAAAATGTCAAAATTGTTTTGTTTTATTATTTTTGGTTTATTGAGTAAAATACGATGCAAAGTTGTTAATGAAGCTGCATTTTAATGCAGCATACATCTCGAAACAAAAGTCACACTCGATTAAGTTTTCCTATTTTATATTCTTATATATTGAATTATCCACAGATCAAATTGATAACTTTATCCCATGACACTTTAAAGAAACAGCTGATTAACAACAATCAAGCTCGATTTTTAATCAATAAATCCAAAGTCGCACAAATTATAAGATAAACACGTACACGATTGCTTCAAAATTCAAGAAAAAACGATTGTTGTTAGATTCAAGAAACAAAGATTGTTACTGAATTCAGAATTTTTTATAAATTACAACGCCTTATACTAAGAACTGTTACATAACAAAATCCCCAAATTAAATCACCACGAAAGAAACCTAAGCGCTTGTGAATTTGGTGACGGCCTTAGTACCTTCAGAGACGGCATGTTTGGCCAATTCACCGGGAAGAACAAGTCTGACGGCGGTTTGGATTTCCCTTGAAGTAATTGTTGGCTTCTTGTTGTACCTAGCAAGGCGAGAGGATTCCTGAGCGAGCTTCTCAAAGATATCGTTGATGAAGGAGTTCATGATCCCCATAGCTTTGCTTGAGATTCCGATATCGGGATGAACTTGCTTCAGAACCTTGAAGATGTAGATCTTGTACGTCTCTACGGACTTCTTGCTCCTCTTCTTCTTCTTATCAGTCGCAGAAGCATCCTTCGGGAGCTTCTTCTCCGCCTTCGGTTTGGGAGTTTTCTCCGCCGCTGGCTTCTTCTCGGCCGGTTTCTTCTCTGCCGCCTTGGGTGCCATTTTTAGCGAGTTTGGTAGAGTAGAGCTTCGAAGAGAGTGAAGTAAAAATAACTGAAACTGATGATTTAGATGTGGGGAAAAGGGGATTTCTTTTATATAGGGTGTGAGATGATTTGATTGGTTGATTTTGAGTGGCACGGATCGCAAATGTCGATCGTCGGATTGTGACGATGAAATAATAGACGGTGTAGATTGATTGAAGCGGTATAAATCTAATTAGAAGCCACTTGGAAAATCAAAGTGACGTAAGTAGGTGGCACTTGTAGTGTGTATTCTTTTTAATTAATTTAGCATTAAAAAAAGAAACGAAACTCAAACCAAATTATAATGCGGGTTTGAAATAGAAGACATTGTCAAATCGATCGATTATAAAAATGAACCATTTAAAAGTAGTAATATTAATGTCACACACAATGCGAGCAATCTAAATTTTAAAATAACAATATAAAATTTTTAACTAAATTTTTATATTATTATTTCAAATCTATCTAAAAAAATTTAAATTCAAATCGTTTTTTTAATTTTTTATCAATATGTTTGCATTTCTAAATTCAACCTTCTACATCACATTAAAATGATGCAATGTGTTAAAACAATAAAAAACATAAAATTGAAGATGAAATTTTGAAACATACTCCCCTTAAATAGTAGTGGCGATATCGAATCCTTAGAAATAAGCAGAAAAACTTGGACATCATGAAAATTTTTGAAAACTAAATCTCTAGTAATGCTTGAATGTGTCGAATAAATAAAACCAATAACCATGCCCTTAAAAATGTAGGGTAGCAAAACTTCAAACAATGTATTGTAAGTCAACCACGACATGGGAAAGCAATGCCACATCGTGGTGTCGAGTAAAAAATCAACATGATCATGAAAAGTAATAACATCGTGGCATGGTCTAGTGATGTCACGTCGTGATCACTTCATAGAAGTTCATTTAAAGCCAATATAATGCATCTTCACTTCTCAATGGCTAAAGACCAATATCGATCCTTTTCTTTCTGTAAAGTTCTTCAAACTCCTCTCGTCGTCAGGTAATTACCCCACACTTATTCAAATATGTGGCTCTTGATTGTGATCTTCTAAAATCTATCAGCTTTCTTCGATTACGTTTCTTTACTTCTTCTGTTTCTTATAACACTGCAAAATAAGATCATGAACTAAAGAAACACATCATCATTCGGTTAAACAAAAACAAAAATTGTAAAAGAAAATGAAATACTAAAAATTAAAAAAAAATGCAAACTCAGTAAAAACATTGGGTTGCCTCCCGATAAGCGCTTCATTTTGAGGTGTTGTTAGCTAAAATCCTTATCGCTATGTGTTCCATCAGCTGGAAATGTAACCTCCCCGATCTCCATCATTTTGAACTTTGCTCATTTACAGGCAACCCTTCTGTTGAATGCCTTTTTGAGCTTTCTAGCATTTTTGGTTTGACATCTTTGTTGAATGCCTTTTTCGATCTTTCTTACATGTAGAACGAATACTCAAAACACACCGATCACAAATTTCAACCAATTCCAAATACGAGAGTTGTAACAAAAACCTTAAATACACCATTGACTTCCTGACACTTCATTACCAACCCACTACTCATACCACATAGCAACATCCTATGTACCAGGATACAAATCTAGTGGGTCGGTATCGGTGCCTTCGACCCACGAGTACAGTGAGAAAAACTTACGTCTTGGTAGTATGTACTAAGCTAATCAATGTGCGGACGCAGGAGTTCATCTCATTGGAGATTACTCGCAGTATTTTGGAATGGACCTTGGTGATCTTTGGTTCAGTCAATGTAGGGATTTTGGAGCTCTTCGATGGTCATCTCGATTACGGGGTGAGATTGTCTTAGGGAAGTTGGGAGCTCGTCTGGAGCCCAAATCTTGTGGAACTCTAGAATCCTTCGGGAAGGGGGATCATATTGTTAGTTCTTGTATTATGGGATCGAGTGGGAGTTTTGCAACATGTCCTCATGGTGATCGGGGTGATTCAAAAGGAGGAGGTCATGATTCCTTAGGATGCTTTTGTGGATAGACTATCTTATGTTTTCTTCTGGTTTTTTATCGAGAATTTGTATTGCGTTGGAATTTTGCTTGGGTCTGGGTAAGTTATATATTGGGTTGCTCCTCTGTTATTGTCTAGGTTATCATAGATTGTTATATGATATTCTGCATGCCAAGAGTCTTCAATGAATCTTCAGAGGGTCGTATCTTGTTGAGTGGGTTTAGCGTGTTTCGTTGTTGATCCTGGTATCTGTCCGGGTCAATTCATGGATGTTATTTGGAAGATATTTGGTTGGGGTTTAATGGTTTTATCATTTGTTTTGGTATGATCGGCTATTGCCTGTGTAATAACTATTGGGTTCAAGAACTACCGTTGCTAGGATATGAGCAGTAGTAAGAAGATAGTGGTGTCAGTTGCATGAGTTGTTTGGTCATTGGAAATTTCAGGGGAGTTGTACGTTCGCATTTATTGAAGACGGTTAGAGTTCAATGGTTCTTTGAGAATAGAAATTGGAGTGGAAGATTTATCAGTTCAGGGCAAGGGTTATGGTTTTTAGTCGCCAACATAAGAACTCAAGGAATTAGTAAAGTATCATGGGAGGTGATTTAGATTATTAGACTAGTTAGGATTTCACGAGTATTCTTTAGGATGTTAGGAATTGGGCGATCATCAAGCTAACTAACAATGGAACACTATTATTTATTAGTGCATGTCGTAGGCAGTTCATGCTATATGAGGTTAATGGGTCAAGAATCCAACAAATTGAGGGGTAAGAAAGGTTAGTCAAATCTAAGTGGGGGAGAATCGATCAGGAGTTACGGGAGTTAGAAAAGGATTGGAACTACGAAAAGTTTCACATCCTGTCCAGGAGGAGAGATGACCTAAGTGGACATTTTAGATTTAGGTTGTGTGAGTGGGAATTCAGAAAACTTCCAACCGCTGGTTGGTGTCTCCTTTTTTAAGCATAGCAGACATGTGGTTAAGTCTAGATTGAGGGATTTAGAATTTGAAGTATGAACCGAACACCTAACTAGATGCACTTAGCAGACATATGTATCTCTTTACTACTTGTTATGTATGGTATTGTTTGATTCTTGCATGAACTAACTCTTTGTGTGCTTCATTGTACTATAAGTAATGAATAACATTCTCCTAAACTACACCTATTATAGTTTACTAATGTTCTACCTGTACTGTTATTGAAAAGACTCATTTATCTACTAAGTTATGCTTATACTTAAAAAACGGAGTTTTGTGTAACTATAAAGTAACATAACTTTAAAGAGTTTTGAATTGTATTGACAACTTTTAATTAACATAAGTAACATTTTGAAAGATGTTTAACAACAAACATTTACACAATTATCATTGTGTTCAACTTGTATCTCCCCCCCCCCCCCCTAAACAGGTTAAAATAGTTAAAAGATTCATTATAGGGTATGAACTCACCTAATGTGGGTGATTCAATCGAGTGTGCGTGTAAGGATGAGAAGTTCCACGAATGAAGTCCCGAGACACAAAAAGTCCTAAATGACATATAAGGATACATATTGACATGAATATAGTGTTTATAAACAACTATATGAAAGGAAACACCTTCCGGGACTAGGAAACACCTTGATTAGGTGTTGGAATCACATGTGATTCAACAAAGGGAAGTGAAAAGGCACTAAATGGTGTTTACGGTTTTGGGACCAACTCCAATTGATTTTACGGTCGTAAACCCATGAGTTTACGGTCGTAAACTCATGTCCTTATGACCATTTTGTGCTTTGAAGTCCTAGAAGTCATTTTGAAGCATCCTAACTTCAAGTCTAAGCCCTAGGAAGTGATTAGGGCAACATATCACCCCTTTATGGGGTTTACGATTTTTGTACCATTTTCCATTGGGTTTAAGGTTGTAAACCCAAATGGTTTATGGTCATTTTCTGTTTTCACGAACTTAACACATCAAGGTAAGGTTCTAGGATAGATTCCAAGGCTTATGAAAGGATAAAGCACACTTTGGCACCAAAATTAGGGTTTACGGTCCAAGATGTTCTTGGACCATAAACACCCTTGATCCTTGGCTTATTGGGTGATTTCTTGGTGTTTAGAAGTGTAACAAATCTTATAAGACTCTAGGATAGAAGTACTTACAAGGTAGAAGCTCGAAAAGGTGCTAAAAGTCCAAGAACACTAGTGTGTGTTCTTGGTGAAACTTGAAGATCTACATGTTTGGAATGATTTCATGAATGAACTCATGTTAGATCACTAGATTAAGGTAGATATCAACTAATTAGGGATTGAAACACTTACAAGTGGAAGATCAAGAAGGAAAATTCGGATGGTACTTGAGAGGATTTGAGTTTAGATTTTGGAATTGTGAAAAAGTGAGAAAAATAACCAAGTCTCGCTTATATAGTCATTAGGGTTTACGGTCCAAATACCATTTGGGCCATAAACTCAAACTCTTGGAGTTTTTGGAACCTAATTGATGCACAATAAACACTAGGGCATCCTCTCCGCAGTTATCTCTTGAAGTACTAACTTTAAACCACTCAAAGTTATTCCAAAAAAACTTGAAAGTTAGCAGAAACAGTTTTGACTTCTATTGAAGTGGATGGTTGTACAGAATGGAATTTTTTGGGTTGTCACACACTATGGCATACAATTGGGGTTGTCATGATTTTCCCCCACTAATATTGAGGCCTTGGAGCTTCTCTCGAATGCTTATCTTTCTAACAGCCTCTCATATGCAGTTGCTCAGGTTGGTTCATATATGGTTGCGATTGCATCTCGCATTCGTTAGGGCGATTCCAGTTCTGGCGAGCTCGTTCAGGTTAGGGCTGAGCGAGATGAGTTAAGGGCCAAGTTACTAGTGTTAAAAGGGGATAATCATTCGTTCGAGGAGCGTTATGATCTCCTAGTGGGGTAGAAGACATCTTTGGAGGATAATGTTACTGCTTTAGACGGGTTAGTGGAGCGTTTTCCCAACGTATTGAGGTGTTGCTGGAAGAGAAAAAGGTGCTTGAGGATCAGGTGGATCGTGCTAACAAGCAGTTGGGGGATAGGTGGTGAAGAGGAATAGTGTGGAGGATAATCTGGGGTGGCTGCTTCAAAAAGGAATTATTGATGTGGTGGACAAGGTGGTTGAATGTTCTGAGCTTACAATGGGAGTGAAGCAGATGAAGATGGCGTGCATGGATGTCTGTAACCCCCGTAGATCCAAGCTAGTCACTTTAGAGACAATGAGCATCAAAAATGACCTTTTGATAGAACATTAGTTAGAATAAATAATCTTAACCAAGTTATAGTATATGTCACAAAGGTTTTGTACATATAAAGAAGACCGGAATCCGGGTTATAATGAAGAAGTTATGACCCGTCGAAGTTTTACGGCAAAACCGGCACGACACCGAGAATTGTAAAAAAGTGAATGTACGACAAAATACTTTCTATCCTTAGCGTTCTAGACAAAATTCATAGCATATGTTAAACTAAGAGTGTGCATAAAAAGAACATCAAAATCTAACTTCGTATTAGAAAGTTATGATTTTTCTAAGATTTAGTATAAAAATGCACAACCTGAAATTCGAATTTTAGATCGGTTGATTTTTAGCCAAAATAATCTAAACGAGAAATGAAGATATCATTAATAAGATTTAAACGATAAAAAGACCGATGAAAACGGAGCTTGTATGCGAAAGATATGGACGAAGCTTAGTCTATACTCTTCGAGCGCGGCGAATTCGATACAGTTTTGTAATTTCGAGATAGAATGAGAATTAGCCAATGGTGTCTAAAATGAAAGTTGTATTACTCATAAATACCAACACGTTAATATAAATAATGTCGAAAAACGAAGCTCGTATGCGAAAGATATGGACGAAGCTTAGTCTCTACTTTTTCGAGCGCAACGAATTCGAATACAGTTTTGTAAAGTTATTATACCATGAAAATTAGCCGACGGGGTCTAAATGAAAGTTGTAATACTCGTAAATATCAACGCGTGGATATAAATAACGTAGAAAACGGAGCTCGTACGCAGAAGATACAAACGAAACTTAAAGACTACTCTACATTACAATCCATATAAATAAAGGATGAATCCTTCATATTTTCTTCACACCATAACCTCTCTTTCTCTATCTAACTTCTCTATAGCCTCCTTAAACCACTCCCAAGTCTAGGAAACCTCACTACCACGAGAAGGAAGCCCCGGAGCGCCCAACGGCTCCGAGAAGAAAAGCTTTCAGCTCGGAAACGTTGCTCCAGCGAAGCCCATTTTTTTAATAAAAATTCGTTGTAAGTGAGCTACGCCTACACTATTTCTAATATAACTTTTATTTAAATATAATAATGTTATTAGGACCTAATAAATAATAATAATAATAATAATAATAATAATAACAACACTAATAATAATAATAATAATAATAATAATAATGCTAAGACTAATAATTAGTCACGGTAAATATTAGACTAAAATCTAGTGGTAATAGTACTAGGTTTCGTCGAAGGAAATTATATTGTTAAGAAGGGAAGGGTTGTCCGAGTTTGGAATCATCACTTTAACAAGTGAGTGCATGGTCCATTTCATATTACACAAAGATATAAAGTATTTAATATAAATTACAAGTTGTGAGTGCATAGTTACTTTCATCTTACACACAGATATGAAGTAATTTATATAAATTATGTGTCATGTGTGCATATTATCTGGATACTTGTTGTCTATGTTGAATGAATGATTTTTTACATGTTTTAAATGATTTAAACTATATATTTATTTTATATCTACAAAATTGTTGGGATAAAACATGGGTAGATGAAATAGTTGATGTGTGATGAAATAAAATGATGAGAGATAGGTGATGATAGATAGGTGATGATGAATCGGTGATGTAGGATGAAAGAAACTATAACCTTGTCTGGAAATTTGGAGATGTAGTCATCTACCAAAGTATAGATGGTGACCACGGACTATTATAGACAACCCCGTGGAAACACTAGCAGGCTCATAACCTGTAGGTGATGAATTACGAGCTCAAGCGATGTTGTAACTACGTATTCATGCGATGATACTCTGACCCCTTACTATGAATTACGAGTTCAGACGATGTTGTAACTACGTATTCATGCGATGATACCCTAACCCTTGTTGGGCACGTATAGAGGGAGTAATCCCTTAACCAATATTGTTTATGCGATGTAGGCGATGATCCTTAGGGGGAGTCCTTAGGAACAAACATATAAGGAAATGTGATGTAAGGAGATGAAAGGTAAATATGATGTAGGAGACGACCCTTAGGATAAATCCCTAGGGAAGGTACTTAGGAATAAAAAAGATAATGAGGATGGGTAATTGGGTTAATTGTTTGATGATTAAACATAATAATTATATTATTGTGGGTTGAAAACCCTATGTACTCACCAGGTTTCCCAACCTGACCCACTCAGTTTACTTGTATCACATGTGACGATGTGAAGTTACATTACACTAAGAGATTAAGGAGATATAGATCACTAGTGTAAAATGAATGTAAGTTATGTTTATGCTTATGTTTCTGTATTAACGATGACATCCCAAATGTTTTAAAAGGAATAAAAAGACATTTCTTCGGAAATATTTTTCTGGGAACAAATTCCGCAACATTTTTACTGAAAGAGATACTCTGATTTTTATAAAGCATAAACAAAATCGATCTTTTCTGGGCGTGAAAATGGGAATGTCACGATGTCGGTGTGGAGAATGGCAAGAAGGAGGACTGGGAACAAGGTCATTACTAGAAAGTTTGACCCTGGGGAGGTAGTTTCTACCTCATAACAGATTTAGGCAATGCACATTGTTGTGAAATTGCTTATGGAGACGGATTTTGCCTCCTAGGGTTGAACGTTAGTGTTCAGTACAAACAACCTAGGGTTGAAGGTATTCCAAGATAGGATATGGGTACCTAAGACGAAAGGATTAAGAGACATTCTAATAGAAAAATCTCACAAGACCATGTACTTGATTAATCCCGACAACACGAAAATGTATATGGATCCGAAATCCTACTACTAGTGGCCGACGATGAAGCTCGATGAGCAAAGTATGTGGCCGAGTGTATAACATGTGTGAGGGTTAAAGAACAACACCAGAAACTGTATGGGAGTTTAGAACATTTACCTATACGCATGGGTAAATAGGAAGACATCACCATGGATTTTGAAACTAAATTGACCAGAACAAAAAGTGGTCACGACATGATTTGGGTAGTCGTTGATCAGTTCACAAAAAGTGCACATTTCATAGCCGCCAATGAGAAGTGGTCAGTTGAAAAGTTTGCAAAGGTTTACGTAAAAGAGACAGTGAAAGCTCGTGGTGTTCCCCTGACGATCGTGTCAGATCACGATAGTCGTTTCACGTCAAGGTTTTGGGTAAATCTACAAGAGGAATTGGGTACAAATTTATGTTGAAGTACAACTTACCATCCGCAAACCGATGGTCAGAGCGAACGAACGATTCAAACATTGGAGGATATGCTACGAGCATGTACCCTGGAATTCTGAGGTAACTGGATGAACATTTACCTTTGGTAGAATTTTTCTATAATAATAGTTTTCACTTGAGAATCAAGATGGTACCTTATCAATCTTTGTATGGACAAATGTGTCGAACGTTGTCGTGTTGGCTGGAAGCTGGGGAAAAGCAGTTTATGGGACCTGAGATAGTTCATCAGACTGCTAAAAAGTTAAAAGTGACTATGGAATGGATGTTAGCAGCTCAGGATCGTCAAAAGCGCTATGCTGACAATAAATGAAAACCAATAACATTCGAAGTTGGTGATTCGGTTTTACTTAAAGTCTCGCCGTGGAAGGGACTTATAAGATTTGGTAAAAGGGGAAAACTGATTCTAAGGTTTTTTGGACCGTTTAAAGTTCTTCAGATGATTGGGAACCAAGCTTACAAGCTAGAACTACTAGAAGAACTAGATGGTATTCATAACACCTTTCATGTGTGTTATTTGAGGAAGTTCACGAGAGAAGTTCCCGATATAATTCTAATTTATGAATTAAGGCTGGATGAAAGCATGAGGTTAATTGAAGAACCAGAAGCAATCGTTAATCGTAAGACTCATAAGTTGCGACACAAGATGGTCGATTTACTGCTTGTGCGATGGAAACATACGAATGGGCCAAACCTCACATGGGAAACAGAGAGTGACATGATGAGTCGATATCCACATTTGTTTGCTGATGTGTGATTCTGAGGACGGAATCCTCCTAAGGGAGAGAGAATTGTAACATTTTTGTTTATAGGCTAGGCACTAATGATTATGTAATAATGTAGGCCACCCTTTGTAACTTCCTTTGAAATAATAAAGATGTATTATTTGATTATTATATATTTTATGCTTAATTAATATAATTTAATGAGGTAATGATAAAAATAAGTGTCAAAAATAAATGTCAGATAAAGCTGATATCTATGAATAATGTTGTAGTAGTTTAAATAAGGATTCCGAAGCTGTAAATAATATTGAAATCCGAGTTATAACAAATAAGTTATGACCTGTCGAAGTTTCACGACAGAACTGACATGACGTTGTGTGACGTAAAAAGTGAATTTACAATAAAGTAATTTTTAGCATTAATGATCCAAATGAAAGTCGTAGTATTCGTTAACCCGAGAATTTTCAGAAAAAGAATGCCCAAATCTGACTTTGTATGAGGAAGTTAGAATTTTTCTAAGTTTCATCTTAGCAGTAGACAACTAACAACTCGAATTTTATATCGAGTGATTCTTAGCCGACACAACCTAAACGAGAATCGAAGGTCTCGTCAATACTAGTACAACGGTAAAAAGACAGACAAAAACGGATGTCGGATGAAGAAGTTATGAATTTTTAACAGATTTTTTTTGTCCCGGTCTGTTAAAAATAATAATATTAAAAATAAATTCATAATTAGCTGACAGAGTCTAAACGAAAGTTGTAGAGTATAATCTCACCTATGTGTGCATATAAAGAACGTTAAAACACAAAGCTCGTATGCGAAAGTTATGGATTATTGAAGTTCGGGACACAAAATCCGAGAAAATCACAAGAGCCGAGGAATTCCGCATGGCTCGGTTTCGGCCACGTACGAGCTTTGCATACCTGCCCCATGTCCGAACTGTGGCACGTCCGAAGTTGTCACATGTCTCAGCCTCGCCACCTGCCTTGCCTCGTTGCTACCACCTACCTCGCCTTCGCTGCTGCCACCTCCTCCCCCTCGCATGCGAGTCGCGTGTCCTCCCTTCTCCCCCTTCGGTAAAGGCTTCTCCCTATATAAAGGGAGGTGTGAACCCTCCCAGTTTTGGTTGGATTTTTGCACACTTTTACACTTTACCCCCTCTTTCAAGCTATTTTACATCCCCCGAGGTCCCAATATCATTCCCAACACCCGAAACAAGTCCCGACGCTCCGAAGTTCCCGATAAAATCATATTTACTAGTCGAAACTCTGCCCACGTGAAGCCCAGTTTTTGAGAAAACATTACGGTTCCATCAGAAGCGATCATTTTAAGAAACGAAGTACTGCCCGATTATCGTTAAATCAAGTGAGTGTGTAGTCACTTTCATCTTACACATATATATCAAGTATTTTATACAAAAACGTGCTATGTGTATATTTATTGTTTGTTTAATTGAGATGGGTGTTCAATGAATGTTCTATATAGGTTTTAAAATGATTTAAACTTTATATGTATTTTTATCTACAAATATGTTGGGTATAACATGGGTAGATGAAATAGTTGGTGTGTGTTAAAATGATGAGAGGCCTCGATGTTGTTATTGTAGTTATCTAGTGGAATATAGATGACGACAACATACCTTTTCTAGACAGTCCAGTGGAACGCTAGCAGACTCGCAACCTGTAGGTGTTGGTGAACTATATATTCGCTGGTGTACTCCATCCCCCTCATGGTTGCCTTACGGACATATATGGCTGAGGAATCCCTTTAGCAGTAAAGTCTATTCCAATGATGATCCTTAGGCTAGGTCCTTTATGATAGGTGTTTAGGAACGTAAAATGAGGATAACGGGAACAGGTAATCAGAGTTATTGTTGGTTGATGAAATTAATAAATTTATTGTTGGTCGATGAAATTAATAATTTTTTTATTAATTGAGGGTTGAAAACCCTATATGCTCACCAAACTCCCAAGCCCGACCCACTCAACTTATAATGTACTATTTATGCTTTTGGTCTGTATCGATGTGGACATCCCGAGGTTTTAACATATAATGGAAATATATATTTCTTTAAGAAATGTTTTGATAAATATTTATCATGTTTTGTTTTGGTGACAAATTTCGCAACATCTTTTAAAAAGAGATTA
This sequence comes from Lactuca saligna, assembly GCF_052625555.1. Taxonomy (NCBI): domain Eukaryota; kingdom Viridiplantae; phylum Streptophyta; class Magnoliopsida; order Asterales; family Asteraceae; genus Lactuca; species Lactuca saligna. Next base: position 86,902,554 of record NC_136425.1, read on the forward strand.
CTCTGATTTTATTTTTAAAGCAACTAAATTGGTCTTTTCTGGCCGAGGAATTTGGGGATGTCATAGTTGGTATCAGATATTTAGTTTAAACGAACTAGGAATTTATAGGATTTCTAGACTTAAACCTATAATGCCAAGTGATGATTGTGAGATTAGTGTCTACCATATTTTAGACACGAGCACTAATATATTTTAGGAAAGATGCCTACAACTCATATCTCTTCGTTTGAAGAATATAAGATATTATCGTCTCACAATCACTCGTGATAAAATCCATGAAGTGATTCAAATGAGCGTGAGGTTAGTCCAATACTCAAATCTTATTACCGGAGTACTCATGAATACTGCAGCAAACTTGTGATATGTCTAACACTTTAGACAATCTACAAACGGATTCATGTTGGTATTGCCTCAATACCTACTTCCAAAGTATGACCGACTCTAGATGTTTGAATAATGTTATTATTCGGGAAGTCAAAACATGCGAAGTGAAAAACAAGAATAATCGAATCCAATATGGTCTCAAAACTTTTGAATATGAGTAAAACACCTTTTATTTAATCACGACCAAGGGGAATCTCCATATGAACAAGTCCCTTGGATTTCGCACATACGAGATCAAGACACAGCCCCAGGTCTATGGGGAAAGATGTAGATCGATCACCCTAGATAGACAACTACATAGAGGGTCTCTACAAGTTAGTCTATATATTCTTTGATTTCGTTCCCCCCGTATGATCAATATCACAACCAATGAGGTCCGCAAGTTTCACATCTAAGTAATACTCGATCCGATAGTTTACGATATAGATAGATATATATTTAACAACAACATTCTAAGAAAATATATTAATAGATATTGGTAGTTGTTCGGTCGTACCATGTTGATTACACATTATTTATCGTATAATGTTTTGATTAATCAACTTAATACTTTAATTAAAACAATAGTCATCCCATGCTTCAAGCATGCATACTATGTTTACCTATGGTCCTTGCTTTGTGAAATAGATCAACTATAAACATTTCCAATGACACTCATTTCACAATTCTAAATCCTTTTTGTAAGTGTGAGAATACCAAGTCCTTGCCACTTACTATAATCAGTTAGATTCTAAGCTTATATGCAGTGATCATTTTGTAATGACTATGTACACAAGTCACATAGACTTTGCCAATTACAAAGCTTTCCATTGGATATTGTTATAAGACAATTCCATGGATACGAAGTCTTATATTCAAAGCACATTGCTTTGAACATCCTTCTTGCATAAAAGTTTCTAACCCACTCATAGATTATTGATATCCAACTCCTGTTATGGAAACTTTTCCATAATTGCCACATGACTATCCATTCTTAATACAATCTTATCTGTTCAAAATTATATCAATATGGTTCATTCATTACTATACTTCCAACTATCCACAAGCAACCAATCCTTGGTAAACCTCAGGTTGTCCTCGACATTTGTTTAAGAACTTTAGTCGTATCCAGTTATGGTCCTTTTTCCTTCTTAATACCCCAAGCATTTGGAAAATTCAGAACACATAAATATTATAACATATGCAATAGATCCTATATTCAAAGCATATGGGACATGATTCATAATGTCTTACATAAAGACATGATACTTGACCAGTATTTTGCTATAATATTTTTATATATGGAATTTCCTTATGTTGAATCATTTCAACATAACATTCATATATGTTTATGACTAAATTAAAATTTCAATCTAAGCTTTAGATTCATAATGAAGTATAAGTATCTTCTCCCTTACTATAGCGAAACAACTTTTCAAATCCTGCAACTTTGCAAAATTCTTAACTTTTGTTTCCTATAACTAGTATTGCTAACTTTCAACACTTCACATAATAATCATGCTCCTACTATCATGGAAATTATATTCTTACTAGCATAACACTTATGCTCCCACTAGCTTTGACATGTACTCATAAATCAGTTGGACTTATAGAAATCAATAGTTATTGACTTTTTTACCAAAGTTTAGATTTATAATATGAGATGCTTTGATAAGCCTTTATCTAAGTTCATACACATTTTATTAGAAAGCTCATATGCATGTCTAATATATTTAGAACTTACAACAATAAGTTCCAAATGTTCAAACTGTTTGCCATTTCTCACAATTCAAACTATGAAGAGGGATGTCGTAATCATATTCGAATTTGAGAATGTAAATATCACAATTTCTAACTCTTTAAAATATACTTAGTGAAGACATTTACTCACAATCATTTTCATGAATCGGAGAGAAACCTTATGACACTTAGATTTTATGGTGTACGTGTTCCTATCCACGTGAATTTGTCATAACCATACTTACAAGACAAGGCTAGTGACAAATCCAAACTCATATGGACTGAACTTTTTCAATATTAATTTCTTGTCTCCTGGGAGCACAAGGGCCTACCATTGCTTCCAAGTTGTCATGCAAACAATCGAGTACTCATAGAACTCACAAGCATATTCAACCAACTGGAATGGGCACAAAAATAAGAATATGTCAACACGATAGGTTACAAATATCAAGTCATGTACTAGTTATTAACAATAGGTTTACTCTTGGTTAGTTCTTAAAACTTTCAAGATCCTTGAGACTCCCACTAACCTCTTGACATATAATACTCTATCTGTCAAGAAATATTATTTGAAAAACAAATATTTAAGAGTTAGTGCGGTTTCTTATCAAGACAAGCACTTATGACAATCGATCTTAGTTGATCTTTGTTTTATCCAAAACATCACAACTTACCAATTTCAAATGTACAAGAGTAGAAAACATTTTACTTACATTTGATAAGTGTTGTAAACCTTTATTAATATTATGTCACTTGAGGCACAATCTTGTAGTATGACTCTAAGACTTGATTTTGGAACGAAGCATGACTCTCCTTAATTGATTTAACCATTTCAACAATTACTAATACCTCTTATTAGCCATGCAAGGACTAAGGTGTCCTTAGAGTATCAATTGTGATATGGTTTTCATAATTATTAAGATGATCATAAAACACGATACTAAAGTACTCTCCTTGCCTTTCAGATTGAAGAAATTTTATCTTTCTGCCTAATTGATTCTTCTTATTCAATCTGCTATACAGTGAAACTTTTCCAATGATTCAGAATTATACTTAATCTTGTAAGCATGAACATATTTACTAAACCTTAGTAAATCATGATGAATAGTCTTATCATTATTTGTGGTGGACCGGACCAGTGCACAACTATGTGTATTAGATCCCCTAATCCTTCACTTGACTCACATATACATGTGAACAATGAATTAGTCTTAAATTCCCAAAGATGAAGGTTCTTATTCATCATAAAATACAAGTTACATGATTCCAAGTTTTTATCTAATTGAAACTTGGGTGATGGGAATCTTTCCTTAGTTGGTAATTTATGACACTACCAAAATCGAAAGAATCAAATCCATTTTCAATATTGCGAACAATATATAAACACCAATTTTCACAAATGACATTGCAAGGAAATATAAAACAAGATAAAATTCAAAATTTTATTTATTTATAAAAATGAAGAAAACTTTTCCTTATAATGCAATTACTGAAAACTATGTTTCTTAAGCAATCTGTCACAACTCCTAGCATCGGCTCAAAAATCCGATCATCGAACCATGCAATCGAAATCCATCTCTTCGCGATCAAACTCAACATGCTTTTCCTTTAATCTTCCTTTGATCCTACAAAACATCAAAATGTAATTTTATCACGTCATGTATTATGAATCTACAAATAGGAACTTAATAGAGATAGATAGTTGACTTACCTGAAGCATAGTCATACATTTTGACTTTACCATCCTTGTGGTTCTTCAGGTGGGTATGACAGCTTCACAACCAATGCCTATTTTCTTGGCAATAGAAACAAATAGATTCTTTTGAAATGGTACAAGTGAAGATCTCAAACTTAGCCTTTCCCGTTCCCTTGGAAAAATAAATCTTTTATGGACTTCTAATGTTTCCATTGTCAATGTCCATGGAAGTTTAGGAAGTAGATCTTACAATCAAATTTGCGTTACTTGTGCGCCAAATCATTGCTCATTCAGCAAAAATTAGCAAATATGTAAGATCGATAAGGGACATGTTGCGGTTTGTCATATAGCCTGGTACTCTCGACTTCAATTTCATTTTCGTTTTTCTTGGTGGAAATTGGTAAATCGTCATTTACCCACCTTCAATGACTTCGAGAGTACCAAACGGAAGAGAGTATCAAACGAAATTGAAGTCATTTGAAGGTGGGTAAATGACTGGGATACCGAGATCACAAACAAGGTATGACTAACCATGCAAATTAACCTTGGTACTCTCGAAGTCATTTATCACCTAATCAATGTGTCGGTTAACCACACACGCTCTATTGATCTATGATAATCTCTAAGCTACCCATTGTCATCCTACATTAGTCCCATATTAGTGTGCTGGTTAACCACACACTGTAACATCCCGGAATAGCAAGAGTAGAGTTGAAGGACTAAAAGTCTAAATTTTGAAGGGCAACTTGGCGAGTCCATGGATGGACTCGGCGAGTAGGGTCGCGACTTTGGTCGCGAGTCAAGTGGCCTACTCGGTAAGTCAGAAGATGGACTCGGCGAGTAGGTGCTGAGTGGAGAAAACCCTAAATCCGGGGAATGAGCCCTATTTAAAGAACATTATGTCCCCTCCCCAGCCTCTTTGATCCCCCTTGAAGTCCAGAAACCCTAGAAATTGTGTTTGTGAAAGATTGGAGTGCATTTGGAGCTTGGGGAGGTGGTTGTTGAAGAAATCTTGAAGGAGAGGAGGCTTGGATCATAGGGCTTTGCTTGGATTCGAGTTTTATTGCAGTTGGGGCATCCTTTTGAGGTAATATCTCGTTTTTGGGTTGTGTTCTTCTAGATTCTTCATTGTTGGGTTGTATGGGAAGCTTAGATTTGTGGCATCTTGAGTTTGAAGGATAGATCTCAGGTTGCTACCTCAGATCTGGAGTGGAGAAGGTCTTAAGAGCATTAAAGTCCCTATTCTTGTGTTGTTGATGGAGCTATCTTGTCCCAAACCCCAAACCCTATAGTAAAAAGGCCTAGATCTCTTTGGATTCACGTAAAGTTTGCCACTTTACGTGATGGATGGGTTGTAGGAGGCTAGATCTATGTTTTGGATCAACTGCATGGCCTGGAATACTTCTGTTTAGATTCAGACCGGTTGTACTTGGCGAGTCACAAGGGTGGACTCGACGAGTTGCTTGAAGATGAGCTGGAACTCGACGAGTTGGATGAACAACTCGGCGAGTAGGTTGAAGATGGCCTTAGACTCGGCGAGTCTGTTCGTGGACTCGATGAGTCTTGTCGAAGAGTCCCAATATTTTCTGGTTGAGTCGAGAATCGGTGAGTCAAGGGATGACTCGGTGAGTTGGGTGCGAGTGGACTCAGAGTTGTTGGACTCGGCGAGTCTCGGGGTGACTCGGCGAGTTAGGTCGCGGGTTGAGGGAAGTTCTGAGCTTGGGGACTCGGCAAGTCATCGAGTTGACTCAGCGAGTAGATTCAGTCAGGGGTTGACTTTGACTTTGTCCAAGGTTGACCAGTTGTCTTCCGGGGGTATTTTGGTAATTAAGGGTATTTATTGAGTTGAGTGTTTTGGTGTTCAGTGGAGGAGTTTGTGTTTGAGTTCGGAGCAGCGGGATCTTATCCTTTCAGCTGACAGTTTCGAGGTGAGTTATCCTCACTATATCGACAGGGTCTAAGGCACCAAGGTCGGCCCTTTATTGGATTGTGACTCGGATATGGTTGTTATGTTATTTCTTGACATGTCTGCATCCTGATAGCTAGGATGGTATATGCTAGAGACCTGATTAAGGTCAGTTTCCCGATATGTAGAGTAATGTTATGCTAGTGACCGGTTAGGTCGGTAACCTGGTTAGGGTAATGATATGTTATGTGATATGCTTGATCGGTTTGTTGACTATGACTGTTATATGATTGTATGTTATGTGCACATGGACTAGAGATGGGTTGAGGTGGGTCCTGCTTTGTGCTGTAGGCCAAGATACCCAGGGCGGACCGGTTGTTCTGAAGGCCCAGCGAGCGGTCCGGATAGGCTGTAGGCCCCACGAGGGCGAACCAGATGTGCCGAGGCTCGGAGAGTGGACCAGGCTGACTAAAGGCCCGATGCGGGCGGACCAGTCATACTGTAGATTCAGAGAGTGGACCAGGTGGGTTGAAGGCCCGGTGTGGGCGGACCAACCACACTGAAGACTCGAAGGACATGACTAGACTCGGAGGGTGGACTCGGTGGACTGAAGGCCCGATATGGCGGACCAGTCACACAGTAAACCCGATATGCATGGCTGTTCTATGATTTGTTATGTTATGTATGCTTTTATGCTATTGGCTGGAAGGCAATATGTTATGGGCCGGAAGGCAATATGTTTTTGGACCAGAAGGTCGTAGCCTGGAAGGGCGTATATGTGGTTGGTATTTTGGGGGTATCTCACTAAGCTTTCGGGCTTACAGTTGTGGTTTAATGTTTTTCAGGTTCTTCAGGAGACTGTGGCAAGGCAAAGGCGTGATCGTACCGTTCCTCGCGTTTATGTTTTATGAAATGAACCTGGGAATACTCTGGTAAATAATGTATTGAAAACCTTTTTGTAATATTGTTATTAAAATGAATTGTTTTGAAAAGTTTAAATTATGTTGAAATTTTTGGTCGTTACACACACGCTCCACTATCGACTAATAAGATGCAATGTGCAATTTCATGGGTTAGCATCAACTTCACATTTTTTCTAAAGTATCTAAGATTGGGAATTTATAAGGGTTTAGTTAGTTTACAATTCATTATACTTTTAATGAGGGTTTAGTGGCTTATCCTACCTGTTCGGCTAACGACCCTCCACCAGTCAAGGAAGCGGTGGGTGAGAGTGGACACCCATTAAACCACCATTTTATAAGCAGCAACCTTATACTCCCCTCTTATAGACCGACTTCGTGAATGAGGTCTGCTAATGGTAAGTCTAACCTCTTACTTATACATATATAATATATTAAACTTTTAATTTTATATAGTATAAGGGTGTATTTTAAACTTTTAAAATACTTGATGGTTTAATATATTAATAAATTATACTCTTAATTTAATTAAACTTAAACCATATGATTATGAATTTAATAATATTCTTTTAATTAAACATTTAATTAGCTATTAATAAGGTCCATAAGAGTTAACTGAACTATTCAGAAACATCAAAAACATCAATATGCTAAATCAAATTAAAACTATATAATGAATTTTAAGTTATGAACCCGTGAGTTACATTTTTGAAACTTTTGAACTCCATAACTTAAGGAGTTAATTTGTTTTATGAATATGAGACTTTTCAGGTTCCATAACTTATTGAACTCTTAAAAACCATTAAGATTAATTTAACTAATATTTATTTGTAAGTCCTTAAAAAAACTTTTGCGTTCCAAATTTGATGACAAAATTTGTAACTCGTTAAAACATTTAGATCAAACTTTAAACTAATAAAACAATGATATCATTTTATCTTTTCCGAAATTGATTTAATCCAACTATTGTAGCAAAGTGATTCAAATTTTACAAATAATTAGTTTTTCATAAAATCAAGTAATTATCTTAAAATTTTGGCAATCATCATGTTATTAGATGGGGATAATTATTACCATATTAACAAAATCAAATTTTATGAACCAAAACATTTTGTGTTGATGATCCTAATCCAAAACATGCAAAAAACACGAAAATCCTGCCAACTGATGATCCAATTCGTCAAGCCATGCTATGGACTTGTCGAGTTCATGACCAAAATCATCCAAATCGTCAAGTCCAATAGTGGAATCGTCGAGTTCATGCTGACAGAAACAATTTTTTTTCATTTGATTCAACTTTGAATAATTAGCTATGCATGAATATAATAGAAAACTACCCATGGCTCTGATACCACTGTTGGGTTTTTGTGTACTATAATACTCCTATGGTGTACATACAACCCTGATAGATTTGGATCTAAGTTTTCTCTAGTTATTCATGCAATAAAATTTCCAAAGCACGTGACATAAAAATCATAAAATCAAGATAGAATGTAACGCCTGTGTTTCTGGGCTTGCCATTTATAGCAATGTAATAGTCTAGGTTAACCTTTGTAACCCGTTTCGAAATAATATAAGTGTATTATTCGAGTACTATGTGTTTTGTGCTTAATTGCTTAATTATGTGGTTTGATTAATTAAGAATAAAAATAAGCATCAAAATTTAAGAGTAAAATAAACTTGATATCTTTAGATAATGTTGTAGTAGTTGAAACAAGGTTTCTGAAGATATAAACAATGCCGAAATCCGAGTTATAACGAAGAAGTTATGACCTGTCGAAGTTTCGCGACAGAACCGGCACCGCTGAATGACGTAAAAAGTGAAATTTACATTAGATCGATATTTAGCCTTAGTGATCTAAATGAGAATCGAAGATCTCATTGTTAGTATCAGATCGATAAAAAGTTAGGCGAGAACGGACGTCAAACGAAGAAGTTATGAATTTATAACGAAAATTTCTGTCCCGGACTATTAAAAATAAATAATAAAAATAAAGTCAAACTTAGCCGACGGAGTCTAAACGAAAGTTGTAGAGCATAGTCTCACCTTCGCGTGGATATAAAGAACGTCGAAAACGGAGTTCGTATGAAGAAGATATGAATTTCCGAAGTTTATTAAATAATTTGTATTTAATTTTAATTGGAAAATTCGGCCTTATCCGAAGGCGAGTCACCGGACTCATCCGAAGTACGCCCCGCGTACAGCGAAGATGTCGACACTCGCACTCAAGGACTTCGGATGACGAATGCAGTGACGATTTCGGACCAGTACGCCCCGCGTACTCCGAGGCATCAGCCTCCTATAAATAGGATGCGAGGCTGCCGAGTTTCTTTGCTATTTTTCTCCATTCTCTCTCCCGTTTTGCCTCGATTTGTGTGCCAGAAGTACCCCAAAGCCCCGGTAATATTCCCGAGTCCCAAAGCAAGTCCCGAGATCCCGAAGATCCCGAGAAGTGCGGTTTCTGAGCCGAAGCTCTGCCCGCGAGAAGTTCGATTTTTGTAGAGATCTTCCAGATCTGCTGAGGATTACTACTTTTGCAAGTCGTAGTGCTGTCTGATCATCTTCTGATCAAGTGAGTGTATACTACATTTCCTAAACGCAATAATAATACAAGTATGGTTTGAGTGTATTAAGTATATTGTTGTTTATACGTGTGAGTGCGTTGTTACTTTCTCCTAACGTATAATTATGAAGTATTTTATACAAGATACGTGTTATGTGTATATTTTGTTGTTATCTGTGTGAATGTATATTCACTTTCTTCTATCTTACAGATCTGATTATTTCTATATGAAATACGTGTTATGTGTGTGTGCCTCATCTGTTATATGGAAAATGTATTGATCAAGCATGCTATACAGGTTTTGAAAAATATGTATAAAAATGTATGTTTTTATCTACTAATATGTTGGGTAGAACATGGGTAGATAGTTGGTGTGTAATAAACAGATGAGAGGCCTCGTTGTTGTTTTGATCCAATCATCTAGCGGAATTTAGATGACGACCACGGACTTTTCTAGACAATCCAATGGAACGCTAGCATGCTCATAACCTGTAGGTGTTAATGAACTTGGGTGTTCATTCGTTGTATTCCATCCCCCTCATGGTTGCCTTATTTGACTTATATTGCTGAGGAACCCCTGCAGCATGTGTTGTCACCCCGATGAAAATATTCTTAGATTAGGTCCCTTGTGTTAGTTATTTTAGAGACATAAAGTGAGAATAACGGGAATGGGTAAATGGGTTATTGTTGGTTGATAATAATTAATTTAATTATTTATTGTGGGTTGAAAACCCTATATGCTCACCAGGCTCCCAAGCCTGACCCACTCAGTTTTATTTGTATTACAGGAAGTGGCGCAAGGGCGTAAGATGGATGAACATCAAGTTGTTTTGTTTACAAGTCTGTATATGTATATATTTGTTGAATGACTTGTAATGTTATCGTTTATGCTTGTTGGTCTATATCGGAACATGACACCCCGAGTTTTGATTATATAATGAAAATACATTTCTTTTTATGAAATGCTTTGGTAAACATTGTTTTATCATGTTTTGTTTTTGGGAACAAATTCCGCAACTCTTTCAAATCAAAAGGATTTACTCTAAATTTATTTTAAAAACATAAATGAAAATCGGTCTTTTGTGGGCGAGATTTTGGGATGTCACAGTTGGTATCAGAGCATTAGTTTAAGCGAACTAGGAATTTTTAGGATTTCTAGACTTAAACTTAGAATGCTAAGTGAAATTTTGATATGTGTGTCTGTTACATTTTAGACACGAGCAGTAGTTTATTTTAGGAAAGTTGCCTAAAATGCTTTATGTGCTAAATGTTATATGTTGCCATATATGATATTATTTGTTCGGATCTATGGTCTGTTGCCGACCGGATCTAAAAACCTTATGTGTGTAGGATTCTAAGCGTACGTCTACGATATTAGAACTAACATGTAAACGTTTCGGAGTGATAAGGATGATTTGAATATCTATCGTGAATAAGGATCTAATTTCACCATATTCGGTGTGTAGATCAAAAATGGTGAGAACAAGAAGTGGAGTTGGAAATGCTGATAAAAACAGGAATCAACCACCAGTGATTGAGCAAAGACCTATCGTAGCAGCAGCACCTGAGCCAATTACAATGGCTGGTGTGCAAATGATGATTCAAACAATGTTGGATCGTTAAATGGATGAAACTAGATGGTTGATTCAATAGAATCATGAAGAGCTGTCAATTCGTGTGGAAGAGCCTGAATTAAATGAAGGGCACTCGGAAGGTGGAAACTTCAGTGGATCAGTTGGTCAAGCCAACCCACTGATAGTTAGGCGAGACCACCATGATGGAATGGGATGCAAGTACAAGCACTTTCTAACTTGCAAACCATCGACCTTCAATGGAAAGGAGGATCCGATTGGAGTGATGGATTGGATCTCTGAAATGGAGTTAGCCTTCATGACTTGTGGCTGCAGAGGCAAGTTGCAGACTATCTATGCAGTGCGTCAATTCCGAGGTGGAGCCGTTCGTTGGTGGAACACTCTAGGGAAGACTTTAAGCCCAAATGATCCACTGCAATTGTCATGGGCAGAGTTCTTGGTGCAGTTCAAGCGCAAGTTCTGCTCGGCTCAAAATCTATTGGATCTAGAGAACAAGTTTCTGACACTAACGAAAGGCAGCATGTCAGTCGATGAATACACCAATAACTTCACCGATAAGATGGAGTTTGCCTTGCGTATCGTTCCAGACGAGCTGACAAAGGTGGACCGGTATACGAAGGGACTCCCATGGGAGTGCGAGGTGCCAGTACGTCAAGCACATACTCTAGAGGCAATTATCTGGGCTGCTAAGTCTGTTGAGAACATGATTAAGGGGAGAACCACCAACAAGGTTGAGGTTGGTGAGAAGAGAAAGTTTGAGGGAACATCTGGTTCCGGTAAGAAAAGCAAATTTTCGAAATCTGATTCGAAAAGGTTTGGTGGGGGAAAAGGAGGAGAAGCGAAGTGGTGTGAAAGTGTAAGAAAAAGCACTTTGGGAAATGTAGCGAGGATGTAACCTGCTACAAGTGTGGGAAGGTTGGACATTTTGCCAATGAATGTCCGAACAACAAAAGGATGTGTTTTGGTTGTAATGAAGAGGGGCACACTTTGAAAGACTGTCTGAAGAAGAAGGAGGCAGCGAAGCCCAACATTCCACCAAAGCCAAAGGCGAGAGCATTCCAGATGACACTGGAAGCTGCTAAGGATGAAGCTGATGTCGCTTCAGGTACCTTTCTCGTTAACAATTTTCCTGCCCAAATTTTATTTGATTATGGAGCCAACTACTCCTTTATATCGCATGAATTTGGTAGAAAACTAGCTTTGCCTGTTGATAGACTAGATAATGCTTTATTAGTTGAAGTTGCTAGTGGCAAGTTTGTACCTGTTAGCCATCGTATGAAAAACATCTTAATCGATTTGAATGGGAATAAGTTCCACGAGGAATTATTGCCTATCGAACTTAATGGTTTCGACATCGTATTGGGAATGGATTGCCTTAGCGCCAATGATGCCGAAATTTTGTGCAAGAAGAAGATAGTGAAGGTAAACCCGCCAGGGAAGGAATCGTTTATGGTGTATGGAGATAAACGTAGGGTAAATTCTAGAATCATTTCCCTAATGAAAGCCAGAAAGTGTTTTACCAAGGGATGTACATCATATTTAGCATTCGTGATTGATTCTAAGAAGGAGAAGAAGGTGATGCAGAGTATTCCTGTGGTGTGTGATTATCCGAAAGTATTTCCCGAAGATCTTCCTGGATTACCACCTGATAGACAAGTGGAGTTCCGAATTGACTTGTTACCAGGAACAACGCCAATTGCAAAAGCACCCTATCGATTAGCACCGACGGAGATGAAGGAGCTGATGATGCAACTTCAGGAGTTATTGGACAAAGGTTTCATTAGACCTGGTTCATCACCCTGGGGAGCTCCGGTGTTATTCGTGAAGAAGAAAGATGGAAGTATGAGAATGTGCATTGATTACAGAGAGTTGAACAATGCAACAATTAAGAATAGATATCCGTTGCCAATGATTGATGACCTGTTTGATCAATTGCAAGGTTCGAGCTATTTCTCGAAGATCGATCTTAGGTCAGGATATCATCAGCTGAAAGTGAGAGAGCAGGATATAGAGAAGACTGCGTTCAGAACTAGATATGGACACTACGAGTTCTTGGTTATGTCTTTTGGACTAACCAATGCTCCGACAACATTCATGGATTTTAATGAACAGAGTTTGTAATCCGTTCCTTGATAAATCTGTGATAGTGTTCATAGATGACATTCCGATTTACTCGAAAAGGCAGGAATAGCATGGCAGACACTTGCGAGAAGTGTTGGAAGTCTTGAAGAAGGAGAAGTTGTATGCGAAGTTCTCCAAATGTGATTTTTGGATTCGTGAAGTCCAATTCTTGGGTCACGTGGTCAACCAAGAAGGGATAATGGTTGATCCAGCGAAGATCGAAGCTGTGACGAAGTGGGAACAACCGAAAAGTCCCACAGATATCCGAAGCTTTTTAGGATAGCCGGATATTACCGAAGGTTTATCCAAGGATTTTCTTCGATTGCTACTCCATTGACAGCTTTGACCCATAAAGGATCTACTTATGCTTGGAGTGATAAGCATAAAGAAGCATTCGAGAAGCTAAAGAAGAAGTTGTGCAAGGCACCGATACTTTCTCTACCCGATGGAGTCGAAGACTTCGCTATTTATAGCGATGCGTCTGGGGTTGAATTGGGTTGTGTTTTGACCCAGAGAGAAAAGGTGATAGCATATGCGGCTCAACAGCTGAAAGAGCATGAAAAGAACTACCCGACTCATGATTTGGAGTTGGCAGCGGTAGTTTTCGCTCTGAAAATATGGAGACATTACCTCTATGGCACGAAGTGCAAACTTTTCACTGATCATAAGAGTATCCTATACCTCTTTAATCAAAAGGAATTAAATATGAGGCAATGACGCTGACTGGAATTACTCAAGGACTACGACTGTGAGATACTTTACCATCCCGGTAAAGCTAATGTAGTCGTTGATGCTCTTTGTCGGAAAGTCAATCTTGAAAGGAGAAGGCCAAGAGCGTTGAGAATTGAAGTTGTCTCGACTATTTTGGACGAAGAAGTTGTCTCGACTATTTAGGTGAGAACGGACGTCAAACGAAGAAGTTATGAATTTATAACGAAATTTTCTGTCCCGACCTATTAAAAATAAATAATAAAAATAAAGTCAAAATTAGCCGATGGAGTCTAAACGAAAGTTGTAGAGCGTAGTCTCACCTTCGCGTGGATATAAAGAGCGTCGAAAACGGAATTCGTATGAAGAAGATATGAATTTCCGAAGTTTATTAAATAATTTGTATTTAATTTTAATTGGAAAATCCGGCCTTATCCGAAGGCGAGTCACCGGACTCATCCGGAGTACGCCCCGCATACAGCGAAGATGTCGACACTCGCACTCGAGGACTTCGGATGACGAACGCAGTGACGATTTCGTACCAGTACGCCCCGCGTACTCCGAGGCATCAGCCTCCTATAAATAGGATGCGAGGCTGCCGAGTTTCTTTGCTATTTTTTCTCCATTCTCTCTCTCTTTTTGCCTCGATATGTGTGCCAGAAGTACCCCGAAGCCCCGGTAATATTCCCGAGTCCCGAAGCAAGTCCCGAGATCCTGAAGATCCCGAGAAGTGCGGTTTCCGAGCCGAAGCTCTGCCCGCAAGAAGTTCGATTTTTGTAGAGATCTTCCAGATCTGCTGAGGATTACTACTTTTGCAAGTCGTAGTGCTGTCCGATCATCTTCTGATCAAGTGAGTGTATACTACATTTCCTAAACGCAATAATAATACAAGTATGGTTTGAGTGTATTAAGTATATTGTTGTTTATACGTGTGAGTGCGTTGTTACTTTCTCCTAACGTATAATTATGAAGTATTTTATACAAGATACGTGTTATGTGTATATTTTGTTGTTATCTGTGTGAATGTATATTCACTTTCTTCTATCTTACAGATCTGATTATTTCTATATGAAATACGTGTTATGTGTGTGTGCCTCATTCTTTAAGATAGTCGTGGAACTCGATACTAAGATACTCAACGCCTTGATCGGATCGGAGCATCTATATATTCCTGCCCAATTGAGTATCCATTTACTGCTTAAACTCTTTGAACATTTCAAAGTTTTCCAACTTGTTTTTTGATTAAGTAGATAATCCATATCTGCTATAATCGTCGGTAAATATTACATAGAAACGGTTAGTATCCCAAGTGACAAATTTGAAGGGTTCGCACACATCGGTGTATATGAGATCGAACAAATTTTAAGTGCATGGGTAAAAATGGAATCTGTAATTATGAGGAGTGGATAGAAAACTCCTTTTATTTTCTGTAACTTTGTTATGTTTTGGCCTTGTTTTTTTTATGTAACACATCTTCCCCTTTCAGCTACATGCTACTTGGGTGATGTTTAATAATATTTGCTGTTCAAAAAAAATTATGTATAAAATTAACTTTAATGTTTGATATATATTAATAATGACATAAAACTTATAGTATACCGATAAAAACTCGTAATACATAAGTTTTAACTCGGTTCAAAAATAAAAAAAATATGTTTTAACTTTTAATGGAGAGTGCACGTGTTTTATTTAACCGCCAAAAGCGAAACTTTTATGGAAAACACCGAAAATTTCAAATCTATCATCAAATACCAACAAACCATCCTGACCGTCCAACGATTCACTTCTTAAATCAACGGTAGAAAATCACGATCCGCGTCAATCACAACCAACCAATCACCACACCCTTCATCACCCTACATAAACAAACTCCCCATAAACCGCATCTCCACACTACGCTTTCGTTCAAACTCCTAACTTCCCCTTACACACAAACACACAGTCAAAACCCACCAACAATGGCACCAAAGGCAGCAGCGGAGAAGAAGCCTGCAGTGGCGGCAGAGAAGAAGCCAAGAGCCGAGAAGAAGCTCCCCAAGGACGCATCCGCCGCCGGAGCAGACAAGAAGAAGAAGAGAAACAAGAAGTCGGTGGAGACCTACAAGATCTACATCTTCAAGGTTCTGAAACAGGTTCATCCCGATATCGGAATCTCAAGCAAGGCAATGGGGATCATGAACTCGTTCATCAATGATATTTTCGAGAAATTGGCTCAGGAAGCATCGAAACTCGCAAGGTATAACAAGAAGAATACTTTATCTTCCAGGGAAATTCAAACCGCTGTTAGACTTGTTCTTCCCGGTGAGTTGGCTAAACATGCTGTTTCTGAAGGTACCAAGGCTGTCACCAAGTTTACAAGCTCTTAGATTTAAGATTTTATCAGATGTTAGTTGTTTTGTTTTGGTAGAATGGTTATAATGGTATAACCGATTTAGGATTTGTGATTGTTTATGGGAAATTGATGTACATCAGTTTGTTTCAATTGCTAGAATCGTTGCAAAATCGTAATTTTCATTTAATGGATTTCATGATTAGTTATCTATTATCTAGTAATTTTGATTTAGATGAATATCTTCGTGTGAAACTTCTTCATTATATTGCTTCGTTTGGTTGTTACGAATTGCATCGGTTTTATAGAACACAATTTTTTTTTTGTTCCTAATTAACCCTTGATTGAAATCACAAAGTGGCTATATCTATTACTCTGTAACCAAAATCGATCGTGTTATTATTAATTTTATTGTTATTTTAAAACCCATTATATGAATTGGGATAAATATTACAGTCTGATAGAAATCGAAGATAGAAGTCTACGATTTTTTGAATCTAAAATACAATACAGCAAAAAGATAACGTCTCTTGTTTTTTTGTAGCATATGTCTACAATTATTTTAAGGTTATTTCATACCCTATATATATATATATATATATATATATATATAGAGAGAGAGAGAGAGAGAGAGAGGTAGAGGTAGAGGTAGAGGTTCATTTGGGATCACCTATATTTTGTGAGACATAGGGGCCAAATATTAGTCTTTGATCAAATTTGATCTTGTGGTTCAAAAAAAAAAACCCTGATTTAGGAGCTTAATTAAACACTCAATGGTAGATTAGTCAGATTTTAATCATATAATGGAATCCTATGATTTACACGATCTTTCCTTAATCAACGTACAAAATCAGATTCGCTCTTTCATTCGATGATTTCCTCGGATGATTTTCTCAATCGCAATGAGTTTTGTACGTTAATTGTCACTCATGCTACAATGATTTGTGATTTTACAGGCTTAATGAAAGAGAATTCAATTTTTTTAGACAATTTGGTTCATTAATCTGCTGTGATATCAACAATCGGTCAATAAGTTTTTGTTTTTTCATAGATTTACAATTGATCAACAATCGTTTTCAGAATTGTTTCAATCACAAATCACAAACTACAGAAGGATCAATAAGGAATGATTTTTTACAATTCATCATCAAAATAGAACAATTTCTCTATTACAGAAGGACCATATGTAGGGATTTATTTTCATCAATTTTCCTTTTACAGGAGGTTTGTAAATAAGGATTTTAATTTTCACTTCATCAATTTTGCTATTAGAGAAATCAATTTTTAGCAATTTGTCATCATCTCCGGTTGATCATTAATTTAGATCGATATTGAACAGTTTCAAGGTTTGAATTTTACTTTGAGAAAAGTTAATTCAAAAACTCACCATCAGTAGCAATTGATTGCCATCTGTTTGATGAAGAAAGAATTATATTAAGTAATTATTTAATACACCAACTGTTTGATGAAATGCCTAAGAGATGAATCATAACTTAAGATATAATACCTTTAAACTCTAGACATGTGCACAATTAATTGCTATTTGGTAGCAATTTATGGCGCTGGAGTGTGAAATTTACATATATATGTTGAAGATAAGCACCATAAGAGCATTGTCACATAAAGTCAAAGTGATCATGCACCTTCACTAACCTTGAAATGAATGTAGGTACGTTTAAAAAATTTCTTTTCCTTTGGTTTGCATCTAAATGATCAAATCGTATTATGGTTGATGTAAGTGTTTATATTTTTCATCATATTAAGACAAGTACACCAAATGGTGCATGTTTGAAAGATTGGTGTGAGCATGACAGGGAAATCTCAGACCATGTTGATGCTTGAAGCTTGCAACATATTTCCTCATTGGTTTTTTTATTTTTGCTTATCTTATTGAAAGGTTTATGTTGGTCATTATCCTCCTTATCAATAACATGTGAAGTAAATGATGCATTTCGACCAATTTAGCATGAATCAGAAGAGGTACTTGGCCCCATTTCATCACAATGTTACTACATCACATACTATATAGTATACTATTCTGACTTGAATAACTTGAAAAACATTACTAATACGTCCTTACATATTCAAAAAATTCCTTTTAGAATATATTATTTTGTAAATAGTTATACAATAATAAATATTAACAAATACTTTTTGTACATCAAATTAGTGATGGTGCTAAAGAATCTCACTTTAGCAATGAACTCATGTTAGTTTATGGTTATTTAGTTTGGATTCCGAATATTCTACATGAAGAGATATATAGTGATTTAATTTGGATTCTAGATAATACAATGGTCTAAATAGATACAATTCTAGAATATTAATCATACTTTAATTTCTGTAGTTCACAAAAATTATAATTTATAAGAATACAAGCTCTTAACATTATGTGTTTCACGATTAATTTCAAAAAAATGCAAATTATTATGATCAAAACATAATTCAACATATTGTTATTAGTTTACATAATACATGATTCTAATTATCATAATTGAAAACCATTACCTATATGTCATTCCGTATTTCTCCTATTTATAATATTGTGTTTAGAATATAATTTGTAAATCATTATATAATGATAAATATTAGTCGGGTATTTATTTTTGCAGCTCTAAATAATGCCGTTGAAGAAAAATCTTATTCAAGCACTGAATTCATTTCAACTAATGGTTCTTTTGTTTGGATTTAGAATATTCTAGTTTGATTTTTTTTTTGGTTGAAATAATCAACTAGTTTGATTCAATATATGATATCGTGTTGCTACATGTCTAACTTTGTCATATTACACATCTAATAATATCATGTTAGTGTTTAATCTAAAATTATGTGTAATATTATGATATGATTGTGTAATTTATTGAAATTATATATTGGGGGTTACTATAGTTTTGTACAAACAATTCTTTATAACCAAAATGTTATGGATATATTTTTGTAAATCATAATCCATGTTAAGTTTTAATCACTTTGTAAAAATATCGTATTTTTATTCAAGTTTGGTTTTTGTTGTTAAAATAATCAACTACTATTATGATACTAAGTTTTTTTTTAATGTTATAATTTTAATTTTAAGATAAGTATTCTATAAACGCTCTTTTTACATGTATAATACCCTGTAACACTAATGTTTATCAATGACAAGATTTGTAAATTAGAATATCATTCTATTATTCTATATTCAAAATAAATATCATTTTTATATATCACTCTTAATGAATATAATTAAAAAGTGCCAACGTATTTAACTAGAACATTACTCTATTAGAATATTTTACATATAATTTATTTTAGTTTCCTATAGATTATTGCATATATTCTTGTAATACTATAAATTGAAAATTCAAAATATTAGATAACAATATCATAATATTACATATAATATTAGAATCTTACATATTGTAACTTAATTGTACATATTACAACAAGTTCATAATATTATATATTAACAACACAATATTAATTATTGAATGGTTAGAATATCTAGAATAATATCATACTAATGAGAATTAAAAAAAAAAACTAAATTTAATTACGCATCACTGTATTAGAATATTCTACTTATAACTTAGAAAATAATAAACCATTATTTTATTGAAATATTCTACATATAAATTATGAAAACATGCAACATATAACATTATTCTATTAGAATAAAATATACTACATATAGATTATAAAACCATAAAACATATAACATTATTCTATTATAATATTCTATATATACATATTGTTTTCATGTAATAAATCAATTTATTCAATCGAAAACCTACAACATTATTCGAAAACATACAACTTACAACAATATTGTATTAGAATATTCTATATATATACACAATATTTTCATGTAAATGAATTAACTTATTTAACATAAAAATATAAAATATTATGTTATTATATTACCAACATCATACATCATAAACTGCATCATTCTAACGATTTTAAACATCATTCACTCTACTTATAAAATTTAGCTTGATTTATCATGCAAATTCTAAACAAGACAAAAACATTAATTTATGATAAAAAACAACACATAACATTATTCTATTAGAGTATTATACATATACTTACTATAACAGAAAACATAAATTATTATTCTAATAGAATATTATACATACAATCGTTAATTTTAAATTCATCTTAGATGTGAAAGACATTACTATCATTACATGAAATAAACTATAAGACTACATATATTATTCTTTAACATATAACTATTGTCCAAACATCATATTGTTTTATTTAACTTTCATCAATCTTCAAACCTTCAAACCATAACTATTGTTTACCAAACATTAAACCGTACATATTGTTCAAAATATTAAAAATATAGCCAACATTCAAAGAGAATTATACTCTTAATAACGATTAAACTATTGCAAATATTTTATCATGTCGATCAACAATCCTCATTCCATTACATCCTTTCTTGCACCATATTAAGATCCTTTGCTCAATCATATTATCCAAACTGCATAGATTGTTCAATTAGTGCACATGTAGGTTAGCATTTAGTTTGCCTGCATCATGAAAAGTAAAATCAATGTAATGGAATATTTATTAGAATAAAATATCCAGAATATACAAACTACATTCAATTAATATAACATACATAAAAAATTTGTAACATTATAAGAATAATTAAAATAGACTTTTATTCTAAAATTTTTAGCACAAAAATAATAACTTAAAATTTTTAATGAGATCCTAAAGAACTAGTGTGCAGATTAGAACACTTTTGTTGATTTTGAGTTTTCAAATAACTCAAAATCTATAATCATGACAATTTTGAGTTACTTATATAGTTAACATCTAGATGCAAATATCCTAATGATTTCATATATTCTATATAAATCAAGGTTTAAATGACAGGTTGTATAATATTATATTCCATTACATCGTGACTTTTAGATATAATTTTACAGTAAAATATCTCAATTAGAATACATTGTTGAAGATACACAATGATTTTGACTAAAAACTATACTATAATCAGAAAATAGAGTTTTATAGAATATTTCATACATGAATATATTAATGCAAAATCATACAGAAAAAATAAATTTGACGATTACAACACATTAACTCAAAATCACATGCTAAGATAAAATCGTGAAGAGATTATAGTATTATACGTTACGTATAACAACTCTAGTTGTAAAATTTGAATTCGATTGTGTAGAATGAGCCATTTGCTGGAATAACAAGCTTCATTTTCTTTAATTTATGAATGGTTGGTGATCTAAAACTTGATCTGATTTTCGAATCAGAATCACAAGCTTGAAAACCCAAATGAGAAGGAATCATAAATTATGTTAAATCATAATGCCTAAAATATTTATGTATTAAACCTTATGTTAATGTATGTGTGCTACATTATCTAATTAATCAAAAGAATAACATTAGAACTCAATATTTACTAATCATAATACTTAGAATATTACATACTTAAAATCAGAATATGACATAATTTCAGAATATATGACACTGATTCATTATTTTGACTAAAAACTATAATATAATCAAAACACATAGTTTTATAGAATATTTTATAGGTGTATACATTATATCAAAATCATACAGAGAGATAAATTTGACGATTATAACACATTAACTCAAAATCATACGCTAAGATAAAACAATGAATATATAACTCTAAATGTAGAATCCGAATCCAATTATGTAGAATAAGTCATTTGCTAGAATAATTAGCTTCAGTTCTTTTATTTAGGAATGGTTGATGACCCAAAATTTTATATGGTTTCATAATCAGAATCGTAAACTTGAAAATCCAAATGACAAGGAATAAGAAATTTTGTTAAATCATAATGCCTAGATATTTATGTATTAAAACTTATTTCAATGTATGTGTACTGCATTATCTAATTAATCAAATGAATAACGTTAGAACTCAAAACTAATCATAATACTTAGAATATTACATATTTTAAATCAGAATATGACACATAAATTTAGAATATATGACATTGCTTCATCATTAACCAATTACTATTACAATACTTCACGAAAAGGTTCAAAGCAAAGTTGTTTCCAATAAAACAAGAATGTATAAGATCAGATATTACACATCATTTAACAAAAAGCATACAAACAAATTGTTTCCAACACAATCATAATGTTTAACCTGTAATGTGACACATAATTTCAGAATATTTCATATTATATCATAGTGAAAGGTTTAAAGAAAGTAGTTTCTAACAAAAGAACACCCAAAATGTAAAAATGAAGCAGGATCTGACTTATCAAATCATAATATGTATAATATCAAGTTATCTAGCACAAAATTAATTAACTTTTACTAGACCATCAAATTAATCAAACAAAATAACACCTAAAATCAAATTAAATTTAAAATACATGCAATCTGACTATGATTCTGTTGAACCATCAATAATCTATGATGAATGTGTGATTTCTAGTGTTTTTCACAGTTAAAACTCAAATAAGAAGCTATGATTTTTCATCAGATGCTCTAATTAATCAATCAAAATAACACCTTAAATCAAATTATATCTTAAAATACCTGCAATCTGAATATGATTCAGTTGAACCATCGATAATTTGTGATGAATGTGCGATTTCTAATGTTTTTCACAACTAAAACTCGAATAAGAGGCTACGGTTTTTCAATCCTATGGTTTTGTCAATGCCAGGGTTTTCTGAGTACAAATCCATTCGTTTTCTTGATGATGAGTGCGATTATTAGGGAATTTTGTTGGAAAACTATGGATTAAAGATGGATGAATGATTTTGATCGAGAAGAATTTGAAAGGGGGAGAAGGATATTAACGAACTCAAAGAAATTGGGGAGAAGAATGAAGTGAACGGTGAAGTGATCAGATCTAATCTATTGAGTGAAAAGTACAACTCTACCCCTCTGTGTATTTCAATTAAGCATGGACTTCAAGATAATTTCAATTTTGCCACCGCCTCCCATTGGATTTTCTATTTTAATCTCAGCCCTCTTTTTTTTTTAATCAATGATCATCAATTGGTCCCCTTGTCTCACAAAATCATCTTGTCTTACATGAACTCAACCCTATATATATATATATATATATATATATATATATATATATATATATATATATATATATATATATATATATATATATATATATATATATATATATATATATATATATCATTTTTTTTTAAATATGTACAACTATAAGAAAACTGTACTCTTTTATATACGTAAGTATATATTTTCTGAAAAATGCAATAGGTTTCTGTTGCTAACGCTATTTTTTCCCTTTAAATGTTTATTTATTTATTTATAAGTTTCTTTACAAAGACGTTTCAGAAGGAATTACATATCCAAGGAATTTAGTATAATTTTGTAAACAAACATATGTTAAGAGTTCAATAGAATTTTTAGAAACTACATATATGTAAGGTGTAGGATACAACTTTACGTTAGGCTATTAGCCAATCAATTTGTTACCAAATTTGAACTGATTTTTACGTCTTATAAATATCGATCTAGTAATTGTGTTTTCATTGAAAAGTTTTGTTTCATTTTATACTGTTAAAATGAAGTCAAATAAATAAAAAAAAACTTTAAATGGGCTTATTGAGTGGGTCATGCCCACTATTATTTGAATGGGCCGAGTGTTTGAACATTATTAATTTAATGGGCTTGATAGTTTGGACACATCAAAGTGCAATAGGACACGAGATCTTAATGTTTCAAACAGAGGGCAAATTTTAAAATAAATACAATTTATATAAAATTTTGAGCTTGATATTATATTTTATTTTTTCTTGATTAACTCGTTAAGTTTGTATTTTTATTATAAATTTAATGAATCTTTGAGTTTGTTTCACGTGTGTATTATTTTTTATTTGTTGAGTAGGTAAAAAACTGATGTGACTTTCACAAATAATCATAGTTAACTAATATTTGTTTAATTTGAACATTTAGTATTAATTTTTCGTATTTTTTTTCTCTTAAAGAATCATGATTTTGTGCAAAGCTTTCGTTGCTCAAGTGACTAATCATCTGAAAATGTTGTAAGCAAGACAAAAAGGAGTGTAACTCTAAAAGGAAACCTTCATTGTCTTGCGTATACCATTTGGGGTAATGAACCACTTACGCTTTTGAGAAGTCTAAGAAAATGTTCAATTTAACGAAAATGTTGTAGAATTATAATCACATCATCTTTTTGCTTAGTCAACAAATGTGAAGCATAAAACAACTAAAGTAAACTGATTGATTTGTTAAATTTGGGGTAATGATACGGTAACCCATCAAGCTTTTAGGTTTTGGTTTAAAAGGTATGTGATTTTTTTTGGCTTGAAGGGGACATAAAATGTTTGTTGACCTATTTTTCTAGTTACTCATACCTAATGTAACCGGTTTCATAAGTCACAAACTGCTCTGATAGACATCCGATTTGACGAGTTTCCATGGTGGTGGAACTGGTCAGAAAGCCAACTTCCAGCTATTAAAACATCGATTAGGAATGGAAACTCTAGATTAAAACCTACACAAATGCTTTCTAGATAGATTTGGGAAATCATTGCGGGTGTACAAATGAAGCACCAGGAAACACAAGTGTATATACATATTATATTGGCTAAATGAAGTGAAATTTGGAATAATAATATGTTGTAAAGAATGCAACGAGTTTCCCGAAGAACGTGATGCAATATGTAAACTATGATGTCAAAATGGGAAATGGTAAAAGTACATGACATGTTCTCGAGATGAACACAACACGTAGGGTAGAACGAGATGTGGACCCGACAAGTAAAACATTATGTGATGATACAATATTTAACATTTCTTGGCGTTTAGCTTTTATGTTTGACCTAGTTTAACTTCCATAATTCATAAATAATCTAATAATGAACAAATAGAGTTTGGGAGTTTTATGACCCTATGGGGTATTTTGGTCATTTTTAGTAAAATATTCTCTCTCTCTCTCTCTCTCTCTATATATATATATATATATATATATATATATATATATATATATATATATATATATATATATATATATATATATATATATATATATATATATATATATATATATATATATATATATATATATATATAGTTTGAGGATTACTTTCACTAAGTAAAGAGTGATTCTTTAAGCTAGAAGTTGAGGTGAGTCGACGGAAACATACATACCCTACTTTACATTGTTTTTTTGTTACATCCCCATACCTTGCATTACTTTTTAGTTAATGGATATCATGATTAGTTCTTTATTATAAATTGATGTTGATTTAGATGAATAATTTCACATGATTTTTTTCTTGATCATCTTGTGTTTGACTGTGAGTGATTGTATTGCTTTAATGTAACGTCATTTTTTGATTCTTGATAAACTCAAAAAAACCAAAAATCATCTATACCTTTTTTTTTGAACGGCAAGTTGACATTAAAAGAAAACTAGGCTAGAAGGTACAAAATTTGATAGGAAACAAGAAGAAAAAAAAATAAAATCGACAGAAAAAAAAATTGACTACAGGTTAGAGTAACATTCAAGATCAGAATCACCACACCAATCAACCCTATTACTATTTACCTTAAATCGATCAACACGATTTTTTTAGTATCTCAAAATGCATTATTTGATAACATGATTTGTAATTTTACAAGAAGTTACATATGTAATGAGTTAAATGTAGTTTTGCATGCAACTACGTACTTAAGATGTTGCATATAATTTGATGTTGATTTTCCTACTAAGGGATGATATTTTTAAAAATATTAGTAGTACTTCCAAATTTAATTACTAAATGATAACAATCTCATCTAAAATGATGATTTATTATTTTGTTTTAGTATAATATTAATACGCATGACCCGCTATACATCATAAAACATAGCAACCCAACCCTCCTTCTTACAACTATCTGGCCACTCCAAAGATATAGCGAGCCCATGGTGAAAATAGATAATGGGTCCCGAAAGTCACAAATATATTAAAAATTAAATAAAAAATAGATACATCGTCATAAAATTGACTATTATTATTAAAAAAATCACATATATGGTCACAACGTTACAAAATAACTAATTTAATGAAAAATATTTCTCTTTGTATTTTTTAGATAATTTAATTTTTTTTTATATATAATATATATATACTCGAATTTTGGGCCCTTTAGACCGTCAACGACCATCCATGTTGTCCACTTTCTACAATGGACCTGCTTGTAACAACCAACCAATTCATGGAAAAATATATTAGTAACAAAACAATTTATAGCGAACGATGCAAAACAATCCACACAACATTATAACTTGTGTAAGGTTTATACAAAAAGCTTCCCATAGAAGACATAATGCTTGTGCTTGTGCGTCTAAATAGTAATATGAAAAATCAACAATTTTCTTGAAAATCAACAACCGCTAGGTTCCATCAATTTTATATCTAATTCATAACATTTTACATGTGAATTATGAAAGCTAATGTCTTAAAATTCGATTATTGACACCAATAATCAAACTTTCATGGACAGAAGGATTAAAATGGGTACTGCTCAATAGATAACGAAGCTATCCTAGTTCTAAAAACTTGAAAAAACACCATTCCATTTACATTAAATTTTAGAGTAAATTACACGAATGATCCCTATGGTTTAGAGTAATTTGCACGTTTGATCCCTAACTTACTTTTTTAATTCGGAAAATACATACTATTTGTTTTTATTACACATTTGGTAATTACTTTTTTGTCAATTAAAATAAAAAACACCAATACATGATTAATGGTATCTGGAGTGTCAATGATGATTTTTTGCGGGGAAAATAACTTGTCATAGTAATTACTTTTTTGTCATGTTTATATTTAGGTAACTTATTATTATTATTATTATTATTATTATTATACACATTTGACCATTTAACTTGTTAATTGGTCAAATATGTATAAAAAAAGAAAGTTGTTTAAATGTGAATATTTTTTTTGTAAAATTTTTAATATTTTTTTATAATTTTTACAATATTTTAAGATATTTTTTTTCCTATAGTTTCTTCTTATACAATATTTTAAATTTTGCTTGTATTTAATTTTTTTTTTTTCATATTCTCATATAATTTTAATACAAGTGCTTTTAAACCGAATATTTTATAAATGTTTTAAATTTTTATTGCATGTTTTTAATTTAATTTAATTTATTATTATTATTATTATTATTATTATTATTATTATTATTATTATTATTATTTAAAAAGTTTTCATATAATTTTTTTATTACTTTTATATAATTATTTCTAAACTCTCTTTTACAATATTTTTAAAGTGCTTCATACATTTTGTATGACAATTTAATACTATTCTATAAAATTTTAAAATACTTTTTTAAATATTAGTTTAAAACTTTGTATTAAACAAAATAAAAGTTTATAAATATCTAATTAAAAAGTATTAAAAAGTTGTAATAATTTTAAAACATTACATCATATGTATACATATTTTTTTTCTATATTTGCTACATAATATGTTATTTTTATTTTTTTAAAAGACATTCCATACTTATTGTTACCTATTTAATTTATTTAATTTTATTGTTAGATACTATTTAATTTAAAAATATTATATCTGCTTAAAAACAAAAGATAAAAAATATAAGATGTTATATAAAATATTTCACAAATAAAAACACATTTATTAATTAAAATGTAAAGTTTAGAATTGATCAATATTTAAGACATTATGGATACTTTAAAAATAACGTTTAAAAAAAAATAATACAAACAAATATGAAAAATAAAATCACTATTAAAAGTGGGGAAAATGACTTATAGAGTAATTAACTTTTCGTTTTATTCATATTTAAACAACTTTTTCTTTTTGTACACACATTTGACAATTTAATTTGTTAAATGTGTTCACATATTACCATCGTCACTTGCTTTAGTCGGTGATAATGGTAATATGTGAACACATATACTAGTTAAATGGTCAAATGTGTATAAAAAAAGAAATTCCCAGATATGATTACATAACTAGGTAGGTTTAATCGTAACGTTCAACTTATCTAAATACTTTTATATAGTTCTTATTTTGACACTGCTTCTGGGATGTATGCATGTACATATACTCTTATAAAAATACTTATATTTAAAAAGTATACTTTTAGTCAGAGTATTTTAGCCCCATTGTATTTATAGTTGTATATCTTAAACGGTTTGATATACTTAGTTCACAATAAACAATGCTATGATACCAATCTGTCACACCCTCAAACCAGAACGACGGAAACATCTGGGGGCGGATGACTTCATGTACAATATTATAACAATTGAATAATAGAGATCAAAGCATAATAACCATTACATTGAATATTAAATAAGTTTACATTTTTGTTCACGAAAGCATTGTTTACATGATAATCAAAAGTGTATGACAAAAATGAATAACAAGATGCGACGACGTTCCATCCACCAAAAACTTTTGTGAACACCTGTTTACTAGTTTCCTGATAATACAAGTGAATTTGAAAATGTGTCAACAATTTAGTTGGTGAGCTCATAAGTGTTTTGTATGAGAAGGTTTGTAACTGTTTCGAGTAAAATTGGTTTTGTATGCTTCTAGAAAATCCGATATTTTCTTTAAAAACGAGTTGTACGTCTTATACCCAAGACTAAAATGTATGTATTTCCTTTGTATTTTTCCTTGTAAAATGACAATGTATGTTCTCTAAAATCTAATATTTTCGTAAATATGAACTGTACTCTTAACCCTAAGACTGAAATGTAAGTGATGCCGTACTGGAAAATAGTTTTAGTAAGATTTATCTTTTTGGAAACTATTTAAGTGTACTCTAACCCATAAACCAATATGTTCTGTTAATACTCTAATGTGAGTTATCATAACCATGCTAACGACTAGTTGGCCTGCTATGACGTTCTTCAGGTGTCGGAACTGGAAGACATTTGTCACCATAGACCGGCCGGTCTAACTGTAGCGAACAACTGAGGTGTGGGGTTGTTAATCCCATATATATCTACACACAAGTGTCACACTCTCCTTACAGGAGACTCTGGTTATAATTCAGGACTTAGTTGTGTACTCTGGTGGGTATAGTGAAGCTAAAGATCTCACAAGTCTGTATCAACTAGTTTACGTCTATTGTACTTGAAAAATCGTTTTCTTGTAAATGAAATAATTATACCAGTAAATAGTTATATGTTTCTTCTGAAATGAAAGTGTAGTTTTGTGACTCCCCAAACTATACCAATTATAGTTTATCATGTTTGTTTGTTAAGAACATTTATATAGCCATTTATATAAAATTGTAGTAATTATCTTGTCTAGTTTCAAAATGTAAGGTCAAAACATTATCTTTTGGGTTGTAACCCACAAAGTAGTAAACTAACTAGAATGTACTCCCTTGGTTATAAGTTATATTTTAGAAAAAAAAAGCTTCATAAACCATGTAGTTTTACAAATCATAAATTTTCTTATGATTTTATAACATAGATTATGTTAGTTTTGTTAGTTTTGCATTTCAAACTAATATATATATATATATATATATATATATCAAATAATTGTACAAAAACTAGTATTAACCATATATTATGCATATAATATCTTATCTTTAACATAAAGATGAAAACATGTAAATATTTGTGTGATAAACAAAGTTTTACTTGTATCCCCCCTCCCCTAAAAACATGAAAAAACTTGAAAAATACGGGGGTATGAACTCACCTTGAGTGGATGTGTGAGTTGTTTGGAGTGATGAAGTAAAGAGGATGAAACCAACATAAAATTGTACATAAGCACTAGGGTATTATGTAAACATTTACAAAAAATCGAAGGATGAACTTGGAGCTTAAAATCCTTTGAAACTTGAAAATGAATCCTTGAGAGAAGAAGGAAGTTAACAGGAAGTGAAAAATGGAGAAATGGTGAGGTTTTGGGTATGACTTCGTCCAAAGATAGGAAGGGAATGTGACATGATGTATACTTGGTTAATTGTGGGGTAATACATGGATATATGTTGGGTATAAAATTGTATGGGAAAAGAGGAAGGCGTCTAAATCACAAAGTCAACACTCTTATCCTCATTTCCAGCCGAAAACAACTTAGAAATCCCCTTGTATGATCGAAATCACATGTGATTTCGGTCTAGGAGTCCTTTGTTGATGTTGATTTCGGTCCTAAGTCTCTACTCAAAGTGTTTTCGGTCCTAATGCCTTGTTTCTTGGAGATTTCGGTCCTACACTAATCCATCTTGATGTTTTTGGTTTTGTCATGGCACATGGAAGGGTTTTCAGTTTAGAGATCACCCACTAAGGGGGTGATTTCAGTCTTTGGGGGGGGGGTATTTTGTTAATGTGTGATTTTATTTATGGTTTGTTGATTTTCAAGGTTAATTACGAAAAGGTTTCCTAAGCATACATTATATTAACTTATATAAACAATGCCCTCTTGGTTTGTAATATTTTATTGAAACAAACTACGTTGTGAATTTACTTGCACATGGTTACAATTTAGACCTTACTTGATCCAAATTTTTCGAGATGTCACACTGTGGGCCATAACACCCTTTCCCTCACTTTCCTTTCTTTCACCTAAACCCAATGAATGAGTGAGAAACTTCCCTCACTATTTGTTTTTTATTTTTTATTTTTTATTTTTTAAATAAAATTAATTCATTTTTATGATTTATAATTTTTTAATTAATATGAAACAAAAAAATTAATTAATAAGAAAATGCATTTCATTAATTATACAATATATTAAAATTGTGTACCCTTAGCTACAGTAAAGTGGCTAAGGGATTGACAAAAATGGTCCCTTAATTATTAATACCCCTCGCTTTCTATCTGTCCTTCCTATTTTCGAATGGAATGTATTTTGGGTGCTATTTGACAATTTGTTGATTCCTTTTTTCTTTTTTGCCTTGCTTTTTTAATTTGTATGTTTTTATGTATATCTGATAGTGGATTACACGTACATTTACCTCTGTCTCTATTGTCTACGTGGTGTTGGCATAGAGAAGAGCCACACGTGTTTTGATTTGAATATCATTGATGTCACCAACTCACCGTCTCTTTCTCTTCCCCACTGCCTCCGGTTTCTTCCATTATCTTTCTCGATTTTCTTTGCCTCCTCTCAAACGACGAACAACTCCTTCCTTCTTCCTCCTTCCACATAGTACCTCACCAAGGTACTTCTCCATCCATCGTCAATCTTCTACCCCTCCTCGAAGTTGTTCCCTTCACCGCCAACAAACCTACCGTATTCTTCTTCTAATTTGATTTCCTGACCATGACCACAGAAAGATGTCGAACTCTACTGCTTCTCCACCGTTGTCCGTAACCTCCTGAAGCCGTTTAATCATGATGACTGCAATGCTGCCTTCCAGATGTGTGGTTTGGGATATGATAATGCTACCAACTCATCTTCCTCTGCGAACTTTCACTCTCACAAGAGCCCCAGGTAGATCGATCGAAAGCTTCAAAAATAATCCCATTATCCCCCTTTCTTCCACAAGGGTTAACAAACATTCTTCATTCAAGCTTCGATGCATCAGGAAAGATAGTTATCACAAAGCATCTCAGGTTCATCGATTAAACCCCTCTCTGTTTTCAATCGGTTGTGTTTCTTGCAATAGGTTTGTTTTTCGATTTCATTCTCTAAACCATACTCTATATCTTGATTTGTACGATTTCTAGCCCTAATTTTAATCTTATAGATTTCAGTAATTTGCAAACTCTACAGATATGATATATAATTATATATCTATAATTCTTACTCCAGGTCCACGATTTCGGATGTTTAATAGATCTTATTCTGAAATATTGGATCACCAATCAGCAATGAAGGAACTCTCTGGTAATTTATTTCCCATTTAAATCCTAACATTTTGCAAATTTCTAAGGTAAAAACTAAGAACTAAGAATAATATAATGTAAATGAAGCTCATTTATCTGTAGCTAAATACGAAAATAGTAAATTTTTAGTGTCTGTATTGATATTTATACACATTCATTTCTGAATACAGTTAGTCTGAGCTTTGGGAAGAAGAAAACACTAAGCATTAGAGAAGGTGAAAAGATTGGTGTGGTTGGTAGACTTGGAGGTGGGAAATCAACTCTAATTTAGGTTTTGTTGAGGTTGGTGGAGCCTTCTGGTGGAAGCATAATCATTGATGGAATCAACATCTCCACCCTCGGACTCCATGATCTCAGGTCTCGGTTTTGGATCATTCCTCAGGAACCAATCCTTTTTGAAGGCACTCTGAAAAGCAATATCGCCCCTATTAGCCAACATTATGATGAAGAGATTTGGAGGGTACCTATGTAATTTTTATTTTTCTATGGACCATTCATGACAACTTCTATATGTCCATCTTAATATTAACCTTATACATTGCATTTTTTTGCAGAGTCTTGAACGATGCCAATTTAGTTATGTAATAGCTTCAAAATCTGGTAAACTAGACTCTGCAGGTACTGGAAAAACTGATCCAGAGGCCCAATTTCTTGGTTAATACACAAGCAAATGCTCGATAGAATATATATAGATATATGTATTGGTTTTTTCTATAGTTGTGGATAATGGGGATAACTGGTGGGTGATGCTGAAACACAACAGGTGATGTTCATGGACGAAGCAACGACTTCAGTGGATTCACAAATAGCTTTTCCGCTACATTTGTAGCTTGCTTCATTAAGGTATAGAAGTAATCATTATCAATCTGTTGTACATAAATTTTTCTCAACATATTAGGGAAAACTAAGCTTACTTTTGAACTCTCTTATCAGACTTTCCTTTTGATAATAACTATGTACAAACTTTATTTTGCTTTGTTTTTGCCAATTTGCAATAAAATCGTTATATATTTTTAGCAGTTATTATCAAATGGAAGGTCTGATGAGAGCATGGAAGCCAATAGCACATTTGATGCTAGCCACATCAAGTCCAAGAATGTAAGAACATTTGATGCGTATCAAAGAATTTAAGATTTTTGAGGTGTGTTACTTCCTCTATTTTATTTTAATTCGGTATGTGTATTGATACTTGATTTTGAATCACATGGATTGATTTTGTTTTTTTCTGCTTCTGACCTTCTATGTGTTATTTCAATGTCCCTTTGGAAGTAGGTTTGGATTAAACCTCAATGGTCCATGGATTTTTGACATCAACTGAAGGTTAACAGGATATAATGTCTGCTAAAGAAGAAGGATTCCCAAAATGGCCCTATAATTGCAAACATATTTATTGAGAGAATGGATTAGAAACTGCATCATGTACGGACATGTTTCCTTTTTTTTTCTCATCAAGTCAATTGATAGGTGTATATATAAACTTCTATGAATTACTTTCTTCGTAACCGACAGGTATCTAGGTCTTTTGAACATCATTTATGCAATGATTTTTACTGAATGAAATTCTTGAAGGATTTACTGCATAATGTGCATAAATGGATTCGGCTAAGCTATGTTGCTTTTCGATTTTTTTGGCGTGTCTAACCCCGCAAAGCGGGGTTCTTCCCTAGTTAAAATAAAGATTACAATAAACCTAAGATTTAAAAAAGTAGAATATTAAAAAAACACAAACAAAAAATCAAAAAACTTCATATCATCCATTTCTTGTCTCTCCGCACATTCCTTCTTTGCTTCTTTTTTTTTTCTTTATCGAACGCCAAACATTCAACGAAATTAAGATTATATTGATCAAACAACGTTGTTATTTTCCGCATTTCGTCAAGGTCCATGCTGAAATCCGATGCACCCAAAGAAATCCCTTTTCCATTCCTCTTTGCTTTGTCCCTACCCATCAATCGGACAATTTCTTCTAGCTCGATTTCGTCCTCCTGATTTAAATCTAGACCGACCTGAACATCGGAGAAGTTGTGTAACCACTAGAGCCCGTTTTCGTTCGCTTTGACTGTTGTACTCAAAAATTGAAATCTTGCTCGTATTTTTTCCACCTATGACTTTTAACCAATAATTTCCAACAATCGTGCCACTTGAATGGTTTTCTGACTTCCTCAAGGTAAAATTGCAAAGATTCTTGAAGTATGTTTTCGTCGCCTTCGTCGCTTTTTCGTTAGGTTTTTAGGTTGTTGTACAACTCATTTATTTTTGAAACCCCTTGCTATTTTTCAAAACTTCGAATTCATTTGATGTTTCGTATGGTAGTCCCTATCTTTTCCTAGCTCCTCCCAAAACCGTTTTAAAATGCAAAACCAAAAAAACGATATACCGATTGTGCATTTCGCGTCTTCGAATCCTCAGAAATGTCAACCCAAGCTTTTACCAAAACTAACTCTTCTTGTGGAAGCCTTGGTATCGCTTTTGTCTTCCCGGTTGTGCGACACCCTCGCGCGCTTGTTGTTTTTCTTTGTGTCGTTGTGGGGGTGGTGTGAGTTGAGTTTCAGTAACCATCTCTTCTTCTTCCGAGTCATCCAACTCATCGACAAGTTGGAATTGTTGTTGGGTTCGGGTATGAGATGGGTTTGGGTTTGGGGTTGGGTTTGAGTTTGAGGTTGATTTGGCGAATGTTGATCGGGGAAAACAACAAAGTTTGAAAACATTTGCGGAGTAACATTTGGAACTTGGACCGGGTAATATTGTCTAACATTTTGGTATTGAAATTGTAGTGGAGATTGAATGAGAGCATCGAGTTGGGGACGTTAAACTCATTGTGATGATAAATCTATAGCAAAAATGTTTCGAGTAGGGGTGCTTAAACTCGAAACATGAGTTTTTTTTTTATTATTTTTTTTTATTATTTTATTATTTTTTATTTTTTTACCTGAGGTTAGAGTTTGATTGTCGAGATTCATTTTTTTTTTATTGAAAAAATATAGGCCAGAGTTTGATTGAAGGTAAATGAGTATGAGTATTTATAAAAGTTGTAGAGGGTAAACATTTTAAATGGAAAAAAAAGAAAAAAATCAAAATTTACCGTTTTTTAACGGTTGTTTAAAAAAAAAAAGTCTATCAAATCTCCATCGGAGCAAGAATGCGGCAACCCTCATCCCACTTCCTCCCGCACCTCCGATGCGGTGTTCATCGGAGCGGGAAAGACCCTACCCCTCATTCCCGCACCGACTCTCTCCGGTCTAACAACTTGCTTTAGGAGATGTCGATATACAAGGCTTCAACTTAAGTTAAGGCTTCAACTTAAGTTGAATAACAAGGGAAGTAAGACTTTAGAGGATATATGGAGAGTAGAGAGAGATTTTAAGAAACTTACGGAGAAAGGCTTTTTTAGTATTTCTTTAATAACTACAATTGTTTTGGTAAATAAATTCCAAATACCATTAGTTGGTAATTATTTTCTAGAAATATAATGCTTTAGTAAAAACACTTGATTTGTTACGTTCGCATTAATAAATATAGATTTTGTAATTGTTTATTCATTAATTTTTTTGTTTACGTGTTAAAAAAGAATTAAAAATGGATAGTATTTTTACCGAAGGCATAGAAAATACAAATGAAATGATTTGTGGAATTAAATGGGCTTATAGAGTAGGTCAGGCCCACTGCATCCGTCTAAAAAACTCAAAAAGTGTTATAAAATATTAGTTTGTGAATGACCATTGGATTCTCCATTTCTCCCATAACTCTCTATCATTATTTAGCATTAGTAACAACCATTTCAATGTGTTTTATGAATGTAATAATACACCATCATAATGTGCATTCATATTATAGCTCATCTTTCTTCTTATTTGGATAGTATAATTAGTGACCATATGTATTAGGCACTTGATGATTTCATCACAAGTATTGGAATAAAAGTTTTCTCTACTCTCTTGTCTTTATTTACTTTATAATTTATCTTGTTATTTGATCATATTTTATAACACGTTATCAGCACGACTCTACCATAGAGCTCTACCTCCTTATTGTTCTTGTAATTTTCAGGTATGTATTTTTTATAATTTTACATGTACAATGCTTACAACTTATTTTATGGAATTTCTTAACTAACAATTCCTTAACATACAAGTCTTTATTTTGATTTCTATTTTCATTATGGAAAACAATGCTAGAGAAAACTTTCTCTAGTTTCATAGTACTAACATGCTCTTGCAGTAGCAATATCATGAGAAATGTTTAAAATAAATATGAATTAATCTCATGCTTACTTGTGGCTAAACAAAACAATGATTTATTGATGAAAAATCACCAATTAATCCCGACCGGTTCTAGTGCATTCCCTGAAGTGAATGCAACATTATATAATCATAATAGTCGTGGATCTAACCGAGGTCATGAAGGTTATCATGATTATCATAAAAATAACAAGATTACAAGTAACCACCAGAAGTTGGAAAATAACAAAAATCCACATCCTAATTATAAACGTGGTCAAGGAAAAACAAAGGTGGAAAATGTTTATCACTAATGTGGAATGACTGATCGTTAGTCTTGTACATGCTGCTTACCAAAGCATTTTGTTGATCTTTATCAAGATTCTCTAAAATATAAAGAAAAATATCAAAACAAATTTTATTCAAAGTGATATCCATGAAGATCAACCAGAAATGACACATTTGGATGTTGTCGATTTTCTTGTCTACCCCGAAGGGACAAGTGGTGATATGGATGGTGATTGATCAGAATAAATGTGTAGTTTTGTTTCATGACATTTATTATGTTTTTATGTCGTATTCGTTTCATGAGAAATGATGACGTCACAATCTTCCTAAATTAATAAAATATGACTTTATTTCTCTAAGTCGAATATTTCTTGTATTTTATTTATTTATTGAAAAGAAATATGGATATTCGCAAAAGAAATAAGGAAGATATGTTTCTTGCAGACAATGCAATACCACATAACATTTTTAAGAATGAAAAATATTTTGCTTACTTATCAATTAGATAATCAAATGTAAATATAATAACAGGTAATGCAAAAATGATTGAAGGCTCCGGAAGAGCGAATATAATATTACAACAAGGGACACTAATTACAAATTAGTGATGCATTATTTTCATCTAAATCACCAAGAATGAAGGCTCTGGAAGAGCGAATATAGTATTACCACAAGTGGTAATAATTACAATTGGTGATGCATTATTTTTATTAAAATCACCAAGAAATTTATTAAGTTTTAAGGATATTCGGTCTAACGGATATCCTATTGAAACAACTAATGATGGTAATAAAAATTATC
Source organism: Lactuca saligna (assembly GCF_052625555.1). Taxonomy (NCBI): domain Eukaryota; kingdom Viridiplantae; phylum Streptophyta; class Magnoliopsida; order Asterales; family Asteraceae; genus Lactuca; species Lactuca saligna. Next base: position 86,939,640 of record NC_136425.1, read on the forward strand.
TCAACATTACAAAAATGATATCGGATAAGACAAGTTTTTTTGTAAAAATTACTTGTATTGTCTTCCGGATTTTACTATACAAATATTACAATGATTCATGCTATTAAAAATATTACAATGATTCATGTTATTGAAAATAAAAAAGGTATGATATTACCTTACTAGTTTGGCATGACCGGTTGGGCCATCCCGGATCAATTATGGTATGTAGAATAAATGAAAATTCAAGTGGTCATTCCTTGAAAAACTAGAAGATTTTTCAAGATAATGAATTGTGTAGCATGCTCTCAAGGAAAATTAATTTCTAGTCCATCATTGAACAAAATTGGGTATGAAAGTCTTAGTTTCTTACAAAGAATTCAAGAGAATATATATGGACTAATTCATCCAACACCATGTGGACCATTTAGATATTTTATGGTTTTAATTGACGCGTCAACTAGATGGTCACATGTGTGCTCGTTGTCTAGTCATAATTTGGTTTTTGCAAGATTACTTGCATAAATAATTTGCCTAAGGGCACATTTTTCCGATTACCCGATTAAAATTTTCCCGATTACCCGATTAAAAAAAATTTGACTTGACAATGTTGGAGAATTTACATCACAAGCTTTTAATGACTATTGCATGTCGATTGGGATAACTATTGAATATCCTGTTGCATATGTTCATACAAAAAATGGTTTAGCTGAGTCGTTAATCAAACGCCTTCAATTAATTGCAAGACCATTACTAATGCATTATAAACTTCCTAATCAACATAAGGGCATGAAATTTTACATGCAACATCACTTATATGCATAATGCCAATTAGTTATCATGAGTTCTCCCCTGTTCAACTGGTTTGCGATCAGGAACCAAATATTTACCATCCAAGGATGTTTGGATGTACAATTTATGTATGCATTTCTCCACCTCACTTCACAAAAATGAGTCCTCAAGAAGAGTGAGAATTTATGTTAGATATGAATCTCCATCTATAGTAAAATATTTAAAATCATCAATCGGAGATTTATTTATAGCTGTACTTGATGATTATTATTTTGATGAATCATATTTTCCAACATTTGGGGGAGAAATAAAGAAGCTGGAAAATAAAATCTCTTGAAAGGAATTGTCACTTTCAATTTTAGATCCTCATTCAAGTCAATGTGAACTTGAAATAAAAGATAATTCCTTTATGAAATGTAGCAAATCAATTGCCAAAAGCATTTACTGACCCTAAGTGGGTAACAAAGTCTCATGTACTAGCTATACTTACTCAAGTTAGAATTGATATCCCAGAAGGAAGAAAAAAAAACTGCAAATGAATCTTAGGCATGTCTGAAGTGTGGAAGATCAACCGGTTCCAAAGATAAAAATCCTCGAAAATGAAATGAAGCAAATACAATTGATGGTCCAAAAGAGAAAACATAATCTCTTGAAAAGATTAATGAAGCTCTAGAAGAGCCTAATGACATAACAAAAGAAAATAAGGTACCTGAAAAAAATGAAAATGATGAGATCTCAATAAATTATGTCATGAAAAGAATAGATGGAACCGAAATAAGATAGATGTCGATGATAATTTTTCATATCATGTTCCGCGCGCGATTATAAAGAAAATGAGGATCTTGAACCTAAATCTATTGAGTAATGTATGAATAGAAAATATTGGCCAAAATGGAAAGATGCAATCAACAAAGAGCTTAATTCTCTTACTCAACGAAAAGTTTTCGGACCTGTAGTTCGTACACCAAACGTAGTAAGACTAGTGGGACACAAATGGGTATTTGTGCACAAAAGAAACGAGAAAAATGAAGTTGTGAGATATAAAGCAAGACTTGTTGCACAAGGTTTTACCCAAAGGCCCGAAATTGATTATGAAGAAACATACTCTCCTGTGATTGATGTAATTACATTCCGTTATCTAATAAGTCTGGCAACACATGAAAAATTGGAGATGCGTCTAATGGATGTAGTTACCGCCTATTTATATGGTTCACTTGAGAATGATATTTATATGAAAATCCCAGAAGGGTTTAAGGTGCCAGAAGCACAAACTCCTAATTCTCGTGACGTATATTCGGTAAAATTAAATAAATCTTTGTATGGATTGAAACAATCTGCCCGTATGTGGTTCAATTGTTTAACTACATTTCTTTTAAAAGAGGGCTATAAAAATGATCCATTAAGCCCATGTGTATTTATAAAAAGATCCGGATCAGAATTTGTGATAATTGTTGTTTACGTAGATGATTTGAACATAATTAGAACTCCTGGAGAATTGGAAAATGCCACTTCTTGTTTGAAAGAAAATTTTGAAATGAAAGATCTTGGTAAAATGAAATTTTGTTTGGGTCTTCAAATTGAGCACACCAAAAAGGGAGTTTTTGTACATCAATCTAGTTATCTAGAAAAAGTGCTTAAAAGGTTTTATTTTATATGGATAACTCACATCCATTGAGTACCCCGATGGTAGTAAGGCATTTAGATGCCAAAAAGGACCAGTTTCGGCCTTGTGAAAAACATTAAAAACTTCTTGGTCCCGAAGTACCATATCTTAATGCTATTGGTGCACTAATGTATCTTGCTAATAATACAAGACCTAATATATCTTTTGTTGTAAACTTATTAGCAAGATATAGTTCTTGCCCAACAAGAAGACAATGGAATGGAGTTAAACACATTCTTCGATATCTTCGAGGTACAATGGATATGGGCTTATATTATTCAAATTCATCAAATGCGGAGTTAATTGGTTATGCAGATGCTGGATATTTGTCTGATCCACACAAAGCTCGATCCCAAACAGGTTATTTATTCACTTGTGGAGGTATCGCAATTTCTTGGCGTTCTCTTAAACAAACTTTAGTTGCTTCTTCTTCTAACCATGTAGAGATTATAGCAATTCACAAGGGAAGCCGTGAATGTATTTGGTTAAGAAATTTAACTCATCACATTCGTGAGAGTTGTGGTCTAACTTCTAACAGGGACGTTCCAACCATACTATATGAAGATAATGCGGCTTGTATAGCCCAATTCAATGAAGGGTTTATCAAAGGAGACAAAACCAAACATATATCACCAAAGTTTTTTTTACTCATGATCTTCAAAAAGAGCGTGGCATCAACATCCAGAAAATTCAATCAAGTAACAACTTGGCAGATTTGTTCACTAAAGCGCTCCCTACATCTAAATTTGAAAACATGGTACGGAATATTGGAATGCGACGCTTTAAGGAAATCAAGTGATGTGATGATCAGGGGGAGTTGGAAACACATTGTACTCTTTTCCTTAGCTATGTTTTTCCCACTGGGTTTTCTTAGCAAGGTTTTTAACGAGACAATTGTTCCAAATATCTATTATTAATCATGTACTCTTTTTCCTTAATAAATGGTTTTTCCCATGAGGTTTTACCTATTAAGGTTTTAACGAGGCATGATACAATCGTTATTCAAGGGGGAGTGTTATGAAATATTAGTTTGTGAATGACCATTGGATTCTCCATTTCTCCCATAACTCTCCATCATTATTTAACATTAGTAACAACCATTTCAATGTGTTTTATGAATGTAATAATACACCATCATAACGTGCATTCATATTATAGCTCATCTTTTTTCTTATTTGGATAGTATAAATAGTGACCATATGTATTAGGCACTTGATGATTTCATCACAAGTATTGGAATAAAAGTTCTCTACTCTCTTATCTTTATTTTATTTTATAATTTATTTTGTTATTTGATCATATTTTATAACAAAAAGTGATTAATTGTGTTGTATGACAATTTAACATGTGTGGTGCCGTGGTGGCATGCAATGAGAGGACAAAAAATAAAATAAAAAAACAGAATGAATTTATCAAAGACAAAGAAACAACGACATTGAGGAAGTATGAATGTAATATTGACTAATTATATCTATCCTAAATACCAAAGTGGGTGGCTACTTCTTTTCCTTTTACTTCCTTCAACTTTTGCCTATTTTTCATTTTAACTCGTCGATCATTTTTAATTTTTGGCAATTTCGGTCGCCCTACTACATTTCTTTTGTTTTTATTCCTTTCAACTTTTCTTATTTTTCATTTTTCCTCTTTAATCATTTTTAGCTTATGGCAATTTAAGTCCTCTTACTAAGTTTCTATTGCTATTATCCTTGTACTTTAGCAAATAACGTTTTCAACCTCACTTTTAAAATATCATATTTGAACTTTAAAAAAATGTCAATTTCACCGGTTTTATTTTTTAAACTTTTGTATTCTCTCCCATAATATTTTTAAACTTTTGTATTCTCTCCCATAATATTTTAATCTGATTTTCCTATAGTTATCATCCCATTGATGTTTCTTACATTTCATATGTGTTGGTATAAATTAAAGGTGGTCAATATTTCAGCGTAAATTTAGAACTTTAGTTCGTTTATTTAAAAAAAAATTAATGTACCTGTCGGGATGTAAATTCGAGTTCATCTACATTTAAACGTATTTTTTTTATATTTCCATATTTATTTTTATACGTGTAAGTTGGATCACATACGATACGTTTTTAATTATTTGAACTCCTATTGGTTAACTTAAAAAAATATTACTTACTTATGTATGTCATATATAATAAGGTTTTATTATCTTTGTTTGACATGGTTTTGACCTCCGACTATTGTGGTTTGCGGATTAAGTCTTTCTAAAATCATGTTCCACATGTAACAATTTACTTTCTACTACTTCACTGCTGCCGCAACGCGCGGCATGTAAAATCCTAGTTATTAGACAAAATCATGTGATGACTATTTTCATGTGGTCTCGAGAACTCGTATAGTCTTATAGTGAATTAGTGATGGCAACTATCAAAATTTGTATGTGTTTATTTCCTATAGTTTTTTTTTGATCATTTCTTAATGTAAAGAAAGGTTTTAGTATTATTTATTTATTTTATATTTTCAAGTAACTCACAAAAAAAAATTAACCTCCATCCAAACCCTTTTCTTTTCTAGCGGACTTTCCCTCCCACAAATACCCCACCACAATGAATCACCTCCCACATCCCCACAAAACCATCTTTGGTGGTCACCCTCCATCACCAATATTGCTTCTTCTCTGTATGGTATGTGTGATCCATGTCATCGTAACACATATTTTATTATTGATGTTGAATATCTTTCTAACTGCCATGTTTGTTGTTGAATTCCGTCACCATCATCATCTTGATGTCGTTGGAACCTCACAAAACCCAACCATTATCGCCGATTCTCTATCTCTACCATGTTTCGCGACCAACCTCCGTCATCTAATGTTTATAGGTCCGATTATTTTTCTCTCTACTACTACCTCTGTCCCAAATTAATTGTTTACATTTGACTTTTGGAGTATTTATTATTCAACTTTGATCTTAAATATTTTTGTTTTTGATAGATAATATTTGATGCAATACATATCAATGGATTGCATTTTAAATGTATTTCCATTGTTATAGGTTTTATCAAGTAATATATAACACAAATTAAAATATTTCAAAGTTGAAGAAAAAGATTTCAAAAGTGAAAAGTGGATTTCAAATCAATAAGAGTAAAATGGCAATTTCAAATCAGTTTTGTAAGAAAATGAATCTATAAGGACCAATAATGCAAGAAGCTGAAACCACAAGAACAAACGTGTAGATGTTGGCTCACCATATCACCGCATGTAGCAATCATGTAATTTTGTCAATTTATTATGATGAGCTTGATTAAATTACAATTTGGTTCATATGTGATTGTCACCTTTCTGTAGTTTCATATATGATTGTCACCTTTCCGTAGTTTTGGTCATAGTTTTGAAAATTTGACATTGATAGTCGCATTGGAAAAAATTGCATTAATGTTCATTGGTCCATTAAAACTGTCTACTTAAGTAGTTTTTTTTGATATGTCCATTCCCCTTTGGTATAAAATCATAAAAAAACTAAATTATGAACCAAACTTATAAATAATCAGAAAATGAAAAACATATCATCCACAAACTCATAAGGCTACTCATTTTCTACTCACTCCCACCCATACTTTCCTTCTCAACAGTCATCATTCATCACTCCTAACACACTCCTGAAGAACATATAGAGAGATATATGGCAAGGACGGACGCATGATTTCATAATACGGGTGTCACGAGAAATTTTAGTAGTGTCACGATAGTAGAGTTTTTTTTTCTCGAAACTTTTTGCACTGCTACTGAAAAAGTCAGACGTTGCCAGTGCGACTACGAGCACCAAAGTAAAACTGCCAGTGATATATGGCATCAGTCATTTGCAATACTCTCCAAAAAAGAATTACGACTACAAATGAATTCATCCATAATTTCACCCTCTTAATTGATGTCTCTAAATCAAACTATATGAAGATTTAACAACTCATAAATGTAAAACTCATATATGTTAATTTAATAAAAGGAAATAGGTGAAAGGTGAGATAAGTCAAAAAAAAAGGAAGAATCATATCATGTTAGTATACTGTACTTTATATAGATATTTGTGTGTATGTATTTTTATTCGGCTCATGTCGCTTGTATAATGTAACACCTGTTTCCTAGAATGGATCAATGGATGGTATAAAGGAGTCAAATACATGGTTAATGAGGAAAACCATATGCCACGACATGGCACGAAAATTAAATATCACGTGTTCGGGATGGTTGTCAAGGCGTGACAACAACTGTAGTACAATCCCATATTTTTTAGGGTTTCCTCCATATTTAAAGCCATTAACTCATGATCTAGGGCATCCTTTTCAACCTCCAACCGCTCTCAATGAAACCCTATCCCCATTTCATGTTTGTGAGCTTATTTGATTATTTGCAGGCCTTGTTCTTGGTTTATGGTGAAACTTGTGAAATGTCCCAAAAATACTAATACAAAATTTTGATTTTAACATCGAGTCATACAACCAATTGTTCCAAAACCAAATAAAGTAAAAATGTATTTTCAAACATCAGAGTATCTCAAAAGTAACCAATGCGGAAAAAGCCATCATGGGACGCGATGCAATCAAGCCGGACCCTTCCCTTTGAAACTGGAAGTACCTGAAAAATGTTAAAACCACAAACCATAAGTACAAAGATTAGTGAGTTCCCCAAAATACCACATACCTAATAAATGGGCCCAACCCAACATAAGTAATAGGCCCAACCCAACATATAAATGTGCCCAACCCAACATACAAATATACCCGAACCAATATAAATAATAATGGGCCCAAGCCAACATATAAATAGGTCTAGCCCAATACAAATAATAATGGGCCTAACCCTACATACAAATGGGCCCAACCCAACATCAATAATAATGGCCCAATCCAACATACAAATGGGCCCAACCCTATATAAACATGCAAGGGTCACAAAGATAACTAGCACTATCCAGTGGGATGAAATTCGTGCTTTCGACCTACGAATATAGTGAGAAGACTCACCTCAACCCTGAAGACAAGATAAACCACCCACTTGAGCCGACAATATCAAGCCTCCCCTTGCTAAACATATCCATAATAAAACCCTAATTAACAATTAAGGAAATGACTGTCCCATGAAAGGTCTAGGTTCACAATTAAACCTCTTTTGGGCAAAAGACCATTTTTCCCTTCCCAAACTAATTCCCAACATGGTTGACCAAAAGTCAAATCGGTCAAAAGTCAACGGTCAACACTCAATTGACTTACGCCCTGCTTCATTGATCTACGCCTTGCATACAAAGGTTATGCCATACGTAGAGCCCATGATGCCAAAAACTTATATTAAGCTCTTAATATAGAAAGCCAAACTCATAAACACGTAGATCTGATCTAAATGAATGGCTTAATGGATAAAGTCTTAGACTTTATCCTTTACATGACCAAGATGAACACACAACCAAACCAAAAGTCAAAGATGACACCTTTTGCTCAACAGCACATGTATGGATGGATGAGAGTTCCCACGTTCTCATTTTTATGAATCTAAAACCTCAAAAACATTAGAAGAAAGCATTCAAATGTTCTGGAGTAACCCATACTCCTAAGGACCAGGTTTAAAGGACAAAAAGCATAAAAAACCATGAGAAAAGTAGATCTAATAAGAGGAACATCAAGATATAAACTTTATACCTTCTAGAGATAAGTGACGAAGTGCAAATTCTATATCTACAAAGCTTGGAGCTCACACTTGCTTTTCTAATGGAGTTCTTCTTCAAGAATGCACAAAAAAATTACAATAATGTTTCCAAAACTCACAATTAGTGACTAGGGTTTCAAAGGAATGATAAGAGGTGATGAAGGCTGGTATTAGGAAGGTTTCCAAGAATTTAAAGCCCTTAAATAAGGGTCAAAGCCTTAGGATTAGGGTTTCGGTCAGTAGCAGCTACGCTATGCGCAACAAAAGTTATGCCATGCATAGCAATTTAAAGTCACGATCTAATTTCATCATCTACACCATTTATAGCTCTCCTATGTCCTACGTAGGGCAAAAATCCCCAACTCCCAACTTAAGTTCATACACCCATAACTTCTTCATTTCAACTTCGTTTTCGACATTCTTTATATGTATGGAAAGGTATTGAAGAGCCGTACAATTATATATAGTTACTTTTGGCTAACACATGTCGAACTAAAACCTAATCCATGAAATAAGCACAACATATAACTTTTCCCATTTTATCCTTTGGTTCTAGCACACGAATCAAGGACTTAGATCTCATAACCAATATTATCAACCTTCAATAGGTCCAAACTTTACTTCCTCAAAGACCAAAGCCTTTACATGATCAAATTACGGTCCAAGAACCCTGAATTAAGGAATATCCCAAAATAGGGTGTTACAGCTTGAAGAAGAAGTTCATTATGGTGCAAGGAAGAAAGTAGCTAGCTTGGATCCCTCATTCCCTTTAGATTTTGGAATTTTTGAAGGTATACAGTTCACTTCTTGATCCTTGTTCTTCTTGTTTCAAGTTTGGGCTTATTTAGATGTTTTTAGTCCCTTCCCTGAATTCTCTTGGAGTTTTAGTAACTATAGAGCTTGTTGTGACTCTCAAATGCTCCTTAGGTTTCTCATAATGAGAAAAGAATCACGTGTGGAGCTATTTTGAGTACATGAGCAAGTTAAAGTCATATTAAGGACTTAATAGACTTGGGGTTATAGATCTAGCTTTGAGATGGAGTCATAATGGATAAAGTTGGAAACTTTATCCATTAAGTCGTTGAAAGGAACTAGATATGAAGTTATAGGCCTTGGTTTGAAAGAATTAAGCACTTAATGAAGAGTTTGGCTTTTTTCCAGAAGTCACGACGTGACATAGGTTGGTGAAAACATGATGGTGCTTGGAGTCGCAACTGTTTTGTCTTTGTCTTCACACGACATGACACATGGTGTGCCATGATGTGACATTGACTTGGGTGGCCATTGACTTTGTGGACCTTTGATCAATTAATTTTGACCAATTTTAATTGGGGTCAAACTTGGAGGATTTAGTTTGTTAATTGAGGATTCATTTCTTTTGGTGATTAGTCAGTTTGTGAAATTGAGCAATGCAAGGTGTAAGAATGTTGTTGTACTTCTTCAGTTCATCAATTTAGGCGAGTTTCTCACTATGCCACACATCCTATTGTATATCCTTTGCATGGTAGGATGGAGGTACTGTTAGAGTACAAGTATTCTAGTGGCCTAAGGAAATTCCTTGATATGCCTTGCATTTTACAATACTTGGTGATTTCGTATGCTAGACTGGTGGGGTCGTGACTGTTGATCGTATGATTCTGTTTGTAGGTATGTTTGTCAGGGTAACTAGGGAAGGCTAGTTGCCAAAGGAATTTACTATGTTAGTTATGTATGTGCTTATGCTATATGGTTATGTGGTAGTGATAACTTGGGCCATATGTAGTCTAAGTTGGATAACCTGAGAACTCTTGGTCTAATGCTTGATTGTGATGTTCTTTTCTGATTGTTTACCCTGGGGTAGATCACCTGTTTGACTGTCTATCTGACCCATGGCTATATACGACTTTATGTCTTGTATGGAAGACCAGTTTACCATATATTTTATAGTCTAGTTAATGAGATGAGGGGATGCAGTTATATATTGATGGCTAGTTTACCATATATTTCAATCAAGACCTCACTCCTTCTATGGTGAAAGTTTCTCTCTTTGTAGCATAGTCTAGTAAGTTGACTAATTTGAATAGTCAAACTTGTAAAATCTATAGAAAAATGTAGAAAAGTCTTTAGAGTGTATGTTGTATATACCTGGAAATCTAATAAGGCATATTATAATAATTATTAAAAATCTTATGGAATGAATAGGTATAAGAGTGGTACATATGTCTATGAACAAACTGTTGTATTGGTAAAGAACTAAAATAAATACTATATAAGTATTAAGTAATGTTTGAGTTTGTGAACCAAGTAATGGTTAATAGAACTTTGTGTAGGTAGATTAGAGCGTGGCTACTACAAGGCTTATCTCTCTTAGAGATTTCAGTTGATCTTTGGTTTTAGAATGAGTTCACTTATATATACATGATACTATAAGTTTATGTATGTATGTGTAATGTTAAAAAATCCATAATAAAGTACAATTAAATTAGGTAAAAGAGTATGATTCTATGCTGTACTCTAATAAGGGAATTTTATATTTGAAGACTATATAGGGTACAATTATACAAACATATTATATAAGTAAGACTAAATACAATACCTCATAATCAAATGTAATTAAAAAGAAAAAAAATTATAAACAATAGAATATGGGTTTTTTTTTTTGCCAAGACAACATTTCATTTACTAGGTTGCTATTTAGGATAACATTGACCGCTAGATGCTGACTTTATATCCATTAGAAAAATTAATTAGAAAAATTTGTGTTTATTTTTTTTGAAAAGGGAATTTCCTTAACGAGGGTTTCCGGATCAGCTTTCGCATACCGACTAATCCCCCACTGCAAACACGAGTCTATGTCTCATGTCCTGGAGTCATTGCAGGCGAACCCCCATGGCCACAGGGGATGAGTAGTGCCAAGATTTGAACATGGGTCAATATGTTATCCACCATATCTTCCACATGTCCTACCAAGTCACCACAACCTAAGATTCTTTATGAACTTTGTTGCTGCTATTCTTTATTTCTATTCAAGTACTTGTTTTATTTTTCTCATGCTAAAAAGTAAAAAGAACTACATCAATCCATATCATATAAATATATAGGATGAAAGAATGATTATATTACCTTTAATCGTTGCTTCGATACATAACCCTACCTCCCTGAAACCAAAATAAAATGCATACAAAAAACTATATAAGAGAACATGAACATAATGCTCAATTAAAAGTTTTGTCTCGTTTTTACTAAAACAAACGAAAAACATTTTGACTAAAAATTATGAAAAAGAATAAACAATGAAATATTGACGCAGGGTTTCTTAGTGTGGCAAGGAGATAAACTAGATAATATAATATCAAATGAAAAGTACATACTAAAATATAAGAGTAACATGGAAATAAAAGTATAACATAGATCTATGTGACCTCTTCCATTTTTTAGAACCCAAAGCACTTTTCTTTACGCTTTAAAAATCATAATATCTTTGTTTGCGTAAAAATCCCAGTACAATAAAATATTTTATGAAGTCTGTCTCGTTTTATTAAAATATATTGACTTTTGATGTCGTTTTAAAGTACAAAACCCTAATAATATCATAATCAATACACAACATATGTTACAATGTAAAGACCTAATGGTCTTGAACACTACTGTATGTTGTCTCTTAATCACTCGACATCCTAATCAAGTTCCACTAACTTTAGCCCTACTACCTGTGATGCATATAATTTGAGTGGTCAGGTTTAGGAAAACATGGTGAAACATATATGGTTTCTAATCCCATAATATTTTAGTGATAGTAAATCATAATTAATAAACCTGCAAAACCAACCGTTACCAAGAATATATCATCTAAAATAGATATCCATAAGATAATCTACCCTATCTCGTTGATTCTCACATATTGATCCTACAACATTGATCCTTAAGATCTAACCTGACGGATCAGTGTATGAAACACGTAGACTTTTTTGCAATAGAGATCCCTTAGTAGTACAAGTCAACAAAGGTAATCATGAGGGTAGATAGAGTATAAACATCTACAGGAACGGACACCCATTATGTTATAAATATATGTTTGTGGATTATAAATCCACGTTAACAACGTAACTCATGACACTTTTTAGATTAGTCCGGTGTTGTCATCTTACTCTAGTAGATGACCGAACACACCTTTTCACTTTCTTGATCGGACATACCATATATGGCTGTCCAAAGGAATACCATATTGTACTATAGTACATAATCCGTACATTGACACCTGACAGTGTCACAAAATAGAGCTCTACTCTTCATTCCTATCACATACACAACCTTAATATGATGCTACCCAATATCCAAACTTACTTGAACTAAACATCCTCTTTATGTCTTTGTTTATAACTAGACAAGGTTTCAATACCCATAATCAACTTACATTTCAATTTTTTCGACCTATGTAAGATCCTTACATTATAGGTTATAACTAAACACTCTTTCTATGTAACTCGAACTAGATATCCTTGAAAAACCTCAGTTTATAACTAGACCAGTTCACCATTCATTATTAATAAAGTCTTCACAATACTATCACGATATAAAGTATGGCTATATTATTATCCAACTTAATTTGGATCTAAAAATCCTTTATACGTCTCAGTTTAAAAACTTAAACAATATTACAATCCTTATAATCAACTTTTAATACCAACCCTGTTTAGACAACACTATTATAATTTAGTACGTATTTTTACCATAAAGTATCAAGTATTTAATATACATTAATCTTTTAAGTAATAATACTTTTATTAAGATTTCCATGTAACATATTGTATATACATTTAACACATTTATAACCATGTAGGTTATCAAATATATATATTTAAAAAATAATCCTGATAATAAGAATTTAATTAACATATAAAATTTCATCAAATATTTAATACTTTTTAATAAATACTTCAAATAAAAATCATGTTCATGAAGTAACTATGCACTCACTATCCCAGATAGACATTTAATCTAATAAATACTTTTATTAAATTATGTCCACGAAAGTAACTACGTAATCATCTGATTTAGGTGGAAGACTTGTGAGAAAGACAACACTTTGACTGAACCTTCAGATTTCCCTTTAAAACGACCTAAATACAAATATTACTAAGACTTAGTATTCGTTCGTATTTATAAACTTTAATCGTTATAATGTTCTTATTAGATTTATCAATAATCCCAAAAGAATAGTGACTTATAGCTGATAAGGAGCATCTAGGTAATATCATATTAAATGTTGGACGGTTTGATATATAGAGATACATTGTTTGGAAAATCCACTTTAAACACCTCACAAATCTAGCCAAGATATCATTCTCATAAGTAGATCAAATAGTTTAACGACTGTCGACTGATATTACTAATAAATCTTATTTATAAGTTCATAATAATTTTTTATGAACATAAATATAAGTTATACTTAAAGTACGATAAACGTAACTCAACTTACATGTTGTTTAATGAATAACCGGTAACTATGCGAGCATAACTTTGAAACCAAAAGCTCTATTTCTTCAGGCTATTTGACGCTTAAGAGCTTCGCTACTAACACCTAAGAACTCCTAAAATCGGGCCTCGGGGCCTCAGTAAAGCTTGACAGAGTTTGGATGAGAAAGGAGTGAAAAATGAACCAAAAATCAGACTATTTATAGGGGTCTGGAGGGAGGGTGCGCTCACACATGGCCGACACGATATTGCTCACGATTTTCAAAAAATCATATCTCTCACATACAAGTTCCGTTTTTGACATTCTTTATATCCATACATTTGTATCGACAAGTACTACCACTTTTGTTTAGACTTCGTCAGTTAATTCACATTCTATTTTTAATTTTACAGTTGATAAAGAATATATTGTAAAATAACGTTGCGAAGTTCATAACTTCACAATTTGAGCTCCGTTTTCGGTGTTCTTTATATCGCTGATTTCGTATTGAAGATTCCTACAACTTTCATTTAATTATATTTCTTTTTCATCAATCGGGGCGAGAGGGAGCTGCTTTCAACGAGCAACCGATTTTCATTTCGATTTCTATGTTGCACACTGCTATACTGTGTCACACTCAAAACTTCAAAAAACCATAAATTCCTCGTAAAAGTGAGATTTAGGCGTTCTTTATAAACACTTTTCGTAATTACAATTACTATGACTTTAGTTTAGATCACTTAGACTAATGCGAAACCTATATTTGATTTATATTTTATGACACACATTGTGGTGTAGGGTTGAACGTGAAACTTCAACAAAAATCATAACTTTCTCATATAAAATCATATTTAAGTGTTATGTCCACGGGGCTCGTGATCACGACTACGAAAAGTTTTGTTAATACTATTTAGTTTAAATATTCTTTTATTTTTACATTTTTTTTGCTTCAAAGATAAATTTTATATTAAGGGTTTCTACAAATATTACATAATCTTACTATTTATTTACATATCGTGTATATATTAAATAATTATTAGCTCGTAACGCGTACGAAGAATAATTACCCCATTCAAGGATTTTAATTGTTCGATAAAATGTATAATAATAATAATAATAATTATTATACCTTAAACGTCTAGCCCAAAATTTACGGGTGTTATATCTTACATTGGAGAGATGTTGTCGAATTGATGTTGGAAAGATGGGTATTGCTATGCTAGTGGTTGTGGGTGGGGTTTAATTGGTTGTGGATGGGGTTTAATTTGATATCATAATATGTTGTGGTCTTATGTACTAGAGAGGTTTTTAGTTTTCACCAAAAGGATGATAGATGAATACGTAGGGATAAAATGAGAATTTGAGATTGATGAGGCGTTTTCACAAAAAATAGGTTTTCAAAGGGGGAACAAAATTGGCGCTTGAATTTCACTATAAAATAGAGCACAAATCATAAAGAGAACAACATGCTATGCGTAAATCTTTCATTATGTTCTAACTAGGTATGGATGATTAATTAGAAAACGTCCTATATACATGTAACAAAAGGCACATTTTATAATAGCATATGCAATTCATTGGAACTGTACTATATAAGGGGTTTTCTATTTCCCATTTTATAGTAATCGTGATTACTTATATGATTGAGTAAATGCCTAAATAGTGTGATGTAATACTACATTTGGGTCTATACCATTTTTACTTTAATGTAACACTATAGTCGGTTCTATAGCTTTCTCAATTAAATAAGACTAGAGTTGTGTCTATATCATTCTCAGTTTGATATAAAACTATAACTGGATTATAGTGTTCGTAAGTGCATGAATTATATGCCTCGTTATGTGTAGTGGAATGTATAGTTTTGTGTGCTCACTAAGCGTGTTCTCTTACCTATTGAATATTAACATTTTTTTAGAACCATGACATAGTTGAACTGCTACTAGCTCTCGCGTACACGTTTTAAAGATTCTTATAGTTTTCAGTTATTCTGTTTTTAACACTTACGATGATGTAACATGGGTTTTAGACATTTACATTTTTATTTATGGAACATTTTTAGTAAACTATGATGTTTTGTTTTGAAAGTCTTAATGGAAGGATATAATGGATGTTTTCTTATATAAATGATTATATATATTTCCATTTTAGTAATTTTATTTTTGGAAAAAGACTTAATAGGGAAATATAGCTTTTATTTTGTACACATTTAGTCACAAATGTTTTCTTGTCCATATTTGACCATTTTATTTGTTTTTTTGTACACATTCAGTCCTTATAAGTGACTAGTTCAAGTTAAACTAGAAAAAATAACTTAATAGGGTAATATAGTTCTTAGTTTGTAGACATTTAGCCCTTAATGTTATTTTGTTACAAAATAAGTATTTGTCGTTTTTCTACACATTCAATCCTTATGACTTGTTTATTCAATTTTTGTTTATGACATTCTACATGGACAATCATTAATGAGGTTTTCTCATACGAACCATGTATGAGAACATCTCATTAATGCCTGTCATACGTGGTTCATTGACATGTTAATCATCAACCCATTTCTAAAATTTGCATTTTTTACATGGTTTCTTCGGTAACAAAAAAACAAAGTTTAAGCATGTAATAAAGAAGGTCAATTTGAAAAGAAAAGAAAAGAAAAGTTATATGTAGAAAAAATGGTGAAAATCGACATACCAAAGAATTAGGGAAAAACTCTAAACTTTTTGTCAGAGCATTCTTTTGTTTTGGAAGTGCAAATTCGAGTTGAGAGGAAATAATCACAAAGAATCTCGTTGTCTTCTATGAAAATAAATGAAACTGAAATCGAAGACATATTCTTCTTGGAGAAAACTAGGGCACAAAGATTATCTGACCGATTTATGAATTAGGCTACTGATATAAATAGAAACGAGCCATGTATGAAAATACATCGTTAATAATTGTCATATGTAGAATATCACGAGCAAAAGATGAAGAAACTAATCATAAAAATGAATATTCAGAAAAATAACAAAGACGTATTTTATAATAAAAAATATTAAAGATTAAATACGTAAATAACTATATACAAAATAAGAGTATATACAAAATAAGACTATATTATCTTCTTCTTTTATTTATTTATTTATTTATTTAACTGTTGTTTGGGGTTTTCTAGGATTTCCCTACACATTATTATTGCTTCTTTGGACAAAAAGGGCATCATTAAACATTTTCTCACTTTCATGGGATTGTGTTTTCCTTTCAACGTGAGAGTTACTTTACACACATTATCTTTCTATTATTCTATCTATTTTTTAAGCAATAAAGTGTAAAAGCATATATCAAGATTTTGACATCGAATTTATATTACATTGATAATTATGCGAATGACAAAATCTCATGTTCTTACATTTTAACACATTCATTTCAATTGTTGAAATCATTCGATATATACAATCTTAAGATAATTTAGATGTCCCCTTGGTCAGACTTTATGATAACATTGATATCATTATTATTCTTCTTTTTGAAACAACAATCTTAAAATAAACCTATATTCTCAATTTCTCATGTATTAAAAAAAATGCATAATTTTATAATATAAAAGATTCAGCATTTCTCTATGCTTGCTATATTAACTATGCATTAGAAATAAAGTTCGAAGTTTATTCCTACACAACACGCTATTTATTTCAACATGTATTATAGTATACTTCTTCTATATTGATCATCAAACCAAGTGGTGGCAATGCTATTTTTTGGTACCACTAAAGCAAATTCTTAACGAAATGGGTGTCTTTATTGTATAAGAAGGAATTGAAAGTGAAAAGTTAACTTATAACATACGTTAGTTACTTAATTACAACACATTCTCTTTTTACTCTTTAATTAATGTCATTTAAACCCTTTGATTGTCACTCAAGTCTCAAGTCTCAACCACCATTTGGTTTTCTATCTAACAAATTTGTTTTCGTAAAATTTTTAAATATACCAAATACTACCAAAACTATAATATATAAGTGTAAAGATGGTTGCTACTATAACTATTGCTACTAAAAGATTCTTGATTCATGTAAAATACAATGTGAGTTGATATTGATTAAAAGTTGATAAAGTCGTTGGTGGAAAAAGAATTAAATAAATCATTAGGAATAACCAATTTCATTTATTTTATATTTGTGGACACAGTTGGGAAATTACTTACGAAAATTCCCAGCGGAATAAAATCTATAGGAAATATCGATGGGAGACCGTTGTAAAACTAATAAGACAAAACCTTAAATTAGCGACGATTCCGATTACGACAGATTAGCGGCAGACTACCTCAAAATATGGTTAAAAACTTAAGTGTTAGAGATACACTTTATTAATTCTTCCTTGGACAAAAAGGTATAGCTAGACATTTTTTCACTTTTGTTGGATTGTGTTTTATTTTCAACGTGAGAGTTGCTTTACTCATATTATCTTTATATTATTCTATTTATTTCTTTAACCATAAAGTGCAAAAGAGAGATCAAGATTTTGACCTTGAATTTTATATTTTAGATTCTGCTGAGTAAATTATCAATGGTGAAAAATGGCTTGGATGGATCCAAGGTTGTTTAATGTCTTTTATGATGTCTATTTTTGTCGACGGTTTTTCAACCGTCTAGTTATAAAGCAGTTTATTTTATTCATTCTTGTTTATTTTAGCTATTGGAAATTTATATGTTTCTCTCAAAGTTGCTATAGAGAAAAATCTTTCCTGCGGCTCAAATTAAAATGGGTGGTATGGAGATTTCATATATTTTTTTTTTTTTTTTTTTTTTTTTTTTTTTTTTTTTTTTTAATGCAGAAGATGTCATTTTTATGGGTGGTATGGAGATTATTTTTTTTTTTTTTTTATTTTAATGTGGAAGAATGGAAGATGTCATTATTTTGGGTGAATGGCCGATAACAAATGGTAAAAACATTATGATGATAAATTATGATGATTCTTAGATATATTATAAAATATGAAGCTAAGTTAAAAAATAAACTAGAAAATAACATTGTAAAGAAGTTTATACCATTGTTTGGGTAAAAACAAACAACTATTATAATATATATTATTCACTATTTATAATAGAAAAAAAAAATGAAATGTGAGTTATGTTAAGAATGTTTCTTATAGTGGTGTATAACTACATTTATAAAACTCGTAATAATGTGTTACTAATGTTCACTAATGATGGAAAGAGATGAGAAAATATGAGGAATCCTATATTAAATAATATTACATAACATTCCCATTGAATGATGATTATATCATGCCCCGTTAAAACCTCATGGAAAAACCCTTATTAAGGAAAAAAGAATACATAATTAATAATAAACATTTATTATAATTTTCTAGTGAAAATCATTGTTAAGAAAACCTAACCTAGTGGGAAAAACTTAGTTAATGAAAATAGTACAATATGTTTCCAACTCCCCTTATGGACACATCACTTGGTTTTCTTGAAGCGGCCTATACCAATGTTTCATACCATCTTTTCACATTTGGATGTAAGAAGTGCTTTAGTGAACAATCGGCCAAGTTATTACTTGATAGAATTTTCTAGATGTTGATATTACACTCCTTTTAAAGATCCTGAGTGAAAAAAACTTTGGTGATATATGATTGGTTTTGTCTCATTTGATAAAACCTTCCTTGAATTGGATATACAAGCCGTATTATCTTCATATAATATGCTTGGAACATCATTGTTAGAAGTTAGACCATAGTTCTCATGAATGTGATGAGTTAATTTTCTTAACCAAATACATTCATGGTGCCTCATGAATTGCTATAATCTTTGCAGTGTTAAAATAAGTAGCAACTAAAGTTTGTTTAACAAAACCCCAATAAATTGCAATATCTCCACAAGTGAATAAATAACCTATTTGGGATCTAGCTTTATGCGGATAAGATAAATATCCAACATCTGCATAACCAATCAACTTTACATTTGATGAATTTGAGTAATATAAGCTCATATCTATTGTACCACGAAGATATCAAAGAATGTGCTTGATTCTATTTTAATGTCTTCGTGGTAGGAAATAACTATATCATACTAATAATTCTACAAAAAAAAAAAAACAAATATTGTATTATTAGCAAGATACATTAGTACATAAATAACACTAAGATATGATACTTCGGGAACAAGTAAAATTCCATGGTTTTCTCAAGGCCGGAATTGGTCCTTTTGGCATCTATGCGCTTTATGAAACAACCCAAAATTTTTTGTTTTAATATTTCTAAAAATCACATCATCGAATGTCATATATAATAAGAACACTGAAATGAGTAACTCAAAAGTCATAGTAACTGTGTCAAAACAAAACTGTATCAATCATGACAAAATATATGAATAAAACTCCCAGGATAAAATATGAAGCTGTGGTGTGTGCGATGCCATCAACCCGAGCTCTTCCCTTTGCTAGCGGAAGTACCTGAAACCAAAACTGAAACTGTAAGCACGAAGCTTAGTGAACTCCCCTAAACTACCACATACCATACAATAACACATAAACAACTATTGGGCCTTGCCCACTACATCAGACCGGAGTCCGGAAACTACATCGGACCGAAGTCCGAAACTGACTGGGACCTTGTCCCCTGCATAGGACCGATGTCCGGAACTAACTGCATCAGATTGAAATCCGGAACTGACTGGGACCTTGTCGCCTGCATCGAACCGAAGTCCGGAAACTGACTAAGCATAACATAGCATGGCATAAACATATCAACTAACATAAACATATATACTGCATACTGCATCGGACCGAAGTCCGGAACACATAACACAAAGACATGCTTGAATCATAAAGACATCAAGCACACTGAACTACTGCATCGGGCCAAAGTCCGGAACTGCTGCTAACTAGACGGGCCGACATTATGGCCATAGACCCGTTCCTACTAGAAGGAGAACTCACCTTGGAACTCTGGCTGCTGAGATGCTAAATCAGAAACTGGATGACTGCTGCTCCGGAACTCCCCGGCTACAATTCCCATAAACACTAAATCAGATACCGATAACTGAACTGAGAGTAAAATGACTATTTTACACCTGGTCAAAGTCAACCTTCTGGTCAAAGTCAACATTTTGTTGACCAGACTCGCTGAGTTGGGCCGTCAACTCGTCGAGTCCCTATACTCTCTTCTTATCCACTACTCGCTACTACTCGTCGAGTTTAGCAAAGACTCGACGAGTTCTTCTTCGACAATGACATCCAGTCAAACTTCATCCGAATGACCAAGTTGTTTGAATAACTCGTCGAGTCCATCCTCATCTTATGAACACATCTAGTCTGTGACTCGCCGAGTTGTATAAATAACTCGTCGAGTCTGTTCTTGAGGCAAAAAGATTGCTTTGGACTCGCCGAGTCAGGGAGTAGACTCATCGAGTCCCTCCATTACTGAGTTCATGTCCCATTTCACTGCATCCACGTCCTACTCACTGATTCCACTCGTAATCTCTCAAAAGGATAAATTTGGGGACTCGCAACTCGACTCGTCGAGTCCGATGAAAAACTCACCGAGTCTCTTGCATGACATAACTATATCATTGATTTTTATCGATTCCAAGGCATTCAATTCATAGACCTAGGTTCCTAGAGTGGGTTTTACACGTAAAGTTTCCAACTTTACGTGCATGAATGATCAAATGAGGATTAAAATCCCTAAATAAGCCAAAAGTGTAGATCTAGGGCTTGCATGAGCGTTTGGCCTAATAAAGCTAGTGAATTTGAGCTTCTGGAGCTCAAACATAACTAAATCTGATGTTCTTCTATCTTTACATGCCCCCTACTCACTAGTAGCTCTAGAAATGGCCCAAAAAGTGACTAGATTAATCTTTTATGGAGATTCAATTGAAGGAACAATAAGGGTTCGAGTTATAATACCTCTATATGCTCTGAATTGACCCCAAAAGCCTGGATCTTCTTCTTCTCTTTTGGATCCTCCTTCCTTCCCCTTCCAAAACTTCAAAGAGCACAAAACACTCAAGGTTGCTTAAAAAATTGCTAGGTTTTCGTATGAGACTCTTTGTGGGTGAGGGAGGCCGGTCTTGGGGCACATAAGATGTTTAAATAGGGTGCAAACCCTTGAGATTAGGGTTTCATCCATACTGGCAGACTCGCCGAGTCCAGGAATATGGACTCGTCGAGTCGCCCACTTAAAACGTGTGCAAATCCCGTCTCTACTCGACGAGTCTAGCTTCTGACTCGTCGAGTACCCCTTTAAGAATGTAAATTACTTTAATTAAATTACATACCAGAATTTGGGGCGTTACACCTTACCACCATCAGGGTTACCGAGTTACTCAATGGATGTGAGTTATCAATATAAAACCTTTTAAGAACCTTTTATAGATAAATGGATTGATACACAAAAATTCCATTTTATTGCATGCTCAATTTAAAGACCCAATTTGTTTTTTATTACCAATATATTTCATTTCAAAATTGTCTTTCAAGCAAGAAACAACATTTTCTAACTTTACAGGAGTTCCAATAATGTTCAAATCATCTATGTAAACAACAATTATGACAAATTCCGATCTGAATCATTTTATGAATACCCATGGGTTTATAGGATCAATTTTGTAGCCTTCTTTCAACGAAAATGTACTTAAGAGATTGAACCATGTACAACCATATTGCTTCAATTCATACAAAGATTTACTTAATTTTACCAAATATACTTCTTGAGAATTAGAAGTTTTTACGTCTGGCACATTAAACCCTTCTTGGATTTTTATATAGATATCATTATTAAGTGAACCATATAAATATGTGGTAACTACATCCATTAGACACATCTTTAGTTTTGCATGTGTTTCCAGACTTATTAGATAACAAAATGTAATTGCATCAATAATAGTACTGTAATGTTCTGCATGTGCTATTTGTAACGTGTGTTCTCTCTCTATCAACCAAGTATTGACTTATGAATGAACAGACTCATTGTATGATATCGTGTTCTAATAATAGTTCTAGTATCTTCCTAAACTACCCCTATGGTAGTTTACTAGTAATCTAACTGGTACGTATGGACATGAATGTATACCCTTGCTACCCAAGGGTATTGAATGAACTGGAAGAACCTTTATGACTATATATGTACACATGATATATAACTAATATTTAAACGACCTTCGGACGGGTACCCGATATCCCACCAGACTACATCTCAAGCGCGAAAAGGAAATAGGGTGGATAGCCTTCCTAAGTCTTTTAAACATTTCTCATATAACTATACATATATAGGCATGCAATTTATAATATAAAAGCATAAAGTAAGTTTTGTAAAACCTTTGAACATCATTATTATCTAAGAAAAGATTGACTTGTTGTCAATATATAAAACGTTTTAAAAGTGTGGGTTTGATAAAACAATTTAAGTATAAAGGAACATTTGTTTGAAACACAATTATAAATGGGTTTGAAATGAAACATACAGAGTAAAATGTATAGTTTAATAAGGAGTTTTAAACACATAAAGTGCTTATGAAAAACATTTGAAGGAAACTGTTTGGTAAAACGGCTAATGAGTAGCCAATCATTTGAATGCTATTTACTAATCACATGTGATTGATATAGTAACTAACATTGTTCTACTTGTATCCCCCACATAAAACATTTAAAAATAGTTAAAACATTGATTAAGGGGTATGAACTCACCTGTAGATGGTGGTTTGGATGTACTGGATGGTGTCGGATTGTTAAGTGTTAAGTGAGGACTTGTACACAGACTATGATCCTAATGAACATATAATCACACATATATGCACCCAATTAGTCTTAAACTACTAATTGTAAATGTTAAGACATCCTAGAACATAATAAACACTTTATATAAGTGTTATAAGCCTTAAGGATTGCATCTAAGTTGTTGCGGGGCAAGGCAATTGGGTTTAGGGTTCCAAAGGACCCTATACATGAGTTTACTCTTCCATAAACATCACACAAGGAGTTTACGGTTGTAAACCCTTGTGTTTACAGCTGTGAACTCCTAAGCTTGGTGTTATTTTGTGTTTTGAGGTTCTAAATGATCCCTAGAAGTATTCCAACTTGGTGGATTAATTCTTGGAAGGGTTTAGGGCACTAATAACCTCCTTTGAGGAGTTTACGGCCCCAAGGCCAATTCCTTTGGAGTTTACTACCGTAAACTCACATGGAAGGGGTGTTTTTATGCTTTCAAGTCCCATGCACATGTAGGATAGGTTCTAGACATTTATCTAAGGAAAATGAAGGCCTTAGGCACACTTTGGTGCCCTTGTTTGATGTTCACGACCCAAGCACCATAATAGGGTCGTAATCTCTTTTTGGGAGGGTTTTTTTTGATGTTTTTAAAGTGCTTAAATTAACTAGGAGTAAATCTAGGTAATTGTCCAAAGCTTTAGGAGTGTTAAAAGCACTCTTTGGTCCTTGTTTTTGGAGTTCACGGTCCAAAAACTTCTTGGGCCATGAACACCTAAACTTTGGTGTTATTGGGGTGATTTCAAGTCATATACACACTAGCATACAAGCCTAAGGTAGTTACAAATCACGGGGGAAGGACTAGGCATCTTTTTAGGAGTTTACTCCCCAAGGTGTTCTTGGGCGGTAAACTCTCGAATCTAGTTGTTTTGTTATGAAATTGATGTTATTAAGCACATTATAAGCCATATAATACAACTAGATAGAAGTACTCATGATTTGGGATAAAAGCCCGAAGATCCGTGAGAGAGAATTTGGCTTTTTCTCTAGTTGAAAATGTAACAAATGAAATAATTTGGTTAAGAATCATATTTATAGTCCTGCGATTTTTGGCAGAAAATATTTTATTCCCGGAATGAACTCTAATATCATAGAGTATTGGAATAACAATGTTGCACAGAACCCTAGTGCATCCACTCTTCTGATATCTCCTTAAGTGCTAAACCTGAAATACTCAAACTTATACCCAAAGTCTGAAATTTCACTGTAACTGTTCTAACTTCTATTGGCTCGATATGGTTTGTTCAGAATGGAAATTTCGGGTTGTCACATCATCCCCCTGTTAAAGGGAATTTCGTCCCGAAATTAGAATTTAGATAAGGAAGTAGGTATGAATGATCGAGTCGTGA
The DNA here is from genome assembly GCF_052625555.1 of Lactuca saligna. Classification (NCBI taxonomy): domain Eukaryota; kingdom Viridiplantae; phylum Streptophyta; class Magnoliopsida; order Asterales; family Asteraceae; genus Lactuca; species Lactuca saligna. Next base: position 86,964,265 of record NC_136425.1, read on the forward strand.
GGAGGAAACTTCCTAATCGATTGGTTCTAGCATTCCTAAGTGAAATCGGGTTCTCGGTTGGTATCCCAACAAACCATCACTAACTGGCAACGGTGTTGCTTCGTCCGCTTGACCTCTTGGTCGAGGGTCACTACGGTTCTAATACGAAGGCGAGGATCTCGACGAGTGGACTTACAAGAGTCCTAACGAAAAGGTATGGTTTCGCAATCGAGACGCGAAGAGTAGAATGTACGTTATTGAGTTCGCGGAGTAGATCTAGTCTGAGAGTTACAGGACCGATTCTGGTAAGAATCTCAGAGGTCCTATCTATCTTGGATTTAGCTTTCCACGCTTTACGAAGCGTATTAAGCCGTTCCCAGAGTGAGTTCTCCTAAAGAATTTGGTCACTCACTTGGAATCTCTAAGGTTTCTTTTTCTTGTTTAACTTCCTAGTCAAGGGCCACCCCCTGCTGGGCCAAAGCCATAAAGGTTTCTGTGATTTGCGAGGAGTTCTGGATGAACTATGAAAGTAGGTCTGTAAGACCTAGAATTTGGTGAATGACTGTCGGCATCTCTGGTGTCGACAAATTCTCAACGGTTTGACAAATTGTAAGAGTACTCAAAATTTTCCACATCACTAACAGTGTGTCATAGAAATTTGACTCTTCGATTTCAAAACTCGTGCCTAGGGAACTTTGCGAAAAGTACCTCTGAAGGTAATGTTTCCATGGGTTCCTTCTTACTACGAGAGTAGATAAGTAAGTCATTACCTGGAGTAATGACAAACTAATCCTAGTAAGAAAGACGTACCCTACTCATTTAGCTCATGAATACTATGGGCATATTGGTCCTATCCGAGGGGTATCACTACAGATTCAAAGTTTCCACATCGAGTTCGGAAGGTAGTCTTCGAGACGTCCTTCCCTAACACTCGAACTAGTGATATTCGGATATCAGGTCCATTTCTGCAAGTAATTCTTTCCTTGCGTTTGCTCAACCATTTCATTTATGCGGGGGCAGAGATAACGATTTCTAATGAAAATCTTGACGGAGTCCTCGATATCCGAGGTACATACGATGCAATCCGTCGATCTCTGGAAGGATAAGACCGGAGTTCTTTAGGGTGAGAAGCCTAGTCTTCTAATTCTATTTCTTTGTAGTTCGTTAAGTTGTCCTAGCTGTTCTTGTATCTCCGTAGGCGTTTAGACTGTAGGGAAATCTTTTTACAAAAGTCGTACTGGGTTCTAAGTTTGTTCACATGACGATGCGATTACTCGTAGGCTTGGGCAGTTCTCCGTCCTGAAGTTCATATTGGAATTCATACATGGTTTCACAATCACAATCTTGTGTATACGAGTCGTATATAATTAAGATTGAAAAGGTAGTCGAATAACTGATTCTTCTTTAAGATCACATCCTATCGAGGAAAAAGAAGTTAAAACGGAATCATCAATTCTAAACCTGTAGAACCTTGATTACATATCGCCCCTATGTATACATTCTTCAGCGATAGATTAACCGTATGGATCTTTAGATTGAACTTGACGTACTGTACGAGTGGTACTTCGGGGATTTCTTCGGAAAAGAAAATAACTATGAGGTACTCCATGCATGAGTACTTCGGTGTTCTAATATGACGGCTTCACTAAAACGACGTTTACTGACAAAGGGATGTATGTATGAAGCTGTTTTTGTGAGGATCAAATTGAATCGAGTCGTATGATAATGTCGGAATCATACAGAAACTTAAAGACATTAGATTTAAACATAAAATGTTTACAGACAAAAACAACCGTGCAACCATGAACAGAGTTACAGTACTTTAGATTTACAACAAGACTGTTGCTACGAATAAGATATACTACAAGTGGAACCAAAGGTGGTTTTGTCACTCCTTCTTCTAACCCAAAGGAAGCTTAATGCTTTTATTGTTAGGAAAAGGGGCATTGGAAGCAAAACTGCCCCAAGTACCTACAAGATGTTAAGGATGGGAAGGTAAAACCTACCCATGCAGGTATTTTCACTATATTGTCTAATAACTCACCACATACTACTTCTTGGGTTCTTGATACAGGTTGCGGTATTCATATATGTTTTGATTTAAAGGGACTAAGAAGAAGTGAGGATTTGGAGCACAGAAAGATAAACTTGATCATGGGGAATAGTAAAAGCTTCACCTATCACCAAGATTGGAGTTTATTCTTTGTTGCTAAGTAGTGGGTTAGTGTTAGATTTGAATAAGTGTTGTTACTCATCCAAAATGGAGAGAAATATTATTTCTTTTCATGGCTTGTAGAAACAAGGTTTTACTTTTTCGTTTGATAGTGAAATCAGTGCTATTAATGTTTTTTACAATGATGTATTTTACTTTAAAGCATTACCTTGTAATGGTGTGTATGAAGTTGTGAATGTTGTAGTCAACTTAGTCAATAATTTTTTACACATTGATTCTTCCGCTAGTTTGGATAACGCATCCTTGTGGCATTGTCGTCTTGGACATGTTAACAAGAAGCGCATAGGCCAACTCCAGAAGGCTAGAATCTTGGAGTCATTTGGCTTAAGGTCAGATGATAGTTGCGAGTCTGTTTTGCTTGGAAAAATGACAGAGTCACCCTTCACTGGTACATGTGATAGGGTTGAAGGTTTGTTGGACCTCGTACACACATATGTATGTGGACCCTTCAGAACCTCCACAAGGGATGCTAATTGCTTCTATGTGACTTTTACTGATGATTACAGTAGATATGGTTATGTCTACTTAATCAAGAATAAGTCAGAAACCTTTGAAAATTTCAAAGAGTTTAAACAGGAAGTGGAGAATCAGTTGGGAAAGGACATTAATATGCTTTAATCAGATCGAGGAGGAGAGTATCTTAGTACAGCGTTCCTTGACTATCTTAAGGAATGTGGAATTGTTTCACAATTGACACATCCCAGAACACCACAACTTAATGGTGTGGCTGAGAGGTGCACTCGAACCTTGTTAGACATGGTTCGTTCCATGATGAGTCGAGCTTCGTTACCAATCTCATTCTGAGGGTATTCCTTAGAGATTACCGCCCATATCCTTAATCTAGCCCCTACCAAAAAGGTTGCCAAAACACCTCACAAGATGTTGTCACAACTAGAAATTTTGTGTCTTGTAATCACTATACTCAAGTAAATGTTGAATTCAAAAACTCAAGAGCATGTATGATTCTTACTCAATGGAAAACTAAACCCCAATTCACTACATCAAGCAATTGGAAACCCTAGAAGTTCTTGATTAGGTCCATTTTGGACTAGGACTTCCTTATTGGACTCTATGGACCAATAAGCTTCCAAGTTGACTATCATGGGCTTAGAACCCTTAAATGGGCTCTAATTGGACCTACATCAATTTAATTCAACATTTTGGGGTCATTTTGGGCCTAGAATGAAATGAATTAAAAGCTTTGATCCATGATTTAACCTAATCTAGCGTAATAAAGCATGAAAATCACAATTTTATTTTATAAGGCCAATGAACACCCTAACTAACTCTAATATTGGGCTTAGGGGCAAAAAGCCCAAATTTTCTTTTTTTTTTCTTCAAAATTCTCGGCCCAAGGCCCACATCCAAGAAGAGATGAAGAAGAGTTGACTATTTGCTTGCCACCTCTTTATTCTCCCATGGATCTCCATGCAAACACATGTTTCCATGCACATCCCATACTCCTAGGAACATATCACTTCAAAGATCATTTCTCTTTTCCCTCTCACTCACTCTCGGCCGAAACATACACACACACATACAAATCTCTCACAAACTCTCTCTAGATTACTCAAGGAACTATCCTCCCTCTCCATCCAAAATCTCGAAATTTGGCTTGGGTTTCAAGAGGATTCTTCAAGATTATCATCATCCTTTGGTAAGTTTTTCCATGTCTAAGCTTAAAAACTCCCCTCTCACATGAGATCTCTTATTCTAAACAAGTTTCTTTGGTGATCATACTCCTAGAAAACTCCATAAACTCGAGATATTCATCAAGGGGTGCTAGGGCCGAAAATCACCAAGTTCTCTTCCATCTTTTCTTCAAGAACCGAAACTACCCCCTAAGGTGAGCTTCATACCCCCTTATTTTCGGTTTTTATAAGTTTTGTGGGGGAGAATACAAGCAAATGTGTAGATCTATCATTATGTGTATGCCTTGTATGATTTCTATGCTTATATGTGTGTTTTGTATGATTATGATGTTGGATCTAGTCATGAATCACTAAAAACCGAGATATACTTTATGTTAAATGATACTAGCATAAAATATACTACTACATGCAAAGTATACCAAGAAAAATAGCTAAGTGGCTTAACAACACATACTTTGGGCTAAAAAAAAACTCATTTTTTGGACATAAAATGTTAAAAATACAAAGTTGAAGGGCCCAAATTGAAATATTTCGAAATCTGATGGGTGAGATGGGTCAAAACAGTTTCCATAATGTATTTTCTGAAAATATACTCTTTTGGAGGATTAAAAACATAAATTTCAAGCTTAATGGGCTAAAAATGACATTTTCGGCCCAATAGGGCCCAATATGCGAAATTTCCCAAACTTGAGGGGCTGAACCTTGTTTTTCTGTAAAACAGTGGGTTATTAGTGTTCTAAGTACTTTTCAAAGGTCAAAAATGCTTTCCATAGTTAAAAAGGACCAAAGTTGCAAAATTTTTCCAATTTGGGCCAAATGTGTAAAAATTGCGAAATGAAGGGGCTACAACCGAGAAAATTGTATTTTCAGGGTCTAAAACTGTTTTCAACTAAAAAGGTGCTGAAAAATATCAATTTCGTTAAGTTTTGATGTTAAAATGCCAAGAAAAATGGTTTAAGGACTAAACCGGAAATTAATTTACTTAAAGGGGTGAAAAAGTAAATTTACAAAATAAAGAGGGGTTGTAAACAGAAAATTTTCAATGATAATTCAATACACTCGTTGTGAACAAAGACTGACACTACGACTCTCGATGAATTACAATACACAATATCACCAACAATCGTTATCAAATGAATTGATTCGGTCTCGAATTAATAACAAATCCGAAACCACTAACACTACGACGCTCAATACACACATGGAACTCTCGGAACTCTATACTCTCGTGGAACCACTCAATACGTCGACGTACCTTCCTTAGGCCCAAAAGTTTCAAATCATGCTTGTTGGGCCTAGCTAGCCCAATGACATGATCTTTAGGCCCAAAGGATACTTACTTACATGTAGTGGGTCTAATACGACTTAACCTCGTGTAAAAGGAATTTCAATGGAAAACGTGCTGCTGGTCCCCAAGGGTCCTTTGGTACTGCTAGTAAAGTCGGGAACTCAAGATTGCGAGTTGGGCTTCGGGCCCTTCGCATTCGCTATGGTCTTGAACGACGTAGGGAAATACCGAGGGTTTCACACCTTCTCTTTTTCCCTTCGGTCGTGGGGCTACACAAGTTCGGCAGGGTTGGGTTATGTGAATAAGTGCGAGCGACGCCTAAGGGATCGCTTGTACGGTTGTCAACTGGACGTTTTCATTAACGTACGTTACAACAATTCACAACCCACTGTATACCCAATGCCTCCGGAGCTCAACGAATACTTCTAACGTAACGAAACAACAACACATAAACTAATTAAAGCAAAGTGATAGGAAAACGTCGGGTTTTCCTAGGGTTTTCAACTAATACACTTACGAACTACATGCCGAATTTTACAACTCGTACGCTTACATCTATAGAAAACAAACAAGCATACTCACGGATCTTCACATATATTTTTTTTGCTATATTATTTTCAGAAAATATCGGATGTTCCGGTGGTTTTCAAAACAATACAAACATTGGATTTTAAACATTACTTATGAACTCACCAACATTTCATATGTTGACGTTTTTCCAAAATACTTGTATTCTCAGGTACCAGGTAAAGTGAAGAAGGAATTTTACTCTATGATGTTTTGCGAGTGTTTAATTTACAACAAACAATTTTATTTTTGGGCATATAATATTTTGGTAACGATGTAATGGATGTTAATTCTATCGGTTGTAATATTCAAATGCTTGGTAATGATTGATGTTATGTTTCATATATATTCATTATGATGGTATTCAATTGAGTCACGACAGCCCCCGGACGTTTCCGCCGTCTGGTTCGGGGGTGCGACAGGTTGGTATCAGAGCTTTGTTTATAGTGAACTAGCATGTCTAGCCACACATTGATATGCAACTATAAACCAAAAAGAGGGACTAACATAACGCTGAACAAAACAAGTAAATAAAACACCCTTGCTTGCATTAGGAATAGGAACATAACGCCGAACCATACAAAATAATACTAGTATCTCGGTTAAATTCAGGACTGTTCTTAGTGGTACCAAGGAGTGGATGTAGCCTGATCAACTACACTCTCTCCAAAGTATAACTAACACACGTCTTGATGAGAACGGGATAGCTAGGGAACCTAAAACTATACCCTTCTACCACCAAAAAGAGAATGCTTACTTGGTCTATGCGATAGTTGTAGCATCCTAGGAATAACGTTAGCATAATTACACACTCTCGCAGACCGCATGGCTGGTTTTCATCACCCCGGAGATCCTTACTTCCCTAACCAGGGGAACAACGGATGGCTAGAGGAGGAGCCCGATGAAGAGCCTGAGGAGGAGCCTGAGGAAGACCCCGAAGAGGAATCTGACGGGGAACCGGAGGCTGGAGTCGAGGGCGAGCCTGCCGAATCGGAGGAAGATGAAGGAAACTTCGAGGAGGAACCCGATGACCGCGAAGGGGGTGATTCAGATGCGGAGTTCGAATTCATCAACCCCCCTTACCCGATCAGGGTGCCTGCTTACCAGGTGGGCCCCACTGGTCCTACACCTCCCTGGGGTATTGATCTTTGGAGATGGAGCAGACAGCAGGGACAGCGACCCCCGTACGGCATGTCACGCGAGTTCTTTGACCTGAGAGATGGAGGACCGGCTGATCGAGCCCTTCCAGTCATGGTGAAACGGTTACGGAACACGGGCGACCTTGCCCAGGACACTGCTGATCAGGTGCGCCAGTTGAGGACTAGGGTCGAGCGTGCGGAGCAGGAGACGTGTGACGTCCTTCGAGAGTTTCACATGAGGTAGGTTCGGTGGGAGTCTCGACTTCAGGACGCAGAACGCTTGGTGGCTCGCCTTCAGGGAGCATCCACATCCTCGGCACCACCTCCGGACGCAGCTCATCGCGGTTAGGGATAGACTTATCTTAGTAGGTCGTTAGGAACTATGCTATGTACCCCGACTCTATGTTTAAGTGACTACACTACTCATAGAGCCGTTATGCTGTCAAACTAGTATCACTCATGTATGGTCTTACGAGCAAAATTTTCATGTATCAAATGCGGATAATATTAATAAATTTTTACGTGTTTTGTTACGATATTACAAATTGCTATGTGTTGAGAAATTATGATTGAATGGTCAATGGTAGTAGTTTTTAAGTTCGTACCATGCACCTAGTCAGTAGGATCACAACCTCACAGAAACCAGATACCCTCAACATCTTTCCGTTTTGTGACAGAAAGATGCCTCTCCGACCTACTCGCGGAAACCCAGGACCAACTCCACCTGAAGTTGACTCAACCGCGTTCCAGGCAGCTGTATCTGCAGCAGTCACTGCAGCGATTGCGCAAATTCATCAAGGGAACAATGGAGGAGTCAATGGGCAAGGAGCCAGAAGTTCGAACAACGGAATGAATCAAGGACCCACCAAGACATGTACCTACAAGGACTTCACAAACGCCAAACCACGAACTTTTAACGGCACTGGAGGGGTGATCACTCTAAAGCGATGGATCGAGAAGGTGGAATCGGTATTCGAGATATGCGATTGTCCTGAGCAGATGAAAGTAAAGTCCGCGGCCTGCACTCTTGTCGATCAAGCGCTCACCTGGTGGAACGGACATGTAGAAGCCATGACGCTCCCTGTAGCCAACTCTATGCCGTGGGCGGAGATGAAAGAAATGTTAATGGCTGAATACTGCCCGCGAGGCGAGATACAGAAGATGGAGCAGGAGCTGTGGAACCTCACTGTGTAGAACGCGAATATCGATGCCTACATATCGAGATTTAGTGAACTATCTCTGTTGTGCCCGGGTATGATCACTTCGGAAGGGAAGAAGATTGAGCGATTCATCTGGGGACTAACAACACCAATTCAGGGAAATGTGATAGCTGCAAACCCCGAAACATTTGACAGTGCAAAAAGATTGGCAAAGAAGTTGTATGACCATAACAACAAGAAGGGCGAGAAGCAAGTGGAGGTTGAGGGGAAGAAGGAAGGTGATGGAAAGAAGGGAAAGAACAATAAGAGGAAGGGGCGTCAGGGCCCCGACACCTCCAAGAAGCAGCAGACAGTGGCAGTTAACGCTGTCACCGCACCGGTTCCAGCCGCACCACATGCTCCAACCTCAGCCGCTTCAAATGCTTCCAGACCCTATTCCGGTAATCTTCCCAAATGCAACAAGTGCGGTTTCCATCACCATGGAGAATGCAAGGATTTTCAGTGCACCCGTTGCAACCGAAAGGGACACACTGCAAGGTACTGCAGGACTTACCCTCCCCAGAACCAAAATCAGGGAAACAACAACAACAACCATCGCAACAACAACAACATCATCACCGGCGGCAGCAATACAGGACCTAGCCACACCTGCTATGGGTGTGGAAGGACTGGGCATTTCCGCCGAGACTGCCCTCACAACAACAATTCAAGAAACGGAGGAACAGGAAGGATGCTGACCATGGGTCAGGGTGAGGCTATTCAGGACCCCTCTGTTGTTACCGGTACGTTTCCCCTAAACCACACTTATGTATGCATCTTATTTGACACCGGAGCGGAGCGAAGTTTCGTAAGCAATAAGTTTAAGCATTTATTAAAACAACTGCCCCAAAAGCTAAATGAAAATTATATGGTGGAAATGGCCAATGGGAAAACCAAATCCACTGGGAAAATCTACATTGGATGTACCCTAACCCTTAATCAACGCGCCTTTCGAATAGACCTAATGCCAGTATCAATTAGGAGTTTCGATGTGATCATCGGCATGGATTGGCTAAGCCCCCACCATGCTGAAATTATGTGCCACGAGAAGGCCGTTCGTCTTCGTCTCCCAAATCACGAAACCCTAGTAATTTACGGAGACAAACCCAACATGAACCTTCGCCTCATCTCATGCATCAAGGCACAAAAACACCTACGAAAGAAGGATTCGGCATTTCTGGCTCACATAGTGGATAAAACCAAGGAAGAGACTAACCTTCAAGATATTCCGGTAGCGTGTGAATTTCCAGACGTGTTTCCTGAAGATCTTCCCGGAGTACCCCCAGAGAGACAGGTTGAGTTTCGAATCGACCTCATTCCAGGAGCAACTCCTCTCGCTAAATCACCCTATCGGCTGGCTCCTGCTGAAATGCAGGAATTGTCCAGCCAACTCAGTGAGCTTCTGGACAAGGGATTTATCCGACCTAGTTACTCGCCATGGGGAGCTCCAGTACTCTTTGTCAAAAAGAAGGACGGATCCTTTAGGATGTGCATCGATTACAGAGAGTTAAATAAACTCACAGTCAAGAACCGCTACCCACTCCCACGAATCGTTGATCTATTCGACTAGCTCCAAGGAGCTAGTTATTTTTCTAAAATAGATCTACGGTCCAGATACCACCAAATCAAAGTCCGAGAAGAGGATATTCCAAAAACCGCTTTCCGAACCCGCTACGGACATTATGAATTTGTCGTAATGCCCTTCGGTCTAACGAATGCCCCTGCCACATTTATGGACCTAATGAATCGAATCTGTCGACCATTCCTCGACAACTTTGTCATTGTTTTTATCGATGACATCCTCGTCTATTCTCGAAGCAAGGAAGAGCATGGCCAACATCTTCGACAAGTCCTAGAAACTCTGCGATCGGAAAAGCTTTACGCCAAACTCTCCAAGTGTGAGTTCTGGCTCCGGAGTGTGAACTTCCTAGGTCATGTAGTCAGCCAAGATGGAATCCATGTGGATCCCTCTAAAGTCAAAGCTGTTGAAGGATGGGCAATCCCGACACCACCTACGGAAATCCGTCAGTTCTTGGGTCTAGCAGGCTACTATAGGAGATTCATTCAAAACTTTTCTAAGATCGCCAAGCCACTTACTTCCCTTACGCAAAAGGGTGTACCATTCAAATGGACAGACAAACAAGAGATTGCGTTTCGGACATTAAAGCAAGCTCTCTGTAGCGCCCCTGTACTATCTCTATCAGAAGGAACGAAAGATTTTGTAGTCTACTGCGACGCGTCAAATCAGGGCTTAGGTTGTGTTCTCATGCAGCGTGGAAGGGTGATAGCTTACGCATCTCGCCAACTAAAGACACACGAAGTAAATTATACGACCCATGACTTGGAATTGGGAGCCGTGGTCTTCGCCTTGAAAATTTGGAGGCAGTACCTGTATGGTACAAAGTGGACCATGTTCACGGACCACAAAAGTCTCCAGCACATCTTGAACTAGAAGGAGTTGAACATGAGACAACGGAGATGGGTTGAATTGCTAAACGACTACGAGTGTGAGATCAAGTACCACCCAGGTAAGGCCAATGTGGTAGTTGACGCATTAAGTCGGAAGGAGTACTCTAATCGCCGCGCGAAAGCTCTCTCGATAACCATTCAATCTCATCTGGCCACTCAAATTGCAGTAGTCCAGTCGGAGGCCATGAAGACGGAAAATAAAGCAAGTGAAGCACTGCGCGGAATGGAAAAGAACCTGGAGGCAAAGGAGAATGGAGTATACTATTTCATGAACCGTATTTGGGTCCCTAAACTTGGAGGGTTTAGAGATGTTGTTATGAAGGAAGCCCACAAGACACGATACTCCATTCATCCCGGTTCAGACAAGATGTACTTGGATATTAAACAACACTATTGGTGGCCTAACATGAAGGCGGAAATTGTGACCTACGTTAGTAAGTGCCTTACGTGCGCCAAGGTAAAGGTGGAGTACCAGAAACCCTCAGGATTGTTACAGCAACCGGCATCCCGGAGTGGAAATGGGAGGGGATTTCTATGGATTTCGTGACCAAGCTACCCAAAACGTCGGATGGATTAGACACCATATGGGTAATAATCGACCGACTGACGAAATCTGTCCATTTCCTGCCAATTAAAGAATCCTACAAGATGGAAAGATTGACACGTCTGTACATTCGAGAGATCGTGAGACTCCACGGAGTACCAACATCTATTATCTCGGATAGGGACAGTAGATTCACGTCACGATTTTGGTAATCACTCCATAAGGCGATGGGAACAAACCTCGACATGAGCACCGCTTATCATCCACAAATGGATGGTCAAAGCAAGCGAACCATCCAGACGCTCAAAGACATGCTCCGTGCATGCGTGATAGATTTTGGGAAGTCTTGAGATACCCACCTACCTTTAGTCGAGTTCTCATATAACAATAGTTATCATTCGAGCATCAAGGTGGCTCCTTTCGAAGCACTGTACGAGTGTAAGTGTAGATCACCGTTATGTTGGGCTGAAGTAGGTGACACCCAGCTAGCAAAAACACATACGTCAGACAAAGCACTAACGGGACCAGAGATCATTTGCGAAACCACGAAAAAGATCGTTAAAATCAGAGCTCGATTGCAAGCATCGCTTGACCGACAAAAGAGCTACGCTGATAAACGACGAAAGCCCTTAGAATTTCAGGTCGGGGATCGAGTACTGTTGAAAGTCTCACCCTGGAAAGGAGTTATTCGTTTTAGGAATCGGGGAAAACTGAACCCACGATACATTGGACCTTTCGAAATCGTCGCCTGAATAGGTCCGGTAGCATACAGACTGCAACTACCCGCAGAGCTGAACAACGTTCACCCCTTGTTTCATGTCTCTAATCTGAAGAAGTGCCTATAGGATGAAACCCTCGTCATTCCCCTTGACGAAATCGAAATCAACGAGAATCTCCTGTTCGTTGAAGAACCAATTGAAATCATGGACAGGGAGGTGAAGCGTACTAAGCAAAGTCGCATCCCGATCATGAAAATACGGTGGAACGCAAAGCGTGGGCCAGAATTCACGTGGGAACGCGAAGACCAAATGAAGCAAAAGTACCCTCACCTATTCTAGCATTCTCAAATCTAGCTTTCAAACAGAATTTCGGGACGAAATTCCCTCTAACGGGGGGATGATGTCACAACTAGAAATTTTGTGTCTTGTAATCACTATACTCAAGTAAATGTTGAATTCAAAAACTCAAGAGCATGTATGATGATTACTCAATGGAAAACTAAACCCCAATTCACTACATCAAGCAATTGGAAACCCTAGAAGTTCTTGATTAGGTCCATTTTGGACTAGGACTTCCTTATTGGACTCTATGGACCAATAAGCTTCCAAGTTGACTATCATGGGCTTAGAACCCTTAAATGGGCTCTAATTGGACCCACATCAATTTAATTCAACAGTTTGGGGTCATTTTGGGCCTAGAATGAAATGAATTAAAAGCTTTGATCCATGATTTAACCTAATCTAGCGTAATAAAGCATGAAAATCACAATTTTATTTTATAAGGCCAATGAACACCCTAACTAACTCTAATATTGGGCTTAGGGGCAAAAAGCCCAAATTTTCTTTTTTTTTTCTTCAAAATTCTCGGCCCAAGGCCCACATCCAAGAAGAGATGAAGAAGAGTTGACTATTTGCTTGCCACCTCTTTATTCTCCCATGGATCTCCATGCAAACACATGTTTCCATGCACATCCCGTACTCCTAGGAACATATCACTTCAAAGATCATTTCTCCTTTCCCTCTCACTCACTCTCGGCCGAAACACACACACACACACACAAATCTCTCACAAACTCTCTCTAGATTACTCAAGGAACTATCCTCCCTCTCCATCCAAAATCTCGAAATTTGGCTTGGGTTTCAAGAGGATTCTTCAAGATTATCATCATCCTTTGGTAAGTTTTTCCATGTCTAAGCTTAAAAACTCCCCTCTCATATGAGATATCTTATTCTAAACAAGTTTCTTTGGTGATCATACTCCTAGAAAACTCCATAAACTCGAGATCTTCATCAAGGGGTGCTAGGGCCGAAAATCACCAAGTTCTCTTCCATCTTTTCTTCAAGAACCGAAACTACCCCCTAAGGTGAGCTTCATACCCCCTTATTTTCGATTTTTATAAGTTTTGTGGGGGAGAATACAAGAAAATGTGTAGATCTATCATTATGTGTATGCCTTGTATGATTTCTATGCTTATATGTGTGTTTTGTATGATTATGAAGTTGGATCTAGTCATGAATCACTAAAAACCGAGATATACTTTATGATGTTGGATCTATTCATGAATTACAACGGGTTTTATAGAAAACCAGGATTTGCTTGGAGCAGCGTTTCCGAGCCGAAAAGCTCTTCTTCTCGGAGCCGTCGAGCACTCCGGGGCTTCCGTCTCGTGCTAGGGAGGTTCCCTAGGCTTTTCGGGGGATTTCGGGGCTAGAGAGAAGTTCTAGAGAGAGAGTAAAGAGAAGAAAGAATGGGAAAGGTGTGAAGAAAATAAGGGTGGGAGAGGTGGTATTTATAGGGTGAAAATGGCTGAACTTAGTGCCACATGTCACCATCTAGTGGCAAGACTTGGGGAGAAAGCAATGGCCAAGATTGTGCCACATCACCCATTTTCGTACAGCACACTTCCAACTTCTAAAATCTGTAACTTTCACATACGACCTCCATTTTTGACGTTATGTATATCCACGCGTAGGTAAAAATAATATCTACAACTTTCATTTTGACTCCGTCGGCTAATTCTTGACTGATCTTAAATTTAACAGTACGAGACGTTTAGACTGTTAAATGACCGCGAAGAATTCGTAACTCCTTCATACGGACTCCGTTTTCGTCTGTCTTTTTATCGTTGAGTTCCTATTAATGAGATCTTCAACTCTCATTTAGGTCGCATAAGCCAAAAACCGCTCGAACTAAAATTCGAGTTTCGGGCTGTACACTGCTAAGCCGAATCTTAGAAAAATCATAACTTCTTCATACGAAGTCAGATTTGGGCGTTCTTTTTATGGATTTTCTCGGTTTAACATATTCCACGACTTTCGTTTAGATCACTAAGGCTAAATCTCGCTCTATCATAAATTTACTTTTTACGCTTCCCAGTGCCGTGCCGGTTCCGTCGCGAAACTTCGACGAGTCATAACTTATTCGTTATAACTCGGATTTCGGCGTTCTTTATATGTACGAACACCTTGTGACATATACTACAACTTGGTTCAAATTATTTATTCTAAATAATTTTTTGTCGAAAAGTCATTTTCGACCCTTATTATCTCTAAATTGACTAGCCCGGATCTACGGGCGTTACAATTATCTCCCCCTTATGATGATTACGTCCCGGAATCATCAACGAAACAGGGCAGTATAATGACTCCATACATTATCTCTTCATCCTAGGTAGTAACTGGAACTTCTATGTTGCTTCGAACGGGTATCTAACTCTTGGACTCCTTGATTGCAGGCGGTGCTTGGTCTTGCACCTGCTCGTTAGACTTTCAGTCATGACTTTCATGTCACAAGCTCATTCTTTATCAGAGACACCTTCTTCTTCTTAGTACAAGTTAATTTGATTGCTACCATTGATCGAGGTGTCATATTCTAGTGACTTATTATCGTACGTAACAACGCTTAGACTCAGGTCTCTTAGAGTCAAATTCCGGAATGAAATATGCCTTCCTTCATGGTCTAATGTGATATAATCACATTTTAACATGTAGCATATCTAGCTACCAACTTTTTTTAACAACGAGCGCGATACTTCTATTGATCGCTTTGATTTCAATCGTTTGGTTTAAGTCGGACGCTACATCAAACTTGGTTCTCTGAACCACGTAACCTACTCATCGTAGTCGGACTCAATGTGATATGACCACTAGGGTCGGGATAACAAAAATTTTCTTAGTCATTACCGAAACAATGGTAACGACATACTTGAATAAAACGAAATCAATTACTAGCTTCTTGGTAACCTTGTGACTTTCCCTGATCCAAGCGTGAGTCCTGTGCTTCTGGTAGTATATGCATCTATTACCTTTCACACCTACTCATACTCGTCCCAAGTATTGTCTCGCAGTTTTCCAAGTCATCATTCAAGAAAATCACATAACAGTTTAACACACCAGATAACAAAACGAAGATTTTATTATTTCTTGAAACTATTACATAGGTGTTCAAGTTCACCCTAGACTATGCCTCTAATAGGCTACATCATATGGTTCTATCTATTTGGCTACCTCATAGCTTGATCTTCGGGTATGAATTCCTCATCCTTGGTTCCTCGCATTGTTTTCTGCTTCGTCGAGGATCATGTGGAATGCCCTTGGCCTCGGTGGCGTTTCTGGTCTTGCTACTTTATTTTTCTTTGGGCAATTCCTTGAAAGATGCCCCCTTTCTTTACAATCATAACACAAACTCTTGTTGGATGTACACTCATTGGCGTAATGCCCAGACTTTCCACACTTGAAACATGTCACCTCTTCGCCGCATCCCTTTGATCACCTTGAGTCCCCTCTTGACTCACTTGGCGGCTGTAGTTCCCTTCCTCCGATTGCTCGGGAATCAGCTCGGGTTGCTCAGTGGGCATAGTAGGTTCGTCCCTATTCAACATCCGCCTCATTTCTTCCCTTTGTTCAGCTAGCATAACCCGAATCATGGCTTGAACTCCAGCCATGGTGACTGGCTCAGGTGCAACTTCTTCTACAACAGGTATTTGCTGAACCACTGGGGGTTGGTTCCTATTCTCATTTGCATTCACGTTTCCGCTACGGGTCCTTGCCATCTTGATCTATACACCGAATAAGGTGAATCTAGACCCTTACATAGGATTGACATTTAAATCATCCTTATCGCTCTGAAACGTTTATATGCTAGTTCTAATATCGTATTCGTACGTTTAGAATCCTAAACACATAAGGTTTCCAAATCCGGTCGGCAACATACCATAGATCCGATCAAACTATAGCATAACAAATCATTAAGCACATAAAAGTAATTTAGGCATCATTCCTCAATTAAGCTAGTGCTCACACCTCACAATCATCGCTTAGCATTCTAAGTTTAAGTCTAGAAATAAATCCATATTCCTAGTTCGCTTAAACTAATGCTCTGATACCAACTGTGACATCCCCATTTTCACGGCCAGAAAAGATCGATTTTTGTTTATACTTTATAAAAATCAGAGTTCTTCTTTTAATAAAAATGTTACTGAATTTGTTCCCAGAAAAACATGATAAATACGTTATTAAAACATTTCCGAAGAAACGTACTTTATTCATTTTAAAACGTTTGGGATGTCATCGTCAATACAGGAACATAAGCATAAACAGAACTTACATTTATTTACACTAGTGATCTACATCTGTTTAAATGTCTCAGTGTAAAGTGACTTCGTATCAACACCTGTGATATAAATAAACTGAGTGGGTCAGGGTGGGAAACCTGGTGAGTACATAGGGTTTTCAACCCACAATAATATAATTATTATGTTTAAACAATCAAACAATCAACTCAATTACCCATCCCCATTATCTTCTTTAGTCTTAAGGATCTACCCTAAGAATCAGCTATTCCTCGTTTATTTAGTCCTAATGCTCATCCTCAGGAATCGACACGAAGTCCATCATTACCAAGGCTTATAGAATATATCTGGTAAACACGTAGTCCGAAACATCTGGTAAACACTTAGTTCAAAAGTAACTAGTGAACACACTTAGTTCAAAATACCTAGTGAACACACTCAGTTCAAAGATACGTAGTGAACACACTCAGTTCAAAAATACCTAATGAGCACCTAGTTCAAAAATACCTACATGTTACGAAACTGCTATCGTTCCACTGGACCGTCTAGTATCGTCCATAGTCGTCATCTATACTCCACTAGATGACTGGATCACTGACAACACTGATGTCTCCCATCGTGTTATCACAAAACAACTATTTCATCTACCCATGTTTTTCCCAACACGTTTTGTAGATATAAAATACGTATACAGTTAAATCATTTAAAACATGTATAAAAATCTTTCACTCAACATAGACAGCAAGTATTCAGACAATATGTACACATAGCACGTAATTTATATTAAAATACTTCATATCTATGTGTAAGATGAAAGAGACTATGCACTCACAACACGTAAATTATATAATAAATACTTCATATCTATGTGTAAGATGAAAGGGACCATGCACTCACAACACGTAAATTATATAATAAATACTTTATATCTATGTGTAAGATGAAAGGGACCATGCACTCACCTGAGAAGGTGGTGACTCGGTACTCGGACAGCGCTTCGTTTACTTTAAAATAATTTCCTTCGACGAAACCTAGTATTATCACCAATAAATTTTAGTCTATTATTCTCCGAGACTAATTAATAGTCTAGCTATTATTACTATTATATAAGCGTTAAAAAAATACTTATATAACCCATAATAATAGGCCAAGTATTTATTATATGTTCTTAATAACGTTAATATAATTAAATAAAAACTATATTAAAAATAGCGTAGTCGTAGCTCACTTACAGCGGGTTTTATAGAAAACCAGGCTTTGCTTGGAGCAGCGTTTCCAAGCCGAAAAGCTCTTCTTCTCAGAGCCGTCGAGCACTCCGGGGCTTCCGCCTTGTGCTAGGGAGGTTCCCTAGGCTTTTCGGGGGATTTCGGGGCTAGAGAGAGGTTCTAGAGAGAGTGTAAAGAGAAGAAAGAATGGGAAAGGTGTGAAGAAAATGAGGGTGGGAGAGGTGGTATTTATAGGGTGAAAATGGCTGAACTTGGTGCCACATGTCACCATCTAGTGGCAAGACTTGGGGAGAAAGCAATGGCCAAGATTGTGCCATATCACCCATTTTCGCACAGCACACTTCCGACTTCTAAAATCCGTAAATTTCACATACGACCTCCGTTTTTGACGTTATTTATATCCACGCATAGGTAAAAATAATATCTACAACTTTCATTTTGACTCCGTCGGCTAATTCTCGACCGATCTTAAATTTAACAGTACGAGGCGTTTAGACTATTAAATGACCGCGAAGAATTCGTAACTCCTTCATACGGACTCCGTTTTCGTCTGTCTTTTTACTGTTGAGTTTCTATTAATGAGATCTTCAACTCTCATTTAGGTCGCATAAGCCAAAAACCGCTCGAACTAAAATTCGAGTTTCGGGTTGTACACTGCTAAGCCGAATCTTAGAAAAATCATAACTTCTTCATACGAAGTCAGATTTTGGCGTTCTTTTTATGGATTTTCTCGGTTTAACATATTCTACGACTTTCGTTTAGATCACTAAGGCTAAATCTCGCTCTATCGTAAATTTACTTTTTACGCTTCCGGTGCCGTGCCGGTTCCGTCGCGAAACTTCGACGAGTCATAACTTCTTCGTTATAACTAGGATTTCGGCGTTCTTTATATGTACGGACACCTTGTGACATATACTACAACTTGGTTCAAATTATTTATTCTAAATAATTTTTTGTCGAAAACTCATTTTCGACCCCTATTATCTCTAAATTGACTAGCCCGGATCTACGGGCGTTACATAATACCTTGGAAGTTCATATTTGCATGTATAATAGAGAAAACATAGATCCAATGTATTTAGGGTTGCATGTACACTTAGGAGTGTTAGAATGCTCAAAACCCAACAGTGGTATCAGAGACAGGTTGTTTTCTGTTATATTGATGCAAATATTTTATTTTCAAAGTTGAAAAAAAAGGAAAAAAAAACATGAAGTTTGTCAAATTTTAAGATAATTACTTGTTCTTGTGAAAAACTAATTATTTGTAAATTTTGAATAATTTGCTATATGAGTTGAATTAGGTCAAATTTAGTAATACATAAAATGATATGATTATTTTATTAGTTTTAAAAGTTTGATCTAAAGAGTTTTATTTTTTGAAACCTCCATAAGTTATGGATATGAAAAGGTTTTAAAAAAAACTGATTCAAAGTTTTTATGGAGTTACAAAATTTGGTGTTAATGTTTTAAAGAATTCCATAACTTAGGAATAAGTTATGGATCACCAAAAGTTTTTTTGTGTTACCTTGTTTTATGAGTGAATTTAGATTAATGAAAAAATTATGTGATAGTTGGTTTTAATCCAAATTAATACAAAAGAAGTTCATAAAATGTGTTTATTTAACTTAAAAGTCACATTTATGAATCTTAAAACTCATAAAAGTTAACATAGGTTACAAAAATGAAGAGTCTTGTGTTCATTGAATGCTTTGATGACTCCATAACTTGTCCTCAAGTTATGGAGGTTCAAAAGCCACTTCATTAAATCATTAAAATGTGTAACCTTAATTAATTCCATATGTTAATACATAAAAAGTTACATTCTTTTATTAGTTTAAAGTCTTCCATAACTTGTCCTCAAGTTATGGAACTTGAAGAGGTTTTGGATTAAAACTACTTTAAACACATAAGTTATGGAATTAATTAGTTTTGAATATTTTCAAAACATGCCCTCAAGTTTTGGAATTTGAAAAGTTTTCTCTTATGAATACTCTAATTCCAAGTTAGCCCTTTAAAATTTTAAAAGTTAAAATTCAACCCTTATACTTTATAATATTATAAGTTAATAATATATATATATATATATATATATATATATATATATATATATATATATATATATATATATGTATAAGAGTAAAGTCAGTCTTACCGTTAGTAGACCTTATTCACGAAGCCGGTCTATAAGGGGGTATAAGGTTACCGCCTATAAAATGGCAGTTTAATGGGTGTCCACTCTCACCCACCGCTTCCTTGACCGGTGGAGGGTCGTTAGCCGAACGGGTAGGACAAGGACTATAGTTCTCCCTTCATTAAAAGTATTAATGATAAATACTAAGTAACTAAACCTTTTATAAATACCCAATCTTAGTTACTTAGGAAAATATGAATAAGGTGCTAATCCATGAAATTACACTTTGCACTTTGTTTAAGTCGGTTAGTGGAGCGTGTGTGGTTAACCGACACACTAACTCGTATTTAACAAGGTAGGCAAAGGGTAACTTAATGTTTATCATAGTATCAATGGAGCGTGTGTGGTTAACCGGCACATCGATTGAGGGGTAAACACTTAAAGGTGCCAGGTAATTTGCATGGTTACTTTACACCTTGTTTTGTGATCCTCGGCATCCCAGTCACAAAACCTGAAGGGCACACTCGAGATTGAAACATACCATTGAAAAGTTCAATGAATCTCAAAAGATCTAGGAGTTTCAAATCCAATTAAAACCTAATAAATTATTTCATTTTTCATGGTGGAAATTGGTGAATCGTCATTCACCTACCTTCAAATATTTTATAGCTTGGATTACGGCATCCCTCTTCTAAGTTATAAACGTATTGTGTTGGGTCCTAGCCCTAATATTTCATATTGGGTGTCATATTAAGGACTTTAAATCAACTATGTTGAATATCTCCCAAAAAAATGTCTGGTTTAGACATTTATGATCTTCCCAAATCTCTTGAAACAAGCTTTCCTAAATGAAGAAAATGTCCCATGGAAATCATACTTCTTTCACCTCCTCCAATTATTCTCCCTAGCCCACAAGTTCTTGAAAAGTTTAAGGTCACTCAAGCCCTGTTGGCAACCAAAGGTCTATGTGTGATCACATCTTGGAGATGTAGTCACATATTGACAAGCCGGGAGAGTTGGGTGTCAAAGTCTTGTGAAAGTTGGTGGTTCAATCACTTTTAAAGTCACATAGTGAGTTCCTTTGGGACTCCTATGAAACAGACTATGACAAGACCCTTAATGATCTTATCTGTTTGCTAAGATCAACTTCCTAAAACTTGTGGACATTGACAATAATGACATTGGATATCCAGTAAAGCTCTCTCTTCCCAATGGAAAAGGATCGGACATAGTCAACTTGGTTGACCAAATGGTAAAGAGAGAGGCTATGTTTGAGATAGTCCCATTATCAAGGGTCCATAGGCAACTATTGCCAAAGGAAGGAGCATTGGTTGCGAAGCTGCCAAATTTACCTAAGGATGTTAAAGTCAATAAGTTTGGCTCTACTTCAGGTAAATTCCATTGTCTAACTCTATTAAGTACATGCTCAAGAAGATGGATTTCAATCGCATGGTTCGGTGATCAGAATTTTGGGCTATTACTTAAGAGTTATGATATTTATATTGCTTAGGAATAGATAACAACAAGGTTTTCATATAGATTGTAAGGATAAGTTTTTCCGCAAAGTTTTAAAATAAAAGAAAAAGGTTTTGATTTTATTTATTTTAAGTATCCTTACAATGACATTTGTGAAAAGTTGTTGCTTATACTATTCCACTGATAACAATATTGGAAAAATGGATTTGATTCTTTTGGTTGTGGTAGTGTTTAATCTTACCAAATAAGGAAAGATTCTCATCACCCAAGGTTAAATTGGACTGAAACTTGGAATCATGAAAGTTGTATAGTATGATTAATGAGAACTTTCAACTTGGAAAATTAAGACTAATTCCTTATGTGAATAAGGAAAGGACTAAGGGATCGAGTACACATTCTTGTGCACTGGTCAAGTGCACCACAAAAGATCAAGAAGACTATTCGTCATGATTTACTTAAGTTCAGTAAATATGGTTATACTTATAAGTTTAAGTATAAGTCTGTAGCATTGGAGAAGTTTCAATGTGAGACAGAACGAATAAGAAGAATCAAATTAGGCAGAAGGATAAAAGTTTCTCAAATCCGAAAAGATGGGAGAGTACTTTAGTATCATGTTTTAAGGTCATCTTAATGATTTTGAGACCTTATCACAATTCATCCTCTAAGTACATTCTGATAGTTAAGAAGAAGAGTTATGAATTGTTGAAGTGGTTAAATCAAGAAGATTACTCATACTTCATTTCAAAACAATTCATAGAGTTATACTCTAAGATTGTAACTTGAGTGACATGTCTTAAAGAAGGTTTAAAACACTTGTCAAATGTAAGAGTAAAAGTTTTCTACTCTTGTATATTTGAAATTGGTAAGTTGTGATGTTTTGGATAAAACAAAGACCAACTAAGGCTAATTGTGTTAAGTGTCTGTCTTGATTAGAATCGACACTATCTCTTGAATATTTGGCAAGAAAGTCGTATAGGTCAAGGAGACATTGGGAGTCTAAAAGATCTTGAAAAAGGTTTCAAGAAGTAATCAAGAATAAAACCTGTATTTCATTGCTAGCACACAAGTAGAGGTTTATAACCTATCGTGCTGACATTTCTGTGCCCATTCCAGTTAAGTTGGCTATACATTTGAGTTCTACATGTTCTCAATTGTTTGCATAACTACTTGGAAGCAATGCAGGCCCTTGAGCTGCCAGGTGGCAAGAAGTTAAGATTGCACAAGTTCAATCCATATGAGTTTGGATTTGTCATTATCCTTGCCTTGTGACTATGGTTTTGACAATTCACATGGATAAGAACACATACACCATTAAATCTAAGTGTCATAAAGTTTCTCTTCAATTCATGAAAATGATGGTAAGGAAACTCTTTCACTAAGTAGATTTTAGCTAGATAGCAATTGTGATATTTACATTCTCAAAGTCGTTAGTGGAGCGTGTGTGGTTTACCGGCACACTAACATGGACTTGTGAGAAGTGGCAAAGGTCTAAAAAATTGAGACTATGATTATGGCATCCCTTTTCATAGTTCTAAAATTGTTTAGACACACATGTGAGCTATCTAAGAGAGGTGTATGATTTTGATAAAGTTTTATCAAAACAATATAGTATCAGAAATCTGAACTTTGGTAAGAAAGTCAATAAAGTATTGATTTCTAGAAGTCCAGCTGATTTCTAAGTACATGTCAATGCTAGTGGGAGCATAAGTGTTATGCTAATAATCATCATTTTAGTGGGAGCATGATAATTATGATAAAAGTTGCAAGTTAGCAATGTTAATTATAGAAAACAAAAGTTTCAATTGGGAAAGAGTTGTTTTGCTATAATTAAGGGAGAGGAAATTATACTTCATGTCAAATCTAAAAGCTTAGATTGAGGTTTTAATCGTATTTAGTCAAGGAAATATATATGAATTTCATGTTGGAATGGCTCAACATAAGGAAATTCTGTATATGGGTCCATTATTTGCGTTCTAAAATTCGATTATGATTACGGCATCCCTTTTCATAATCCAAATTATGAGAACTTGGCAAATTGAAATGGAAATATTATAGCAAAAGACTGTTTAGTCTTTATGTGAGACATCATGAATCGTGTCCCGTATGCTTTGGATACAGGATCGATTACATGTTCTATATTCATCCGTTCTAAAATTTTTCCAAATGCCTGGGGCATGAAGAAGGGAAAAAGGTCTAGAAATTGATATGACTAAAATGATTAAGAAATTATTGAGGACAATCTAAGGTTTACCAAAGATTGGTTGCTCAAGGATAGTTGGAAGTATAGTATTAATTCTGGAAGGACCATATTGACATAATCTGGAAGGAGGCAACTCTTTTTCAGAAGTGATAGTCAAAATGGAATATGGAAATGCTTCAAAGTTAGAAAGTATTCAATCTGTATGATTAGGAAACTTAATGCAAGAACGATGTTTCCAAGGAGTTGATGTCCTTTGGAATACTCTGTAATGATTGTTGCCAAGTCTTTGTGAATTTGTGCATAGTCATTACAAAAGGATCAATGCATATAAGTTTAGAATGTAACAGATTTCAGTAAATGGCATGAATTTGGAATTCATGCATTTGCAGTAAGATTTGGGACTGTGAAATGAGAATCATTGGAGTTATGTTCAATTGATCTATTTCACAAAGTAAAGATCATAGACAAACATAGTATGCATACTTGATGTGTGGCATGACTAGTGTTAAGAAAAACATAGTTTACATGCTTGGAGCATGGGACAACTATTGTTTTAATTCAAGAATAAAGTTGATAGCTGAAACAGTATACAATGAATAATGTGTAATCATATGGTGATAAATAAAACGTGTTCTATTTATATTCATAAGTTCTGAGACCATATTGGATTTGATTACTATTGTATTTCACTTTGCATGTTTTGACTTCCAGAATAATTAGGTCATTGTTCTGATTGACTAAGTTATTCAAACCATCCACATTCGGTCATATGTTGGAAGTAGATATCAATCAAGACTGTCATGAGTTGGGTTTGTAGAGGTCTAAGATGTTGGACAAGGTGGTGCTACAACACTCATGAGTGCTCATAAGTTATGAGTATTGGATTCAACCCGCGTTCATTGGAATCACTTCATGGATTTTATCACGAGTGATCATGAGACGATAATATCTTATATTATTCAAACCTAGAGATATGAGTTGTTACTATGAGTTGGTTATACATTGATTGCACGAAAACGCATTGGTAACTCGATGTTATAAAATGTGCCTTTGTGTATGATTCAACAAGTAGTAGAACAAGCCATATGAGTCGAAGTTTATCCATTCCTTTTACCTTTGGGATAAAAGCGATATCTGCGGGCCCCTCAATGATTTGATGATGACAAACGGAAGTGCTCGGCCGGGCCAAGACTGATTTGATTTATTCAATTAGTCAGTCATCATAAATCGGAAATCAGGAAACAACAAATGGACAGAGAGAATGATTATAATCCATGTCTCAGTCCATATGATATCTAGAATGGAGGAATATATGATCCCTTATCTAATGGACAAGTCATTGACAAGGTCAGAGTTCATCTACAAGGTCAGAGTTCGACAGAAGCTTTTGAGAGCTACGATTGCCAGTCAGTTCTTGAAGTCATACGCAATAATAGTTTTAGACTTATCCAGGTGGGAGACTGTTGGATTAATGTCTAAGTCCATATCTATAATTGGTAACACTTGACCCGACCCGGCATGGTCCATTTGGGTTGCATGGCATCATGCATTTGGATAGACTAAAATAAGAGAAATAACACTTAAGGTTTGTTAATATATTATAAGTTCTAATATATTAATAAGGTTATTTAATTAGTATTGATCAAAAATTAATTTGGAATTAATTAAGTGATCAAAAGAAGACTAATTAAATATATGGGTTGATTGTGTAAATCATTCATTCTTATATATGTGGGCTTGTGATCCAAGATTCCTTATGTTGGACTAAGTCCATGGGGTGACCCATGGATACTCGATGGAGGTTAAAATCCATGGAGCATAAGGAATGGATAAAGTCATGAGTTACATGATTTAACCCTAATAGCCACCATATAAAAGAATCCCATGGCTCAAGAAATCATGCAGTATGTGTGAGTGTGAGGGCTAAACGATTTTAATGAGTGTTCAAGTTTCTATCAAGTTATTCCAAGTGTATTTGGTGTTGTGTGAACCATTTGAGGTGTCACACTTGGGGAACTAGGCACTCAAGCTTCATGAAGACTTTCTACATCAAAGAGGTATGTAATTCTAACTTGATATATTCATATGAATCATGTTATTATGCTAGTTAGGATAATACCTTGGAAGTTCATATTTGCATGTATAATAGAGAAAACATAGATCCAAGGTATTTAGGGTTGCATGTACACTTAGGAGTGTTAGAATGCTCAAAACCCACCAGTTAGACGCTCAGGTGCAAATCGATCTTCAAGAAAAAGACTGTCACACCCCCAAACCAAGGATGGCGGAAACGTCCGGGGGTGGAGGACTTCATGTATAGTATCATAACCACAATTGCAATAGTAATTTAAGCAAACACAACCAACATATATATAATTGAAAGAGTTACATCAGTGTATGAGTTACATGTTTCCAAATCAATTACAATATGTTAACAAAAACATGATATGTTGACGCCTTAACGTCCCATCCTCAAAAGCACTTGGTTACCTGTTTAGTGATTCCCTGAGAATACAAGTTGTTTGAAAAAGTGTCAACACACAAAGGTTGGTGAGTTCATAAGAGTTTTCTTTTAGAGAAGTAAACCATTTTCCTTGTAAAATGTATCCAAAAAATCCAATATTTCCTTTAATATGTATATGTTGTTCTAAATCCCAAGTGATGTGTAGTCTTAAATGCCATGACCGAAAGTGTACAGTAATATCCGTACTTATTTATATAGAAAGTGATTTTAAATCGACATAAACCCCTTTTTGTTTTATAAAAATCCCGTAAACTTTATTTATTGTTAGCTCCCTATATGAATCGCTATAACCATACTATGACGAGGTAACCTGCACAACGTCTTTCAGACGCCCTGATCCTATGACTCTTGTCACCCGCAGACCTGCCGGTCCGGCTGTAGCTAGCAACAAGGTGTGGGATGTCAACCCCAATATAGATCTATACACAATTATCACGCTCTCCCTACAAGAGATTTTGGTTGTAACTTACAGGAATTTATATCCCGTACTCGAACGTACGGGGAGAGAAGGTCTTGCCACTTAAATTAACAAGTTTACGTGTAGTGTGCGTGAGTGTAGAACCTTTTTCTGTGGAAATAAAACTTCCGAAAAGTGTTTGTTGTATTAATAGAAACATAAACCATACCTATTATAGTTTATCAAAACAAGGGTAGTAATGGTAACGTACGTAATCTATATTCAATGTAGTTCGTTCAATTGTTTGAGTAAAATGGATGTACTTTGATTTTAACAATTGTGTTATCCTTTATATTTCATATGTATATCAATATCAAAATCCATTTATTAACTGATGCATGTTCATACACCAAGATAAAATATCATTCTTTTGTAATAACATACATTCACATAAGGATATACACCTTGCTCAACATGATACAATGTGATAATAATATGTTAGCATTTTTCTGTTTGTAACAGCTTCGATCACTGTTATTAGAAAATTTATAAATACTTAATAAAAAATCCAAATCAGAATCCGTAAATTCTTGGAGTTTGTTTAATTAGTCTAGTTTGTTCATAAATGTTTCCATGATTTTTAGTGGCATCAAACGTAGGTGAAAACGTCCATAAACACAGACTGGTCCAGTTTGGTTCTTGAAATGATAGGCAGTTTTGAAAAAATCACCATAAATTATAGATATGGAGATGTGCAAGTAGTTATTTTAAAGCTAAGAACATAACCTACTTGAACCTTGTACGGTTTGGAAAACAAAAATGTTTTAGTTGACCAAAACAGTCCGTGAATGGAGTCCAACTTTCCTGATGTAAGCTGTTAGAAATATTTAGTTGTGTTCTTGATGGTTTGACTTGTATTCTACCCTTTAAAACATAAGAAAATATGAAAATATAGGGCTATGAACTCACATTGAGTGATGTAAGTGTGTCTATGTTGAAGGAGAGAAGTGTTCAACTCAAGAACACTTGAAGATGCCTAGAAGAATTTCAAGATTCAAACACCAAAGTGATGGAATTTGTGTAAGCATTCTATGATATGAGTAAAGGGAAGTGTAATAATCATAGGGAGGATGAATTATAATTACCAAGAGTGTGAGAAAGCTTGATAATCAGCCTTGAATCTCGAATTATGAGTGAGAGGGCTTGAGAGAAAAGTGAGGTTTTATACTTGGTGGAAATGAGGAAAATGTGTGGAGTGAAGAGTGAAAGACGGTTCTCTAGCTCCTTTTGGACTTGAGTTTGCTGGGAAAATGAGTGGGGTAAGGCCTTGAGGTGACTAGGAGTAGAGAGAAGTACAAGGATTGGTCAAAGGAATGGGCATTGGGTGGTGGTTTGTGTAAAATATTATGGCAAGATCCACACTTGACCTCAAGATCTCACTTAAAAGATTTTATTCTCAAATAAATATTTTCATGAAAATATGTCCAAATTATGATTTTTTTAGGGTCTTATATGTTAAAATATGATTTCTGGAGAAAATCCCGCGTTAAAATAATTAAAAACGGGCTTAAAATGGAGAATTAGTCAAAAAAACGGGTGAAAAAGGGTGAAATCCGAAGTCTGGGCGAGATTGCGGTCATCAGCAGCCTTGAACCGGAGTGACTGGGCTGCTGGTGCAGATCCGAGGGGGGAGGGAGGTTGCGGTCCGAGATGCTACCACAGGCGACTCCATCTGAAGGAAGGCCGAAGGCGAGATGGCTGCGGCTCCGGGCTTGCTGCGGCTCGCTGGCTGCTGTCGGCTTGCTGCTGCTCGCTAACTGTGGTCGACTTGCTGTTGCTCGCTGACTGCGGTCAGCTTGTTGCGGCTCTACCCTGGGGCTTCCGTCCTCGCTACTTCCAGTCCAAGAGGGTCCAGCACTAAGAGGCTTCGACCCTATAAAGGGGATTTCCTTGGTTTTTCCCTTCTTTGAGTGATATCTCATCAAACCAAGTATCGGGATGCCCCAATTGCTTATAAAATTTTCAAGAGAGGTTTCGGGAGAGATTTTACAATCTTGGAGAGATTTCTCATACAAAGAGAGATTTAGGAGAGATTCCACTTTCTTGGAGAGATTTCTCATACAAAGAGAGATTTGGGAGAGATTCCACATTCTTGGAGAGATTTCTCATACAAAGAGAGATTTGGGAGAGATTCTCGATAAAGAGAGATCGAGTGAAAACGATTGAGAGAGGTTTCATGTGTGACAATTGTGAGTGTTTGGCTCTACAACGCAAGGTCCGTGAACCCCGTTAAGCCATGATTTAGGATCTTACACACTCCCGATGAGTATGCAACATTGTTTTATTGTTTTTGTTCATTGTTTAGCACTAAGGCTAAGGAAAATTAAACACACGAATTCTACCAAGTAATGTTTTCTCATTAAAATAGTGAGTTATACAGTAATTACATAACAAAAACCCTAATATACAAGGTTTAATTTAGTTGACCAGTTGACTCGATGGCTTTGTTCCACTTAGACTTGACCCGAAATTGACTATTGTCACAAAGACCGACATGGATAGGAATGTACACACTTATAAACCGCAATTGGTTGCGAAGGGCTTTACTCAAATTCTGGGAGTTGTCTATGATGAGACCTTCTCGCCAGTAGCAAATATTACGTCTATTTGGGTTTTTTCTAGCCATAGCTGCATTTCATGATTATGAAATATGGAAAATGGATGTCAAAACTGCTTTCCTTAATGGAAAGTTAGCTGAGGATGTTACATGAGTCATCCAGAGGGTTTTGTTGATGCAAAGCACCCTAATAGAGTGTGTAAGCTTAAGAAATCCATCTATGGATTGAAACAAGCATCTCGCAGATGGAATCTTTATTTCGATGAGAAAGTCAAAGAGTTTGGTTTTTCGAGGAGCGAAGATGAGTCATGTGTATATGTTAAGGCTAGTGGGAATATAGTTAGATTTTTGGTGTTATATGTGGATGCCATACTACTCATAGGAAATGTCATCCCAACCTTGCAAGAGGTTATATACTGGCTTGGGAAGTGTTTCGCTAGGAAGGACCTTGGAGAAGCTGCCTATATCTTAGGGATAAGGATATTGAGAGACAGGAGTAAGAGACTAATTGGACATAGTCAAAGTACCTACTTGGATAAGGTGCTGAAAAGGTTCAACATGCAGGATTCCAAGAAAGGTGACTTACCAATCCAAAGTAATGCCAAACTTAGTAAGACTCATAGCCCAAGTACATAGGCTGAGATAGATGAGACGAGTCAAGTACTTTATGCTTCTGCTGTAGGCTCGATCATGTATTCTATCACTTGTACTCGCCTTGATGTAGCCTTTTCTTTGAGCATGGTCAGCAGATATCAAGGGAATCCAGGCAAGGCTCACTGGACTGCGGTGAAGAATATTTTCAAGTACCTACGAAGGACTAGGGACTAGGTCGTTAACCTCGGTGGGGGTGATGACTTGAGAGTATTGGGGTATAGTGATGCTGGCTTCCAGTCTGATAGGGATTTTTTCCGCTCTTAGTCGGGCTGGGTCTTTACCTTAAATGGAGGAGCAATTACTTGGAAAAGTTCCAAGCAGGAGACAGTAGCTGATTCAACTCGCGAATCAGAGTACATAGCGGCAAGAGAGGCAGAAAAGGAGGCAATATGGCTAAAGAAAATCATTGGAGACCTTGGAGTTGTACCAACTATTAAGGAGCCTATGGAGATTTTATGTGGTAATGAGGGTGCAGTTGCCTTAGCTAATGAACCAAGGGATCACTGCAGATCCAGGCACATCGAAAGAAAATACCACTTCATTAGACACCGGATAGAAGAAGGAATCCTCGTGGTAAAGAGGGTATCATCGGATGAGAACCCAACAGATTCCCTCACAAAGGGACTGTGTAGGGTTAAGCATTTGCAGCATGCGAGGCGCATCGGGGTGAAGGATGATATTAGCTTTACAGATTAGTTAGCTATTTCTGAAACTTGTAAAATGTAATTGACATTTGATGATTAAATAAAAGTTATTGTTTATTTATCAGTAAAGTGTTGCTATCTTGTGTCAATTGTTTACTATTGTTTCAATTTTGCATGTTTTGACTTCCAGAATAATTACTTTATTCAAACTCGCCACAGTCAGTCATATGTTCGAAGTAGGTATGAATCAAGATTGTCATAAATTCGGCTTGTAGATGTCTAAGGTTTTAGACATAGTAAAATTTGCTACAACATTCATGAGTGCTCATAAGTTATGAGTATTGGATTCAACCCACGCTCACTTGTATCACTTCATGGAATTTATCTCGAGTGATCGTGAGACGGTAATATCATATATGTCTTCAAACCTAGAGATATGGGTTGTTGATTATGAGTTTCTTGTGCATTGATTGCACAAAAATGCATCAGTAACTTGATATTATAAAACGTGCTTTTGTGTATGATTCAACAAGTAGTTAGTACAAGCATACGAGTCGAAATTTATCTGTTACTTGTAGTCCTTAGAGGATTAAAAGCGATATTTGGGACCTCGATGATTTTGTTTTGAACTATGTGACAGGCCCGGTCAGAACCAAATTGAATTGTTATGTTTAGTTCTATGTCAAACAAATCGGAAATCGGGAAAAAAACTTCTTGAATATAAGTACGACATTGTTCCATGTATTTGTCCGGCTGATATCTAGAACAAAGGATTATATGATCACTTATTTTAAATGATACATCATCATATTAGTTCCGTGAGACTTTGAAAGAGCTGCGATTGCTGGTTGGTTCTTGAAGTCATACCTGTAACTATAGTTATTAGACTTATCAAACTGGGAGACTGTTGGATAAGGTGTCTAAGTCCATAACTATATTTGGTATGTACTTGACCTGACTTGGCGTGGTCCATTTGGGTTGCATGCCATCTCAACATTTGGATAGACAAAATGAGAATAAGGACTCTTATGATTTGTTAACATATTCTGATATATTAATATGATATCATATTGTTTAATTAGTATTGATCAAGAATTAATTTGGAATTAATTTTGTGATCAAAAGAGACTAAATTAAATACTTGATGATTGATTATGTAAATATTTCATTCTTATATGGTGGGCTTAAGGTCCATGATTCACTAGATTGGGATAGGATCCATTGGGTGCTCCATGGAGGTTATAAACCCATGGATCATGGGGGAAATGAAAAGCCATGCACATTAGGGTTTACATGGTCGAACCCTACATGTGACACACTATATAATGAACCTCATATGGAGAAAAATCGGCACTAAGACAATAAGAGTGAGGGATAGCCGAATTTGTGCTCAAAGTGTTCTTTTCTCAAGTTATTCCAAGTGTTGTGGTATTGTGTGAAACATTTGAGGCATCACATTTGGGGTGCTAGGCTCACAAAGTCTTTAGGAACCCAAAAAACAACAAAGGTATGTCATTTTATTAATTTTTACATTACAAGTACCCCATGTTATGCTAGTTAGAATGAGAACCTTGGAAAAATCATATTTACATGTATATTAGAGAAAACATGGATTCAAGGTTTCTAGGATTGCATGTACACCACAGGAGTGTTAGAATGCTCAAAACCTATCATATTCAACCTTTCTCTCTAATTAAAAACTAACCACTGACATTAACCCTTGTGTAATTCTCGGCTCAACCCACAAACATAACTGGCTATCCACTTGACACTGGATAGGAAACTTCAAGTTGGCTTGAACTTGGAGGTATTCTCATTAATCCCAAGCATTTCTCACCTACTTGGAATCGTCTACACACAGTTAAACTTGAAACCGTTTGAAATCCCAAGCCATCTACAATTTTATAGCTCGAGAATACCACCAACGTGAGCTTACAAGAACTGAACTTTTATAACCAATGACCTAGCGTACACACAACCCAAAACTAGATGAATACACCTCATCATCTCAACGAAACTCAATATCTCTAAACACCTTCAAATTATATTACTTACAGCATATTTGAGCGACCTAACAGATGAAGAAGAACGAATATCCCTCTATCAAAAGATGACGGTAACCAATCCCGCGACCTGCTTAATATGAAGCGATTCCTATTCGAATCTGCAATCAATCACCTTGAAGGTATGGACTTGTCAGTTATCTAACTTACACTCATGAATTGCCCAATCCTTCCTTGCATTGCAATCACGAATGATCTCAATGAACCATGCATTTAAATACTATACGAACATGGTGAAGCATCCTCTAACTCCTTGCCGAACCACCAAATATAAAATTGAATTATGGTACACCAAGTAGAACACTTAATCTTCTTCCACTGAGGGATTGCGTTGTAGCTGGTCAATTTCTCTCATATCGAAGTACTAATCCATCTCACTAGAATACCCTCTATGCATGACTCTCGGTATGCAAAATGGCATATGAAAATTCTCAAAATATCATAACTAGATCATCTTGGGGAAATCCTAATTCCTAGGTGGAGACTTAAATAAACCAAACATGGCATCTCACACACACAATTATATAATCACATGCATAATTAATAATAATAACATGAATATGACAGAAAAGAATACCATGGATACCTTCACTCTACCCTCGTGGCCATCTGTAATCCTCAAAGATTGGAGGTGATACCCACACCACTTCACCTGACAATCCCGAACATTTGGCCTTCTTATGGCCCACCTGATTACGGTGAAAACATATCGGGACCAGGCCTCGAGGACAATCCTTGTTGAAATGACTCATATAAATGCTGTTGAAACATCCCCATTATTTCTCATGGAAGCTCCCCTCGTAAGTCCTCCCACACTTGATACATCGGTCCTAGCCCTAATAGCCTCCTAATTGCAAATATTGAGACTTGAGCCTATTCACCAGCGCTTAAGTCGAAGCTGCAACACAATCTCCTACTCCTAGGCTCTAGCAATTATGTCCTCCAGGGTCTTGAAGATGGAGATGCTTACAAAATCCAGAATATCACCTCACATTGTATCATGGTACCTCGTCTTCTTCATCTCCTCATTCGCATCATAATGTGGAAACAATAAGGCCCTTTCTCTGAATTTGGTGATTATCTCCATCACAGTCTCAATCATCTGGAGAAGGTCCTGAATCTCCCTCTCCAAATGTTGCACCTCAATAGTCGGTGCAAACTCCTCCCTAAAAAATATCACAAACTCATCCCAGGACATAGACTCCAACTTAGTAAGCATGATAGATTGCACAATCAAATACCAACCACTCTTTGTTGCATGATGCAAGAGGTCTAAAGCAAACTGAACCCTGGCCTCCATAGGATTTGGACTAGTACGAAAAACACCCTCCACCTCCTCAATTAATCATGAAATAAAAACCCTAGCATTCCTCCTGCAAATCATAGGAGGCTGATATGTTGCTATGTTGGTGGGTGACGTGAAGAACTCATACATTCCCTCATCACTTGGGTCAGCACCAAAGCCTGCACCTGAACTAGATCCTCCTAGATAAGTGCTCATCACCATTCTAAAAAGCAACCAGGCAACAATCAGAACATACCTACAAAATTCCTCATCCTATAGGTTTCTTAGAATCTCCATGACTTTCCTTGATTTAAGTATAGATCTTGTGCTTTTAGTAGTAAGGTCCTAATACTACCTTCCACACCAATCCATACTTTCCTCAAGAATCATTGTGAATCCTCTATGTCACCTTCTCAAACAGGTACTATAAATAACCACTAAATACCACATCCGAATCCACTATACACTTCCAAGGCTCTCCTGGGTTCTAGACCTCACCCTGCCATCAGCTAGCGAAGAACACCCACTAATGCCAGCTAATTATTTTATGAATACAATCAATCACATGCCACAAAGCTTAGATAATCCTTTAACTAAAAGATTCATCCAGATAATGGTTAAACTCATACGAGAGATGCAAAGTAGGGCCAAATCAATCACTCTGATATTATTTAACATACGCATCATGTGACTTAACATATTCACTTAATAGTTAACTCACATCATCAAAAGTTCCACAAAGCACAAAACAACCAACATTCATGTAGTAAAAATATGAGCCAAAAACCAATCAAACGACATCTTAAGCTCACTTTCAACCAATATAGATTCCAAGTCCATCATAAAATCCAATTCCTCTTAGGCTACAAGGCATTACATATCTAACAATTCTATCTAACATCATAAATCCATTCTTGCATGCGATTCTAAAAGCTCAACCAACCGGCATGTAAGGCATCTCTCCTGGCATTCTATCATGTAATCTTGAGTAGATCCTTAGCCCTAATCTAGCATGCTATAATGTGTACACATACTAAAGCAAATAAACATGTATGGGTATTTTAGGAAATACTTACTTGAGCTTGACTGATTGCACACATCACACCCCTTTATTTATAAAACGATTATACATATTATATATATATATATATATATATATATATAAACATGTTTTATACATAAATGAAGCTATGTATCAATAGAAATATACAAAATTAATTGTATAAACGTATATAGAAATGGTCAACATATACTTATATATATATATATATATATGTGTGTGTGTGTGTGTGTGTGTTTTATCACCCCAAATGATAATAAAATATGTACACATATCATGTTATTCATAAATGTTTTATATATATATATATGCTCCATTACATAAATGGTTGTATATATATACATTTATATATATATCAAAAGAACGTAAAAGGAAATTTTATACATGTTTGTTAAAGTGTTTGCTTTGTGTATGTACATGTTTAAATTGCATTATTTTATGCTCGCATTTTACTACTATAGTTGTACATGTTTATATTGTTAAGGTTTTGTTGATTTCACTTAGGTTGAAATTTAGTTTTAGCCAAAACGAAGTCGTTATGCTGCTCGATTTGGATAGGAAAACTTTTGTAGTTTTATACTTAGTGTTTATTAAGGTTTACAGCCAAAAGTTTCCGAACATAAACAATTGAGTATTGTAACTAAAACTTGGATAGGAAAACTTTTGTAGCTTTACACTTAAAGTTCATTAAGCTTTACAACCAAAAGTTTCTAAACATAAAAATTAGGAATTGAAACTAAAACTTGGGAGTGTTGTGGAAGTTTCTCAAACTAAGAACACCAACTTAGTAAAGTCCTATATAATAGCCATTAATCTTTTGTGAGCGAAGGATATGTGTATAGATCTATTCAGGTTGACACCCCATATCTGGTTGCTGACTACAACCATCGTTTGTCGATACAAAAAGGATGACAACTTCTTCTTTTTATCTTACTCTTTTTATCATGACGTCGATGAAGCATCGTTAGGACAAGAAGCACCAATCTGATTTTCACTGTGCGTCACGGAGGCAGGTTCAAGTCATATAGCTCGGTTATTGTTCCACAAAATCCTGGATACGAAAATACCAATACAAACTAAGAAAAGGTTGTATGTAATGTAGAGATTCACATGTATAATGTTAAACAAATTGTTAGTGTTTATTTACATATAATAAACACTTAATATTCTTCTTGCAAATATGTTGATTTTACTTATTCATTATAAGTAAATTAACATGAGTACTTGTATCAGATTACAAATATGAGTTTCACATAAGTCATTTCGGTAACATTTTCGATTATATATTTGAACAAAATTTTCTTTGCAAATGTTCTATGTTTTATAAAATTTACTTTTTTTTTTTTTTTTTTTATAAAACTCACTATAACTTGATTATAACTTCACGTAGCCAAAATTCACTTTAAAAACACAAATACAAGTTAGAATAGAACTGTATGTAGTATAAGGATTTACTCTTCGATCAGGATTAAGTTTAGTGTTTTATTTAAATAAAATAAATACTTAAGAGTATACAACAAAAAATTATGTTGACTTCAACTTATATTTCAACATCCATGCTTGTATGGTATTACAAGTAGATTTATACTTAGGTCAGGATGAGACTTCTCATTGTTATTTTACCACTCTGAATTATAAAAGCAACATTTTTATATAATATGATAACGGTTCATTTTTATATAAAAATCCTCTTTTTATAAGACATAGTCAAAACCTATAGATTCACCACAATTTTTGTCGATGTATTTTCTAATGCGTGTATTTTCATGAAATTATAAGTTGGATTTCAAGCCTTGTGAGTTATGAAATAACCTATGTTTCCTTGTCTTTTGTTGTTGGCTAACCTATACATGCTTTTTGTTTTTGTTAAATTATGCTTTGCTGAACTTGCTTTGTAAACTTGTATTTTTTGATGTTTAAATTAATGAAATGTTTGTATTTAAATCTATGAATTCATGTAATGTTATTAATGTTTTGTACTGTTCATTGTATGTTTGTTAATTGTGATCCAATTTATGACGTCGCAACCTCGATGCTTCCGCCATCGATCGGGGTGTGACAGTTGAATATCTCGAATTATAAATGCCACATATTGAATTCTCCTCTTGAGCACAACTAACAAATTTTAATTTTTCCATTTTTCATATATTTTATATTTGGAAGTTTTCTTTCATTCCATTCAAACCTAATTAGAAACTTGACATCAACTCTTATTAGTTAAAATTTATTTTTAAGTTGGTATACATTTCAACAAACAATACAAAATATATAGTATCCCTCGTACCAACAAGTTCATATTTTTGTTTTATAATTTCACTAAAATTAGAAAACCACAATTATACTATATTATATCCACAAAATAAAACATTAAGTTTTATTTCACATTATCCTACATTACTTTATTAGCTTCATTTAATTAGTTTTTATTTTGATTTAAAATTAATCTATATAGTTGTTTCATATTTTTTTATCATTTATTTCACATGTAACATCCTATCTCACATTTAAATCATACAACTCCCTCATTGTATCCTTAATGAATTAAAGAACAAATAAGGGATAAAAAAAGGAATATATTTCCTTAATATAGTAGTGGAGAGATAGATTTTTTTCATTTGAGGACATTATGTTGTTGATGAAAACTTCTTCTTTAATTTTGGGACTTCTTTGATTCACAGGAATTTATATTCTTTTTCGGAAGGTGCACAAAGTCGAGTAATTAGGACTTCTTCTTTGGTGAAATGTTGACATCTTATATATGTACGTGAGAAGTGGTGTCTTCTTCATTTAATTATTGCAGAATGAAGTGAGATGCACATATTTCCTTTGCGAATAAATGGTAGAATTGACTAGAGTTGACCAAAAGTGAGTTGCACGTTCTTATTTGAGTTTTATCTTCCATTCTAATTAGTAAAATATGTCTTTCTTGCATGAGTAATAAGAATTTAACTTGTGTTTGTGCTTATGACTCGTTTCTTCTCCTTTGTTTAAGCTTCATGCTAAATCTTGCTCTTCCTTGGGTATTTACGCTCTTTGAGGGGTATTATTGACATGTGTAACCATAGATTTATGCTTAACAGTTATGCGTTCCAACATCAGTGAAGAATCGTGGCGAGTAGTGGTCACTTGCAGTGCGATTTTGGATCAAATATCTTTCGTCTTCGTTTCAACCGTTTTCATGGCATATAGTAGATAGTTGCTACACGATTTGTACAATATCTTTAATTTTTCTTCAACAATAATTTCTGTATCAACTTGTGTTTATTATGCACTCGGATTCCTTCCTTTGTAGTCTCATTCTTCTGCTCCTTGTAAGATAACCCCACACTTATGTGGTGCTAAATCATTGTTCATTTTTCCTAATTTTTTTCCATAAGCTTTGCGCTTTTTCTAATTTTTTGAAATGTATGCAAATTATCAAACTTCATGACAACTTGTGAAGTCTAATATGTCTATAAAAATCTAAACATCAAAGAGAACTATCATGCAAATTAAATTTAAAAAAACATCAAACCATATATGTAAATTAAAAACACACCAAAATAATAAATACATCCAAATACCAAACAAAATAAACAGATAACAAGATCACTCATTGTCAATGGAGTCATGCTAATGCACCTTAGACTCTTGTGGAGATTGCAAAAACTAATTACCGCTAGAACTGTCTAAATCACTCGTTTGTTGTTCCCTTCGATGTTTTTTTGATCCCATATCTGCAAAAATAAAAACCAAAAGAGAACAAAATATTCCAATATTTAGTTACAAAAAGTTTAAAAACAGATCCGTTCCTGTTTCCATCATACACGCAACATATGTAAGCTACACGTAATGTAGAAGTCGTGATTTCGAGGGTTTATTATGCTATGATTCAGATTACATTTTGCTTAAGGTTGTACTCATTTGATTTGCTTAAACATGTTAATTATTCGGTAGAAACCTTTTCGAAAAGTGACTCGTTATCAAAAGAAAGAAATACATTAAAATAACGAAAGATACAAAAAGATAAAACTAAGTTAACAAACAAAATAAAATAAATTTAGCGATACCCATTATAGTCAGGATGAGGAGCCAAAGTGTAACACCCATATTCCAGTATGATTTAGTTTTTATTCTCTAGGGCTAAAGATGGAATTTTTTTTGGAAAAAAATCTATGCCGCAGAGTGGAGTAAGGATGCCCATGGCATGGAATTATATAACTGGCACACATATTTTATTGAGCCACCACGATGTGGCCAAGGAAAGCCACGGTGTGGCAACTGATTAGGACCAAGACCATGACACTTTTAAGGTTCCCTTTGTATTTAAGCCTCTTTATCTCGTCTCTAGGGTTCATTTCTAAGCTTCTATCTCCCTTAACCTCAGATAAACCATAATCCTTTCCCTCTTGGTGGGTTTTGCTCATTTTGGGAAAGAAGTGAGGAAGAATTGGTGCTAGGATTAGGCAAGCAACACTTTATTATCTTGGTTATCACATTCTGGACCATTTTTAAGGATTCAAATCTATATCATTTGAGTTATTCTCTTAGATCTAGGTTGTTTTGGTCCCTTTTTGGACTATGAAATGTACCTTGATTTATGCTTCTAAATAACCAAGAGAAACTTCTTTTCTTCAAAGATGCATATGTGATTATATTTTGAATATAATAGTTATTTAGTTTATGTTTGTGCTCATATTACTGAGCAATTTCTCTTCATCTAGATAAGTAAATATGTAAATTGTTCCCATGTGTGTTCAATTACGCTTGTAAAAAATAAACGACCCATATCGCTTTATAGCATTCCACTTTAATGAACCTATCAGATAATAACATTATGCTTACATTTACAAATTATTGATTCAACACACTCATGTATTACATATACAAGTTATATTGATAGCTAATAACATGTTCTCTGTTTGAAGTTATATTGAATTGCACTACTTTCTCCTTATATGTACCCTAGTACTATTAAGATTTTTATAAGCCCCATACATTAACACACACTAATTAGTTTTTTCTCTTTAAGTATTTAATATGAATTAATTATATTGTATGTATGATTTCATATTATATGTGTGATTTGCAGGTGTTACATTCGATTAGCTCTGTGTTAACTAACCTAACCCCAAATGACCCTTTAGGGCTAAATTAGCTAGTGAAGGGTAGTTTTGTCATTTCAAGATGATGTTTTTACATTTTGGCTCTTATGTTGTTACTAAGTTTCACTCAACAATGTGATTATAGTTTTGGATGTGGATTTTCATTCTCTTCCTTCCATAAATAAGTTTCTATTTCAAGCATATAGTGTTTTTGTTAAAATGCAAGAAATATCAACATACTTTAATTGATTTGACTTTGAAAAAACATAATTTACTCTTTTTACTACATAAGTCATTTTATGTCCCAAGTGTAGGAAACTTGTAGAAAAAAAGTCAACACTGGTTGAGTTGTGCATCTTCAAGTAGTGAAGTTGCAAGGCTTAAAGCTGTAATGGAGACTATCAAATGAGAACTTACTCAGAAATTCCTTTTAATGTTGTGTTTTGTTTTTCTATGATAAATATTATGCAATGTTATCAATTTATTACATTTAGTTACTATTAGAATGATTATTTGTATTTGACATATTATATTTTGTGTAATGAATAGTCTTTCTTGTGTATGGTATTTTATTTTGTATAATGAGACTTTAAATGTGTTATTTAATTTGAAAATTAGTAAATTATATATATATATATATATATATATATATATATATATATATATATATATATATAACATTTAAAATTATGACACACAAAAATGTGTTTTGTCTTTCTTTATGACATGATCTTTAATTACACACAATGTGTGTCGTAAACATGTGTTGTAAATGTGTGTCATAAGCTCATGCCAACCGAATACGTGTCATCTTCCTTTATGATAGTGGCTTCAATGAAACACATTTAAATGTCAGCTGTACTTTTTTATGACACACATTGCTTGTCATGAAAGTCATTTTCTAGTAGAGAACTAACATTTTAGAGTTATGGATCTTATTCAACATGTCTTCTTTAAACTTTTCCACTTGTCAAAGAACAATGTGTGTAACAAGAACAAATACATAATTGAAAAATAAAAACTTAAAATAAAAAGTAAGTTCATATGCCAAAAAGTGGCAAGAAAGTCATAGTTGGAAGTTATTATTTATTTTTTTTGTTATTTTTATTTTTTATTTTGAGTTTGTGGAATTTGGAAACTTGACAAACATACGTTGAGGTTAGGTAATTTTTAAATGGTCTATTTGAAGGGATGCATAAATGAGTATTGTTCATACTAATTGGTAAACATTTATGAGGATTAGGGGTATTTGAAACTTGGAAAGTAATTAGGATTAGACATTGACATACACATTGTAGTTAGGCATAATTACTAGATTTGAATTGAGCTATTTTATATAATGTTGGTAGACAATGTTTTGATGTAATCATGTTGAAGTTGAATTACTTGCTTTGGTATAAGAAAAGATAAGCATGTAGTATTTTGATATGACCATATTTATATATGTATTTTGGAGCTAATATAGTTTATATGTATTTTGAATTCATATAGTTTATAGATAAATTCATA
This sequence comes from Lactuca saligna, assembly GCF_052625555.1. Classification (NCBI taxonomy): domain Eukaryota; kingdom Viridiplantae; phylum Streptophyta; class Magnoliopsida; order Asterales; family Asteraceae; genus Lactuca; species Lactuca saligna. Next base: position 87,005,495 of record NC_136425.1, read on the forward strand.
GTTGAGAAGAATAAAGAAAGATATGGAGCTGATAAGGATAAATTTCGAGATAAATCCAAAAGACAACATTCATGACATGCCCATCATCACTTACATAACGTGTCCAAGCCTCATAGTTCTCCCAAAACATGGAAATATCAAAGTACGTGGCACGCCAATTCCACTTACGCGACACGTTGGCGACGAAATAAGAACTCTATAAATTGAACTTCACTTAAACCCTATTTGAAAAAGTTTCCTTGTACAAGAATAAAAGCTACTATTTTTGAAGAGCCAAATCCAAAAGAGGATTAAGAACACAATTGAATCAAGCTTTTGAAGATCGAAGACCAGAATCATTAGATTTCACTATGGTTGCATTTATATTAATGTTTTTCATGTTTAGTATGACTTTTTATTGTTTTCTAGTTTTAGCTATGGGCTAATAACAATTTACTTTTGATTAGATGTAGATGAACCCCTTGATATTATGCTTTGGTTAATTAATTTTGAAATTATTTATTTATTATGTTTTCTTGATTGAAGATTTTTATTAGTTAAAGTTATGATTTTTATCAACTATTGCTATGTTATCATTGTCGAAGACCAATATTATATTGTTAACTTGATTCTTAGCTAATTTATGAAAAATAAATTGTTAGGACTAAGAAATAGACCAAATCCTTGGGTTAGGTGATGAGTTGATAAACTTTAATTTGTAGAAATACATTAGATGATCATTCTATGTAATTTATTAATTTTCATGACCATTAGCATTACTTAATAAAGATCTAAGTCTTTCATAATTTTAACTTAAGAATTGTTGTTTAGATAGTTAATCGCATACTCATTTTGTTAGGTGTCTTTATAATTATTAAGGTTAGTTAATCGTACCAAGATAACTTACTGCTATAGGAATCTGTAAACAATGACATAAATTCATTGCGTTCGTAGCCTCAAGGATCAACAATTATAGAATGGGGGGGGGGGGGGGGGGTGTCAGAATCTAGGTAAAAGTACCATTAAAATATTATTTTTTGTCCACACTTTAGTTCTCATTTGTCACTTTTAATTAGAGTTTAATATGATATAAACAAAACCCCCAATTGTTAGTACTGATTGTGGACCTACAAATTTTTTAGTAGCGGTAAACAAACTAGAATTATTCCCCCTTAGTAGCACCTTGATTATTATTACAGTTTTTATTCCATTTAGTTTTCCGTTTTTCGGATTATGAGAAAACCGAGTACAAAGCTGAGGTAACGGAGTTTGAAGAATCTATCATAGCATCAACATTTTATTTGCATGCTTCATGGAGTAATAGCATGTTATTGACTTCTAAAAGGAGAAGGAAACGACTTAGTGTTTGTAATCACATCCACAATACTATGGTAAAATTCAAGGAGTTGCCTTAATATTTGCATTACGAGTTCAATTTCGGTGATAGGAAAATCAACATCCGAAAGAGCATCCGCAAGATTTTTCAATGCATGGCAAAGCTTGGTGATGGTGGAGGTACCCTTCTTGGTATTTCGTAATTGATCTTGAAGTTGAAGCATACATGACATTTGTTGTTTTAGAAGAACTCGTCAAGGTTATCCTACAAATCTTTAGTCGTGAAGTTATCACTCGAGATTATTTGGAGTAAATTAGGACCACAAATTAAGTAGAACCATGATTTAACCCATGAATGAATAGCTTCCCAATCTTCATCTTCTTCACCATTGGTCTTGGATTTCCTGTTAATGTGGCCACTAACTTTTTCACCATGGAAAATGTCCATAATTATGTAATATCATAGTCTATATTTCGACCCATCAACTGTTAGCTTGAAGCTAAGTTGATTGTATACATTTGTGACTGCATAATTTAGTTGACTAGCAGTTGGATTTATGGAGGATGATCCAACGGGTAATATAACCATTGGTCCAGAAAGCGAAAAAATGAAATAAAAAGAGCGTAAAAAAAACCATGATGCGTACCTTGGGTAGGAAAATTATAGCCTGAAGATGGTGTTGAAGACAAAAGTAAGTTAACGGAATAGCTCCAAAAAAATCCGGGTTGATGAAGCAAGCACAAATAGTTTCAATAATCAAACAACAAGTAGTTATTGATGGCAGAGAATCGATGGCAACAATGAGGAAGCCCCCCTTTAGGTGGTGATCGATGATAGGAGATGGATGATCCCGTCACAACTCCAACATCTAATGTTTTAAAAATTGGTTTGAACTGGCCGGTCGAACCAGTTGGATCGGGAACTGAGGATGGGAGCGGTTCAACTAGCAACGATATTACGTCTATTTATGAACCGAAGCAAGTCAGCTAGTTTTTACAAAAAAACCGGTTGAATCGGTTAAACTGAATAAAAATACATGAAAATGAAGCATTTTACATAATAAACTTTGGTGATCTTTCTCACATCTTTTTAGATTTCTCTGAATAAAAATACATGCTAAATGTTATGAAGTTTTTTGATGTATTTGTATTCATTTAAAACTATATTTTGTTTCGGATTATATATATATATATATATATATATATATATATATATATATATATATATATGTGTGTGTGTGTGTGTGTGTGTGTGTGTGGATTGATATAAAACTTATGGTTATGTATTTTTTAATGTATTCAGATTTGATCTATAACTTGTTTTTATGTGTTTTTTAACGTTTGAAATTTATATATATATATATATATATATATATATATATATATATATATATATATATATATATATATATATATAAAGCCTACACTATACAAAAATATAATTAACAATTTTATATAGTAAATTACATATCAATTATTATATCTAGGTATATAAGAATGCATATCTCAGTTGTAATAACGAATATGTGAAAAATAATTTTGACATTTTCTACATTCTAGCATGCACAAAAATGAATATGTAAAAAAACAATTGTAGTAAAAGATATAATAATAATAATAATAATAATAATAATAATAATAATAAAATTAAGAAAATACGAAGGAAAATCTAAAATAAAGAAAAACATTTATAAAAACCAAAGCGTAAAGCAACCAGTAAAAATGTAATTTTGAAAAAAAAAAATCATAAAGCGCATGGTTGTAAAAAATGTGTAAAAATATTTTTAAAAATACTAAGTTTTAAATAACATAAATACAATCTTACATCGAGGAAAACGAAAAGGTGTAGGATATCCTAGATCGAACCTTGAAAGGGAGTAGGATATCCTAGACCGAAAGGGAGTAGGTCAGGATGAAAGGAAGTTTATATTAAACTTTTATATATTAGGTAGGATATCTTAGAGTAAGTTTTAAATAACATAAATACAATCTAATATATAAAAGTTTTAAAACAAAAGTTGTAAAAAAGTAAGAATAAAAGTTTATATTAAATTTGTGTAGCTCAGGATGAAAGGGAGTAGAATATCCTAGACCGAACCTTGATTTTAGGCTAAAGGATATTATAGTTTTTTTAATTTATAGAAAATTTTGTATGTACCCCTTATTTTTTTGTGTATAACAATGTGAGTGTAATAGTGTTAGTCTACCTATTCCATGATGTGACGATTTATGTGAATGATGGGTACATATAATAACATTACTTTTTTTTTTATCAATTGTAAAATGTGTTATATAGGTGCCACAAATTTTTTTATAACTTTTGTAAATCTATAACTATGAAGGAGGTGAGGGTTTTTTTTCCAATGGTATGTATAGTGGTATTTATGTTAAAAAAAAAGAAAAAAGAAAAGAAAATTGCAATGACCAATATGGAAATAAGGAAATGTTTACTGTTGAAATTTGTTATCGGTAGAAGTTTATCTATGAAATTTACTATTAGTAAAAAAAAGGTTAGGGTGGGTGTTTACCTCCGATAAAAATGCCACATAAGCTTTTACCATAAGTAAAAGTCTGCCACACCGTATAGCCTTATGCATGACAAAGACAAAGTTATTCTCACACATAAGATCATTTATAATACACATCACTACTTCATATAATGATGAGTGTCGTTTAATTACAACACACACCACTAAAATGTTGTTATACCCACCATTATATATATATATATATATATATATATATATATATATATATATATATATATATATATACACACACACACATTAGTGTAGAGAGATTTAAAGAGAGATAGAGAGAGAAAGAAGCTTATCGGGTGTTGCCTTTCTTGTTCTACACCACTATATATGACGACCACTTAACACTAGGGATGAGCTTTAGAATCGGACCCGTTCGGAACCGGAACCGATTTTCGTATGTTATAAGAACCGGAAACTGGACCGCCGGTTCTAACGCAGGTTCCGGTTCCGGTCTCAGTTTTTCAGTTATTTTTCAAAATAGAACCGGTTCAAAATATTATAGATGATATGTTATCTTCCGGAGCTTGTAAATGATTCAATATTGAACCAAATTATGATTTTTTACATTCTAAATTGAAGTACAAACACTAAATTACATGATGAAAAAAGAATCAAGTAATTTCGACTTCATATGAGTGAATTATGCGCATTTTAAAAGCGGGACAGATTTCAAAAAACAAATGCTGAAACAGAAAATACGCAACATTGATATGTTGTCTTCCGAGGTCTATAACTGATTCAATATCTAAACAAAATATGTGTTTTTATAGTCTAAAATGAACTAGAAACACCAAATTACATGTAGGAAAAAAAATTAAGTAATTCCGACGTCATATGAATGAATTATGATCATTTAAAAAAAATATGAGAGATTCAAAAAAACAAAAAAAAAATGTTGAAATAGAAAAAACACAGCATCGCTATTCTTTCTTTCCGGGCATGTGTCTGATTCAATATCTAACCAAAACATATATTTGTACAGTAAAAAATGAACTACAACATCCAAATTACATGTTGGAAAAAAATCAAACAATTCAGACTTCATATGAGTGAGTTATGTGTATTTTAAAAAACGAAAAAAAAATGTCAAACCGGTTCCGGTTTTTAGAACCGGGACCGGTTTTCATAAAAATTGAGAACCGGTAACTGGACATTGTTACTAATTCGGTTCCGGTTCCGGTTCCGACGGTTCTAATGCTCATCCCTACTTAACACCACTAAACATCAGGATGATGTTCACTATTGTGGCCACCTAGACCATGAAAGGCTTTGTGTTATGTATTGTAGGACTAAGGGTGGACTGGGCTTAAAAATTAGATGGGGTACCTTCAAGATAACGTGTCTGCCAACGAGCGAGTTAAGAAAGAGAGGGTAAGAAAGGTGAACATATGGGTTCACTAAGCTCCTCAAACATTTCTACCTCAAACATTGGTTGGTTGTATATTATATAAAGAAAAAAGAAGAAAAGAAAACAGAGGTGAGGTGGCTTTTTTTAAACCAATGACCTATATAGTGGTATTTATGTTAAAATTAGAAAATAAAAGAAAATTGCAATGACCAATCTGGACATAAGAAAAGGTTTACTGTTGAAATTTGTTATGGATAGAAGTTTATCTATGAAATTTGCCATTAGTAAAAAAAAGGTTAGGGTGGGGTGTTTACCACCGGTAAAAAAGCCACATAGGCTTTTACCATAAGTAAAAGCCCCTCACACCGTATAGACTTATGCATTGACAAAGACAAAGTTATTCTCACACATAAGATCATTTATAATACAATCACTACTCAATATAATGATGGGTGTCGCCTCATTACTACTAAAATGTTGTTATACCCACCATTATATCTTTTTTATTTTTTGATTTTGGATATATATATATATATATATATATATATATATATATATATATATATATATATATATATATTATTGTAGAGAGATTTAAAGAGAGGTAGATATCAGGTGTTGCCTTTCTTGTTCTACACTACTATATATGCCGATCACTAAACATCAGGATGGTGTTCACTATTGTGACCACTTAAACCATGAAAGGCTCTGTGTTATGTATTGTAGGACTAATGGTGGACGTTGTGGGATTAAAAATTGGATGGGATACCTTTTAAGGTAAGGTGTGTGCCATCGAGCAAGTTAAGAAAGATAGAAGATAGGGTAAGAAAGGTGAACATATGGGTTCAGTAAGCCCCTCAAACATTGGTTGGTTGTATGCTATGTAAAGAAAATAAATAAACTTGCACTAAAATATGTTAATGTGTTTTTTTATTAGTTTTCGAATTGGTTTTATGTGTTTTGTTGTTTTGTAAATTATTTGTACGTTTTTTATTAGTTTGTATTTATTTAAAAAAATTGAGTGAGTTTTGAAAGGTATAAAAGATGTGTTAGTAAGAAAAAAAATTGATGTAACAAATAGGTTGGTAGCTATGTATAAAAAAATGACGAGACATATGAAAGATAGTTTGCATGTGTGGTTACATTCAAATCTCGTACATAATATTTTTAAATGAGGTATTATTTAAAATCTCACATCATTTTTTGGTAATTTTATAACTTATTTAAGATATGCTTGACAAAACTAGTTGATATTTAAAAGTTATAGTTTTTATTTGTTATATGATTATTTTACAAAAATAGTTGAAATTTTTTTAAATATATAAAATTACATAAAATGATAATTGTTTAAAAAAATAAACATATAAATATATTTTTAAAGATAATTTTGATAATTGATTTTAAATGTTCAAAAGCTTTTTCTTAAACACAATATGAAATCATTTTTAAATTTAAAGTTATTTGTTCAAAGTTAATGTTATACGTTCGTATTCTCAAATGAAAATTTTTGTTTAAATCAGACTTCTTTTTGTTAAAAGTTAAAATATAAAAGATAAAATTTCATAAATGGTCCCAGTGGTATAAGTTTAAAAAACCTCACAGACAGTCCCTATGATTTGAAAACTTTTAATGTTTAATCCTTATACCTAACTACGTCAGCCTTTTACTATTAAGTGAATGTTATTTTCATCATTTACTACCCCACACACCATTGATGATGTAGCACCTGGTTCTTGGTACGTATTCTATTATTAGATCTTTATTTATTTTGCATTTTTGGTCTTGGACTCGGCGAGTTGAAGGACCAACTCGCCGAGTAGAAGCGGGATGAGGCACCGAGTTTAAGTCATGGACTCGCCGAGTCGGGTCCTGGACTCGGCGAGTAGCTGCTGTTTGGACTAAAACCCTAATCCGGGGGTTTGCACCCTATTTAAGCAGCCTTATGCAGCCTCCATTCCCCCTTTATGCTCCCAAACACTTCTCATAGCAAACCCTAGCCGTTCATAAGAAAATCTAAGGCTTTTGAGTGATTCTTATGCGTTTTGACCTCAAGGAAGAAGGAAGAGCATAGAAGGATCAAGAGGAGACTGAAGGATTTGAGTTTGGTTCATCATTTGCAGTCTACAGAAGCTATAAAGTCTGAACCTTGCTCATTCATTTGTTAGATCCCTCTTTGAGGTGATTTAGGGCTTTTATAAGCCATTTTTGGTGACCAACCATGTTTGTAAACATGGTTGGGGGTTTGAGCTTCTGGATCATGTCATTATTGGAGTCACAAGACAGATTTGGGTTGCTTTTGCACCCAAGGAAGGCCCCATGCAACAAAGGACCATTTTAGAGCCTTTTAAGCTCAAAAGTCCCATGCATGCATGTAAAGTTTGCAACTTTACGTGCTATATCGAGTTTAGGGGCTTGGATCTATCTTTTGGGCAAGTGTTGTACATCAAAAATTGAAGTTTAAGGAGGGGATGTGACCAACTCGACGAGTCTATCCTTGGACTCGGCAAGTCCAAGGGTTCTGTCCCATATCAACGAGGATCAAAAGGACCAGTTGAGTGTGGAAAGGTTTTAGGGAGTCCCGGGGAGTGATCCAATGTTCTGGACTAAGCAAATTGTTCTGGAAATTCATGGTACTCGGCGAGTGCATGAATGGACTCGGCGAGTCCAAGGCAATCTCCTTAGAACTCGACGAGTTGTTCATCTACTCGGCGAGTTGAGGATAGATCTGGTTCAACAGATGAATGCCAAATCGACGACTTGTTCATCAACTCGGCGAGTCGGATGAGTTTTCATGGGGCGTTCGGATGAGAAAAGAACTCGTCGAGTTGACGAGCTAACTCGGCGAGTAGGTTCGCGGATGAGGACGAGTAGAGAGTGAGGGACTCATCGAGTTGTTGTCCGGACTCGGCGAGTCGGGTCAACTTGAAGTTGACTTTGACTTTGACTTGACTTGGTTGGCGGTAAAATGGTCATTTTACCCTAAGAGTATAGAAATCAGTTTCTAACCGAGTATTTGTGGGGTTTGTTGCCGGAGGATTTCCGGAGCAGCAACGGATGGAGGTTTCCCGCACTGATTATGAGCAGCTACCTGTATGAGGTGAGTTACTTCCAGTAGGGGTGGGTCTAAGGCCACAATGCCGGCCCACCAATGAGGAGTATTTAGAAGATTATTGTCTTTGTGATTATTATCTTGGTCTGGTATGTGCTTGGTTATGAGTTATATCTGTATGATATTTTATGTGCATGATAGGGATAGTGGTCCTTAGGACTAAGTGGTAGATCAGTACTCGGATATGTCTGATTGTATGCTTATATCTTGTTATTGTATGCTACTGGTAAGGGGCGGAATAGTCCCCAGTTACCGGTTGAAAGATACCGATGATGATTACCGGTTGAAAGATATCGATGATGATTACCGGTTGAAAGATACCGATGATGATTACCGGTTGAAAGATACCGATGGTATTATAAGGTATGTGGTATGATGGGGGAACTCACTAAGCTTTGTGCTTACGGTTTCAGTTTTTGGTTTCAGGTACCTCTTCGTCTAAGGGGAAAGAGCCGGCGGCGTAGCATGGCATCACACACACATCTGATTTTCCGCACGATGTTTTCTGGGATTGTACTCTGATTTGATATTTGTTTATGTTGTGGGTTTCCAAAAATGATACTTGATTTTATGAGATGACGTGTTTATACAATATTTTCTAGTGAATGTTTTATGAGTTAATTAATTAAAATGAAATTTTTGGACTTGAATTTTGGGACGTTACAAGTTGGTATCAGAGCCCTGGTTTGAGGGATTCGGACACATCCTCGGGGGTGTCTGGACTCAAATTGAGGGGCTAAAAGATTTTTACAATTAAAAGGTTTCTAAAAATCTAAACAGAAGGATTTTAATAGGGACAAGGTGTGTGATGCATGCGACCGGCCGGGCTCAAGTAAGTTTTCCCCAAGACACCCATACTTGTTATATTATGCTATATGGTTTTGATTTTGTGAATTGCATAATAGTTAGGGCTAAGGATCTAGGATGATGCCTTATATGTCGTTGTATGAGTTGTATACTAGGTCTGTTTAGTCAGCAGTAGGATGGCCTGTATAGGTTATGCCTGATTTGGTTACTCGATGCACGAATGCTGCTTGCTTTGTGCTATGGGGGTTCTGGCCATCTTCGATTAACTAATGAACGGATATGTGACAGTATCCGTAAGCTAGTTAGGGGGAGGTGGTGGGGACTCTTAGTGCAGCTGATGGCGGAAGGTAGGTCGGAGAGTGCCCTAGGGAAGCCTAGGATGAGGTCAGTGGAAAGGGTATCGGTAAAAGGGACTTGGTGAAGTCGAAGCAATCCTTAAGGAAAGTACATGTAGATGTGGAACGTAGTATGGGCCCATACTACTGAAAGCAGAGGACCCGTACTCGAATCAAGGAGGGCATAGATGAAACCGGGAACCTTGGAGAGTGTGTTAGATCTCACGAGTATATGTATGACCCTAACTTTTATGCGTGTATGAGCATAGTGACCACAAGACATGGAGTAGGAGGTTTCGAATTAGGATCGGGATCAGGCTCGAGTGCAGGATCCAAGCAAGTTGATGGCAGGCTGTGCGAGTTCATCGCGTCTGATATCACGAGAGGCATCCTTGAGTTGACCCCTATCATTTTTGGGTCGATCAAGGAAGGGATTCTTGAGCTGATGAAGGATCGCCTCCGAGCATTCAGAAGTGATATGGCGTCTAGCCATATGGTTACGCGCACACTGTCCTTTAAGGACTTTTGAGGGAGTGGTGCATCAGATTTCCATGGGGTGAAAGACCCCATTGCCACTAGGAGATGGATCACAAACATTGAGTCTGCGCAGCTGATGAGCTTCTGCCCAGAGGGGTCGAAGGTGAGATATGTAGCAGGATGCTTGCGAGACAGGGATAGAGATTGGTGGGAGTCTGTTGGTGACTCATTGGGAGCCTCGGCTGTTGAGGCTATGACATGGTCAGACTTTGTGACCAGATTCAAGGCGGAGTTTGCGCCAGCTGTGGAGCTTCAGCGGCTAGCCAAGGAGTTCTTGGATATGAGACAGACTATGGAGACTGTGGCGGAGATCACCGCCACGTTCCGGGAGAGGGCATTGCTGGTGCCCCAGTATGCGGGAGACGAGGATATGAGGAGGACCCACAACCACGACATGCTACAAGATGACATTCGGGAGCATGTTAGTTTTTCAACTTGCCTACCTTGGATTCCATGATTTCCAGGGCTAGTGAGAGGGAGATTGATCTTGAGCACGTCCAGAAGAGGAAGGCAGTGGAGGGGCTGACGACTGGTGTGACAACCTGAAATTTCCATTATGTACTACATATCAAGCCAATAGAAGTCAGAACAGTTACTGTTAACTTTCAGATGATTTAGGATAAGTTTGAACATTTTATGATTTACACTTTAGGAGATGCCAGGAGAGGGGATGCTACTAGGGTTATTGTACAACAATGACATTTCATACTCCAACAAATTGGAATTATACGACCCAAACATAGAGTTTGCGGTCCAAAACCCTAGGGGTATATATATGGTCCTTAGCCATATTTATTCATTTGTTCCATTTCGAACTAGAGAAAAGCCAAATTCTCTCTCACGGATCTTCGGCCTTTCACCCCCAAATCGTGGGTACTTCTATCTAAGTATATTATAGGGCTTCATATGTGTCTAATAACCTAAAAATCGTATCAAAACAACAAGATCAAAGAGTTTACGGCCCAAGAACATCTTGGACCGTAAACCCTTCTTTAAGGGACAAAAGAGTACCCTAGTCCCTTCCTTTTGCAATGAGACTAGCCTAGACTCGTACCCTAATGTATGTAGGACTAGAAAACACCCCAAGAACACCAAGAGTAAGGTCTTCACGGCCCAAGAACTTCTTGGACCGTGAACCCCAATCAAGAGTGCCAAAGTGTGCTTTAACTCTTCATAATCCTTGGACACTAGCCTAGATTCATTCCTAGTTAAGTTAGGGACTTGAAAACACCAAAAACACCATACCCATGAGAGATTACGGCCATAATCTCTAAAGGATTCGGTTCTAGGGCCGTGAACTCCTCAAAGGAGTTGAAAGGTGCCCTAATCTCTTCCAAGGACTAAGCCATCAAGTATCAATACTTCTAAGGGACATGTAAGACTTCAAAACACCAAATAAACTAAGGCTTAGGAGCTTACGGCTGTAAACTCAAGGTTTGATGACCGTAAACTCATTGTTGTTATGGTATTGGAGAGTAAACTCAAGAATGGGGTCCTTTGGAACCCTAAACCCACTAGCCTTGTCCTATAATAACTTAGATGCAATCCTTAGAGCTTATAACACTTATATAAAGTGTTTATCAAGTTCTAGGATGTCTTAACATTTTCAATTAGTAGTTTAAGACTAAGTGGGTGCATATATGTGTGATTATATGTTAACTAGGATCTTTGGGTGTGTACAAGTTTTCACTTGACACTTAGCAATCCTACACCGTTCAGTTCATTCAAACCACCATCTACAGGTGAGTTCATACCCCTTAATCAATGTTTTAAATGATTTTAAATGCTTTAATGGGAGGGGGAATACAAGTAGAAAACAACATACTATAGAATCAATCATAAGTGATTTATAACTTTGTTTTCATCCAGCTGATTTCACATGCTTCAAAATGTGATGTATAAAATGGTTTCCATCTTAAAAATACCTTGTTATCGAATGTATTACTTTTAAAATGTTTATTAAAATGACATCAAGTCATTGTTAATTATTGTTCAAAACTCTTAAATGTCTTAGAAAACCATTTTCATCTTCTTGATCAAAACCATATCTATACATTTATGTTCTAATATATGTATTGATATGATAGCTTTCATCGGTTCCCATACTATTGTGTAGTAAGGGTGTATAAACCTGCTTGGACAATCAATTACCTTCTAGTTAACTATTATAGGGATAGTTAGGAGATACACAACATTATGCCTATTACAAAGGATTACACCAGAGTCAGTTCATTCATGAGTCTATACTATACATTACGTGTTACATGAATACGTCTACATCGATACGCTTACATGAATACATTTACATATATACATTTATCTGTATACACTTACATGGATACTTGTACCCAGATTCAATATGATGAGTTACTAGTACATATTTGTAAATTGTTCTGCCTATCCTAGTACAAAAGGATAACTAGACGGGACTAACCATTCCGGAACCCACCTGTAAGCAATAGAGGTAATGAACATCTACGGATGCCTACGGTTATACTTATATTAGGGGTACCTTTACGGGACTAACCATTCCTTAAACCTGTTGCCAGCTACAGAGGAAAATGAACAATCTACGGATGTTCAAGCTTATACATTTCGGCAGTCGCGATGTCGAGTTGATCCTAATACAAAAGGATAACACTTACATGGATATATTTTTCCTATTACTTTATTTTGTGATACATTCACATAAACGATGAGGTAGACTAGGTACTGTTAGTAATAGTCGAAAAGAGGGAAAACTATCATTGTTATAGCAAATCATACAGGTCTTGGTAGAAGACTACTTTCAAACATACAAGTCTTGGTAGAAGACTACTTTCAAACATATAGGTCTTGGTAGAAGACTACTTTCAAAACATTCGGGTCTTGGTAGAAGACTACTCTGATACTAATAGGAAATATGGGATTTTCTAGGGTTTTCATACTTATATCAATTGTTTCATTCAAAGATTTACATGGCATTCATTACAGCTTTCCAAAACAAGACAATGACACTTAAATACTTACGAATTCACCAGCTTTATGCTGATACTCACTTTCAAAATAACTTGTACTCTTAGGTCACCAGTAGACAGGTACGATGGCCAGGTTTGAGAAGACGGAGCACAGACAAGACTCGTCTTTTATTTTGATTTCATATTTTGGTGTCTTATTACTATTAAAGAACACACATGTATTAGATATTTACTTTTAATGCAAATGGATGATGTTGTTGCTTTTTTACTACTTTGCATTGTTGTGATATTGTACATGACGTCCTCCACCCCTAAACGTTTCCGCCGTTCTTGGTTTTGGGGTGTGACAATTGGGGCTTTGGGGAAGAAGCCCAAGGGATCTGATGGTAGGCCAAAATGCTAGGCAGGACGGGACCGCTTTGGGAAATGCGGTCGGTCGCACTGGGCCGGGTTCGGGCTGCTATAAGTGTGGTAAGGTGGGGCATTTTGGCAGGGATTGTACTGCCCCTACCCTTGCGGTACAGATAACATACCTGATTTCCTTCCATTGCAATCAGATGGGCCACAAGAGGGCCAATTGCCCGAGAGTGACAGCAGTGCCAGCAGCGGCGCCGGTCTCAGCGATGGCGTGGGTTACAGATGGCCGAAAGGTCAAGGTAAAGGCTCCAGTGCTGCGGAGCCGAGCATTTCAGCTGACAGCCGAGGAGGCACGTGTTGCACCTGATGTGGTGATGGGATCATTCCATGTGAACGGCATCCCAATTCAGGTGTTGTTTGATTCCGGCGCTACCCGATCGTTTGTATCTCTTGCGCTCATCAAGAGATTTTCCGAGTCTTCGGGTATGTTGGATTGCCCTCTAGAGGTAGAGATTGCAGACGACCGATCGGTGAGAGCATCAACGGTATTATGAGATTGTGTACCGAGATTATTCGAGGAGCGCTACTTGGTGGATCTGGTTCCCATTCCTTTGCGAGGGAACAAGGTTATTATTGGTATGGATTGGCTAAGCCCCAATGGGGCAGTGATTGACTGCGCGCAACAGTTGGTGCGAATTAGGACCCCAAGTGGGGGAGCGCTGGTGATTCAGGGCGAGAGGCCGCAGCGAGGACCAACTTTTTGTTTGGCAGCAAGAGCTAGACGTTACCTGCAGCAGGGTTGTGCAAGTTATGTTGCGTATGTTATGGATACCCAAGAAACGGGTAGGGCGATGTTGGACGATGTGCCCGTAGTACGAGAGTTCGCGGATGTATTCCCCGAGGAGTTGCTTGGGATACCTCCGGAGTGATAGGTGGAGTTCAGGATCAACCTAGTCCCTGGTGCGGCTCCAATAGCAAGGCACCGTAGCGGTTGGCTCCTCCCGAGATACAGGAGTTGTCTACACAGCTGCAGGAGCTGTTAGACAAGGGTTTCATTAGACCAAGCGGTTCACCCTGGGGAGCCCCAATTCTGTTTGTGAAGAAGAAGGACGGGCCGCATCAGATGTGTATAGATTATCGGGGCTGAATAAGGTAACGGTAAAGAACCGCTACCCACTCCCGAGGATTGATGACCACTTTGACCAGCTAGACGGAGCATCTTGGTTCTCCAAGATTGATTTGCGTTCAGGGTATCATCAGATGAGGGTTAGAGAGGAGGATGTGCAGAACACTGCGTTCCGGACGCGTTATGGCCACTATGAGTTTGTGGTGATGCCTTTCGGGCTCACCAATGCTCATGCCGCCTTCATGGACCTCATGAACCGCGTGTGTAGACCGACGTTAGACAGGTCTGTGATAGTATTTATTGATGATATCTTGGTTTATTCCAAGATGCGAGAGCAGCATGAGGAGCATCTACGGGAGGTTCTGGAGACTTTGAGGAGGGAGAACTTGTATGCTAAGTTTTCCAAGTGTGAGTTCTGGTTGTGCGAGGTGCAGTTTCTTGGGCACCTTGTCAACCAAAATGGGATTTCGGTGGATCCGGCTAAAGTGGAGGCCGTGATGAGTTGGGAGGTTCCGAGGTCTCCACCTGAGATTCGGAGCATTGTGGTATTAGCAGGCTACTATCGGAGATTCATTCAGGACTTCTCCAAGATAGTAGTTCTGCTTACCCGACTGACTAAGAAGTCGGTGGTGTATCGATGGGGGCCTGAGCAACAGGCCGTGTTCGAGGCCTTGAGACAGAGATTG
Organism: Lactuca saligna; assembly: GCF_052625555.1. Taxonomy (NCBI): domain Eukaryota; kingdom Viridiplantae; phylum Streptophyta; class Magnoliopsida; order Asterales; family Asteraceae; genus Lactuca; species Lactuca saligna. The sequence continues at coordinate 87,020,611 of NC_136425.1, forward strand.
TGCGAGGCACCAATCTTTGCCCTGCCAGAGGGCATGGAGGGTTTTGTTGTGTGTTGCGATGCATCCATCGCAGGTTTGGGTGCGCTATTGATGCAGAGAGGGCATGTCATCGCCTACGCGTCGAGGCAGCTGAAGCCTCACGAGGAGAACTACCCGATGCATGATTTGGAGTTGGGGGCCGTTGTATTTGCCCTCAAGATTTGGCATCATTACCTCTATGGGTTTGTTGTAAGATCTACACGAACCACAAGAGTTTGAGGTATCTCATGGACCAGCCAAATCTAAATATGAGGCAGCGTCGGTGGATTGATGTGGTAAAGGATTATGATTGTGAGATCCTATACCATCCAGGGAAGGCTAATGTTTTGGCAAATGCGCTTAGCCACAAGTCAGCGCCGATCAGGGATATCTGTCTGAGGATGACAGTGGTGACTCCGCTTTTGGAGCGGATCCGGGAGGCTCAGCAGGAAGCTATGAAGGAGGAACATCAGAAGAGTGAGCGGATTGTGGGGTAGGTTTCCTCCTTCGACTATGATAGCCAAGGGTTGTTGACTCTTCACCGTAGGGTGTGGGTCCCTTATCATGGAAGCATGCACCAGGTTCTGATGGAGGAGGAACACAAATCCCGGTTCTCCATTCATCCCGGAGCGATGAAGATGTATAAGGATCTTCGTCTGGACTATTGGTGGCCTTGTATGAAGCGGGATGTGGCATGGTTTGTGGAGCGGTATTTGACCTGCAGAAAGGTCAAGGACGAACATCGGAGACCACACGACAAGATGCAGCCGTTGGATATTCCGCTGTGGAAATAGGAAGACATCACGATGGATTTTATCACCAAGCTTCCCAGGACCGCGGAGGAGTAGATTCAATCTGGGTCATCGTCGATCAATTGACCAAGAGCGCCCACTTTATGCCTATTCAAGAGAGCATTTCGGCCGATAAATTGGCCGAAATCTATACCAGGTAGGTGGTGGCACGGCACGGAGTGCCAGTCTCGGTGATTTCGAATAGGGATGTGCGGTTCACTTCCAGGTTTTGGAAGAAATTCCATGACAAGTTGGGTCCTCATTTGCATTTCAGCAACGTCTTTCACCCGCAGACAGATGGCCAGAGCAAACAGACCATCCAGACTCTGGTGGACATGCTACGAGCATGTGTTTTAGACTTCAGAGGTAGTTGGGATACCTACCTTCCGTTGGTGGAGTTCTCGTATAATAATAGCTATCATGCGAGTATCGACCATCCTCCCTTCGAGATATTGTATGGCAGGAGGTGCAGGACCCCGATATGTTGGGGCAAGGTTGGCCAGAGGGTCATAGGGAGCACCGAAGTAGTGCTCAAGATGACTGAGAAGATTCAGCAGGTTTGGAGCAGACTTCAGACTGCTCAAAGTCGGCAGAAAAGTTATGCCGATAGACGTCGATCAGACCTGGAGTTCCAGGTCGAGGATATGGTTCTCCTGAAGGTGTCGCCTTGGAAAGGTGTCATCTGATTCAGGAAACGGGAAAGTTGGGTCCCAGGTATATTGGACTGTTTAGGGTTGTAGCCCGGGTGGGCAAGGTGGCATACCGGCTAGATCTACTAGCCGAATTCAGTCAGATCCACAACACTTTCCACGTCTCGCAGCTGCGGAAGTGCCTGGTGGATGACTCAATAGTGGTACCCTTGGAGGACATTCAGGTTGATGACAGCCTGAATTACATCGAGCGGCCTGTAGCGATCCTCGACCGGAAGTCGAAGGATCTGAGGAACAAGAGGGTTGAGTTGTTAAATGTACAAGGGTAGCACCGGAAGGGCTCGGAGTGGACATGGGAGCCGACGGATGAGATGATGGAGCATTACCCAGAGCTATTCCAGGATCGAGCAACAGACTTTGAGGATGAAGTCTAAAATAAGTGGGGGAGATTTGTAGCACCTGGTTCTTGGTACGTATTATGTTATTAAATCTTTATTTATTTTGTATTTTTGGTCTTGGACTCAGAGAGTTAAAGGACCAACTCGGCAAGTAGAAGCGAGATGAGGCGCGGAGTTTAAGTCATGGACTCGCCGAGTCAGGTCTCGAACTCGGCGAGTAGCTGTTGTTTGGACTAAAACCCTAATCCAAAGGTTTGCACCCTATTTAAGCATCCTTATGCAGCCTCCATTCCCCCTTTATGCTCCCAAACACTTCTCATAACAAACCCTAGCTGTTCTTGAGAAAATCTAAGGCTTTTGAGTGATTCTTGTGAGTTTTGACCTCAAGGAAGAAGGAAGAGCATAGAAGGATCAAGAGGGGACTGAAGGATTCGAGTTTGGTTCGTAATTTGCAGTCTACAGAAGGTACAAAGTCTGAACCTTGCTCATTCATTTGTTAGATCCCTCTTTGAGGTGATTTAGGGCTTTTATAAGCCATTTTTGGTGACCAACCATGTTTGTAAACATGGTTGGGGGTTTAAGCTTCTGGATCATGTCATTATTGGAGTCACAAGATAGATTTGGGTTGCTTTTGCACCCAAGGAAGGCCCATGCAACAAAAGGACCATTTTAGAGCCTTTTAAGCTCAAAAGTCCCATGCATGCACGTAAATTTTGTAACTTTACGTGCTAGATCGAGTTTAGGGGCTTGGATCTATCTTTTGGGCAAGTGTTGTACATCAGAAATTGAAGTTTAAGGAGGGGATATGACCAACTCGACGAGTCCATCCTTGGACTCGGCGAGTCCAAGGGTTCTGTCCCATATCAGTGAGGATCAAAAGTACCAGTTGAGTGTGGAAAGGTTTTATGGAGTCCCGGGGAGTGACCCAATGTTCCGGACTAAGCAAATTGTTCTGGAAATTCATGGTACTCGATGAGTGCATGAACGGACTTGGTGAGTCCAAGGCAATCTCCTTAGAACTCGACGAGTTGTTCATCAACTCGGCGAGTTGAGGATAGATTTGGTTTAACAGATGAAGGCCAACTCGACGAGTTGTTCATCAACTTGTCAAGTCCGATGAGTTTTCATGGGGTGTTCGGATGAGAAAAGAACTCATCAAGTTGACAAGCCAACTCGACGAGTAGGGTCGCGGATGAGGACGAGTCATGAGTGAGGGACTGGCGAGTTGTTATCCCAACTCGGCGAGTTGTTGTCCCAACTCGGCGAGTCGGGTCAACATGAAGTTAACTTTGACTTGACTTGGTTGGGGGTAAAATGGTCATCTTACCCTAAGAGTATAGAAATCAGTTTCTAACCGAGTATTTGTGGGGTTTGTAGCCGAAGGATTTCCGGAGCAGCAGCGGACGGAGGTTTCCCGCACTGATTATCAGCAGCTACCTGTATGAGGTGAGTTACCTTCCAGTAGGGGTGGGTCTAAGGCCACAATGCCGGCCCACCAATGAGGAGTATTTATAAGATGATTGTCTTTCTGATAATTATCTTGGTCTGGTATGTCCTTGGTTATGAGGTATATCTGTATGATATGTTATGTGCATGATAGGGATAGTGGTCCTTAGGACCAAGGGGTAGATCAGTACTCGGATATGCCTGACTGTATGCTTATATCTTGTTATTGTATGCTAGTGGTAAGGGGCGGAATAGTCCCCAGTTACCGGTTGAAAGATACCGATGATGATTACCGATTGAAAGATACCGATGACGATTACTGGTTGAAAGATACCGATGATGATTATCGGTTGAAAGATACCGATGGTATTATAAGGTATGTGGTATGATGGGAGAACTCACTAAGCTTTGTGCTTACGGTTTCAGTTTTTGGTTTCAGGTACCTCTTCGTCTAAGGGGAAAGAGTTGGCGGCGTAGCATGGCATCACACACACATCTGATTTTCCGCACGGTGTTTTCTGGGATTGTACTCTGATATGATATTTGTTTATGTTGTGGGTTTCCAAACATGATACTTGATTTTATGAGATGACGTGTTTATACAATATTTTCTAGTGAATGTTTTATTAGTTAATTAATTAAAATGAAAATTTTGGACTTGAATTTTGGTACGTTAGAGATGAAGTTCTTCCTTATTTAAAATCAAAAGAAAAATATATATTGTTTAATAAAGGGTCCCACCTTCTGTCTTTCTCTCTCTCTCTCTCTCTCTCTCTATCTATCTATCTATATATCTATCTATATATATATCTATCTCCCTCTCTCTCTCTCTCAACACGCACACACACACAAACTCTGATAAACCAGATTGATAAAACTTCTTAGTTTTTATAACATCGTGAGATACACCGTGCCAACAGACCCATCCCTATTCTTTGATAATCGACTCCATCATGTTTTCTTAGTCATTTTGTCACACTATTCCAGCCGGTAAACCTTAAACACCATCTCTGTCGCTATTCTTGCTGGTAAGTACTTCACCCTTCCAATCCATTAATCTCCCCCATTCGATGGTATATGCCTTACTTCTCCCTGTCAATACCCCCTCCTTCATAGACAAAAAATAAATAAAAAGAAACAACCTACAAAGAGAAACTTGAAGAACAAAATTTTTTTGATCCATTCTTTTCTTCTCACTGAGAAATCAACAATCCCAAATCAAATGATGAAGAAGCATTAAACAAAAATACACACTTAAAAATATCCACTGATGGATTCTCCTAGTTCAATAGGTCACCACCATACCAGTAAAACCAAACATTTAGGAAGACCTTCAATCATGCTTCCCCAATAACCATCACACGCCTATTTTCTGACAGAGGCATTACATCGAACATTTGGTAGGTAGAAAATCAATATATGTCATTTTAGTTACAATATTGATATACCCATAGCCATTGAACTTCAAACATCATGAACCCTGTAACAACAACCTCCACCTTGCACCAAAACACCATCCAAGATGTAATCTTCATCATCTAAAAAACCAACACTTCCAACCGGCCACCTGTCCTATTGATTACCTTCCCTACAGCCTAATACCATGTTATTCCTCCATTCCAAGAATAGATTTCTTCATATAGACAACCGTCATCACCATATAACCATCGCCAGAATTCTAGTTCATCTTCACCTTTACAAACCAAGTTACCACCAGCCATTAAGAATCATACCTCCATCACCACTACTACCAAATCAGAATCTCACAGCCTACGCTTCCACCATCAAAAATCAACACCTAACTATCACCTTGCCATAGTAACAACACAAAGTAGTACATTCTCGACCCTACCGTATCATGTCGACTTATACATAGAAATTAACACATATCTAGCAACATATGAACATAAGACCGGTCAACAGACATACAGAAAGATCTATAGAATAATACATTGTAACAACATCCTATATACCAGGATACACAATCGAGTGGGTCGGCATTGGTGCCTTCGACACAGTAGGGAAAACTCACCTCTTTTTCGGAATGCAAACTGAATAAAACGTTGCTCTGAAAATTGGCTCAATGATCACCTAACAAAAACCAAGAACATAATCTTTAATTAACAGCTCAAATATCCAAAATACCCCTAGGTCAACTAGGTTAAAACTCTAGTTAAAGCTCAAAGTCAATGAGTGAACTCAACCAAGTCAACTCAGGCCTTGTACACGGGGCATACCTTGCATGTACACATGGCATACTCAATCCTTGACCGGGATCGGGGAGTTGACCCCGTACACTCGGCGTAAGCAGAGGTACGCACGACATACTCACCGAAGTCAAATTTTACATATTAAGAGATTAATACTTCGACTTATTACGTCCAAATGCAGATCCAAGGACAAAATACCACTAAGTTTCATAAAGTTTCCAACTATATGACTTTGCATGCCCAATAAGTGCTTAATACACAAAATCCCAACTTCTTAACACCTTTAGACCATCTAGAGCATGCATGGGGAAGAACTAAGCATCAAGATCATGTTTTTATGACTCAAGACCCCTTATTGGGTCTGAAAGGACAACTTATTCGATCAAGAGCATGCCATGCTAAAGAATCACCATGATTGGGAACAAAATGTTCATAACTTCAAGGCTAACAAGATCTAAAACAAATCATCATCAATTTATAAGCTTTTACCTTAAATGATGTCAAATGGTGAGGAGATTCTGGATCTAAGTTGCCTCACTCTTCCAAGGTAGTCTTCTCTTCTTCTCCTTCCTTCTTAAGCCCCAAAAGTACCCTCAAAAGCTCAAGAACACTCCTAATGTGGATTAGGGTTCTAGATGGAGGAAATAGCAAGTACAGGCTAATGAGTGAATGAGAAATAAGGAGTTAATGATGTTTATATATGGACAAAAACCTAAAAATCAAGGTTTAAGGATTCTTTACGTACACCTTGCATACGCCTTGTACACCCAACATACTAAGGTCCTCCCAATTACGCCCAACGTAAACAACATACACCAATCAAACTAGGTTTTAGCCGAAATTTACGAAAATGCCACTATGGGCCATTTTCCAAGCTTTCTCATACCCAAGGGCTAAAAATCATAAACCTTCATACTTAAGAGTTAATTTTAGAAATAACTCATTGTTGGGATGTTACAATTCTCCCCCACTTAAATTATACTTTGTCCTCGAAGTCTGCTGCTGCAAACAACTCCGAGTAATGCTCCCACATCTACGACTCCGGCTCCCAGGTCCATTCAGAGCCTTTCCAATGCTGCCACCGAACGTTGACCAAGGATACCACCTTGTTGCACAAGGCCTTAATCCTCCAATCTAAAATCACCACTGGTCTCTCAATATAATCCAGGCGATCAAACCTGAACATCATCTAGAGGAATAACCATTGAATCATTAGACATACACTTTTGTAACTGCGAAACATGGAAGTTGTTATGAATCTGACTGAGCTCCTCAATCAAGTCCAACCTATAAGCTACCTTGCCAACCCTGCCAAACAACCTAAATGACCCGATATATCGGGGCCCCAATTTGCATCTCTTACCGAAGTGTATTACACCCTTCCAGGGTGATACCTTTAGCAAAACCATGTTGCCGACCTGGAACTCCAAATAAGATAGACGCTTGTTGGTATAACTCTTTTGCTGACTCTGAGCGGTCTTCAATATCTTCCTGATTTGCTGGATGATCTCTTTCGTATGGAGGACTACCTCATTTCTCACCATGACTCGGTGATCAACCTCCCCCTAACAAACTACGGTACATCATCATCGACCATACAGAAGCTCATAAGGCGGTGCACCAATGATGGAGTGATATCTATGATTGTAGGAAAACTCCACAACAGGTAGGTAGGAATCCCAACTCCCACCAAAACCAATGAAACAAGCCCACAACATATCCTTAAGTGTCTGGATGGTCTGCTCACTCTGGACATCATTCTGTGGATGATAAGCAGTGCTAAAATGCAGTCTCATACCCAATTCCTCATGGAACTTCTGCCAAAATCGTGAAGTGAATCGAACATCTCAGTCTGATATAATAGAAACTGGAACCCCATGACGAGCAAAAATCTCCTGAACATACACATCGGCCAATTTCTCGGCCGAGGAGCTCTCCCTGATAGCCAGAAAGTGGGCACTCATAGTCAATCGGTCCACAATGACCCAGATAACATCAAAACCCTTAGCAATCCTTGGTAGCTTGGTGATAAAATCCATGATGATCTATTCTCACTTCCACATGGGAACTTCCAAAGGCTACAACTTTCCATGTGGCCTCTGGTGCTAAGCCTTGACCATCCTATAGGTCAGGAATCTCTCCACATACCAAGCTATCTCTCTCTTCATACATGGCCACTAGTAACATAGTCTCAAATCCCGATACATCTTGGTGGCTCCCGGGTGTACCGAAAAGTGAGGCTTATGTGCCTTATCTAAAACTATATGTTTGACCCCACAAGACATCGTAACCCAAACCGACCATACTAGGTCAACAATCCTCGACTATCAATGATAAATTTATCGATCTTGCCCCTAATCCTCTCCTATTTCTATTTGTCCTTCTTCCTGTGCCCCTTTGATCAAATCCAAAAGTGGAGAATCAATGGATATCATGATACACACACCCCCAGTCTCTTTACCTGGATGGTAAAGGATCTCACAGTCATAATACTTAACCAAATCAAGCCACCTGTACTGCCCCATTTTCAGTTTCAGCTAGTCCATAAGATATCACAAACTCTTGTGGTCGGTGTAGATAGTACACCGGATCCCATACAAGTAGTGCCGCCAAAACTTAAAGGCAAACACTACTACCCCCAACCCCAGATCATGAGTAGGATAACAAGTCTCAGTTGATTTCAGCTGCTGAAAATCATAAACAACCACTCGTCCTCTCTACATAAGAACCGCCCCCAAACCAACGATGGATGCATCACAAAATAAAACGAAATCCTCAAACCCCTCCGAAATGGTCAACATTGGGACGCACATAATCTCTATTGTAGTGTCTCAAATTCCGTCTACTGATGAGGGCCCCATCGGAAATCCACGCCCTTCTTCGTCAGACGAGTGAGGAGTACAAGAATGTTGGTCAAATCTGTTGGGTTTTTGAGCATTCTAACACTCCTAAGTGTACATGCAACCCTAAATACCTTGGATCTATGTTTTCTCTATTATACATGCAAATATGAACATCCAAGGTATTATCCTAATCTAGCATACAAAACTATTAATATAACAAGATAGAATACATACCTCTTTGATAGTGCTTGTCTTCATGAAGCTTGAGTGCCTAGTGCCCCAAGTGTGTCACCTCAAATGGTTCACACAACACCATAAGCACTTGGAATAACTTAGAGAGAATTCTACACTTCATGAAATCGGCTAGCCCTTTCTTTCTCTCACTAATGGCCGATTTTGGTCAAGAATAAGATCTTTATATAGTGTTACAATTAGGGTAAACTCTAATTGTCATGAATTTCCATTTCCTTGGATCCATGGGTTCAAATACACCATGGAGCATCCACGGACCATCCTATGGGTTTTAGCCCAACTTGATTATCCATGGAGCATTAGCCCACTATACAAGTATGGATGATTTACACAATCAACCCATATATTTAATTAGTCTTCTTTTGATCACTTAATTAATCCTAGATTAATTCTTGATCAATACTAATTAAATAATCTTATTATTCTTATTATTAATATACTAGAACTTATAATATATTAATAACCATAAGTGTCTTATTTCTCTCATTTAGTCTATCCAAGTGCATGATGCCATGCAACCCAAATGGACCATGCCGGGTCAGGTCAAGTCTTACCAATTATAGTTATGGACTTAGACATTAATCCAACAGTCTCCCACTTGGATAAGTCTAAAACTATTATTGTGTATGACTTCAGGAACCAACTGGCAATCGTAGCTCTCAAAAGCTTCTATCGAACTCTGACCTTGTCGATGAACTCTGACCTTTGTCAATGACTTGTCCATTAGATAAGGGATCATATATTCCTCCATTCTAGATATCATATGGACTGAGACATGGATTATAATCATTCTCTCTATCCATTTGTTGTTTCCCGATTTCCGATTTATGACGACTGACTAATTGAACAAATCAAATCAGTCCTAGCCCGGCCGAGCACTTCCATTTGTCATCATCAAATCGTCGAGGGGCCCACAGATATCGCGTTTATCCCGAAGGTAAAAGGAATGGATAAACTTCGACTCATATGGCTTGTTCTACTACTTGTTGAATCATACACAAAGGCACGTTTTATAGCACCGAGTTACCAAATGCGGTTTCGTGCAATCAATGTATAACCAACTCATAGTAACAACTCATATCTCTAGGTTTGAAGAATATAAGATATTATCGTCTCATGATCACTCGTGATAAAATCTATGAAGTGATTCCAATGAGCGCAGGTGGAATCCAATACTCAGAACTTATGAGCACTCATGAGTGTTGTAGCCCTTTGTCCAACACCTTACACCTCTACAAGCCAACCCATGACAGTCTTAATTCATATCTACTTCCAACATATGACCGACTGTGGATGGTTTGAATAACTTAGTCATTCCGGAAGAATAACCAAGTTTATTCGGGAAGTCAAAACATGCAAAGTGAAACACAATAATAATTGAATCCAATATGGTATCAAAACCTATGAACATAAATAAAACACCTTTTATTTATCACCATATGATTACACATTATTCATTGTATATTCAGTTTCAACTATCAACTTTATTCTTGAATTTAAAACAATAGTTGTCCCATGCTCCAAGCATGTACACTATGTTTTCTAAACACTAGCCATGCCATACACCAAGTATGCATACTATGTTTGTCTATGATCTTTACTTTGTGAACTAGATCAATTGAACATAACTTCAATGATTCTCTTTTCACACTCCCAAATCCTTACTGCAAATGCAAGAATTCCAAATTCATGCCATTTACTACAAACTGTTAGATTCTAAACTTATATGCATTGGTCCTCTTGTAATGATTATGCACAAAGTCATAAGGACTTGACAACAACCATTACAGACCATTCCAAAGGAGATCAACTCCTTGGAAACATCCTTCTTGCATTAAGTTTCCTTAATCTTACACAGATTGAAATTTCTGACTTTGAAACATTTCCAGATTCATTTTGACTATCACTTCTGAAAAAGAGTTGCCTCCTTACAGATTATGTCAATATGGTCCTTCCAGAATTATCACTATACTTCCAATTGTCCTTGAGCAACCAATCTTTGGTAAACCTTAGATTGTCCTCGACAATTGTTTAATCCTTTTAGTCATATCCAGTTCTAAACCTTTTCCCTTCTTAATGCCCCAGGCATTTGGAAACTTTTAGAAAGGATGAATATAACACATGTAATCAATCCTATATCCGAAGCATATGGGACACGATTCACGATGTCTCACATAAAGACTAAACCAGTCTTTTGCTATAACATTTCCATTTCTATTTGCCAAGTTCTCATAATTCAGATTATGAAAAGGGATGCCGTAATCATAATCGAATTTTAGAACGCAAATAATGGACCCATATACAAAATTTCCTTATGTTGAGCCATTCCAACATGAAATTCATATATATCCTTGACTAAATGATTAAAACCTCACGATCTAAGCTTATAGATTTGAGATGAAGTATAATTTCCTCTCCCTTAATTATAGCAAAACAACTTTTTCTCAATTGAAACCTTTTTTTTTCTATAATTAACATTGCTAACTTGCAATCTTTATCATAATTATCATGCTCCCACTAACATGATGATTATTAGCATAACACTTATGCTCCCACTAGCTTTGACATGTACTTAGAAAGCTCGAATTCTAGAAATCAATACTTTATTGACTTTCTTACCAAAGTTCAGATTTCTGATACTAGATTGTTTTGATAAGACTTTATCAAAAACATACACCTTCCCTTAGATAGCACACTTGTGTGTCTAAACAATTATGAAGAGGGATGCCGTAATCATAATGCTTAGACCTTTTTGCCACTTCTCACAAGTCCAGGTTAATGTGCCGGTAAACCACACACGCTCCACTAACGACTTTGAGAATGCAAATATCACAATTGCTATCTAGCTAAAATCTACTTAGTGAAAGTGTTTCCTCACCATCATTTTCATGAATCGGAGAGAAACCTTATGAAACTTAGATTTATATGGTGTATGAGTTCCTACCCATATGAATTTGTCAAAACCATAATCACAAGACAAAGATAATGACAAATCCAAAACCATATGGATTGAACTCAATCTTAATTTCTTGCCACCTGGCAGCTCAAGGGCCTGCCATTGCTTCCAAGTTGTTGTGCAACACATTGAGAACTCTAAGAACTCATATGCAAAGCCAACTTTAACTAGAATGGGCACAGAATATGTCAACACGATAGGTTATAAACCTCAAGTTGTGTGATAGTGAGGAACTTCAGGTTTCATTCTTGATTAGCTTTTGAGACTTTCAAGACCTTTAAGACTCCCACTGTCCTCTTGACCTATAAGACTCCCTTGTCAAACATCCAAGAGATAGTGCGGATTCTAATCAAGACAAAAACTTCACACAATTGGCCTAAGTTGGTCTTTGTTTTATCCAAAACATCACAATTTACCAATTTCAAATGTACAAGAGTAGGAAACTTTTACTCTTCCATTTGACAAGTGTTTTAAACCTTCATTAAGACATGTCACTCAAATAACAATCTTGGAGTATGACTCTAAGACTTGTATTAGAACGAAGTATGACTCATCTTCTTGATTTAACCATTTCAACAATTCAAGATCCATCTTCTTAGTCATAAGAATGCACTAAGACTTCCTTAGAGAACTAATTTTGATATGGTTTCTTAATCATTGAGATTATCACAAAGCTGATACTAAAGTACTCTCCCATCTTTTCAGATTTGAGAAACTTTTATCCTTCTGCCTAATTTGATTCTTCTTATCCGCTCTGCCATGCATTGGAACCTTTTCCAATGTCTCAGAGTTACACTTAAGCTTGTAAGTATAATCATATTTACTGAGCTTTAGTAAACTATGACAAATAGCCTTATATCTTTTGTGGTGGAATTAATCAGTGCACATGACTATGTACTCGATCCCTTAGTCCATTACTTGACTCACACATCCATGTGAACAAGTAATTAGCCTTAATTTTTTCCAATACTTGAAAGTTCTCATTCATCATGCTATACAACTTGCATGATTCCAAGTCCCGGTTCAATTGAGACTTTGGATGATGAGAATCTTTCCTTATTTGGTAAATTTAGACATTACCACAAATGAAAGAATCAATTTCATATTTCCACTCTTGCTATTAATGGAATCATATAAGCAACAATTTTTCCTCAAATGCCATTGTAAGGATATTTTAAAATAACTAAAATCAAAAATTTTCTTTTATTTTAAAACTTTGCGGAAAAACTTATCCTTACAATCTATATGAAAACTTGTTGCTATCTATTCCTAAGCAAGATCTCATAACTCCTAAGAAGTAGCTCAAAAATCCGATTTTCAAACTACACGATAGAAATCCATCTATGCGATCAGATTCAACATATTCTTTCTTTAAGTTCCTTTACTTTTCTTTGATTCTTAAAACATTACCATGTGACCCAGTCACATCATGTATCAGGAATCTCAGAATAGAAACTTAACAGAGTTAGATAGTGGACTTTACCTGAAGTAGAGTCAAACTTATTGACTTTAACATCCTTAGGTAAATTAGGCAGCTTCGCAACTAATGACCCTTCCTTTGGCAATATAAACATATGGAACCTTTGATAATGGTACACGGGACTATCACAAACATAGCTTTTCTCTTTACCATTTGGTCAACCTAGTTGACTATGGTCAATCCCTTTCCTTGGGAAGAGAATGCTTTTTCTGTATTTCCAGTGTCACCATTGTCAATGTCCATAAAGTTTCAGGAAGTTGATCTTAACAAATAGAAAAGATCATTAAGGGTCTTGTTATAGTCTGTTTCATAGGTGTCCCAAAGGAACTCAGTATGTGACTTAGAAAGTGATTGAACCACCAACTTTCTCAAGACTTTGACACCTAACTCTCCCGGCTTGTCAATATGTGACTACATCTCCAAGATGTGACCACACCTAGACCTTCACTTGCCAATAGGGTTCGAGTGACCTTAAACTTTTCAAGAACTTGTGGGGTAGGGAGAATAATTGGAGGAGATGAAAGAAGTATGATTTCCATTGGAACATCATCTTCATTTAGGAAAGCTAGTTTCAAGAGATTTGGGAAGATCATAAATGTCTAAACCAGACATGTTTTGGGAGATATTCAAGATAGTTGATATTAAAGTCCTTAATATAACACCCAATATGAAATATTAAGGCTAGGACCCATAAAACTATTTTTTAACTTAGAAGAGGTATGCCGTAATCCAAGCTATAAAACAATTTGAAGGTAGGTGAATGACGATTCACCAATTTCCACCAAGATAAACGAAATGTATTATTAGGTTTTAATTGGTTTTGAAACTCCTAGATCTTTTGAGATTCATTGAACTGTTCAATGGCATGTTTCAATCTCGAGTGTGCCCTTCAGGTTTTGTGACTGGGATGCCGAGGATCACAATACAAGGTGTGAAGTAACCATGCAAATTACTTGGTACCCTTAATAAATTACCCCTCAATCGATGTGCCGGTTAACCACACACGCTCCATCGATACTATGATAAATATTAAGTCACCCTTTACCTACCTTGTTAAGTCCAAGTTAGTGTGCCGGTTAACCACACACGCTCCACTAACGACTTAGACAAAGTGTAAAGTGTAATTTCATGGATTAGCACCTTATTCACATTTTCCTAAGTAACTAAGATTGGGAATTATTAAGAGTTTAGTTACTTAGTATTTATCATTAATACTTTTAATGAAGGGAGAATTATAGTCTTGTCAAACCCGTTCGGCTAACGACCCTCCACCAGTCAAGCAAGCGGTGGGTGAGAGTGGACACCCATTAAGTTGCCATTTTATAGGCAACAACCTTATACCCACCTTATAGACCGGCTTCGTGAATGAGGCGTACTAGCGGTAAGACCGACTTTACTCTTATACATATATATATTATTAACTTATAATATTATAAAGTATAAGGGTTGAATTTTAACTTTTAAAATTCTAAGGGCTAACTTGGAATTAAAGTATTCATAAGAGAAAACTTTACAAATTCCAAAACTTGACGGCAAGTTTTGAAACTATTCAAAACTAATTAATTCCATAACTTATGTGTTTAAAGTAGTTTTAATCCAAAAACTCTTCAAGTTCCATAACTTGAGGACAAGTTATGGAAGACTTTAAACTAATAAAAGAATTAAATTTTTCTTTATTTTATAACATATGGAATTAATTAAGGTTACACTTTTTTTTATTTATTATTTAATGAAGAGACTCTTGGTCCTCCATAACTTGAGGACAAATTATGGAGTCATAACTCCAATTAGAACTAGACTCATCATTTTTGTAACCTTTGCCAACTTTTATGAGTTTTATGAAACTTAAATGTGACTTTTCATATAACTTGAGGACAAGTTACAAAAACACATTTTAGAATCAACTCTTAGATTAATTTGGATTGAAAACAACTTTTTCACTCAACTTTTCTATTAATCTAAGCAACTCATAAGAACAAGATAATTCAAATCAAACTTTTTCATGTAATTAGTCTAACCTTTAAACTAATACAAAACATGAATCTATTGACAATTATCTTTGAAAATGGATTAGCATGAACATTACCACATCAAAAAACAAGTTTATAAGTTAAAAAACAACTTAGGGTAATGTTCCTAGTCTATTTCTAGCCAGAAACCTCGAAAATATGCTGTCTGGGGGTCCAACTCGTCGAGTGCGTGAACCGACTCGGTGAGTTGGATCGTTTTGATCATTTTTTAGGCATGGACTCGCCGAGTCTCCTGATGGACTCGCCGAGTCTGATGATCAGACAGCAACAAATTCATTTTTTTCAGCTTCTATTGCAGGTATAAGAAGAAAACAAGCCTAGTCTCTGATACCACTGTTGGGTTTTTGAGCATTCTAACACTCCTAAGTGTACATGCAACCCTAAATACCTTGGATCTATGTTTTCTCTATTATACATGCAAATATGAACATCCAAGGTATTATCCTAATCTAGCATACAAAACTATTAATATAACAAGATAGAATACATACCTCTTTGATAGTGCTTGTTTTCATGAAGCTTGAGTGCCTAGTGCCCCAAGTGTGACACCTCAAATGGTTCACACAACACCATAAGCACTTGGAATAACTTAGAGAGAATTCTACACTTCATGAAATCGGCTAGCCCTTTCTTTCTCTCACTAGTGGCCGATTTTGGTCAAGAATAAGATCTTTATATAGTGTTACAATTAGGGTAAACTCTAATTATCATGACTTTCCATTTCCTTGGATCCATGGGTTCAAATACACCATGGAGCATCCATGGACCATCCTATGGGTTTTAGCCCAACTTGATTATCCATGGAGCATTAGCCCACTATACAAGTATGGATGATTTACACAATCAACCCATATATTTAATTAGTCTTCTTTTGATAACTTAATTAATCCTAGATTAATTCTTGATCAATACTAATTAAATAATCTTATTATTCTTATTATTAATATACTAGAACTTATAATATATTAATAACCATAAGTGTCTTATTTCTCTCATTTAGTCTATCCAAGTGCATGATGCCATGCAACCCAAATGGACCATGTCGGGTCAGGTCAAGTCTTACCAATTATAGTTATGGACTTAGACATTAATCCAACAAAATCCTGGATAAATCTCTAATAATATCCTGTAAAGCCCAAGAAAATCCTGATCTCTGAGGGAGACTTCGGAACCTCCCACAACATCACAACCTTAATCTTGGCTGGATTGACTAGAGTCCCATTTTGTTTAACAATGTGTCTTAGGAACTGAACCTCTCATAACCAAAACTAACACTTAAAGAACTTGGCATATAGCCATTCTCACCTCAAGACTCCCAAAAGCTCTTGAAGGTGCTCCTCATGCTGCTCTCTTGTATTGGAATACACTAAAATATCATCAATAAGAACAATAATTGATCGATCAAGCATCGTCCTGCACACCCAACTATCACACCCCCATACCAAGGATGGCGGAAACGCCCGGGGGTGGAGGACTTCATGTTTAGTATCACAAGAACGAGTATAATCGTGATCAAAGTAAATACAACCATCATAAATATAATCAATAAAATTACATGGTTTTCTGAGTACATGTTTCAAAATCGATTACATTATAATGATAAAATGTTTTATCTAGCGCCGAAACGTTCCATCCTCAAAAGCTGGTCGTCACCTGTTTTTATTGATTACTTGAGAATACAAATAAATTTTGAAAGAGTGTAAACGATTACATTGATGAGTACATAAGCTTTTGTTTCTAAAGTTGAGAACCATTCTTTGAAAAAGTAGTGTATGCACAAGAAAAATCCAATATTTTCCTTATAAAATGAGTTGCAGACCTTAAGACCAAAAACCGAAATGTACAAGTATTTTCCATACTTTTAATAGTGTATATAGTTTTATATAAATAAAACCCGTTTGAATTTCAACATCCATGTAAACTATATGTGTCTTTATTTCCCTATATGAGTTATTATAACCATACTGTTTGACATAGTGACCTGTTACGACGTTTTTCAGGCGTCGGAATGTTATGATATTTGTCACCACAGACCTACCGGTCTAGCTGTTGCATGCAGCTATGGTGTGGGTCGTAAATCCCTATATAGATCTATATACAAGTATCACGCTCTCCCTAGAAGAGCCTTTAGTTATAACGACATGATTTTAACCAGTACTCTAAGAGTACAATGAAGTAGTGCCTTACAACCGAATTTAACGAGTTTACGTGTATTGTAATTGAAAATCCTTTTTGTAGTATGAATATAACGTTCCTTAGTAAGTTCTTAGAGTTGATGTAATATAAACTATACCTATTATAGCTTATCATGTATGTTTATATTAAATGAAGAACTCTTTTGTAGTGAAAACGGAACCTTTCAAGTGAATAGTAATGTAACAAAACATAAACTATACTTATCATAGTTTATCTTGTATGTCTATAATGAGTGACAACCCTTATGATGGTTGAGTATTTCTATTTCATAATTGTAACTTAACAGGAAACTCAAGTCAATATGTACTTAGTCATTGATAAGCACTTTGCTCAACAAATTACAAAGTGTTAGAAAACTTGTAACTGTTTTTATCTAGTTTTAACTTTTCTGTCACTGTTTTTGTAAAAATCACAGAAATATCATCGAGTTTTGGAATCTAAATATGTAAACTGTGGAAGTTTATAAAATATTTCTACTATTCTCATAATTTTTATTATGATTTTTAATGGTCCCTAACTAGTGTGGAAAGGACTATTTTCACTGATTGGTCCGAAATCCTTGCTGTAGTGGTAGGCGGTTTTGTAAAAATCACCATAATTTGTAGAAAAATTGTATGAATATGTGCAAGTAGTTGTTTGAAAGGTATAAACCTGAACTATTTTCATATTGAACAGTTTTGAAAAGTATTGAGTTTAAGGTGGTCAAAATAGTTCATGATTGGACCATACCTTTATTGTTGAAAGCTGTTATTTGAGTTTGAGCATGTTTTGGTGTTGTAACTTGTATTCTCCCCCATAAAACTATAAGAAAACATGAAAATATGGGGGTATGAACTCACCTTGAGTGGTTCCCTGAGGTGGTAAGTTGAAGAAGGGGAGTTTCAAGTCAATGCACTTGAAAGATGCTTGAAGATTTGAAGATCCTAAGAACAATTTTGTGAATATTTGTGTGAATGATTCATGATTCATGTGAAGAAATATAGAGTATTTAGGAAGTGAATGGAGGAAATATCCTGAATACTCTTGCCAAGAAGACTGTGACTGAGAAAGAAGGAGGGAGAGAGAGAGAGAGAGAGAGAGAGAGAGAGAGAGAGAAGTGCATTTTGGTGGAGGAAAATGAGACTTTGAAGGTGAGGAATAAGATCTCTTGGGTGGATTTGGTTAAGGAAATTTTGATGGAGTGTTGGAATGAGCTGAAAAAGGACAACGATTTGACTAGGTAATCTGTGAATAGTGACATAAAGTGGGTGATTACCTTATGAATAAAATAATGAGTCTTAGACATTATTCATAAAAATGTGTTCTAACTCTTCAAGGTTGGCATAGAATAGGAGTTTAGGGGTTTTAGTCATTAGAAATGTGAGTTTGAGGGTGTTCCCAATGTCAGATACTCCTAAAATTGCTAAAAGGTCCGAAATGGTCAAAAATATGGAATGGGGTCCGAGTTTGCGAGGGTTTTGGGGTCAATAAGTCGTTTTCGGAGCAGAGGAGCAGTTATGAAGCTGGCCCTCAAATTTCCGAAGTCATTCAGCAGTTTCTGAAGTCGCCTGACCCTTCTGAGATGCGAAGCTTCCGGCATGCAAGATTTTTCTGGAGCGAGATCTTCCGAAGCTGGGAGGTGTTTTCGGATCATGCGAGATTTCTTGGTTCTTCAGATGGTCTGGAGTCAAGCCATCTTTCGGAATCAGAAATTCCGAATCAGAGGGGAAAGTTCTGAAGTACAAGGGTGTCCGGATTCTTGAAAAGGAGTTTCGAACCAGGAAGGTCCTTTTGGTTTTTCTCATTTGGTTTGAGTTGTTTTCAACAAGGAAGGGGTTTGGGGATAGTACGGATGTTTATAAAAAAGTTGAGAGAGATTTGGGAGAGATTTGAGATTAAAAGAGATATTTGGGAAAGATTTGGGAGAGAGAGATAGAGTGGGAGTGATTGAGAGAGAGACTTTGTTTGCGACCTTTGTTAGTGTTTGGCCCCGTAATGCAGGGTTTGTAAACCCCATTATACCTCGTTATGAGTGTTTTACACCCCCGAAGGTGCTTAATAGTGCTTTATAAAATCATTACATCACTCACCCTAGTTAGGGTTTAGAATTTCTGAACATTTCAAACTTTTGAGTGATACTTTGTATTATGATTAAAAGTTGTACATTAGAAAATATAGAATATACCCTATCATACAAACTCTAAATGAGTGTATCGGTTTGACCCGTTGACTTTTGTTGACTTTGACTTGACTAGAATTTGACGGTTTTCACACCCGATTCATCAAGTCCATAAATATTGCAGGCGCATTGGTGAGCCTAAATGGAATCACTACGAACTCATAATGATCATAGCGAGTCTGAAATGTAGTATTCTTCATGTCTTCCTCTCTAACCCTCACCTAATGATACCCTGACCTCAGATCGATCTTGGAGAACCAAGATGCACTTTGTAGCTGATCAAAGAGGTCGCCAATCCATGAAAAGGGATAACGGTTATTCACATTCAACTTGTTCAACTCCCAGTAATCAATGCACATCTGGTGTGAACCATCCTTCTTATCGAGGAACAATATTGATGCGCCCCACTGAAAACTATTCGGTCTAATGAACTACTTGCCTAACAGCTCCTGAAGCTGAGAGGACAACTCATGCATGTCAGGTGCTACCAAACAGTACGACACCATGGAAATCGGAGCCGCACCTAGCACTAGGTCAGTCCTGAACTCAATCTGCCTCTCGAGAGGCATTCCGGGTATCAACCACATAATAACTAGCACATTTTAAACCGATAACTGCTCCTCAAATCATGTATCAACCACATAGGCTAGATAACCCATACAATCCTTGTTGAATATAATGTCGAGCCCTGGCCACTAAACAAAATCATGACCCAATTCGGGTAACCTCACCATAGATGACCAATTCTCCCCTACTTAGGGTTTGAACCACCACTCGTTGACCTTCGCAGTCTATCATAGCACCAAATATGCTTAGCTAGTCCATCCTTACTATCACTCATATATCCTTCATGGGAGTAGGAATCAAATCAATAAGATAAGGCACCCTAAAAATCTCCAAGACAGAATCCTAATACACTCTCGATGCAAAAAATCCCATGTTCGTTGGCAAAAGAAACCTGCAACAGACACTCCAAGTCGGTAAGGGTCATAACAAAATCCCTACTGGAAGATCAAGATACAAAGGACTGACTCACACTCGAGTCGAATAACACAGGAGTCTGCAAAGAATTCACTAAGAAGGTACCTATCATAATGTCACACCCCAAAACCGAGAAAGGCGGAATACATTCTGGGGTGGAGGACGTCATGTACAGTATCATAACAATGCATAATAGTAAAGACAAGCAACAACATCCATTTCATTAGTATAATAATTGTAATACAAGCGTGTTCTGTACAGTTTGTTAGACACCAAAAGTATAATCAAAATAAAAGATGAGTCTTGTATGTGCTCCATCTTCTCAAAAGCTGCATCTGTACCTGTCTACTAATGACCTGAGAATACAAGTTATTTTGAAAATAAGTATCAGCATAAAGCTGGTGAGTTCATAAGTATTTAGTGTCATTGATTGTATGAAAGTGTTTACAATCATGTAATATAATAGCTATTATCAAGGTTTGAAAATAGTATGATCCCTAGAAAATCTTATATTTTCCAGCAAAAGTAGTCTTCTACCAAGACTCGGTTATTTGTATGATTGACCCTTTGAAAATGTAAAAGTTTTCCCAGTGAAACTATCAGTATGAAAATATAGTTTTAAATTTCGTTCATATAAAGTAATTGGGAAAATAATGTTTTACCCCAGCAGTGTCACTGCCAGCTGAATGTAATAAAGATGCAAACTCCAGGTAGTATTAAATGTACAATACACCTCGGGGAGTCCGTTTTACCTTTAATTCTTAATGTGTTAATTAAAGGTCTGAATGCAAACTCGTATGTAACCATGCTGATTGAAGATCGAATAACAGATGACCCTCCAGGTCACACGTAGTATAGTGACATTTTCTCACCCATGGGCCTAGTCGGCTTGAACTGTAGCTAGTAGTCAGGATGTGGGAGTGTGTCCCGTATAGATCTATACACATAATGCCCGCTCTCCCTCCAGGAGACTCTGGTTACACGGTGACCGCACAGTGAAGTGTCGTATCGAGAAGTAGTATGTCACATTCTATTCTAGTGTATTCTCTTGTATTAGAGTATAATGTACTTCTTGGTATAATGTATTGAGTGTTCTATTGTATAGTATGTAATATTCTCTTCGTATAGTATTTAGCATGTATAGACTCATAACTGTACTAACTATAGTAAGTGTCATGGTAATAATAGTAATGAGCGGTAATCCTTAACGATACCTATTATAGTTAAATAGAGATGTTGGCTGCAAGCCTTTGATACACAAAGGTATTGAAATAAAGTGAAGACTTTTATATCCTACACAAATATATATAATATATAACTAAGAATTCAACGACAGTCGGACAGATAACAGGATACCCTAAGTCCACAATCAAACAAGAACAGGAAGTAAGGTGAGTAACCAGTTCTAAGTCCTTCAATTCTTACTTATATAACTATATTGGTGTAGATATGATTTAGGAACCAAAGAAATTTATAAGAGTTGGAAATAGTTTTATAACAATTTAACTTTAAAATAAGTTTGATAAACATTTAAAACAATTTTGTTGGCAAAGCAGTTAAAAGTATAGAAAGTCCTTTTGGTTGTAAGCTATAAATCACATGTGATTGATACTATAACTTGTTTGATTCAACTTGCATTCCCCCCATAAAAGCATTTAAAAACATTTAAAAGGTTGATTAAGGGTATGAACTCACCTGTAGTGACTGATGCGACGGTAGGATCGGTTTAGGAGGTTGAGTGTCAATTGTGGACTTGAGCACAAACGGATCCTATTAACCATATAATGACATATATATATATATATATATATATATATATATATATATATATATATATGTGTGTGTGTGTGTGTGTGTGTGTGTGTGCAATTAGTGTTTGGAATAACTAATTATTGCATTGGGACCACTTTAGGGACTAGTAAACACTTATTATGAAGTGTTATAACCATATAAGATTGAATATGAGTGGTATATGACTGTACAAGGGAGTGTATGGTCAAAATGCACAACAAATGTGTGTGTGCGGCCATGAGGTGTGTGCGGCCGCACACTCCTTATGGAATGTGTCAAAACGTGATTTTAAGCTATGAGGGACATCTAGGAAGTTTTCATTCTTCATGCCTTAGCCTTAAATGAAGTTTTCTGCCATTTTGGGACCTAAAAAGTGTGTATGCGGTTGCACAAGGTGTGTTCGGCCGTACACTTGGTGTGTGCGGTCGTACATACTTGAAGATCATGGGAAATGATGTTTTTTCAGGTATATCTTCAAGTGTTCTTGGCCTATATACAAGTTATAACAAGTATACATGCGTTATAGAGGCTGGAAAAGGGTGATTAGAGTCCAAAACTTAGTGTGTGTTCTTGGTGTTCTTGATGATTTAACACCAAAAACGTGTTATCATGGCTCAAAGTGGGGAAGAAGTCTACTCAAGGTCATGTAACAGTTAATCAAGTGATGAATCACTTACTTGCTTGAAGATTGGAGTGAAAAGTAGGATGATACTTGAGAGGATTTCAAGTTCTAGCTTGAAGGAGTGGGAAAAAGTGTTCAAAATGACTACGTATGGTATATATAGATGAGAGTGTGTGGCTGGGATGGGTGTTCCCATACACTCAAGTGTGTGGTCGCACACTCCATGTTTTGGAGTGCTTGGCCCGATTTTGCTTGATATGCATTGTGTTATCCTGTTTCTAGGTTCCTACCTTATTTGTATTACGTTTAGAATGCTCAGATAGACCCCAAACAGTGTTAAAATCTAACGAAATGGGTCTAACTTGGATTCAATAGGTCTCTTGTACAAGAAAGAATTTCGGGTTGTCACACAAAAACATAACATACACATACTATAAAATAATTAACTAGATGACAAATAGAAACATACTAGTAACAACATCTGGTACTGCCCTGGCCTCCTCTGCTGTGAGCAGAAAAGCACAGCCTCAGGGACTTCACCCTGCCCTGACTCCCATTAGTGATCCTCAAAGTAGCCGGTGCTGGAGCATGTGCTTTTCTAGCAGTAAGCAATGAGCACTGGGCCTTTATATGGCCAACCTGGTCATAGTGATAGCAAATCCTTGTGGTTGGTACTGGAGCCTGCTGGCAATAGTCCTTAGCGTAATACCCTAATCGCCACATTTGCGGCAACTAGACGAAGATCGAAAATTACCCTCATGAACCTTGTTGTACTTACCACAAGTGCGACCCCTCTACTCTCCAGACCTCGAATTAGCGGGCTTGAACCGCTTTGCCACATGTTGTGTCTCAACCGGAGCCTACCTCCGCTCTCTCACTTGGAGTTCCATCTCAATCTTCCACCTCCTTTCGGCTTCCTGTAGCTCCACAAGTGTACCATAGCGTTGTGTGGATACGAACTGGCGGATATCCATCTTGAACATGCTCAAATATTAGGTTATCTGAGCTTGCTCAGAAGCAGAAAACTCAAGACAAAACATATCTCTCTCTGTAAACATCTTGGTGATCTCAATTATCGACTCAGTCCCGTGTCTTAGAGCCAAATACTCTTAAGCCAGCCTATATCTCTCCACCAATGGAACATATCTCGAGGGGAACATCTCAGAGAACTGCTCCCAAGACACAAAAACCCTCGGCTTTGGTGTGTACGAGCTAGTCACCAACCTCCACCAGTCCTTTTCCCCTAATCGAAGAAGGTTCAGAGCATACTTGACTTCTAGTCAGCACGACATGAGCACGTAAATAAACACCCCTTAATATCAGACAACCACCTCATCACGATAATCGGGTCTTGAACTCCACCGAACATCGTGGGGCTTCATGTTATCAAAATCCCAGTACTGGAAGGCTCTCTCCCCATGAACCCCAATGGCTGCAACGGTCGTGGTAGCTGCAGCAAAAACATCCTCAGAAAGTGTAGCGTAACGATCATCAAGGAAATCCATCATGGCGGTCTAGATAGACCCAAAAAAAACTCTAGTATATTCCCCTGAATAATAGAAACAACCTCAGCATGAATCATCTCCCTAACCTGGTGCTCAGTCAGCCCTGACCTATCCTGGCTACTCAATCCAGCTCCTGACTCGAATCTCCTCATGACCACTATAATGAAAATAAACCAGGAAATATCAGATAAGGCGTATTTCATACCATATGATACATTCTAAATAATGAAACACTAAGGGTTGTGACTTCCCTGCTACGCATACGAGTCTTGTGCTTTTAGTAGTACAGGCCCATACTACCTTCCACAGCTACCCGTATTTGCCTTAGAGATCATCATAACAACTTTAACAACACACGTTGTAATACATATACATCATATTTTCACTCCTTAGATAAAAGCTAGACATTCATAAACTAACCGACTGCTTATACCTAACCCATCCATGAAACTTCCACCAACTCTGCAACACTCGTGTATGCTAATCATACATAATACTAGAGGCTATAGAAAATTGAATACTCGATTCTACCCTATGCCCTTAATCAAACAGGAATAGGAAATAAGGCCAAACAAAACATTCTCAGGCTACATAATCTTCATTATGTGCGACTATGATGCATACACTACGCAACTATTGTAATGATGTCAATCCACACAAGAAAGAGTCCTAGGCTATCAGACATCAATTATCAGGAAATTCTATCATGCAATACCTAAAGATTCCTAGCCTACCACTAGCATGTTGTTTCTATCATAACATAACATCAAATAACAGTGTGGGTAACTTGGGGTATACATTCTTTCTCTTAGGTCATCGTACACATTGCATCCTTCTTTGGTTACTTTTGAAAACATTTTTGAAAATCAGTTTAAAAAATTTTATAATTCCCTGGTTTGATTCTAGACTCACACAAATGTTCATCTAATTCTCACAAACCAAGGCTCTGATACCAACATGTAACATCCCAAAAATAACAACAATTTAAAATATTCAAAAATAACCGTTAACCAGAACTGATTACAAAAAGTCATTGTTTCAAAAGCATTATTTCAAATCAGAGTTTTTCCAAAGATCCAAAGATATAAAACAAGAAGTTGTGCACGATCACGCCTTCACTTTCCCACGATCCTATGAAGTACCTGAAACCATAAACTAAAACTATAAGCCAAAGCTTAGTGAGTTCCCTTAAAGTACCACTACATAAACATATAACTAGACAAATCACGGGTCTACAACCTCTAGGTTGGATTACCCCCGGCCTACAACCTTTCGGTTGGAATACCCCGACCTACAACCTTTCGGTTGGATTGCCAATACATACTGGGTCCACAACCTCCTGGTTGGATAACCCCTAGCATGTTGGAATGCCCCGGTCTATTGACTGATAGCACAAAGCAATACAGTCCTGACCCCACCATATCATGTCGACACATACGTAGTAATTAACATATATCTAGCAACATATGAACATAAGACCAGTCAACAGAGAAACAGACAGATATACATAATACTACATTATAACGATATCCTATATACTAGGATACACAATCTAGTGGGCCAACATTGGTGCCTTCGACCCACAGACACAGTGAGGAAAACTTACCTCTTAGTCAGAATGCAAAATGAATAAAACTCTGATCTGAAAATCGGCTCAACGATCACCTAACCAGAACCAAGAACCTAATCTTTAATTAACAGCTCAAATACCCCTAGGTCAACTTGGTCAGAACTCTGGTCAAATGTCAAAGTCAATGAGTCAACCCAGCCGAGTCAGCTCAGTCCTCGTATGCGGGGCATACTTCAGATGTACATGGGGCATACTCGAGCCTTGACTGAGATCGGACAGTTGACCTCGTACACTTGGCGTACACAGAGGTACACAAGGCGTACTCACCAAAGTCACACTTTCCTTATTAAGAGATTAATACTTCAACTTATTTTGTCCAAATGCATATCCAATGCCAAAATACCACTAAGAGTCATAAAGTTTCCAACTTTATGACTTTGCATGCCCAATAAGTGCTAAATACACAAAATCCCAACTTCTTAGCACCTGAAGACCATCTAGAGCATGCATGAGGAAGAACTAAGCATCAAGATCACATTTTTATGACTCAAAACCCCTCATTGGGTCTGAAAAGACAACTTATTCGATCAAGAGCATGTCATGCTCTAGAAGCACTATGATTGGGACCAAAATGTTCATAACTTCAATACTAACAAAATTTAAAACAAATCATCATCAAGTTTTGAGCTTTTTGCCTTAAAATCATACCAAATGGTGAGGAGATTCTAGATCTAAGATGCCTCACTCTTCCAAGGCAGTCTTATCTTCTTCTCCTTCCTTTTTAAGCACCAAAAGTACCCTCAAAGATCAAGAACACTCTCAAGGTGGATTAGGGTTCTACATGGACGAAATAGCAAGTGGAGGCTGAAGAGTGAATCAGAAATTCAGAGCTAATGATGTTTATATATGGACCAAACCCTAAAAATTAGGGTTTGAGGATTCTTCACATACGCCTTGCGTACACGGTATATGCCCAACATACTAAGGTTCGCCTAACGGACACAACGCATGCCCAACATACTACGCCTTAGCCTAAATTTACGAAAATGCCGTTATGGGCCATTTTGCAAGCTTTCTCATACCCAAGGGTTTAAAATCATAAACCTTCATACTTAAGAGTTAATTTTGAAAATACCTCAGTGTTATGATATTAGAGAGAGAGAGAGAGAGAGAGATGAGAGCCATTGTATACTATATATATATATATATATATATATATATATATATATATATATATACATAGAGGTGAGTTCAATTGAGAAAATAAAAAAGGTTGAGAATGGGGGAATCATTCTCATCCACTCATTTAGTCTAAGCATAAAAAGACATGGTGGCAAACTTGTAAATATGTTAATAGCCTTCAATATCAAATACGTAACTATAACTCGATAACAGTTCGTGACTTCGTTCATCCTCAAAATTTCTCCTCCAACCTTCAACAATCATCCAGATTTCTTCAACTAAACCATCATCAATGTCATTTAGTATTAATCAATCATCAATATTCGTAGCTGGGAGGTTCGCCATTCAAGACAAATTCGCAACCCAAATTCATCAATTTCATCGATTTGCTAAAGTTTGGAACTGGAATTTCCCAGATTCGCAAACGAAATCAGTTGGAATCGGAATTTCTTCGTTGTTCATGAAATTTGAATCATCGTTCTTGACTCGCAGTCACGGTTGACATTGCAGGACTCAGAATCGGTACTCACAGGTTCCCAATCGGATTTTCGAAAATCAAAATCAAAATGAGAAATCAATCAGACATAGGTGTCGCGTCTGAAGTCGAAATCGGAAGTATATGATGATTTGGAATTGATAACTTGATGTTTTTAACATTTTTAAAATAGTTAACTTGTATGCACTCCAAGTGTTTGATGAAATGCATAAACTAAATTACCACGTTATATTCATATACGAATATGTTTTCTCACTTAAATCAGTATATGATTATTAAAACAAAAAAAACGAATATGCAAGTCTGTATGTTATTCATATGTGAAAAACATATAAAAATTATATATATTTGTGAAAACACATTGTAATATTCATATGTGAATATACTGTGTAATATTCATAAGTGAATATATTATCTAATATTCACAAGTGAATATACTATGTATTATTCACATGTGATATATCATGTAATACTATGTAATATTCAGATATGAAAATATTATCTAATATTCATAAGTGAATATACCATCTAATATTCACAAGTGAATATACTATGTAATATTCACAAGTGAATGAATCGTCTAATATTTAAATATTAATATACTATGTTTATTATATGCTATATATTCATATATGAATGATACTTAAAATGTAAAAAAAAAAAAATAATAATCACAATTCATAAGTGAATAACGAGTGTACTGTAGAAAAAACTTGATTCATTTTTATTTACTTACTAATAACTATAGCTGAAAATATATAAAAAAAATATATTTTATTTTAAAAGTATATCAATATGGATGTCTATTTGTAGAGAATAAAAAATCATGAAATTTTGGTATATTTAAAATAATTTTTTGATAAAAATAGCTCTTAAAATATAAAAAAAAAAAAAAACGAAAAAGACTATGTTTTTGTATATATTAACGTAATGTTTAGCATAGTTTAAGGAAATATGTTTTGTTGGAAACACATATTTATTCTTTTCCCATTTCCGCTCGTACGACGGAGACTTTTGCGAAAAAAATAAATGAGTGGCTGAGAATGATTCCCTTATTCTCAACTTTTTTTTTTTTCTCAATTGAATTCTCCCATATATATATATATATATATATATATATATATATATATATATATATATATATATATATATATATATATATATATATATATATATATATATAGGTTCAGGTTCATTTGAAACCATTCTAATTTTGTGAGACCGTGAGACCAAATCTAAAAATAATTTTAAAATGCAAAATAAATGGAAAAATCCAAAAATTCTTTTTTTAAATATTATTTTCGGAACTTGAATTAACTAAAAAAAATAAAAAATATATATAAAAAAATAAAAAAATTCCGTTTTTTTTTTTTTTTTGAAAAATATGTCAAATATTCTAAATAGAATATTACACTGGCATATTCTAAAAAATAATTTTAAAATGCAAAATAAATGGAAAAATCTAAAAATTCTTTTTTTAAATATTATTTTCGGAACTTGAATTAACTAAAAAAAATAAAAAAAATTCTATTTTTTTTTGAAAAATACGTGAAATATTCTAAATAGAATATTACACTGTACATATTCTAAAAATAATTTTAAAATGCAAAATAAATGGAAAAATTAAAAAATTCATTTTTTAAATATTATTTTTGGAACATGAATTAACTAAAAAAAATAAAAAATGCGTCTCACGGTCTCACAAAATATAGGTGGTCTCAAATAAACTTAACCCTATATATATATATATATATATATATATATATATATATATATATATATATATATATATATATATATATATATATATATATATATATATATATATATAACAAAAAACTCATAAATGATCCCTGTAAAAGTGAAATGACGGAAATGTGCTTTACTTACCGGACAAAACTTAATGGAATTAGCAATAAAAACATTTTATTAAAAGTTTTGAAACCACATAAACCATCCGTAAGATTTTTTAAAATTAAAGATAAACTTTAGAATTTGTGAAACCAATTTTATCAATATAAAAACTCTGAAAAACCCGCTACCAAACACTGAAACACATCTTATATATTGTTAAAATTAAAGGTTTTTTTTTTTTTTTAAAACACTTATAAAGATTCGATCCGGTGTTATCGAAAAGAGTAATAGTTAAAGCATAATTGTATTTTGCCACCAAATAAACGTGGTTCTCACCAAAACAACAGCTACCTTCAAAGACGCTCTAATCACAAAAGTCATAATTTTAATATATGTGTCATTATCTTTGATCTAATAAAATATAAAAGAAAACAGAAATCTAAAATGTACCCAAAATTTCGTGTTTATAAGTTAATTATTCTGGCTTTTATAACCAGTGGAATTTCAACAAATAAGTATTTATTAAAAAAAATAATCTCTTAGAAAATTAGCCACAAAAAGTATACATGTTTGGATTGGTTGTAGGCCCGACGTATACTGCAGTTTTGGATGTTCTTTGTTTGTAGATTCTTCTTCTGTTATGTTATGTTTTGCCTTGTGTTCTTCACATCATCATGGACCCATTTGAATGTTGGTATCTTTTTTTTTTTTTTTTTTTTTTTTTTTTTTTTTTTTTTTTTTGTTTTTTTTGTTTTTACAATTTTCTATTGTCCTCTGGTGTTTTGGTTCGAGCTAGTATAATAACACTATGATGTTTTGGTGCTCTTTTACGTGTTTATCTTTAGCAGTTACTTGTTGGCTTTTCTTTTATGAAATATCGTTGTCGTTCTAAAATATTGTACTTAAATAATTACTCAGTAACATATATTAAAATATAAATGTTAAACATATAAGTCATAACACACTACACATGCGTCCATCTTAAATAAGTTACACCAAATTAATAATATAAAACAATACTTTTTTTTCATGAATCATCGGTTGTACGGTTGTACTCTATATAAATGTTAATAATTATGCAATTAATGCATCCGTTACAGAATTCAAAAATAGGGACCCAAACTGTCAAGTTTAGCAAAAATGAGGCCAGCGCGCGCCCGAGTTTTCGGAGCTGTATTCATGTCCATGCTCAGAATTCAAAAATAGTGACCAAAACTGTCAAGTTTAGCAAAAATGACGGCAGCGCGGACCTAAGTTTTCGGAGCTGCATTCGTGCCCATGCACGGGTTCGGTGTTTTTGGTCTACGAAATTACTCAGTAAATATAAACTTTAAACATATATTAAAATATAAATGTTAAACATATAAGTCATAACACACTACACATGCGCCAATCTTAAATAAGTTACACCCAATTAATAATATAAAATAATATTTTTTTTAATTAACCATCGGTTGTACGGTTGTACCCCATATAAATGTCATTAATTACGCAATTAATGCATCCGTTACAGAATTCAAAAATATGGACCAAAACTATCAAGTTTAGCAAAAATAAGGGCAGCGCGGGCCCAAGTTTTCGGAGCTGCATTCGTGCCCATGAACGAGTTCGGTGTTTTTGGTCTACGAAATTACTCAGTAAATATAAACTTTAAACATATATTAAAATATAAATGTTAAACATATAAGTCATAACATACTACACATGCACCAATCTTAAATAAGTTACACCCAGTTAATAATATAAAATAATATTTTTTTAATTAACCATCAGTTGTATCCCATATAAATGTTATTAATTACGCAATTAATGCATCCGTTACAGAATTCAAAAATAGGGACCAAAACTGTCAAGTTTAGCAAAAATGAACACAGTACACATGCGCCAATCTTAAATAAGTTGCACCCAATTAATAATATAAAATAATACTTTTTTTTAATTAACCATCGGTTGTACGATTGAACCCCATATAAATGTCATTAATTACGCAATTAATGTATCCGTTACAGAATTCAAAAATAGGGACCAAAACTGTCAAGTTTAGCAAAAATGAGAGCAATGCGGACCCAAGTTTTCGGAGCTGCATTTGTGACCATGCACAAGTTCGATGTTTTTGGTAAAAAAAAAACCAAGATTTGCAACCCCCACCCTCCCTACGCACGAATAGGACTTGTAACACAACCATAGATACAAGCTTGTAAGCCTTCCGTGCAATGAAGATTATAAATCTTGTTGAGTTTGGTCTCTCTATCAATGTGGGACTCATTCCCACATTCCTCTCTTTTACTAAACTTATTCTCAAGTACTCTTATATCGATATCTTATTCACTTATACTATATTTTGGATATATAATATATCGTTTCGAAGTCCTCATGGAGGAGAACACAAACCCACTTAGAGTTCGTTATATATATAACATATGTATATATTTATATATAGACAAAACTACAAATTTGGTCCTTGTGGTTTTCAAAAATCTTTGGATGGGATCCAAAAAGTTTCCGACTTGCATGGAAGGTCCAAAATCAAGGTTTTTCTGCATTTTTGGTCCATGATACATTTGAAAAGACGATTTTACCCTTTTCATTTCTTTTTCTATTTTCTTTATTTATTTTGGCATTTAAATAATTAAAAACAAAAAAACTAAAATATCTCTCTCTCTCTCTCTCTTTCTCTCTCTCTCTCTTTTTTTTTTAAAATACCCTCAAAACACCCACCCACCCCTGTACTTTCCATCACACCTGCTCTTTTGACTCTGCCATTCTTCTTCTTCGTCATTATGCATCTGCAAATAATATTGAAGAAAAACCTTGCTGCAATATGATCCCGTTTCGATTTCCCCCAAGTCCATATAGACCCATCAATGGTCCTCCATTCAGATACTTGTGGGTGACCCGATTTTGCTTCCTTCCCTCTGACCTTTCTCCTTCTATCTTCCAAATCCAAATGGGGTTTTGACTATCACTACCTCTATTGCCCCCCAAAAAAATACATCGACTATTAGAGCTCCTGTATCATCTTCCTCCCTCATCTGTTAGACGTCGTAGGTAAGGAACTAACTAAACAATCGATCCTCTTGATTGATTAAACAGGAGAACAATAATAATGAGGTGGAGAATCGGACTTACAGGGGTCTCAAGGGGTGACGAGGCTGGTTGGAGATGTGATTGACGGAAGCAGCAGCTAAAGACGATGGTGGTTCACAGCAACGACGACGTGGTGGCAGGGGCTGCTCCGACTACTTTTGTTGCTTTGTTTCCGATGAGCTCAACGAGAGGGAGGGAAGGAAGAGGATGGTGGTGGAAACCGCCGAAATAAGGTAGTGGGGACTGTTGGTCGGTAATCCAAGGAAGAACGGGGTGGAGTTGGGTGGTTCCCGGTGACACAACCCCAAGAACGACAAGGAGGCTGTGGTGGTGGTGTTTATGGGTGCTTGGGTTCAAAAGGTTTTTTCATTTACCCAGTTGAATTCGACAAGGAGAGAGAGAGAGAGAGAGAGAGAGAGAGAGAGAGGGGGAGAGAGAGAGAGAGAGAGAGAGAGAACACTGGGTGGGGTGGGAATACTTTTTTTTTCTTTTTTCTTTTTTTTTTTTAATTAGAACAACATTAGAATAATAATAATAAATACAAAAAAAGAACATAAAAGGGTATAATTGTCTTTTTAAGTTTTTTTGGACCAAAAACACAGAAAAACCTTGATTTTGGACCTTCCATGCAAGTCGTAAACTTTTTGGACCCCATCCAAAGGTTTTTGAAAACCACAAGGACCAAATTTACAGTTTTGTCTTATATATATGTCCAAAGTTAGTAAAAATGTAAATATTTTTACTAAATTTCCAATAATATAACATGTTACAAATCTGGAAAATATTTAAGGCAAAAAATAAAAAAGATGATGCAAAATAAATCAATTAATTGAAAATTTCATATGTTGCGAAATACATCACTAATTTGAAAATACATTTAGACAAAGCACCATGTACGATACTGCCGAAAAATTGTGTGTTTAATATTTGGAATACATAATTTATAATCTTATTATGTCTAATGATATATAAAGAATGCATATGTGGACTGTGATAACAAATATACATGAAAAATAAAATTTGACATGTTTCTAAAATATTGTACAAAAACAAATATGTAAAAAAGTAAACCAAATTTGTAGTAAAAAAACATATTTGTAAAAAAGAAAAAAGAATATCAGTAAAAACACGCATACAAACAAACATTTAAAAAACACGGATAAAAATGAAAAGAAAATGTAATTTAGAAAAATGATTCATAAAATATAAAGTTATAAAAAAGGATATAAAAAGTTCCAAAATTTTCTAGAAAGACTAAGTTTTAATAAAAGAAAATTATAAATATAATCGTACATGCACGAAAACTAATATGTAAAAAAGCTGAATTAGTAGAAAAATATTTTTAAAAACGACAAAAAAAAATCTTAAAAATGATACCTAGAAACAAAGATGTAAAAGAAAAAGATTCATTCATAAAAACGAAAGTGTAAAATAAGTTGTAAAAGGTAATACTGAAAAAAAATCCATGCATAAAAACGTAACTGATATTTAGGTCAAATTGAAAAAAATAAAATAAATACAAAAACAAAAAACAAGTTAAAATTTATATTAAAAAAATCAAATTTATGAAAACAATTTTATGTTTTTCCTACCAAATGGATCATTTATAATGTTTTTTCTTATTTAGAAAAATAAAAAATAATTGTTTAAAATAAAAGTTTTCTCTCTCTCTTATATATATATATATATATATATATATATATATATATATATATATATATATATATATATATATATATATATATATATATATATATGGGTTTATAAACACCCAAAAACATCCAGTCTAAAAAACATCCCTGAAACAAAAACCTTACACAAAATCTGGGTTTATTCTTGAGTTAGCCCCTAAAAATCATTCCAGCCTCTCCATCTTCATCTTCATCTAAAAACCATCCTAAGCAAAACATACATATTTCATCTTTTTCTAACGAGACCATAACAACACCTTCCTTCTGAAAGTCTGATACATACACCTGCTATGCAAATCAAGTTCAATGGCCAGATTAGAAGTGGATACATCTTCCCTGGAGGGGGTTTTATAGTGGAGAATGGAGTAGTTTCCGTTTATGATTCAGATCGAGTTTAAGCATACGTTTCAGATAAGAAATCGATTTAGATCCGGTTTAGATTTAGGTTTCATATAAAAAATTGATTCAAATTACAATTAGGTTTCAGATTACGGGGGTAGTTGTGAATGGTTGCTCGGTTCAAAATCAAAGCAAAAGATGATGAGGGCAGTTGAGGAAAAGAACCTCCACCCTACCTCCATTAATACAAAAAGGTGTGTGAAGCTTGCATCTTCCTTCATTATTGTCGAATCAGACCACACCCCTCCCTTCTTTGGGATTAGATGGAAAAAAATTGTCACACCCCCAAACCAGAACGACAGAATCGTTCGAGGGTGGATGACTTCATGTAATATCGTAACAGTTGAATACATAGTAAAGAAAGTAAACACAACCATCATATATATAATTTAAGAGTTACATTGTTGGATGATACTTGTTTCAAAAACAAATTACAATATAATGACAAAATGAGTTTAAAACTGACGCCTTAGCATCATTTCTCCAAAAGCTGAAGTTTACCTATATTACTGAATCCCTGATAAATACAAGTAGATTTGAAAGACTACATCAACATTTAAGCTGGTGAGTTCATAAGTATTTAATGTCAATGTTTGTATAAATATAAATGAATTTGTTTGTAGATGTTTGAAAACTCCTAGAAAATCTCATATTTCCTACTACTATAAAAGTAGTCTTCTACTAAGACCCGCTTGTTTCAAATGTTGTTTCTATAATTCTAATATTTTTCTATAAGTGTATGGTAGCTAAAAAGTTCCAAAAAATTATTATGCAATAGTGTTTTTCATGCCTAGAATAGTAGATTTATATATGTAAAAGAATCGCTAAGGCATTAGATAACCCCGTAAATCAACGTGTTTTTAATACTCCATGTGAGTTTATAACCATACTATTGACCCAGATTGCCTGTAACAACATTTTTCAGGCGTTGGAATGTTATTACGTTTGTCACCCCAGACCTGCCGGTCTAACTGTAGCTAAAAGTTTATATGCAGGATTGTCAATCCCGTATAGATCTATACACAAGTATCACGTTCTCCCTACAAGAGATTATGGTATATAATACAGGACTTTAATTGCATACTCAAAAGTACATGAAGCTGAACGTCTCACAAAACTTAGTATCAAATAGATTTACGTATGAAAAGTTCATTTGTTCTTGTATATGAAAGTATTTCCCTGATATAATACTTATAGTATGTAAAATCTCTTGAATATCTAGTAAACTATACCTATTATAGTTTTTCTCAAATGTATGATAAACCTTAGTGCAGTATCAGCTTTGTATGTAAGTATAACATTTGTAATAACACTGTTGAACATTTATACACCAAAATATAAATAAAGTGTTTGATATTTGTGTAACAACATGTTTTTACTCTTAAAGGACAAAATGTTATTGAACAGGTATTGCATGCGAATGTTTTCATATGATAGTTATGAATCACGTATGATTTATTATACAAAGATAAGTGTAGTAAAAGCTTAATGTTTTCCACACGAGAGTAACCGTGTGTTTACTTGTATCCCCCCTTGAAAGTGTATAAAAGCATTTATAAAGTATTTGAAAATGTAGTTGTAGGGGTATGAACTCACTTGATAGACAAAAGAAGGTGAAATGAAAACTGAGCAGAACTTCGACCAGGGAAAGTTGAATTTCTTGGGATTCTTGGGAATCTCAGGAATCTCGGGAGTGAAAAACCTTCCTTCGGAACTTGGATATGAAGACCGGGGCTTTGGGATGGCTTCGGGGGGTTTAAACTCAGAGCTTCGGAACGAGAGAGAGAAGAAATGAGCAATGGAACCCAACACCTTCGGCTGCTATTTATAGCCCTGTTTTGGGCGCCACGTCGTGGTACACCTCACCACGTCGTGGTGAGGGATTCTATCCTCTTCCGTTGACGAGATGTTTGCTGACGCACCTAGAACCCATCAATCACAATACCACGTCGTGGCTTCTTCACCACGTCGTGGTGGCCTGACAGCCTCAGATTTTGTGTCGAAAACTCTTAAAATTTGTAACTTCCGGGTACGAGCTCTGTTTTTAATGTTCTTTATATTCGTGTGTGGGTGAGATTATGCTCTACAACTCTCGTTTAGACTCCGTCAGCAAATTTTGACTTTATTTTTATTTTTATTTATTTTTAACGGGCTGGGACACGAAAGTCCGTTAAAAATCCATAACTTTTTCATGTGATGTCCATTCTCGTCAGACTTTATACCGTTATGCTACTATTATTGAGATCTTCGATTCTCATTTAGGTTGTATCGGTTAAAAATCTCTCGATCTCTATTTCGAGTATTTTAGCTGTCTGCTGTTATATTCGGAACTTGGAAAAATCATAACTTTCTCATATGTAGTGAGATTTGGATGTTCTTTTATATACGTATATGGTCTAATGATATCTACAACTTTCATTTAGATACCTAAGACTAAATATAATTGTATTGAAACTTCGCGTTGTTCATTTATCAGTATTGCAAGTTTTTACTGTGACTCTTAGATTGGTCCTAACTTCTTCATTATAACTCGGTTTTTAGTGTTCTTTATATTTCTGAAACCCTTGATACGATTTTTATCATTTTATGTAACCTAATACAGACTTTTGAACATTCAAATTTTGATGCAAATTTCATTACATTAAAAGAGATTACAATTCTTGACCTTTTAGGTCATTACATTGATTCGAAAATATCGGGTTGTCACATCATCCCCCGTTAGAGGGAATTTCGTCCCGAAATTAAATATAAAGTTAATATTTGTGGATTAGGGAAAGAGATGCGGGTACTTTTGTGTCATCTGATCTTCGTGTTCCCAAGTATATTCAAGTCCTTGCTTTGCATTCCAGCGGACCTTCACAATGGGTATGCGAATTTGTTTTGTTCTTTTAATTTCCCTATCCATGATCTCAATTGGTTCCTCTACAAAGAGAAGACTCTCGTTGATTTCGATTTCGTCTAGAGGGACGATGAGGGTCTCATCGGACAAACATTTATTCAAGTATGACACATAAAAGCTGGAGCGATAGCTATTGTTGTATGAGAATTCACCTAGTGATAAACGGGTATCCCATGCTTTACCAAAATCGATTACACAAGCTCTTAGCATATCTTCCAAGGTTTGTATGGTCCTCTCACTTTGACCGTTGGTTTGTGGATGGTAAGCGGTACTCATATCTAGTTTCATTCCAAGAGATTTTTGTAGCGATTGCCAGAATCGCGAGGTGAACCTACTATCTCTGTCAAAGATAATGGATATTGGTACACTATGTAGTCATACAATCTCTCGGATGTATGTTCGAGCTAGCTTCTCTATCTTGTCGGTTTCCTTT
The DNA here is from genome assembly GCF_052625555.1 of Lactuca saligna. NCBI lineage: Eukaryota > Viridiplantae > Streptophyta > Magnoliopsida > Asterales > Asteraceae > Lactuca > Lactuca saligna. The sequence goes on from NC_136425.1 coordinate 87,058,549, forward strand.
ATGGGTAGGAAGTGTGCGGATTTTGTTAACCTATCGACGATCACCTAGATGGTGTCTAGACCACCTGCTGTCTTGGGTAATTTTGTTTTGAAATCCATGGTTATCCGCTCCCACTTCCACTCGGGTATTTAAGGTTGTTGTAGTAACCCTGAAGGTTTTTGGTACTCTATTTTAACTTTGGCGCATGTCAGACACTTGCCTACATAGGTAGTGATCTCTGCTTTCATGTTCGACTACCAATACAATCTCTTGAGGTCCAGATACATCTTGTCTGAACCTGGATGCACGGGGTATTGTGTCTTATGAGCCTCATTCATAACCACGTCTCTGAATCAACCAAACTTTAGTGTCCAAATCCGATCCACGAAGTAACGAACTCTATCACCCTTGACTTCAAGATTCTTATCCATTCCCCTTAGAGCCTCCCCCGTCACGTTCTCTGTCTTCAAGGCTTCCCTCTGATCCTCCTTGATTTATGTGGATATATGGGAATGGATCGTCATGGTTAAGGATTTCACATTTGCTTTTCTGGGGTGATAACAAATTTCACATTCGTAGTCATTTAACAGTTCAACCCATCGTCATTGCCTCATGTTGAGTTCCTTTTGATTGAGGATGTGCTGAAGGATCTTGTGATCAGTAAAGATTGTACCTTTCGTGCCATAGAGATAGTGTCTCCAAATCTTTAAGGCGAAAATGACTGCTCCCAGTTTGAGGTTGTGTGTAGTGTACTTGACCTCGTGCGTCTTGAGTTGTCTCCAGGCGTAGACGATGAATTTTCCTCATTGCATTAGAACACATCCAAGACCTTGATTAGATGCATTACAGTAGACCACGAAGTCTTTTGTTCCTTCTGGTAAGGTCAATATAGGTGCGCTGCATAGGGCTTGCTTCAGTGTTTGGAATGCAGCATCTTGTCTTTCTTCCCAATTGAAAATTACACCCTTTTGGGTCAAGGTGGTAAGTGGTTTAGCAATCTTTGAGAAGTTCTGTATAAACCTTCGATAGTAGCCAGCAAGGCCCAAGAATTTTCGGATTTCCGTTGGGGTCCTTGGGGCTGGCCAATTCTCGATTGCCTTGATTTTGGAAGGGTCCACGTGTATCCCGTCCTTGCCAACCACGTGACCCAGGAAATCTACTTTCCGAATCCAAAATTCGCACTTTGAGAATTTTGCGTATAGCTTTTCTTTTCTTAGAGTTTCCAAGATTTGGCGGAGGTGTTGACCGTGTTCTTCTTTATTCTTCGAATAAATGAGTATATTATCTATGAACACGATCACAAATTTGTCCAGGAATGAACGACACACTCGGTTCATTAAGTCCATGAATAGGGCCTGTGCATTTGTTAATCCAAAGGGCATCACTACAAACTCGTAGTGACTGTAACAAGTTCGAAAGGTTGTTTTAGGAACATCTCCTTCCAAGACTCGCAGCTGATGATACCCGGATCTCAAATCGATCTTTGAGAAATAACTCGCTCCTTGGAGTTGGTCGAACAAGTCGTCAATGCGTGGTAAGGGATATCGGTTCTTGATAATGAGCTTGTTGAGTTCTTGGTAATCGATGCACATACAGAAAGATCCATTCTTCTTCTTTACGAACAAAATTGGTGCTCCCCAGGGTGAAAAGCTTGGTCTGATGAATCCTTTGTTGAGTAGTTCGTTTAATTGGTTGGATAATTCTTGCATCACAGCTGGAGCTAGACGATATGGCGACTTAGCTACTGGGGTAGCTCTGGGGATTAAATCGATTCTGAAATCGACTTGTCGTGCTGGTGGGACTCCTGGAAGATCTTCAGGGAAGACATCAGGAAAATCGCAGACCTCTGGAATGTCTTTCAGGTCTTTCTCTTCTTTTTCCTTATCTACTACGTGGGCTAAGAAGGCATGGTACTCCTTACGCAGATATTTTTGGGCTTTGACGCAAGAGATGATTTGTAAATTGGTACCGTGTTTGTCACTATCAATGACAAGAGTTTTGTCGTTTGGCAGATTTAGGCGAATGACCCTTTCATGACAAAGTATATCAGCATGGTGTAGGCTTAACCAATCCATACTGATGATGACATCAAATCTATTTATAGTGATCGACATTAGATCTATTTGAAATGAATGTTCATTTAGAGTTAGTGTGCAACCTATGTACATATCGTTTGTGCTTTATGTTCTACCGTTTTCCATTTCTACTGTTAATATCTTATTGAGTGATTTAGGGTTCTGCTTTAGTACGTGCTTGAATTTATGACTCACGAAACTCCTCTCCGCACCACAATCAAAGAGTATGCATGCATAAGCATTATTGAGGAGAAACGTACCCATAACCACCGTGGGATCAACTATTGCTTCGTTCTTTCCTATGGCCAACACTCTTCCCATGCCGCCAGCATTCCTTGCCTTAGGGCAGTCCCTCTTGTAGTGTCCAGCCTCCCCACACCCATAACAAGCCTGACACTCATAGACTCCAGGGAATTGGGTGATTGGTCGTGCCGGTGCCTTATAGAAACGGGCAGTGTGCCCTTTCTTGTTGCAGTTGTTGCAGTGCATCTCCCGACAATTTCCATTGTGATGGAAATTGCATTTGATGCACTTCGGTAGGTTCCCTACGTATTGCCTTGCTAGTGCAGAGGTAACAGGAGCAGTAATGGGGGTAGTGGCGGCATGGACTTCCACTATTTGTTGCCTCTTGGAAGGTTCCTGTGAAAACCGACTCTTCCTCTTGTTCCAAAACTTCTTCTTGTTTTTGTTGTTGGTACTGATGTTGTTGTTGTTGTTGTTTCCTATGATTTGCTCCGGGATAGCAGTTGTGAAACCTTGACAGATTCCATGGTCAACGAGAGCTTGTGCCAACTATTTGGCGCTATCGAAAGTGACTGGTTTAGAAGTTAGTACACTCCCTCGAATCTGGGGTGACAGTCCCCAGATGTATCTTTCGATCTTCTTGCTCTCTAGAGCAACCATCCCTGGGCAAAGGATTGACAAATCACTAAACCTATTGGTATAGGTTGTGATGTCCGAGCCTACCATAGTAAGGCCCCAAAGTTCCTGCTCTAGTTTTTGTACTTCGCCCCTTGGACAGTACTCTTGCATTAACATTTGTTTTAGATTCTCCCAGCCCATAGAATTTGGCACTACCAGAGTTAGTGACTTGACGTGGCCATTCCACCATGTCATAGCTCTCTCGGAGAATGTACAAGCGGCAAATTTTACCTTGCTCACTTCCAGACATGCACAGATCTCGAAAACCGCTTCTATTTTCTCTATCCGTTGTGATAGAGCCATTATCCCTCCAGATCCGTTAAAAGTTATAGGCTTGCTATTGGTGAAGTCCTTGAAAGTGCAATCCCCTGAACGACCCTGGTGTTGGCCATTCGTAGAGCTATTTACTCCACTTCTGGACCCATTATTATTCATCTGTGCCATTGTTGTTGTCACTGCAGCTGTTACAACAGCTATCAAGGCATCATTATCCATTGATGGAGGTGGTGGTGGTGGAGGTGTTGCGTTGTTGACATGGCGTGTAGATCTACGGGGCGGCATCGTGCTGCAAAGGAAATAGAATGAAGAACATAAGTTTTTAATGGTTTGAAGTTGTTTGTTAATAAATTTGTTATTCTTATCAATTTATAAATTCGACCGATCTACCCAAGGTTTAGAGCTTAACTCATAATAAAAGTTTGCATAGTGATAGATAAACTTATGCATCTGAGTGGTAGTCAAAGAATTTACACACAAAGGAATTTCTTCATATATAGTAAACACATGCCGAGTTACATTTGAAGTTAGGAAAATTTCGACCCTTCTAAGGATCTCCGATATAGACGTTAAACAAAAGTAAGACTTTTAACCGAGTTCCTATTCTATAATTTTTTTTGGGATTCGGCAAGTACTACTTGCGACGTAAGTTGCACTTGGAGCTTGACTCTGTGGCTGATTGCTTTACTTCCATAAGACGCCTATCGAAGGCGGCTTGCTGTTCCCCTATCTCAGAGAGGGATGCAATCAGTTGCACTTGGAATGTACCAGTTCGGAGTTGGGCATTATCCTGTGCCCTGTCCAGTCGACGGATGTCGGAAGTGTGAACTTGTACCACCACGTTGACTTCACGAATCCGATCAGTTTCGACCCCAGATTGATAGGACTGGTTGGCTAGTTTGCCCACCATGACTGGGAGTGCTCGGTCGGCTGAACCTCCATCCTTGACGTCGTACAATTCCCGACACATACTGTAGGGAGGACGTACTCCTTGCTGTTGGCTCCAATGGTGAAGGTGACTTCCCCAAATGGGAGTTGGTCCCTGAAAGTTTCTTTTAACTACGGGAGATTAGGCGACTGGTGGGTCGATTACTTCTGGTTATGAGTCTGTCCCAGAGTCATCCCCTTCCTCCAACTCTATAGGTTCTTCATCCTCTTTGGGGTACTCCTCTACTCATCCTCCATTGCCCTGATTCGGGTAGTAGGGATCCCCTGGTGGGTGGAATCCAGTCGTTATGTCTGTGCAAGAATAGAGATATGAGAATTGTCTAGAAGTTAATACATGTAAATCTAGACACGTAAGTTAAACTATTGTATTTACCAAATACTCCTATAGTATTTAAGTTTCTATGTCTGATACCAATGCTATTTTGGTAAGTTTTGACTTGTTGCTCACTACGACCATCCCTCGACATACAGTTCGATTTCGGATAAGTATAGTTGAATATGCTATATTCGTCCCAAATCCAATTATATATTTTGAGACCTATTCGTAGTGTCCAACTTGTCTTAATACTTCTAGTATAGTTCGAACTATGCAAATGACTCGTTGTATGCATGTATTTGTGCTTTTACGACCCAAATAACTTAAGCTAAATGATATGCGGTTTAGGTGTAAAAACGTTTTTTCAGAGAGTTTTAGTACCTATGCATTTATAGTTTGTATATCTTATGTGGTTCGATATACTTAGTTCACTATAAACAATGCTCTGATAGCAATCTGTCACACCCCCAAACCAGAACGGCGGAATCGTTCGAGGGTGGATGACTTCATGTAGTATCGTAACAGTTGAATACATAGTAAAGAAAGTAAACACAACCATCATATATATAATTTAAGAGTTACATTGTTGGATGATACTTGTTTCAAAAACAAATTACAATATGATGACAAAATGAGTTTAAAACTGACGCCTTAACATCATTTCTCCAAAAGCTAAAGTTTACCTATATTACTGAATCCCTGATAAATACAAGTAGATTTGAAAGAGTAGATCATCATTTAAGCTGGTGAGTTCATAAGTATTTAATGTCAATGTTTATATAAATATAAATGAATTTGTTTGTAGATGTTTGAAAACTCCTAGAAAATCTCATATTTCCTACTAGTATAAAAGTAGTCTTCTACTAAGACCCGCCTGTTTCAAATGTTGTTTCTAAAATTCCAATATTTTTCCATAAGTGTATGGTAGCTAAAAAGTTCCAAAAAGTTATTATGCAATAGTGTTTTTCATGCCTAGAATAGTAGATTTATATACGTAAAAGAATCGCTAAGGGCATTAGATAACCCTGTAAATCAACGTGTTTTTAATACTCCATGTGCGTTTTATAACCATACTATTGACCCAGACTGCCTGTAACAACGTTCTTCAGGCGTTGGAATGTTATGATGTTTGTAACCCCAGACCAACCGGTCTAACTGTAGCTAACAGTTTAGATGCGAGATTGTCAATCCCGTATAGATCTATACACAAGTATCACATTCTCCCTACAAGAAACTATGGTATATAATACAGGACTTTAACTGCATACTCGAAAGTACGTGAAGCTGAACGTCTCACAAAACTTAGTATCAAATAGATTTACATATGAAAAGTTCATTTGTTCTTGTATATGAAAGTATTTCCTTGATATAGTACTCATAGTATGTAAAATCTCTTGAATATCTAGTAGACTATACCTATTATAGTTTTTCTCATATGTATGATAAACCTTAGTGCAATATCAGCTTGGTATGTAAGTATAACATTTGTATTAAAACTATTGAACATTTATACACCAAAATATAAATAAAGTGTTTGATATTTGTATAACAATATGTTTTTACTCTTAAAGGAAAAAATGTTATTGAATAGGTGTTGCATACGAATGTTTTCATATGATAGTTATGAATCACATATGATTTGTTATATAAAGATAAGTGTAGTAAGAGCTTAATGTTTTCCACACGAGAGTAACTGTGTGTTTACTTGTATCCCCCTTTGAAAGTGTATAAAAGCATTTATAAAGTATTTGAAAACGTAGTTGTAGGGGTATGAACTCACTTGATAGACACAAGAAGGTGAAACGAAAACTGAGCAGAACTTCGACTAGGGAAAGTTGAATTTCTCGGGATTCTTGGGAATCTCGGGAATCTCGGGAGTGAAAAACCATCCTTCAGAACTTGGATATGAAGACCAGGCTTTGGGATGGCTTCGGGGGGTTTAAACGCAAAGCTTTGGAACGAGAGAGAGAGAGAGAGAGAGAGAGAAGAAATGAGCAATGGAACCCAACACCTTCGGCTGCTATTTATAGCCCTGTTTTGGGCACCACGTCATGGTACACCTCACCACGTCGTGGTGAGGGATTCTATCCTCTTCCGTTGACGAGATGTTTGCTGACGCACCTAGAACCCATCAATCACAATACCACGTCGTGGATTCTTCACCACGTCATGGTGGCCTAACAGCCTCAGATTTTGTGCCGAAAACTCTTAAAATTCGTAACTTCCGGGTACGAGCTCCGTTTTTAATGTTCTTTATATTCGCATGTAGGTGAGATTATGCTCTACAACTCTCGTTTAGACTCCGTCAGCAAATTTTGACTTTATTTTTATTTTTATTTATTTTTAACGATCCGGGACACAAAAAGTCCGTTAAAAATTCGTAAAATTTTCATGTGATGTCCGTTCTCGTCAGACTTTATACCGTTATGCTACTATTGTTGAGATCTTCGATTCTCATTTAGGTTGTATCGGTTAAAAATCTCTCGATCTCTATTTCGAGTATTTTAGCTGTCTGTTGTTATATTCGGAACTTGGAAAAATCATAACTTTCTCATACGAAGTCAGATTTGGACGTTCTTTTATATACGCATACGGTCTAATGATATCTACAACTTTCATTTAGATAGCTAAGGCTTAATATAATTCTATTGATACTTTGCGTTTTACGTTTATCAGTATTGCCGGGTTTTACTATGACTCTGAGATTGGTCATAATTTCTTCGTTATAACTCGGTTTTTAGTGTTCTTTATATTTTTGAAACCTTTGATACGATGTTTATCATTTTATGTAACCTAATAAAGACTTTTGAACATTCAAATTTTGATGCAAATTTCATTACATTAAAAGAGATTACAAATCTTTACCTTTTAGGTCATTACACTGATTCGAAAATATCGGGTTGTCACAAAAACCCATGAATGCCTCGTCGGAATAGGCTAAGGAAGATGTCGCCGCCATCTACTTTTCGTACTCCACCACTATAACCACCAATGAGCACCACTGCTGCAACAACCAGCAATCACCGCAGTTGTAATCCCTGATGGGGTTTCAAACCTGCAAAAACAACCTAGATCATAAATGGGTGGTGTGTGATGAAACAGATCTAAAACGCATGAATACCTCGTTAGAAACTATTACTCAAGGTATAGACAAATGAGAAAAGCAAATCAATTTACTGGTTGTAGGGTGGTGGCTTAGATTGGGATGGTTTTGAAAAAATTTGATATGGGATGAAAATTGAAGAAGACAATGGGATGTGAGAGAGAGAGAGAGAGACCTTTCATATATTTAATTATATTTATTTATTTTTAAAATATGAGAAAACATAATAAATGGTCCATGTGGTAGTGAAATGACGAAAATGTCCTTCAATTAAAGGACAAAACTTAACGGAGTTAGCAATAAGGACCAATCGTCAAAAGTTTTGAAAGCATAGGGACCATCTATGATGTTTTTAAACCACGGGGACTAAACTTCAGATTTTGGAAAACCACAGGGACCATTTACGATGTTTTTTCTAAATATAAGGTATAACCATAAATATTGTATATAAAAATGATAATTTTGTATTACATAATAACTAAAAATAAAATATAATAATTATTTCGCCGTAAGAAACTATTCGCTAAAAAGTTATTTATCATCGCCGCTTTGCGCTGGCACATCTTGGTGTGTGTGTGTATATAATAATAATAATAATAATAATAATAATAATAATAATAAGTTATTAAAAGAAAAAGAAAAAAGAAAGAAATGATAATTTGGCTTTTTTATATGAAGCAAGGATCTACCGTACAATATTTACAAATACAGGGATGTAACCTATCAAATTATAAACTAAGGGACCAAAACTGCAAATTCGATCAAACCATAAACACCATTTATATAATCATCATACATACATACTTACAAAGCTAATATTTTTCTTTGAACCACATGCATTTGAAACCCCCATAAAAATTTGTAAAAACCTTATGCATTTGAAACCTCTTATTTTAATGAATATCACTCAAAAGTATCTTAATAATGATTAACAACTCAAATGTTTTATAACTTATATAATATATTTAATAAACACTTAATGGATACTCTACTATAAAAATGTCAATCTTTTTGAGTAGACACACAAATACAAATCACATACAAAAGTCACAAAGAAAACAAGTTTAAAGTTTTTTGTGTTGGTTTGAGGACTTTGAATAATTTTCGAACCGTGTTATTATGTTGAAGTTTTTAATTTGTAAGTTTGTTATATACTTTTTTATTTTTTTATTTTCTTGATTTAAGTATTCTTTTAAGAATATCATTGTATGTTGTAGTTGAAATTTTAATGTAAATTAGATTAGATTCATGTTATCGATCATATGTTATGGAAGGTGATATATATATATATATATATATATATATATATATATATATATATATATAAAACATTTAATTAACTGTTGTATACATATTTGTATGTTTATGTTGCTTCAAAACAATAATTACTTAAAAATAATGGATATGTCATATTATCCATAGTATCCATGTAAGCCTTTTTAAAATGCAAATTGTCTATCTTATCACTTTATATTTTAGTATATGTTTAACATTTTAATTATAATAATTAGTGTTTTTTAAAATTTTCTTTCACTTATTAATAATAACAAGTGGTTTTAAACTTAATAATCAATAATTATAAATAATAAAATCAAATTACATGGATATATCATATTATCTATGCAAGTCTCTTTTGAAATGCAAATTGTCTATCTTATCACTTTATTATTTAGTGCATGTTTCAGATTTTAATAATAATATTAAGTATTTCTTAAAAATCGTTTTTAACTTATTATTAATAATAAGTGGTTTAAAATTAATGAATAACAATTTTAAATGATAATAATATCAAATTATAAATTACATTTAGCTATAAATAAATTGTATTTTAAATGAACATCAATATTAAAATTAGAAAATGATTGCATAAGTAAAAATATAATTATTCAATAATAATAATTGTTAAAAATAATACTAAATAGATAATTATATTTAATTTTATGAAGAGCATCTCCAACCCACTCTCATTTTTCAACTTTTCTCCTATTTCTCTCCAATCCTACCCCATTTATTCCCCCATTTTGGGGGAAATGAGTAGTATAACAACATATTTGGTGTTATACTATTCATTTCCCCCAAAATGGAGATGAACTTTGAGTTGTTGTTTTAGTCCCTCCTTTTATATATTTATACATTATTAGTTTATTTTATCTACTAATTATAATTTAAATGTATTATTTAATACTTATAATATTGTATTATGTATTAAATTATATTTATTAATTATAAATATAAAGTTTATTTTTTGTTTATCAAATTAATATGAAAATTTAAATACATATTGAAATTTTAAAATACGATAATGTATTTTACAAAAGCTTATAATATGTGTTATAAATATAATCTTATTTATTTAATAGTATTGTAATGACAAAAAATATAGATTATATATTTGTTAAAACTAAATTAGTAGAAAATGTATAATTGACAAACTATATAAGTTGGAAAAATAGAATTACTAGGAATATACTTTTTGGGGTAAAAATGAGGTAAAAAATGAAGTAGGGTTTGAGATAAAACAGTATTTACTCTATTTTTGGAGGAAAAAATGAGAGTGGGTTGAAGATGGTCTAATGAAGAATATGGGTTGATGTCAATAAATATTATTGTTGAAAATAATAGAGATTATATATATATATATATATATATATATATATATATATATATATATATATATATATATATATAATAGCGTAAAAATATTATCTCAAAATTAATGTTTTAAACATATATTTTTCAATATTTTAACAATATATTTTTAATTTTCGCTGCACAACACGTGAGAATTCGTTTAGTTTACTTTATAATCTTTGGCAAAATAAATATATCAAAATCGCATGAAACTCATATTTTATATAGGTTTGACAATTGAGTTGGATTTGGGTTGACGGATTAGAATATATTAACCTAACACAACCCATATAAACAAATATTTAAAAAACACGGATAAAAATGAAAAGAAAATGTAAATTAGAAAAATGAATTCATATAAAGTTATAAAAAAAGATATAAAAAGTTCCCAAATTTTCTAGAAAGACTAAGTTTTAATAAAAGAAAATCATAAATATAATCTTACATGCACGAAAACTAATATGTAAAAAAACCGAATTAGTAGAAAAATATTTTTAAAAACGACAAAAAAAAAATCTTAAAAATAATACCTAGAAACGAAGGTGTAAAAGAAAAAGATTCATGCATAAAAACGAAAGTGTCAAATAAGTTGTAAAAGGTAATGCTGAAAAAAATAAAAAATAAAAAATAAAAAATAAAAATAAAGTTAAAATTTATATTAAAAGAAATCATATTTATTGAAATCTATGCGACATGACACGTGGATTAGAATATGAGGTAAAAGATTTAAGAAAAAACATTATAAATTGTCTCTGTGTTTCTTCAAGTTTGAAGTTTAGTCCCGTTGATTTAAAAACATCATAGATGGTCTTTATACTTTCAAAACTTTTGACGATTGATCATTATTGCTAATTCCGTTAAGTTTGTCCGTTAACTGAAGGGTATTTTTCATCATTTCATTATTATAGGGACCATTTATGATGTATTCTCTTATTAAAGATATAAAATAATAAAATTAAATTATATGCAAAAGGGGTCCCCCCCCCTCTCTCTCTCTCTCTCTCTCTCTCTCTTCTCTCTCTCTCTCTCTCTCTCTCTCTCTCTCTCTCTCTCTCTCTCTCTCTCTCTCTCTCTCTCTCTCTCTAAATCAATACCTTGAAAACCTATTAATAGGCTATTTAGAAGTTGTTAGAGTAGATTGTTCTCTTTCTTGATCTGAATAGAGGAGTCGATGGTTCCCCCCCCCCCCCCCTTCTCTCTCTATCTCTCTCTCTCTCCCTCTCTCTCTCTATCTCGATCCATAACTAGTAAACAAACAATATTAGAGGATCAATTTTTGTGTGTTCTTCAAAAAAAAAAAAAAAAAAAAAAAAAGATTTACAGACCTGTCAAGATTACTAATCCATTAATGGAGCTGCCTAATATTAGAGGATCGATTTTTTTTCTTTATGTGTGTCCTTCCCATTGCTTCTCCCTATTTGTCTGCAACTCCTCCGTTAGAGTTTCCCAATACCAAAACACCAAAACCCACTTCCCTTTATAATTATGAACCAGAGCATGTACAATAACTTTCATTGATGCTTCCTCCGTCTTGACCGACATCTTCCCTCCTCTATCTTCACCATCAACATCCATCTTCTTTATCCTCCTTCCTCTCCACCAACCACTTGCTTCATATTAATTGCCACTTCATGACCTAATTATCGTTATCTGAATTTCCCCATTGTGTACTAAAAATGTTCAATTTTTTTGCATCACCGATGGAACCCAACCCTCAAAAAGGTTTTTTTAGCATTTGAGTTCATTTGATTTTGAATAGAGATAAAGAGTGTGTTTACAAGTTTGATTTATTATAATCCATATGCTCAGTCTTAATTGTCATGGTTCTTTTGTTCCTATTCATTAAAGGGGAGGGTTCCGTTTTTGTTTTCCCTGGATAAGGGAGATGTCTGGTTCCAGATCTGGATCCTCTGTTAGTGCTCTTACAAAACGGAAAATGTTTAACAACATCTTGGAAATAAAGAGATTATCCCCTCTTTGAAATCGATTAAGAGTGTAAGAGAACAAAAATGATTACCAATGGTTCTAGTTGTTGAAAGTGGGTAAGCAAAAAAAAAAATGAAGAATTGATGAATATGGGTTGTTGGGTGCTATTTCATGCAGGTTTGTCATAAAAAATGAAGAACAAGGGTGGAATGGAGATTGAGGAGTATTGTCGTAGTGGTGGTGAAATTAGGATGGTGAACCATAGGGAATAGGGATAGAAAGAAGAGAACCAAAATTCAGAGAGAGAGAGAGAGAGAGAGAGAGAGAGAGAGAGAGAGAGAGAGAGAGAGAGAGAGAGAGAGAGAGAGAATTTACATATAATTTCATTTTTTTAAAATAAGAAAAAACTTCATAAATGGTCCCTGGATAGTGAAATGACGGAAATGCTCTTCATTTAACGGTAGAAAGCTAACAGAGTTAGCGAAAATGACCAAACATTAAAAGTTTTTAAAACACAGGAACCATCTATGATGTTTTTAAACCACATGGACTAAACTTCAGATTTTAAGAAACCACAATGACCATTTATGATGTTTTTCAAGATTTAACCTCTCATCATGGGCTTAACTATATGGAGTTTTGGTTGAATTTCGGTTTTGATCTTCAAGTTTAAAATTTAATAGGTTACATTCATATGGTTTATAAATATTACACTTCAAGTTCTTGCTCCATATAAAGTTAAATGTAATTTACATTCAAATCTCTTACAAAATATTTTTAAATGAGTTACTATTCATCTGTCACATTTTGGTAATTTTATAGCGTAGTTATATAATGTGAAAATAAAAAGTAATACTTTTTTTATAAAAACAATAAAGATTCTACCCGGTTATCAAAAAGAGTAATAATTAAAGCACACTTGTATTTTGCCACCAAATAAACGTGCTTCTCACCAAAACAACACCTACCTTCAAAGACACTCCAATCACATAAGTCGAACTTTAATAAACTACAAATGAAATCTGATTACCTAATTCACCAAATATTTGTATAAGATAAACCTTATTTTTTAATTAATCATTTTTATATAAACACAATTATAATTGTCATTATCTTTGATCTAATAAAATACAAAACAAAACAGAAAGCTAAAAAGTACCTTAAATTTCATATTTATAAGTTAATTATTCTTACTTTTATGACATAATGACAATTTAAAGATGTTATACCTTATAGTTATAAACCAATGGAACTCAACAAATAAATAAACTAGATTTTTTTTTATACATTTTGAAATTAATAGAGAGTTTTTTGGGTATTTTATTAAGTACCTTTAAAATCAATTGTTTGAGGTGCAAGTTAAGATCTTATTAAATCAATTTAATTCCCTTTTTCTGCAAAGATGTTATTTTACTTGTGCATACATTTCTTACAAAAACTCAATCCAAATGGAAAGAAGATAAAACGAGGTGGAAATGATTTGGAAGAAAATCCAAAATAGAAGCTTTGAACTTCAATTATTTGTCAAAGAATATCAGAAGTATAATTGTACCTTACAACATACAACAAATCAAGCAGGACATTCGGATTTGTTTGGATTGAATTAATTAAAAACAAGGAGAGATAATGAGATATGTACATCAATAATTTGCAGACAAATAAGGCAAATTGATGAACATGATCAAAAAAGAATTCCGAAAGTAATTTTAATATTTTCTAGACAAATTCAAACACCAGTGTAAACCTATAATTCAGATCTGAATTGTCTGATTTGCGATTCAGATTTCAATATGATCAAACCAGATTAAACCGATGATTTAATCGGTAGATCACGAAAAACAGAGATGTATAAGAAAAAAAAAAAAAAAAAAAACTTACGTACATATTTATATATATATATATATATATAAGAATGAGTTCGATCGTGATTCATGAATTCTTCCTCCACTCGAATTTGAATCAAATATCGTGAATCGTGATAATCTTTACAGACGACTACACCTTCTCTTCTTCGTGCTCGATTTTTCATTGATGATTTCGTAGCTTGACCTAAAAAACGATTCAATCTCGTCTCTCGCAACGCTCTCGATGAAATCAAACTCCGATAATCTTCTCCTACACGACGGAGGAGACGGCCTCTGTTTTTTAGGCGGCGGAGGACAGCTGATGAGTTGAGGAATTCTATGCTGTATCGTCGTCGGCGTTCGACACTCCTCCACCTCTTGATCCTCTAATTGAATCGCGCATGATTCCTCGGATGTTGAATCCATCAGCGATGGAGATGCCGGAAGCTTGATTTTCAAAGATGCCGGAAGCTTGATTGCAGGGAGATCTTGGCGTAACTGCAGATCTGTAGACATGATGTGGTGGTGGTCACGGTGGTTGTAGGTGATAACTCGGTGGGTGGATGTGGAATTTTGCTTGAGAAGGAAGAGAAACAGATGTTGAGATACCTGCGTAGTGCTCTCTTTATATGTAAGTTTCTAGAGATAGAGAGAGAAAATCTACTTTTTCAGAGATGAAACTGTTAAAACCAGATACACAACGCTGTATATGCTTGTACTTCGTGTTTTAATTTTTGTACGTTAATTTGTTGTAAAAAGAATGATTAATTTAATGCATAAAACAGGTAGTTTCCTGGTTTGGACAAGAATATAATAAAGGAGTAGACTTCTTGTGACATAAGCCCCCTCTATTTATTTATGTTTTATACTTTAAGCCCCTCAATAAATTAATGATAATATCCTTTTTGAGGAAAAGATTTTCATTATTTAAACAAAAATTAGTCATGTTTATTTTTACCCACCTTTTATATTGACAAATAATATTGAGTTTTGATTAACTTTGGGTTAAATCAAGCATGTCAATTAATGTTACCAATGGTTTACTGCAATTTAATACAATACCTTAATTTAAATATATTTTGCTAATTACATCTCCATAATGAGGTTACTATATAATTGAATATGTATCGTTTAGTACTTGCTCAATTATGTGAAATATAACGGCGTGTAAAAGTGAAGCATGCTAAAACCTAAAAGACTAACGAAATCAAATTATTTTGAAAAGCCGAGGTAAGATATTTTAATTTAATTTTTTTTGAATGAAAAAATTATATTAAAATGAGCCCATAAGTTTTGTTTTGACCCCTTGATTTGACATATTGGAGATTAAGTCTCTTCGTTCATTCAAACAAGAAGCGGCATACACATCAATTTAACCACGAACAAAACCATTGTTATTCTCTCTCCATAGTTCAAATTTCCTTTGTTCAAAAATAATAGTTTATCTAAAAATAAATATATATATTTTTACCAAAATACTCTTCATTATTAATTAACTTATTATAGAATTAAATGCAACAAAAAGATAAAACTAAATACAAAAATAATATAATTATCATTTCATTTAATAAAGTTAATGGTAATTAATGTTTTCTTGTATGTTTTTTTTTTCTTCTGTAAACAATAATTTTGGGTGGAGGGAGTGTAACCATGGTTCTAAAAAGCTCGCCATGGGTCCGCCATGGCGCGCCACGACTTCAAGGCTTGTACCTGCCGCCAAGCTTTGCCAAAACGCCGCCTAAACTCATATATGTGTATAAAAATGAATAATAGTTGAAAATACATATAAAAATATTAATTATATAAAAAATTGTCGTCTTATGTCACGCCTTACAAACGCCGTGACTCGCAAAGACTCGAAAAAGCTTGAGGCTTGACATTACCGCCAAATCACGCCTTACGTTATTTAGAACCTTAAGTGTAACGCAAGTAGATTCAGACTGGTCAATTTAGAGACGATAAGCGTAAAAAATGACACTTTTTTTATAGAGGATTATTTAGAATAAATAACATTAACTAAATTGTAGTATATGTCACAAAGTTTTCGTACATATAAAGATCGCTGAAATCCGAGTTATAATAAAGAAGTTATAACTCGTCGAAGTTTCGCGACAAAACCGACACGACACCAGGAATCGTAAAAAGTAAGTTTACAATAAATTACTTTTTAGCGTTAGTGATATAAAAGAAAGTTATAGAGTAGGTCTCCACCTACACGTGGATATAAAGAACGTCAAAAATGAAGTTCATATGCAAAAGTTATAACCTTTCGAAGATGTAGCAATCTAAGGGCATGACACGTGGCAGAAACTAATCAACCTCAAGTCCACAACGAGAACATGAAGTCCACGACGTGAAACTAGTCAAAGACACTATTTGAGGCTATAAAACACGTGCTAATTCTACGGGAGTGATGTGTTTAGACTCCACGATGTGGACATAAAAAGGCCATGACGTGGAAATGTCATTCGGACACCTTTCGAAGTTAGAACGCAGATGGCAAGCCTACGAAGTGATTTAACCATCCGCTAGGACGTGGACTTATAAGGACATGACCTGGATATGTTTTTGGTAGCCTATAAATAGCAAGTTCGACCCTTGCTCTTCTTACACCTAAAACTTCTCTCTCTCTCTCTCTCTCTCTCTCTCTCTCTCTCTCTCTTCCTCACGTTTGCTGAAGACGTTCCACGTCCCGAGCTCGATAATCATGAACCACTGACCATTTCTAGTTAGATTTTATCCAATCACGCTACTAATATGAGTGCATAGTCCCTTTCATGAACATGATTTTAATATAATTATTAAATTATATGTTTATGTGTGAAATATTTGACATTGCCTGAAATACGTGTTAAGAGCATATCTGGTAAATATATGAGGATTTAGGATATAAAGTAGACCTAAATAACTTAAGAGGGATATTAGGTAGTATCTCCTTGTGAGTACGACTGAGAGATACACGGAGGGAATAACTTTAAAACTTGTCATTGATCCGAGAGTATGGATTAGACTTAGTCAGCAGTCCTAAGTCCGAGAGTATGGATAGGACATAGTTATTTGTTATTAATTTGGGAGTATGGATTAAGACATAGACAATTGTACCTAGTTTGGGAGTATGGAATATGCATAGTTATTGATCCGGGAGTATGGATCAAACATACCCGATTCAGGAGTATGAATTAGGTAAAGAAGTTAATTTTAGATCCGAGAGTATAGATCATGTTATAGTGAGGATCAATGGGGTAGAGTAAAGTTGCTTATATATATGGTGAAATTGTATATTTTGTGAGTTCTAATATATATATATATATATATATATATATATATATATATATATATATATATATATATATAACATTATGGGATTGAAATCCCTATGTACCCACTAGGTTTCCCAACCTGATCCACTCATTCTATTTGTTTCACAGGTATCGATACAAAGACACATAAAGGAGATGTAAATCACTAGTGTAAATGAATGTAAGGTTTGTTTATGCTTTTGTTTTTGTATTGACGATGACATCCCAATGTTTTAAAATGAATAAAATACATTTCCTCGGGAATGCTTTGATGATGTATTTATCATGTTTTTCTGGGAACAAATTCCGCAAGATTATTCTTTAAAGAAGAATACTCTGATTTTCAAATAGCATAAAGAAATTTTTTAAAATGACCGTGAATTTGGGGATGTTATAGTTGGTATAGAGCATTAGTTTAAGCGAACTAGGAATTTGTAGGATTTCTAGAGTTAAACTTAGAACGCTAAGTGATGATTGTGAGATAAGTGTCTAGTATATTTTAGGTGATACACCTGAATTGACACAAGCACTAGCTTACTTTAGGATTAGATGCCTAAATTGCTTTTATGTGCTAAATGATTTATGTTATAGAGATAAAGATGTATTATATGCTATTATTTGATCGGATCTATGGTCTGTTGCCGATCGGATCTGGGAACCTTATGTGTTTATGATTCTAAACATTCGACTACGATATTAGAACTAGCATGTAACGTTTCGTAGTGACTATGAGGATTTAAACATTTATCATAAATAAAGATTTCCTATCTAAATTCTCATCACTGCACACCGAAAGTCTGATTTGGTGTATAGATCGTCTTGGCAAGAACCCAAAGCGGATTCAGAAACACCAATGGAAATGCAAATGGCAATCAAAAATCTTAACCCCAAGTGATTGAGCGTGCACTGGAAATATCAGCTCCACCTAAGCCAATCGCGATGGCAGGGGTGCAAGCCATGATTCAGGCTATGATGACCGAACAGAGGGAAGAGATGAGGCAAATGTTGCTGAATAATAAAGATGAACCTACGATGCCTGTTGAACAGCCTAAACTGAATGAAGGTCATTCAGAAGAGTGGAATTACAGTAGGACCGTTAGTCAAGATGATTCGCTAGTGGTTAGGAGGAATAACCAAGATGAGGGGATCGAGAGGAACGAATGCAAGTATAATAAATTCACAACTTACAAGCCACCGACTGTCATTGGGAAGGAGGATCCAATCAGAGTTATGGACCGGATCTCTGAGATGGAGTTAGCCTTTACAACATGTTGTTGCAAGGGTAAGCTACAAACCACTTATGCAGTGTATCAATTAAGGGGTGGGACTATTCGTTGGTGGAACACATTGGGAAAGATCAAAAGCCCCAATGAGCCACTACAACTGATATCGGTAGAATTCTTGGTGCACTTTAAATGCAAGTTCTGCTCAGCCTAAAACATGCTAGTGCTAGAGAATCAGTTCCCGATGTTGAAAAAGCACAACATGTCCATTGATGAGTATACCAATGCCTTCACAGACAAGATGGGGTTTTCATTGCTCATTGTCCATGACGAGCTAACAAAAATTGATAAGTATACGAAGGGACTACTATGGGAGTACATTGTTCCGGTACGCCAGACACCTACTCTTGAGATAGTCATCTAGTTTGCTAAGTCTGTTGAAGAAATGATCGAAGGAAGAACCACCAACAAGGTTGAAGTTGGCGAGAAGAGGAAGTTTGAGGGGGCTTCAAGATCCGACAAGAGAAATATGTTCCCAAATGTCATACCCCTGAACTAGAACGACGGAAATGTCCGGAGGCGGGTGACGTCATTATACAGTATCATAACAATTGAATATAAATGAAACATATCAATCCCCACATCATACATTGAGATAACAAACTTACATTGTTCTTACATAGTGTATTTGTTCCTAAATTACATCAAAAGTGACATTAGCACGTAAAATCGAAAATGCAGCAAAAACATCCAGTACTCGAGACTCTTATACCTACTTACTGCGTTCCTGAGAATACAAGCGATTTTGAAAGCGTCAACATATAAAATGTTAGTGAGTTCATAAGCATATTTATATGAAAATGTTTTCATTAGTGTGAAAACTCTAGAAAACCCGATATTTTCTGTAAAAATAGTTTGTGAGTTTCGTTTCAAATCTTGCATTATGGCATGTGTACTCTTGTATAACTTGTTTGAAAATGTATCTAGGTGTTCCCCAGAAAATCTTGTATTTTCTGTTGTATGAAAACTGAAGTGCATAGAGAATATTCCCAGGAAATCCAATAATTTCTAATGGTAAGTATCTGTAGTCTTAAACCCTAAGACCAAAATAGTATTACTGGTCTATTGAGAATAAAATGTAGTTTTATATTATATAAAACCAGTGAAATATGAGTTTATCCCCGTATTAAAAGGATATTTGTTAATCTCTACTTAAGTCGTCATAACCATGCTTGATGTGATTGTTATGCCTGTCATGATGTTCTTTAGGCATCAGTTTCAGTAAGATACTTGTCACCCTAGATTGGCATCGTCTAGCTGTAGTGAACATCTTAGGTGTGGGGGTGTCAATCTCCATATAGATCTATACACAATTATCTTGCTCTCCCTCCAGGACACTCTAGTTATAACTACATATCTTAAATTGTACGCTAGGTAGGTACAGGTAAAGATGATGTCTCACTAGAGCCTTAACAGTTTATGCAATCATGTGTTCCATAGAATCGTGTTACGAGAGTATATGTTTGACTACAATCCATATATAGCAATAATGTATTCCCTTTATCGAGAGTGTCTAAAATGGCTAAATTTTTTACAATATATTAGGATTGAAACCATAATTTCCGCGAGTGTCAAAAATGGCTCAATTTGTTAAAATATTAACTTAAGACCCATTTTTATTTGAAATCATCATATTTGGCCCAACTTTGTTGAATAATTCCTTTTTGGCCCATTTTAAATAAAAATGCAATAGTTGGCCCAAACTTGAGAAAAAGTTCCTTTTTGTTTACGATTTATAAATGGTCCCTTTTTATGAACATAACCATTTTAATCTCTTTAGTACCGAAAATAACACAAAGGAGTTCATTTTTATGAAAATAATACTTTTAGCCCATTTTCCACTTTATTGACAAATATGGTTCCTTATTGTACTTTCTATAGTTTCTTGGTCGATTTTTAGTCATGTTTAACATGTCCAACCACTTTGTAAAACCAAGTAACTTGTTGCAATAACCCCAAAACTTGGATAAAATCTTGAGTTCATGAACGGTTATCAAAAGTTCATAGCATTTCACACACATAAGCATGAAAAATATACACATGCAAGCATACATATCAAGATTTAACACAAAACTAAGATTGTATTCCCCCTTAAAGATAGTAAAACAAAAAAAATAAGGGGTATGAAGCTCACTATGGCTGTTTTGTGGAAATGTTTGAAGTGTAGATAGGAGTTTGTAAGCCAAAACACTAAAATTTTCCTTGAAGAACACTTGAAGTTCCTAACACCCTAGGAGATGTGTAAACAAAATTTGTGTGTGTAAGGAGGCATGAACTAAACAATAATTAAGTGTAAGAACACTAGAAATTGTTAGAATACTTACCAAGAAGCCTAAGGATTACTTGGATGTTCAAAGTAATTGAAGAACTTTGCCTTGTTCTTGAAGAAGTCTGGAGAGTGTTGTAATAGAGAACATGGAAGAAAATTTTGAAGTGAAAATGAAGTAGAATGGTCTCCAGTCGTGGGTTATGTGGTACAGATATGGCATGAATATTTGATGGACATTTGAGGGAATTGTGTGGAAATTCGGTGGTTAATTGGATGTAAAGCTGAATTTGGTTTTTCCTAGGGAAAATTTATGTACTCGAAAACTATTAAATAAGAGATATCCTTTAAAATGTCCTTAGATATGGCCGAACACCCATTAATTCATTCAAAATATGACCGAATTTATCCCATGAGAAGGAAATCGGTCCTTAATTGCATAGAAAATAGGAAATCGGTTTCTAGTTGGGCTTATCTGGGTATTTCGGTTTTGGAAGGCCCAAAACAAATGGAAATTCGGTTTTGGTAGGCCCAAATCAAGGTGTGTTCGTTCATGGCATTCCATGACCGAATTTCCAATTGAATTGGTGATAAAGTTTATGTTTTGGTCATTTTGGCCCCTGAATTAGTGTTGCAAGTTTCCTTCAAGTGTTTTGCTTGTAATTGTATTCAAAATAGATCCATATTACCTTAACATAGTCTATTTTAATAAAAATACATGGAGTGAGTGTTGGTGCATACATACAACCCTAATTCGAAATTGCTAGTTGTGACACCAAAGTCTGACTCCAACAACAAAAGGTATGGGGATAACAATGAAGAAAAATGGTGTGACAAGTGTAGACGGAAACACATTGGGAGATGCTCTAAAGAGGTGAACTGCTTCAAATGCGGAAAGACTGGTCACTATGCTGGTGAATGCACAGCTAAGAGAGAAGTTTGCTTTAAGTGTGGTGAAGGGGGACACTTTAAGCAAGACTGTCCAAACAGGGAAGGAGCTACGAAGCCAAGCGTACCACCAAAGCTAAAGGCAAGAGCATTCCAAATGATCCTTGATGAAGCAGGTGACAATGCAAGAGATCAGGAGTGAGGATATATCTGAAGATTGGGATATGAAGTGGCCATATAGATAGTATCCTGTGGTGTAGCCTATTATAAGAGGCCTAGTGTAGGGTGAACTTGAACATCCATGTAATCATTTTAATAAATAATATAAACCTTAGTTATGTTATCTGAAATGTTAAATAACTATATGAAATACTTGTATGGTGAGTTGGAGAACTATGAAACAATACTTGGGACCAGTATGAGTAGGTCTGAAAGGTAGAAGAGGCCTATACTACCGGAAGCACATGACTTGCACTTGGATCAGAGAAAGTCACAAGGTTACCAAGTTACTAGTAATTGATTCTGTTTTATTCAAGTATGTCGTTACCATCGTTTCGGTAATGACTAAGAAGATGATTGATATTCCAATCCTAGTGTCATGTCAAATCGAGTTTGATTTTGACAAGTATGTCACATGGTTCAGAGAACTAAGTTCGATGTAGCATCCGGATTAAGCCAGAAGATTGAAGTGAAAGATAATCAAAGCAATCAATATAAGTATCACGATCACCGTTAAAGTAAAGAATCTTGTAGCTAGAAGTGCTACATGCTAGAATTTGATTACATCACATTAGGAAGGTATATTCCACTCTGGAATTTGACTCTAAAAGACCTGATTCTAAGCGTTGCATCATACGATGAAAGGTCATTAGAACATGACCCATCGGTGTATTATGGTAATCGAAGGAAATAACTTATCTTAACTCTTAAGATCTTTAATAAGAAGAATTATTTTCCAATGAGAATCGAGACTGTAACTCGACGGTTACAATTGAAATTCCAACATAGTACGAGGAGCAAATACAAGATTGAGCATCGCGTGCAATAAAGAGGTACAAGAGTTAGATACTCATTCCAAGGAACATATAAGCTACAGTTATTACCTAGGATTGAAAGATAATGCATGGAGTCATTATAAAAGCCTTGTTTTGTTGATGATTTAGGTACATAATCATCCTAAGGGAAAGATAATTGTAACCCCCGCGGATTCAGGCTAGTCAATTTAGAGACGATAAACATCAAAAATGACTTTTTTATAGAGGTTTATTTAGAATAAATAATCTTAACTAAGTTTTAGTATATGTCACAAGGTTTCTGCACATATAAAGAATGCTGAAATCCGAGTTATATTGAAGAAGTTATGACTTGTCGAAGTTTCGCGACAAAACTGACACGACACAGGAATCATAAAAAGTGAGTTTACAATAAATTACTTTTTAGCCTTATTGATCTAAAATAAAGTTGTAGAGCATGTCTCCACCTACACGTGGATATGAATAACTCTCAAAAACAGAGTTCGTATGCAAAAATTATGACCTTCCGAAGATGTAGCAGTCTAGGGGCATGACACGTGGTAGAAACCCTAATCAGTCTCAAGTCCACGATGTGAAACTAGTCAGAGACACTATTTGAGGCTATAAAACACGTGCTAAGTCTATGGGAGTGATGTGTTAAGACTCCATGATGTGGACATAAAGGCCACGCCGGGGAAATGTTATCCGGACACCTTTCGAAGCTAGAACGCAAATGGTAAGCCTACAAAGTGATTCAGCCATCCGCGACAACGTGGACTTATATGGCCATAACATGGACATTTTTTTGGCAGCCTATAAACTGCAAGTCCGACCCATGCTCTTCTTACACCTAAAACTTCTTTCTCTCTCTCGTTTGCTGAACGCGTTCCGCGTCCCGAGCCCGACGATCATGAACCGCTGACCGTTTCTAGTTAGATTCTCTCCAGTCACACTACTAATGTGAGTGCATAGTCCATTTCATGAACAAGATTTTAATAGAAGTATTAAATTATATGTTTATGTTTGAAATATTTGATATTTCCTAAAATACGTGTTAAGAGCATATCTGATAAATATATGATGATTTAGGATATATAGTAGAGCTAAATAAATTAAGAGGGATATTGGGTAATATCTCCTTGTGGGTACGAGTGAGATATACACAAAGGGAATAACTTTAAAACTTGTCATTGATCCGAGAGTATGGATTAGACTTTCTTAGTTTTCCTTAGTTCGAGAGTATGGATATGTCATAATTATTTGTTATTAATCTGGGAGTATGGATTAAGACAAAGACAATTGTACCTAGTCCAAGAGTATGGAGTAAACATAGTTATTGATCAAGGAGTATGGATCAGACATACCCGATCCGGGAGTATGGAGTAGGTAAAGAGATTAATTTTAGATTTGAGAGTATAGATTGTGTCGTTGTGAGGATCGACGGGGTAGGGTAAAGTTGCTTATATATATGGTAAAATTGTATATTTTGTGAGTTCTAATATATATATATATATATATATATATATATATATATATATATATATATATATATATAACATTGTGCGATTGAAATCCTTATGTACTTTCCAGGATTCCCAACCTGACCCACTCAGTCTATTTGTATCATAGGTATCGATACGAAGACACATTGCACTGTGGAATTAAAGGATATGTAAATCACTAGTGTAAATGAATGTAAGGTATGCTTATGCTTTTTTTTTGTATTGACGATGACATTCCAATGTTTTAAAATGAATAAAATACATTTCCTCGGGAATGCTTTGATAATGTATTTATCATGTTTTTCTGGGAACAAATTTCGCAACATTGTTCTTTAAAAATGAATACTCTGATTTTTAAATAAGCATAAATAAAACTTTTAAAATGATCGTGAGTTTGAGGGTGTCACAGGGAGTCTTTCCTTAGAAAAAGTACAACCAAAGAAAATATGATCACATGATTGTTCCTCCGTTCCACGTAATGCACTCATCACTAATGGTAATGATACTCCTCTTTTCGCTAGATTCAAGGCAATGGGAATTTTATGGAGTGTCGTTCTCTACCCACAAAAAAAAGCTTTCAATGGTATCCATTTAAACCATCAAAAAATAAAATTACCCTCACACTTACATACTCTAGATAATTTTAGTCTTAAACATTGAACTGATAAGTCACCTGATATATCTCCTAGCCACTTCCAAGTGTTAGGATTACAAGAAAAGTTGAATTCTTTCACAATTTGAGATAATGCAGCTTCCTCTTTTAATTCCCTTCCTTGACACAAAGGTCTGGACCAACTTGACTTCCATTGAAATTTCGATGCTTTTGATTTGTGAATTCTATCTAAATCATACAATTTTTTCTACTTGGGAAATACCATTTGTAGTGGTATATACAACATTTGTGATAAAAACTAGAAGAAAAAAGAAAATCTAACCAAGAAAAAAATCTCAATATCTTACGAAGAGGTTAGAGGAACGTGTTTAGTTTTATTATGAATAAACACATTTAGCTATTTAGGCTTGAAGGAATGATGTTATGTTTGCTCTTATATGTTACTTTAGCTTTTTTTGCAATCCATCTAAGGGCAAAATTATTTTTGCCACATAAGATGCATGCATTTAAGTGGGGTGGTCAAGATTTATTTATTTATTTAATTGTTTTTTAATATAAACTATATATTTTATATAAAAAAAATTCATTATGTCTAATAGAAAGTTACAAAGACTGGAAGGAAATATATAACACCACAATTAAAACTTAAAAACATAGAAACAAACATAAAATTAAAACTTAAAGATATATATATATATATATAAAATTAAAACTTAAAGATATATATATATATATATATATATATATATATATATATATATATATATATATATATATATATATATATATAACATTGTGGGATTGAAATCCTTATGTACATACCAGGTTTCCCAACCTGACCCACTCAGTCTATTTGTATCATAGGTATCGATACGAAGACACATTGCACTGTGGAATTAAAGGAGATGTAAATCACTAGTGTAAATGAATGTAAGGTATGCTTATGCTTTTGTTTTTGTATTGACGATGACATCCTAATGTTTTAAAATGAATAAAATATATTTCCTCGGGAATGCTTTGATAATGTATTTATCATGTTTTTCTGGGAACAAATTTCGCAACATTTTTCTTTAAAAATGAATACTCTGATTTTTAAATAAGCATAAATAAAATTTTAAAATGATCGTGAGTTTGAGGGTGTCACAGGGAGTCTTTCCTTAGAAAAAGTACAACCAAAGAAAATATGATCACATGATTGTTCCTCCGTTCCACGTAATGCACTCATCACTGATGGTAATGATACTTCTCTTTTCGCTAGATTCAAGGCGATGGGAATTTTATGGCGTGTCGTTCTCTACCCACAAAAAAAGCTTTCAATGGTATCCATTTAAACCATCAAAAAATAAAATTACCCTCACACTTACATACTCTAGATAATTTTAGTCTTAAACATTGAACTGATAAGTCACCTGATGTATCTTCTAGCCACTTCCAAGTGTTAGGATTACAAGAAAAGTTGAATTCTTTTACAATTTGAGATAATGCAGCTTCCTCTTTTAATTCCTTTCCTTGACACAAAGGTCTGGACCAACTTGACTTCCATTGAAATTTCGATGCTTCTGATTTGTGAATTCTATCTAAATCATACAATTTTTTTCTACTTGGGAAATACCATTTTTAGTGGTATATTCAACATTTGTTATAAAAACTAGAAGAAGAAAGAAAATCTAACCAAGAAAAAAATCTAAA
Organism: Lactuca saligna; assembly: GCF_052625555.1. Classification (NCBI taxonomy): domain Eukaryota; kingdom Viridiplantae; phylum Streptophyta; class Magnoliopsida; order Asterales; family Asteraceae; genus Lactuca; species Lactuca saligna. The sequence continues at coordinate 87,085,121 of NC_136425.1, forward strand.
TATCTTACGAAGAGGTTAGAGGAACGTGTTTAGTTTATTATGAATAAACACATTTAACTATTTAGGCTTGAAGGAATGACGTTACGTTTGCTGTTATATGTTACTTTAGCTTTTTTGCAATCCATCTAAGGGCAAAATTATTTTTGCCACATAAGATGCATACATTTAAGTGGGGTGGTCAAGATTTATTTATGTATTTAATTGTTTTTTAATATAAACTATATATTTTGTATAAAAAAATTCATTAAGTCTAATAGAAAGTTACAAAGACTGGAAGGAAATGTATAACACCACAATTAAAACTTAAAAACATAGAAACAAACATAAAATTAAAACTTAAAGAGAGTCGTACTTCCGAAAATTAATCGTTGAATTCATCTATGGCTGGCATATTAAGATCAAAATTATTCAGTGTCCAAAGATGATGGATCAAATCGCGACGAAGATTGTGATGGATTTCCGTACTATGTATTATCGCATGTCGTTGCATGTATTCAACGCCACCAATTTTTAGTGGTTGTCTCTTGAATGACTTCATACTCATTGTACTCACATATTTGATGAGTTTTGAGCATAACAAACAAAAACCTATGTGTACATGCAACACTAATTTTCGTGATCTATGTTTTCTCTAATTGAACATACAACATTTAAACATCAATTAGGAAACCCTAGGAGATCTATATTATTTTGGAAATTTAGATCTATGCTTAGTAAACATACATTTGATTGTTATGTAGTAATAACAATAAAATCCTAGTTTTCTTGAAACCTTGAGAGCAAGCGTCACAAGTGTCACGCCTCTAATGGTTCACATCCAAATTAAGCAAGAGGATGAGAGAGGAGAAGGGAAGGATCTTGAGAATTTTGGCTATCTCTAGAGGGAATAGAATAGCCAAAATCCCTAAGGATATGAGGTCTATTTATAGTGCAGAAAGGATTCCCTAGAGAACCCTAATTTGAATATTAAATTAATATTTCAAATTAGGTAATTATCCATCTCTTTAATTATCCACATTAAATAATATAGAACCCTAAAAATACCCTCCTAAACCTTCCACCACCATTAGGGAAGGTTTTGGAAGCTTAATTATTGAACAATTGCATTTTAGCCCTGCATTTTAATTAATTCAATTAATCCAAAAATTAATTTTAAATTAATTTATAATTAAATAATAAGATTTACAATAAATATATTGTTTTCATAATACATTAAGAAATCAATTATATTAATTTATTAATCAAATAATAAATTCAACCTCTCTTTCCAAAAGTCATCCTGTCTAGTTTCTAGTTTTGAGGGCAACCCAAAAGGACTGTGTTACCATTAATTCAAGTATATACTAATTATATTTATGGGCTTAGACACCTAATCTAGCAGTATCCCACTTGGATAAGTCTAATAATTATAGTTTCCAATATAACTTCAAAACTGATTAACAGATTGTAGCTCTCAAAGCTGCTATCGAACTCTGTCCAAGTTAGTGACATGTCTTACGATAGGTGATCAAATATTCTTCCGTTCTACAAGATATCGTAAGAACATGAGAGATGGATTATAATCAATCTCATCATCCAAATTTTGTTTCCCGATTTATGACGACTAAAATCAGACTACTAATTGAACACATCAATTCAACCCAGGATTGGCCAAGCGCTTTAGATGTCATCATCAAATGATCGAGGGGCCCACATATATCGCTTTCCCCGTTAGGGTGAAAGGAACAGATAAACTTTGACTTATATGCTTGCAGTATCCACTCATCAAATTATGCACAACAGTACGTTATATAACATCAAGTTACTATTGCATTTACAAATTATCAATACACAACTGACTTATAAACAACAACTCATATATCTACATTTCAAGAATATAAGATATTATTGTCTTAGAGTTACTTGTGATAAAATCCATGAAGTAATTCTCTGAGCGTGGGTTTATTCTGTTGGGTTTTGAGCATTCTAACACTTCCTAAGTGTACATGCAACCCTAATAACCTTGAATCTATGTTTTCTCTATATACATGCAAATTTCTTTTTCAAGGTTATTTCCTAACTAGCATGGCATGGGGATTACATAAAACATAAAGAACTAGTAGAAATACATACCTTGTTGTCGCTTGGATTCCTTCAAGACTTTGTGAGCCTAGCACCCCAAATGTTGTGACTCAAATGCTTCACACAACACTACAACCTTGGAATAACTAGAGAGAATATTTCTACACTCCAAAATCGGCTATGCCCTCACAAGAATACTCTAGTGCCAATTTTGCATGCTATAGGGTTTCTTTTATAGTGTGTCATAATTAGGAGTTACAAATGTAAACCCTAATTGTCATGACTCTTCATTTCTCATGACCCATGGGTTTGTAACTCCCATGGACTATCCATGGAGCTCCATATGGTTATAACCAAACCCATAAACCATGGATCATTAATCCACCATAAGAGAATTGATGATTGTCATAATCAACCCTATATATTTAATTAGTCTCACTTTGATCACCAAATTAATTCTAGATTAATACTTGATCAAATACAAATTAAATAATACTATTATTAATATATTAGAACTTATAATATATTAATAATCATAAGTGCCTTATTCTCTCATTTAGTCTATCCAAGTATTGCAATGCCATGCAACCCAAATGGACCATGCCGGGTCGGGTCAAGTTCATACCAAATAAAGTTGTGGACTTAGACACTATATCCAACAGTCTCCCACTTGGATAAGTCTAATAACTATATTTGCAAATACGACTTCAAAATCCGACTAGCAATCGTAGCTCTTTCAAAGTCTCTCGGAACTGAGATGATGATGATATGCCATTTAAGATAAGTGATCATATAATCCTCTGTTCTCATGATATCAGCCGGACAAACACATGGAACATGGTCTTACTTATTGTCCAACATTTGTTTCTCGATCTCCGATTTGTTTTGACATAGAACTAAATTGAACACATCAATTAGGTTCTGACCGGGCCTGGTACATAGGTCAAAACCAAATCATCGAGGGGCCCAGATATCGCTTCTATTTCTAGAAGGAACATATAAACTTCGACTGATATGCTTGTACTAACTACTTGTTGAATTATTCACAAAGGCACATTTTATAACATCGAGTTACCAATGCATTTTCATACAATCAATGAATAACCAACTCATAGTCAACAACTCATATCTCTAGGTTTGAAGATTTATATGATATTACCGTCTCACGATCACTCGAGATAAATTCCATGAAGTGATGCAAGTGAACGTGGGTTGAATCCAATACTCAGCCCTTATGAGTACTCATGAATGTTGTAGCAACCATTGCATTGTCTAAAGCACTTTAGACAAATCATACAAGCCAAATTCATGACAGTCTTGATTCATATCTACTTCCAACATATGACTGACTGTGGATGGTTTGAATAATATGATATATTCCATAACATATTTATTCTGGAAGTCAAAACATGAAAAGTGAAACACAAGAATAATACTTAATCCTATATGGCCCCAACACTTGGGTGTAAATAAAACAACTTTTATCTAAGCACCATATTGATTACTCATTATATACTTCCTTTAAGTTTCTTCACTCTTCTTTGTTTCTTAAACATAAATATGTGACCCAGTCACAACATGCAATAAGAATCTCAGAATAAAAACTTAATAGAGTTAGATAATGGACTTTACCTAAAGCAGAGTCAAACATTTGACTTTACTATCCTTATGGACTTTTAGGTAAATTTGGCAGCTTCGCAACCAATGCCCTTCCTTTGGCAACAAAAACATATGGACTCTTTGGAAACGGTATATGAGACTATCACAGAATTAGCCTTTCTCTTTACCATTTGGTCAACCGAGTTGACTATGACCAGTCCCTTTCAATTGGGAAGAGAAAGGTTTTCTGGACTTCCTATGTTACCATTGTCAATGTCCATGGAAGTTTGGGAAGTTGATCTTCCAATCAAATTTTGCTTTACCAATGCTCCAAACCATTGTTGATTCAGCATCATCAAGCGAATAGGTAAGATCATTAAGGGTCATGTTGTGATTTGTCATCAGGGAGTGACCAAGTCAATAGCCAGCTACCTTGAGACTTCGACACCCGACTCTCCCGGCTTGTCAATATGTGACTTAATCTCCAAGACCTAAGCACATATAGACTTTGTTTGCCAATAGGGATTGAGTGACTTAGAACTTATCAGGTCTTGAAACTTGTGGGATAGGGAGATTTATTGGAGTAGGTGAAGGAAGTGAAGTATGATTTTCAGTCCCACTAATGCACAACAAAGGGATTGATCTTTCACCTTGATTGCCATTCGGGATATCATCTTCATTAGGAAGCTTCTTCCTAAGATTTGGGAAGACCATAGCTGTCTAAACTAGACATCTATAATGGGAGAAATTCAAGTTAGTTGATTTAAAGTCCTTAATATAACACCCACTATGAAATATTAAGGCTAGGACTCAATAACCTATTTATAACTGGAAGAGGGATGCCGTAATCCAAATTATAAAATAGTTAAAGGTAGGTAAATGACGATTTACCAATTTCCACCATGAAAAACGAAATATAACTAAGTTTTAATTGGATTTGAAACTCCTAGATCCTTTGAGATACATTGAACTTTTCAATGGCATGTTTGAATCTCAAATGTGCCCTCTCAAGTTTGTGATTGGGATGCCGAGGATCACAAACAAGGTGTGAATAACCATACAAATTGACTTGGTACCCTTAACAATATTACCTAATCGATGTGCCGGTTAACCACGCACGCTCCACCGATCTATAATAAAGTCAAGTTACCCTTTGCCACTCTTACTAGTCCATGTTAGTGTGCCGGTTAACCACACACGCTCCACTAACGACTTGTTAAGGTACAAAGTGTAATTTTATGGGCTAGCAGCAATTTCACATTTTCCTAAAGTAACTAAGATTGGGAATTTATAATGTATAGTTACTTTATAACGCATTATACTTTTAATGAGTATTTCAAGTCGTATCCTACCCGTTCGGCTAACGACCCTCCACCGATCAAGGAAGCGGTGGGTGAGAGTGGACACCCATTAAGTCACCATTTTATAGGCAACAACCTTATACCCCCCTTATAGACCGACTTCGTGAATGAGGCCTACTAACGGTAAGAATGACATATTCTTATACATATCTATATAATAAAATTATAATAATAGTATAAGGGTGTATTTTAAACATTTAAAATACATGGTGGTTTAATCTATTAATTAAATTATACTCTTAATTTAATTAAACTTAAACCATGTCTTTATGGAATTATTAACTCTTTTAATTAAACACTTTAATTAATTTAATGAAGTCCATAAAGTTTGAATTTTTTTTAACCTTTAAAATTTTTTTTGGAATTAAAGTGTAAGACTTTACAAATTCCAAAACTTGAGGGCAAGAATTTAAACTATTCCAAGTCTCTTCAATTTGTAACTTATGAGTTTTAATGGTTCATAAGAATGAAGACTCTTCATTTTATGAAACCTCTTTAGTTCTTTAAACACAAATTAAATAAGTTACCTTTGGTTATCCATAACTTGAGGACAAGTTATGGACACCATTATTGCCATTAAGATCATGAATTAAACATACATGGAGGTTACACATAATTCCTATGATCTTCTAAAAACTCATAAGAACACAAATTCATGCCAAGCAATTTTCAAGAAATCATATAAACATATACAATACTTGTTAATTAATAAAAGTCATGTAAAATGGCTTAACATAATCATTATCATTTTGAAAAAACAGATTATACAAGTCCAAAACAGATTGGGATAATGATTTTAATCCATTTCCAGCAACAAAACACGAAAAGACTGCCTAACACGCACCTACTCGTCGAGTGCATTATCCTACTCGACGAGTAGGATGAATTTGTTCATGGACTCGGCGAGTCCTCCCCATGAACTCGGTGAGTCCAGTCGTCAATGAGCAGATTTTTCGTTTTTTAAGCAGTTTTGCATCAAGTATACAGAAATCAACCCTAGGCTCTGATACCACTGTTGGGTTTTGAGCATTCTAACACTTCCTAAGTGTACATGCAACCCTAATAACCTTGAATCTATGTTTTCTCTATATACATGCAAATTTCTTTTTCAAGGTTATTTCCTAACTAGCATCGCATGAGGATTACATAAAACATAAAGAACTAGTAGAAATACATACCTTGTTGTCGCTTGGATTCCTTCAAGACTTTGTGAGCCTAGCACCCCAAATGTTGTGCCTCAAATGCTTTACACAACACTAAAACCTTTGAATAACTAGAGAGAATATTTCTACACTCCAAAATCGGCTATGCCCTCACAAGAATACTCTAGTGCCAATTTTGCATGCTATAGGGTTTCTTTTATAGTGTGTCATAATTAGGAGTTACAAATGTAAACCCTAATTGTCATGACTCTTCATTTCTCATGACCCATGGGTTTGTAACTCCCATGGACTATCCATGGATCTCCATATGGTTATAACCAAACCCATAAACCATGGATCATTAATCCACCATAAAAGAATTGATGATTGTCATAATCAACCCTATATATTTAATTAGTCTCACTTTGATGACCAAATTAATTCTAGATTAATACTTGATCAAATACTAATTAAATAATACTATTATTAATATATAAGAACTTATAATATATTAATAATCATAAGTGCCTTATTCTCTCATTTAGTCTATCCAAGTATTGCAATGCCATGCAACCCAAATGTACCATGTCGGGTCGGGTCAAGTTCATACCAAATAAAGTTGTGGAGTTAGACACTATATCCAACATATTCAATACTCAAAATCCCCATTTTCAAGTACTCATGAACATTGCATAAAAATTATTTCTATGTTTAAACCCTTAGACAACCTACAATTCAATTCATGACAGTCTTAATTCGCTACTTACTTCCAAAAGTACGATCGAATGTGGATGTTTGAATAATCCAATTATTGGGGAAGTAAAAATGCGAAGTGAAACACAATGATAACCTAATTAACTATGGTCTCAAAACTATTGAATATAAATAAAACTCTTATTATTTAATCACCATATTAATTAGAGTTTATTCATTGTATAATGTTTTGAGTAATCAACTAAACACTTGAATTAAACATCAATCACGCCATGTTATAAACATGCATACTATGTCTCTCTATTGTCTTTCCTTTGTGAACAGATTGATCAAACATTATTCCAATGATTCTCATTTCACAATTCCAAATTCTTGTTACTACTAAATGTGTTAACAGTTCAACCTTACATGCAATATCCTTTTGTGATGTCAAGGCTTCAAAGTCACAAAGACTTTGCTAGTGATATCATAAAGTGTTCCATTGGAACTTTGTTAGTAAAAAGAATTCCATGGTAACAAATTCTCAAATTCAAGGTATACCCTTCCTTGCATTAAAGTTTCTAACTCACATGTAGATTTTATCAATCAACTTCCATTATGGAAACATTTCCATATTCCCATATGACCATCAATTTTGATCAAGAATCATCCCAATCTAAAACATATCACTATGGTCCTTCCAACAAATATTATACTTCCAACTATCCACAAGCAACCAATCCTTTGGTATAACCTCAGAATGTTCTTGATAGTTGTTCAACAACTTTAGTAACACCAAGCTCTAGTCCTTTTTCCACTCAATGCCCTAGGCATTTTGGAAAAATCAGAACAAGTGAATATTATAGCATATGAAATCAATCATATATCTGAAGCTCATGGGATTCAATTCATTATGTATTACATAAAGATCTGATATTTGTTTAGTCTCTTGCTATAACATTTCCATATATAGCAAATTTCCTATGTTAAATCATTTCAACATGAAATTCATATATGTCCAAGACTAAGTTCCATTAAAACTTCAATCTAAACTTTTAGATGTGAAATGAAGTATGAGTGCCCTCTCCCTCAAATCTTATTATAGCGAAACAATTCCCAAAAATTGCAACTTGCAAATTGAAAACTTTGTTTCCTACAACTAGTAATGCTAACCTACAATACTTAGAATAACAACTCTGCTCCTTACAACATAAGAATTATGCTTCTACTAGCTTTGGCATTTATTTAGAAATCAATTGAACTTTAAGAAATCAATACCTTTTGACTTTCTTACTAAAGTACATATTTTTGGTACCTGATGCTTTTTATAAGTCTTCATCTTGACTTCTCAAGCTTATACACCTTTCAATAGACAGCATATGTGGTGTTTAAAGCCTTTCAAAACTTATAGCTATAAGTCCTGAACATTCAAACAATTCCTTGCCATTTCTTACAATTCGAACTATGAAAAGGGATGCCGTAATCATATTGCAAATTTGAGAATGCAGTTAACACTACCGCTAACCAAAATGATATTTATCAACCTTTAAAATCTACTTACAAAAGTATTTCCTCATAATCATTTTCATGAATTAGAGTGAAACCTTTGCCACCTAGATTTTATGGTTTATATCTTCCCATCCATGTAAATCTATCATTTCCAATCTACAATCATAAGACAAGGTTTATGAAAAATTCTAATTCTAACTCAGCTTTCATTGACTGAACTTTACTTGTTCTTAATTTATTGCAATCTGGTAGCATAAGGGCATACCAACGCTTATATATTGTTTAATCAGCTCAACCATATTGATTAATGTACTTTCACTGACCAACGTGATCTGCCTTTTGCAGTCAAATAAGAACCATAAAACTCATAAGCATTGCCAACTCAACTGGAAGGTGCACAAAAACATGAATGTGCCAACTTAACATGATAGGTTATCAACCTCAGGTCGTGTGCTAGTGATAACTAAAAGGTTTATTCTTGAATGACTCCTAAAACTATTCAAGATCAATAAGACTCTCACTGACTTCTTGACATATAAGTTTTTCTCTTGATGAACAATTCTCGACGAGCAAAAAATATATATTCAAAAGTTAGTATGGAATCTCGACAAGAAAATACTTCATGGAATTGGTCTTAGTTCATCTTTTATTTTAACCAAAACATTGTAACTTCCAATTCTAAATGTGCCTGAGTGAGAAATATTATTACTTCACATTTTATGAGGTGTTATAAACCTACTTAGTACGAAAAAAGCTTCAAGATATGATTTATAGTTACTAGTGTATGACTCTAAAATTTTAATTGAATATAAAGTATGACTGATCTCATGATTAAACCATTTCACCAACATCCAATTCCTCTTCTTAGTCAAAACAATTACACTAAGATATTCTTCGAGAATCAATCGTGATATAGTTCCACAATCATTAAGATGATCATAAAACAAGATACTGAAGTATCCTCCTTTCCTTTAAGATTGGAGAAACTTTCATCTTTCTTGTCACACCCCAAAACCGGAACGGCGTAAACGTTATGGGGTGGATGACGTCATGTCAAGTATCACAACACATGCATTATAGTAATCAAAGTATAACAAAACATTGCATTAATAGTAATAGTTTTACACAGTTTACATAACAGGGTATCAAAGTAATACATACAAATGTAATAAGAACATCATGGTACTAAGCTATCTTCATCAACAACTCCGGGGATGTACCTGTCTAATGCTTACCTGAGAATACAAGTTATTTGAAAAACGAGTATCAGCATTTTTACAAATGCTGGTGAGTTCATAAGTAATTAGTGACATTTTATTCAAATAACTTTATAATATAGTAGTTTAAGAGTTAACAGTGTATTAGAGTTCTTTCTAGAAAATCCTATATTTTCTTTAATAAAAGCAGCCTTTTACCAAGATTGGATGGAGTTATGTGGTAAAAAGTAGTTTTCCCGTAATCACTATCATTATCAAAATACTGAATTTGATTATTAAAGGAAGCAAGAGAAGTTAGGGAAATAACATATGCCTCAGTAGTGAGGACTGCTGACTAAGGCAAAGGAATCATAGACTCCAGGAGAGTATCGAACGAACGACACGCTTGGTTCCGTCTAACAAATGGAGAAACAGACCCCAGAAGGTACCAAATGAAAGGTACAACTGGTAAGGTCTAAAACAGTGAATACAGACCGCAGACAGTATCAAATGAAAGATACATCTTGCAAGGTCAAAACAGGGAATACAGACCGCAGACAATATCAAATGAAAGATACATCTTGCAAGGTCAAAACAGAGAATACAAACCGCAAACAATATCAAATGAAAGATACATCTTGCAAGGTCAAAATAGTATGACTCTGAAAATGAGTTACCAACATACAGTGTAAATTGCCGGTGAAATACCGTTACCTTAAGGCCATGAATTATAAGGCAACCAAGGATACTTGTAACCATACTAACCGACACTAGAGTACCTGACGCCCTACAAGCGTCTATAAATTATGACATTTGACACCCCTTGGCTTGGTGGGCCGTGGACTGTAGCTAGCAGTCAGGGTGCGGGGGTGTCAATCCCGTATAGATCTATACACACAATGTCCGCTCTCCCTACAGGAGACTCTGGTTACCAACTAGACGACGGAGAAGGCCGTGTCCCAAAGATGCATCCCAAATAGTAGGTAGTATGTTTCCGATATAAGTTTTGAACTAGAGGTAGAGACTCATAACTGGACTGACTAATGTAAACCTATATGTCTATACTCGTATACATAACATACAACAAATGAACCAAACGAACTTCGGACGGCCATCCGATCCCACCAGACCACATCTCAACGAAGAAAAGGAAATAGGGCGGACAAACCTTCCTAAGTCCTTCAATCATTATTTATGTGCACCTATACAAGTACATACATACATCTAACTATGATTGAGTGTGTAACAAGTGGAAACGCATCGTGATGTATAACATACAGTGTGAGCGAATAGTGTGGAATAACTAAATCATACAGTGTGAGCGAATAGTGTGGAATAATCGAATCATACAGTGTCACCGAACAGCGTGGAATAACTAAATCATACAGTGTGAGCGAATAGTGTGAAATAACTAAATCATACAGTGTGAGCGAATAGTGTGGAATAACTAAATCATAAAGTGTAAACAAATAGTGTGGGATAATCGAATCGTGAAGTATAAGTGCACCAAGTATAGGTGTATCACGAAGTGGAATCGACAACTGATGAAGTAGAAGCGTCTAACAAGTATAAGTGACTACATGTATAAGCGAAATAGAGGCAATAACAGGTATAAGCGTATCAAGAAGTGAAAGCATTATTAAGTAGGAGTTTACAATAAGTGAAAACGAAGCAGCGGTAACTAACAAGTATAAGTATACGATGTTAAAGAGAAATTTGACAAAAACCTTGTAAAACCTTTATACTTAGGAAAATCACATTTTGGTATTCCTTGGTAAAATAAGTTTGAAAACCTGTAGAAATCTTTGGAACATTTATAAACTAGTTTGAAATGATTTTAGATACAACAGTACAACTAAGAGTTTTGAAACAATTGAAAACCTTTTTGAAAACCATTATAGTATCCTACTCGGTAAAACAGTGTACAGTGTGGTAAAATCTCGTGCATGCGGGTTATCAATCACATGTGATTGGTATGATAACTGACATGTTTAACTTGTACTCCCCCTTATAAAACATGTAAAAAGAACATTTAAAAGGTTCATTCAGGGGTATGAACTCACCTGGTGGAAGTAGGTCCGACGGAGGTGCTGGTTGGGTGTTCGGTGTCACGTAAAGACTCGAACACACTCAATAACCTATTTAACATATGATAACATATGTTCACATACAATTAGTATATTTAATACTAATTAAACACGTATACACCCTCAAAGGAGCGGAAAACACTTTGGTTAAGTGTTTGGGGTGTCCCGGGTAGCGTCTAAAGGTGTGTATGGCTTAGGAATGGAGTTTACTCTCCGAGAGTAAACTCCCAAAGCTTAGTTTATGGCCTAGGGACTATTCAACATGAGTTTACGGCCGTAAACTCATGGTGAGGGGTTCTAGTGTGTTTTAAAGCTTCTAGCTAGTTCATGGAATTATTCTAGGTCCAATTCCATAAGGCGTGAGTGGGTTTAAGGCTTCTAAGGGCTCCATCATGAAGTTTACAGCCCATGAACCATCCCTAAGGGAGTTCACGGCCGTGAACTCCTATGCCATGAGTTTATTGAAGTTTTAAGCCCTTAATACCTTCCTAGCATTTTGTAGTAATAGTCTAAGGCATTTTGGGGAATAAAAACCAATATTTTGGCATGTTTGAAGGTGTTTACGGCCTTGACACATGTCTAGGCCGTAAACTCCTTTTTCCCTTTCATTTCATTGTGTTTAATTGATCTAAACCCGAAATAGCAAGTCCCTAAATTATGTATGAAGTCTAAGGGTGGTTTGGGAGTGTTTTTGGGGCATTTTAGAATGGATTAGAGGTGTTTACGGCCTAAGCATGTGCTTGGGCCGTAAACTCTCTTTTATGCCTTATTCTGATGGTTTTAAATGATCAAACACTCCTAGGCTAAATCCTCAATTTATTTCTAAGCCTTTAGGGACATTTTGGGGTCATTTTGGCCTTGATTTAGGGGTTTACGGCCTAAGCATGCTCTTAGGCCGTAAACCCCTTTTCAACAGCTTCTAACTTCGATTTTTAAGCTATCAACATGAATCATAATGTTTAGAACAAGCTAGGATAAGCGGACTTACGATTTGGAAGCGTTTGGTTGCGGATTCGGGTCAAAAACGAATCTAGAGAGAGAGTATAGAGAGAGAGGTTGGAAAGGCTCAAATGGAGTTTACTCCCCCTCATATATGGGTGGGAGTTGGAGCTCTGCGATATTCTACCCGATACTGTCGTTTAACGGGGCTTTTGGTCTTACCCGATTTAGTGGTCGTAATAATAAAAACTAACTTTTCCAACTACATGGAAATGTGTATTATGAGTTTTTATTTCTCTTATCACGACTTAATGACATAAATAAATGAAATATTTATTAAATTGTTGACCTCTAATTAATGGAACTTTTATACAATGGGATATTCCGTTAACGATAACGGGGTAATGTAACGGAATAACTTTGGGTTGTCACATCATCCCCCCGTTAGAGGGAATTTCGTCCCGAAATTCAGGTCTAGGCAAGGAAGTACGTATGAATGGCCAAGTAGAGGTAAGAGAGTACTTCCTATACGATTCGTCCTCGCATTCCCAAGTGAACTCTGGTCCATGTTTGTCATTCCAACAGACCTTCACGTACGGGATGCGGATTCCGTCTCGTGTAGCTAGTGGGTTCCAACTGGTGTATCTACGAGGTTAGAGTTCTCAATGGTTTCCATCAGGATGAGTGAGGCACGAAGAGTGATGTCGGGTAATCACGTATCAGGTCTAAAAGGTGGATCGATCGGGTGTGAATCTTGTGGAATATCTGAAAGTAATAGGGGTGTGACGAGGGTTGGACCAAATCTCTGTGAGGATTCTCGGATGGTCCTAAGCTCTGAGAAGGGTAGAGCTTTTTAGTACTTAGAACATAGTGTACGTCTATGGAAAGATCATCACTGGCGTGATCGCCATTCCGAAGTTCCTAACATTCTCCTCTTACTGGTAGTGTAGTCCTTCAGGTTGGTTCTTAGGAAGCTCGGGCGGTCTTTGGTCTCGCGGTTCTTGTCAATTGGCTGATAGAGACTTTCTAGATCGTCGAGTGGGTTGCGTGACCATGATTATCTGTTCTCTATAGAGTGTCTATCTCAAGCTGGTGCAAAATGAACCTGTACTAAAGCATCTTGAGATACGGAAACCCTGAGAGTCGGGGAGATAGGGTTTCACCAGACGAGTGTTGGACTATCTGGGGAGATGGTGCTACTATTTATGTGTGAGATAGTATTCGTGGAACACCTAATAGTCCAATGAATTCTCTAAGACTTTGGTTTATTCTAGTGCAGAAAGCGCCTGCTCTTGCATAACCGCTCGACTAACACCAAGGCTAGTGTCAAGTCTATAATCTCTTCAGGATCTGGGTCATGAGGCTTAACGCCACTACTATCGCACTTTGATCAAGTATTCTTGGCTGCCAAGGTTATCCTGGGGTTCTCGGTATCCTAGTGTTCACTTCAGAGAATATAATCTATCGTCTGCAAGGCGACGATGACTTCCTCCATGCGAGAGGACGAAGGATCCTAGGTACCACTTGTCTGAAATAGGGTGGATGAAGTGCCTGAGTAGTGTGAGCATCTACCGTAACTACTCTTCCAAAGGCTCTGAGTCTTCTCGGTCTAGGTCAAATCTAGTGATTATAGGTTCCCATCACTCGGAACTTTAATCTTTTCATCCACTCTTCTTAGAGTTTACTTTATCGCAGCTCTCGGAATTCTGGGATATTTGCTGCGATGCTTAATTCGGGGGATTAAGCGTGAATGGATGGTCGTAGTCCATGTCCTTGTCTCTTACGACTCAGGTTTCTTTATCAACCGAGGGTGTTAGCTACTAGGTTGGCTCAAGCGGAACGACGACAACTTCGGATTTGTGGTCATTATAGTAGCTCAATCTGCAGGGTTCTCTTGACTCTAGCTCCCGTTCCATGGGATAGGATGAAGGGTCTTTCTAGGGAATCTACTAGGTGTGCTTCGGGTGGTTATCGTCTTCTGGAATGCCTGCAGTGTCCTTCGCTTCAGTTTTTATCTGTCTAAGGAGGGTTGGTTAACTGCGTGCGGTACCCCTCTCCTGGGTACTTCGGAAGGTTTGAGATAAGAGGGGCGACTGACGGATCGCATTAGTCTTTATTGTTTTTATTTTGTTTAGGTTCGGAAGAACCTTTATTTGCCGAAAGGGCTACGGAGAAAGTTCTTTTTACACAGCACTAGGGACGAACACATGGTTGAACGAAGTCAAACCATGATCGATAGAGTCGTCGAAGTTGGCATACTTTGACATGATATATAATGAGGACCGATAGAGTCATGCGTTGAACAGGCACACAAGATCTAGGTGTCTCGAGTTTCGTCTTGTGTATCACTGCAACGGATACTTGGACCGATAGAGTCGACATGAAATTATAGAGTGTTCTAAGGGTTTCTGAGTGGAGTACCTTTTCATGAATGGATTCTCACGAGGCATTTCTATAATCGCCTAACATATACTAGTCATGTATAATTAAGGTGGGGAGGACTGTTGACTGAGCGGCTCCGCCCTAAATCCACAACCCAACGAGGAACAGGAAATGAGGCGGCATTCACTCACTCTAGGTCTATCCATCTTAACTATACATGGCCGTAACGTATATGTTTTTTCATTATAGTTTTACCTGATGAATTTTTATATTTTATAACAGTGCTGCGACTTTCACCTTAACGAGGAAGAAAATTTGCATTTGAATTAGCCTTTTATTGTTTTTAGTTTAGTTATCTGAGATCGTAAGATGTACCAAAAATCTACCAGGTTCCTTGATGCTTCTCCCTAAGTAGTAGAGTTAGACTCCTCCTGTGTCTTTGTCTTTCCCTTTGGTTGGGCAGTCCTTCTTGAAGTGTCCAATCTCACCACATAGACGGCAAACTGGATTGGCCGCCAAATTGGTGGTTGATGTAATGAATTCAATCGGGGTTCTACAGATGCGGGCAGTATGCCCCAACATGTGGCACCTAGCACAATAGAGTTCCCGACATATACCATGATGATGGTAGCTGCACTTGCTGCAGTGGGGAAGGTTTCCTAGGTATGGTCTTTTTGAAGTAGGGATGGAAGAGTTGGCAGGGATATTGACTGTCTCAGCTCGTTGCCCTTCGGAAGGTCCTTGAGCCGAGGTACTTCCCTCCTCAACCTTGATCTTTCTCTTCCGTGGATTTGAGTGAGGTTCTTGGGTGGCTGGGTATGAAGGTGTTGGTTGCTGCTGTCCATTGCTAGGATCGGAAATCCCGATAGGCACCTTGCTAACATTGGCGTTGTTAGCATTCAGGTGAGCCATGACAGCTGCTACAGCTGCTGATACTGCAGCTTGGAACGTAGCTTCATCGAATAAGAGTGTAGGTTTCTTGCCTGTGGACTGGTTACGCTTCTTTGGAGGCATGGTTTTTCCTACACGGAAAGGAATACAAGATAATGAGAGACGATGGCTAACTCTGAACATTTCTGTCCTGAATGTATTAAGCATAAATTTTTCCCGTGCCTCGGGTACTGGTTGTCAGATTGTCAACCTACATCCCTATGATGTAGTCCTGGTAATCAAGGTAAGAGTGTGAGTATCGGAAAAAGGACATAAGATGCGAGTCGTTCCTACTACGTTACCCTTATACTGGGAAGGTTTCACTCTCCGGCCCGGAAAGATTTGTGAACAGTTCGGAACGAAACAGCGGAAAGAGAGGCTCATGAAGGCTTACAATTGAATGCTCTCAATAGAGGTGCGGGGATCCGCTCTAATCGTATTACTGGCAAGAGGAACAAGGCGATTTACCTAACACATAGTGTGAGTAGTGTAACCACTAGCTCACTAAATTGTATTATTTTAATGGTGTATTAGCGTGATGAACACGAGGAAAAGACACTTCTCGGGTTCCATGCACTGGCTCCCTCTGTCTACCTCGTATCCCTGACCAGGACCGACGTTGGTTTCCTTCGGGTAGTTACCTAGGGTTCTCTTCTCGTGTGGATATGTTGAATTTTTACTCCGCTTTCCTTCTGATTCCGACTCTAGGCGTCATCACTTCATGATGGATGACTGGAATCTCGGAAGTGTAGGCGAATTTCTCCACCGGTGTCCTTAAAAGATATAGGCACTTGGTGAATTCAATAGTCTCGACCTAGTTCATTCGTTTCCGAGCTGGAAGTCTTCTCAATGAACTTCTTCAGGGGTCGGAATCAACTCTTTTGTCGAGTACTGGAGTGGATAAGGATTTCTACAGGGTTCGTGCGAGAATGGAAATGTCTAAAGAATCCTAAGAGATTATTATCATTTCACTAAGTGATCCATATCGGGTCCTGCTACGATTACACAGAGTATACAAATCATATATAACTTAGATCCGATAGGCCTTCGAATATGTGATACTACTCTAGATCCACATCCCAACGAGGAAAAGGAAATAGGGCGAAACCACACATTCTTAGCCTATGGGATCCTTATTATATATAACCTTGGGAGTATATTCTCTGTAGTTGTAGGTATGTCAATAAGGATCTTTTAGTTCTTCACACAAGGTTAGTTATGGATCCTAAAATACCCCTATGGTATTTTAATTCTTGTTTATTTCTTATCTTCTGATTATGATTCTGGGATTAATGTGAGTCTTTTAGTGTTCCAAAATACTCCTATAGTATTTTAACTTTATGTTTGGCTCTAGCATTCCTAGTTGGTAAGTTTCAGACCTGTTGCAACACCACTATCACTCCCAAGCACACGTTCATCGCATCTCGAATAAATGTAGTTGATCATGTTACATTTATTCCAGCGTATGATTACATAACTGCCCAGGTTTGACTGTAGTGCTCAACATCCAAAGACTTTTATTCTTGTTCTTCTTGTGATACTTGTGTTCAAGTGTTTAGATTCTGGATGTTATTATACTTTGGTAAAATATGGTTATATTTTAAAGTATAATTCTTGGTTAGAGTGTTTTATCCCTATGTATTTATAGGATGTATATCTTTTATGAATTGATATACTTAGCTCACTATAAACAATGCTCTGATACCAATCTGTCACACCCCAAAACCGGAACGGCGGAAACGTTCTTGGGTGGATGACGTCATGCCAAGTATCACAGCACATGCATTATAGTAATCAAAGTACAACAAAACATTGCATTAATAGTGATAGTTTTACATAGTTTACATAACAGGGTATCAAAGTAATACAGACAAATGTAATAAGAACATCATGGTACTAAGCTATCTTCATCAACAGCTCCGAGGATGTACCTGTCTAATGCTAACTTGAGAATACAAGTTATTTGAAAAGCGAGTATTAGCATTTTTACAAATGCTGGTGAGTTCATAAGTAATTAATGACATTTTATTCAAATAACTTTATAATGTAGTAGCTTAAGAGTTAATAGTGTATTAGAGTTCTTTCTAGTAAATCCTATATTTTCTTTAATAAAAGCAGCCTTCTACCAAGACTGGACGGAGTTATGTTGTAAAAAGTAGTTTTCCCGTAATCTCTATCATTATCAAAATACTGAATTTGATTATTAAAGGAAGCAAGAGAAGTCAGGGAAATGACATATGTGTTGGATTATTGTCTAAGTCCATAACTATAATTGGTAAGACTTGACCCGACCCGGCATGGTCCATTTGGGTTGCATACCATCATGCACTTGGATAGACTATAATGAGAGAAATAAGACACTTATGGTTATTAATATATTATAAGTTCTAGTATATTAATAATAAGAATAATAAGATTATTTAATTAGTATTGATCAAGAATTAATCTAGGATTAATTAAGTGATCAAAAGAAGACTAATTAAATATATGGGTTGATTGTGTAAATCATCCATTCTTATATAGTGGGCTAATGCTCCATGGATAATCAAGTTGGGCTAAAACCCATAGGATGGTCCATGGATGCTCCATGGTGTATTTGAACCCATGGATCCAAGGAAATGGAAAGCCATGACAATTAAGGATTTACCCTAATTGTAACACTATATAAAGATCTTATTCTTGACAAAAATCGGCCACTAGAATCACATTAGAAAGTGAAGAAGAGGGCTAGCCGATTTCATGAAGTGTAGAACTCTCTCAAGTTATTCTAAGTGTTTTGATGATTGTGATTCCATTTGAGGCTTCCACACTATTGGGGCTAGGCACTCAAGCTTCATGAAGACTTTCTACATCAAAGAGGTATGTATTCTATCTTGTTACACTCATTGTTTTGTATGCTAGATTAGGATAATACCTTGGATGTTCTTATTTGCATGTATAATAGAGAAAACATAGATCCAAGGTATTTAGGGTTGCATGTACACTTAGGAGTGTTAGAATGCTCAAAACCCAACAGTGGTATCAGAGCCTAGGCTTGTTTTCTTGTTCTAACTGCAATAGATGCTTAAAAAATCGAAAGTGTTGCTGTTTGATCATCAGACTCGGCGAGTCCATCAAGGGACTCGGCGAGTCCATGCTTAAAAATTGATCAAAACGATCCAACTCGCCGAGTCGGTTCATGCACTCGACGAGTTGGACCCCCAGACAGCATATTTTCGAGGTTTTTGGCTAGAAATGGACTAGGAACATTACCCTAAGTTGTTTTTGAACTTATAAACTTGTTTTTAATATGGTAATGTTCATGCTAATCCATTTTTAAAGATAATTGTCAATAGATTCATGTTTTGTATTAGTTTAAGGTTTAGACTAATTACATGAAGAAGTTTGATATGAATTATCTTATTCTTATGAGTTGCTTAGATTAATAGAAAAGTTAATTGAAATAGTCACATTAAAGACTCATAAAACTCATAAAAGTTGGTAATGGTTACAAAATGAAGAGTCTTGTGTCATTGAATTTTTTTTGTTTATGACTCCATAACTTGTCCTCAAGTTATGGAAGTTCAAGAGTCACTTCATTAAAGAGTAAAAGTGTAACCTTAATTAATTCCATAAGTTATAAAAATAAAGAAAAGTTAATTCTTTTATTAGTTTAAAGTCTTCCATATGTTATGGAACTTGAAGAGTTTTTTGGATTAAAGCTACTTTAAACACATAAGTTATGGAATTAATTAGTTTTGAATAGTTTCAAAACTTGCCCTCAAGTTTTGGAATTTGAAAAGTTTTCTCTTATGAAGACTTTAATTCCAAGTTAGCCCTTAAAATTTTAAAGAGTTAAAATTCAACACTTATACTATTTATAACATTAATG
The DNA here is from genome assembly GCF_052625555.1 of Lactuca saligna. NCBI lineage: Eukaryota > Viridiplantae > Streptophyta > Magnoliopsida > Asterales > Asteraceae > Lactuca > Lactuca saligna. Next base: position 87,104,891 of record NC_136425.1, read on the forward strand.
GTTAATTATTATATATATGTATAAGAACAAGTCGTTTTACCGTTAGTAGGCCTCATTCACGAAACCGGTCTATAAGGTGGGTATAAGGTTGTTGCCTATAAAATGGCGACTTAATGGGTGTATACTCTCACCCACTGCTTGCTTGACTGGTGGAGGGTCGTTAGCCGAACGGGTAGGACAATGACTTTAAATTCTCCCTTCATTAAAAGTATTAATGATAAATACTAAAGTACCTAAATGTTTTATTTAATTCCCAATGTTAGTTATTTTAGGAAAAATGTGAATTTGGTGCTAGCCCATGGAATTCACACTTTGTACCTTACCAAGTCGTTGGTGGAGCGTGTGTGGTTAACCGACACACTAACTTGGACTAGTAAGGACCACGAAGGGTGACTTAATGTTTGTCATAGATCAATGGAGCGTGTGTGGTTAACCGGCACATTGATTAGGTGATAATATTAAGGGTACCAAGTGAATTGGTATGGTTATTCACACCTTGTTTTGTGATCCTCGGCATCCCAGTCACAAAATTTGAGAGGGCACACTCGAGATTGAAACATGCCATTGAAAAGTTCAATGAATCTCAAAAGATCTAGGAATTTCAAATCCAATTAAAACCTAATAAATTATTTCATTTTTCATGGTGGAAATTGGTGAATCGTCATTCGCCTACCTTCAAATATTTTATAGCTTGGATTACGGCATCCCTCTTCCAAATTATAAAATATTGTGTTGGGTCCTAGCCTTAATATTTCATATTGGGTGTCATATTAAGGACTTTAAATTAACTATCTTGAATATCTGCCAAAAATATGTCTGGTTTAGACATTTATGATCTTCCCAAATCTCTTGAAGATGATGTTCCTCAACATCATGCTTCACTTCCTCTATCTCCTCCAATTATTCTCCCTCACCCACAAGTTCTTGAAAAGTTTAAAGTCACTCGAGCCCTATTGGCAAGTAAAGGTCTTGGTGTGGTCACATCTTGGAGATGTAGTCACATATTGACAAGCCGGGAGAGTTGGGTGTCAAAGTCTTGAGAAAGTTGGTGGTTCAATCACTTTCTAAGTCACATAGTGAGTTCTTTTGGAACACCTATGAAAAAGACTATGACAAGACCCTTAATGATTTTATCTATTTGTTAAGATCAACTTCCTCAAAACTTGATGGACATTGACAATAGTGACACAGGAAATCCAGAAAAGCATTCTCTTCCCAATGGAAAGGAACCGGCCATAGTCAACCCGGTGACCAAATGGTAAAGAGAAAAACTAAGTCTGTGATAGTCCCGTGTACCATTATCAAAGGGTCCATATGTTTATATTGCCAAAGAAAGGGGCATTGGTTGCAAAGCTGCCATAATTTACCTAAGGATGTTAAAGTCGATAAGTTTGACTCTACTTTAGGTAAAGTCCACTATCTAACTCTGCTAAGTTTCTATTCTGAGATTCTTGATACATGATGTGACTGGGTCACATGGTGATGTTTTATGAATCAAGGAAAATGTAAAGAAACTTAAAGAAAGAATATGCTGAATCTGATCGCGTATTTTGAAGATCGGATTCTTGAGCTACTTCTTAGGAGTTATAATATATTGCTTGTGAATAGATAACAACAAGGTTTTCATGTGGATTGTAAGGATAAGTTTTTCCGCAAAGTTAAAAAAAAAGAAAAAAAAGGGGTTTTAATTTAATTATTTTAAAAATATCCTTACAATGGCATCTGTGGAAAATTGTTGCTTATATGTTTCCAGTAATAGCAATATTGGAAAGTGGATTTGATTCTTTCATTTGTGGTAGTGTCTGAATTTACCAAGTGAAGAAAGTTTTTCATCACCCAAGTTTCAATTGGACAGAAACTTGGAATCATACAAGTTGTATTGTATGATGAATGAAAATTTTCATCTTTAAAAAATTAAGACTAATTCTTTGATCACATGTATATGTGAGTCAATTGAAGGACTAAGGAATTAGGTACACTGGGTGTGCGCTGGTCAAGGTCCACCACAAAGATTGATTTGTCATGATTTACTAAAGATTTGTAAGTATGATTATACTTATAAGGTTAAGTATAATTCTGTAACATTGAAAAGGCTCCAATGTATGGCAGAGCGAATAAGAAGAATCAAATTAGGCAGAAAGATAAAAGTTTCTCAAATCTGAAAGGATGGGAGAGCACTTTGGTATCATATTTCATGATCATCTTAATGATTATGGAACCATATCACAAATTCATACTCTAAGAACGTCTTAGTGCATTGTTATGGCTAAGAAGAGAGGTCATGAACTGTTGGATTGGTTAAGATCAAGGAGATGAGTCATACTTCGTTCCAAAACAATTCTTAGAGTCATACTCCAAGATTGTAACATTGAGTGACATAAAGTAAGGTTTAAACACTTATCAAATGTAGTGTGAAATGTTTCTACTCTTGTACATTTGAGATTGGTAAGTTGTGATGTCTTGGATGAGACAAAGACCAACTAAGACCAATTGTGTGAAGTGTTAGTCTTGATAAGAATCCGCACTATCCCTTGAATATTTGTTTTGTCAAGGAATGGTTCTTGACTAGGAAAACTCATATGTCAAGGGGACAGTGGGAGCCTTAAAGATCCTGCAAGAGTTTCAATATTTAATCAAGAGTGAAACCTGTAATTTATCACTAGCACACGACTTAAGGTTTGCAACCTATCGTGTTGACATAATTTTTATTTCTGTACCTACTTCAAATAAGTTGAATTTGCATGTGAGTTATCAGAGTTCAACTTGGAAGCATTGGTGGGCCTTGTGCTACCAAGGTGACAAGAAATTAAGATTGAACAAGTTCAATCCATATGAGTTTGAATTTGTCACTAACCTTGTCTTGTGATTATGGTTTTGACAAATTAACATGGATAGGAACTCATACACTATAAAATCTAAGTGTCATAAGGCTTCTCTCCGATTCATGAAAATGATGGTGAGGAAACGCTTTCACTAAGTAGATTTTACGTAGATATCAATTGTGTTATTTGCATTTTCAAAAGTCGTTAGTGGAGCGCGTGTGGTTAACCAGCACACTAACATGGACTTGTGAGAAATGGCAAATGCCTAAGCAATTAAGACTATGATTACGGCATCCCTTTTCATAGTTCTGAAAATTGTTTAGACACACATGTGAGCTATCTAAGAAAGGGTGTATGAATCTAAATTTCAGAAGTCCAGCAGATTTCTGAAAATATGTCAGAGCTAGTGGGAGCATAAGTGTTATGCTAATAATCATCATGTTAGTGGGAGCATGATAGTTATGATTAGTATTGAAAGCTAGCAATGTTAATTATAGAAAAACAAAAGTTTCAATTCGTGAAGTTGCAGGGGTTGAAAAGTTGTTTTGCTATAATTAAGGGAGAGAAAATTATACTTCATTTCAATTCTAGAAGCTTATATTGAGATTTTAGTCATCTTTAGTCAAGAATATATATGAATTTTGTGTTGGAATGGTTCAACTTGAAGAAATTCTATATATATTGCATTTTCAAAATTCGATTATGATTACGGCATCCCTCTTCATAGTTAAATTTTGAAAACATGGCAAATAAAAAATATTGTAGCAAAAGACTTGTCTAGTATCATGTCTTTATGTCAAACATCATGAATCGTGTCCCATATACTTCAGATATAGGATCGATTGCATGTGCTATAATATTCACCCTTTCTAAATTTTCCAAATGCTTAAGGCATTGAGAAGGGAAAAGTCTAGAACTGGATATGACTAAAGTGATTAAGCAATTGTCGAGGACAATCTGAGGTTTGCCAAAGATTGGTTGCTCAGGGACATTTGGAAGTATAGTGTTAATTTTGGCAGGACCGTATTGACATATTCTGAAAAAAAAGTAACTCTTGTTCAGAAGTGATAGTCAAAATGGGACTATGGAAATGTCTCCATAGGTGGAAGTTATTCAATCTATGTAAGACTAGAAAACCTTAATGCAAGAAGGATGTTCAAAGCAATGTACTTTGAATATGAGACTTCCGTTCCATAGAAGTTGAGCTTCTTTGGAATACTCTATAATGACTAGTGACAAGGTTTTGGTGACTTTGTGCATAATCATTACAAGAGGAACATTGCATAAAAGTTTAAAATCTAACAGATTTTTTTTGGTAAAGGATAGGAATCGGGGATTCTCACATTTACAATAAGGATTTGGGATTGTGAAATGAGTATCATTGGAATCATGTTCAATTGATCTACATCACAATGTAAGGATCAAAGACAAACATAGTGTGCATACTTAGGGTATGGCATAACTATTGTTTAGAAAAACAAAGTGTACATGCTAGGAGCATGGGACGACTGTTGTTTTTATTCAAGTCTTAAGTTGATTATTTGAAACATTGAATAATGTGTAATCAATATGGTGATAAATAAAAAGTGGTTTTATTTATATTCAAAAGGGTTCTCACATTTACAATAAGGATTTGGGATTGTGAAATGAGTATCATTGGAATCATGTTCAATTGATCTACATCACAATGTAAGGATCAAAGACAAACATAGTGTGCATACTTGGGGTATGGCATAACTATTGTTTAGAAAAACAAAGTGTACATGCTAGGAGCATGGGACGACTGTTGTTTTTATTCAAGTCTTAAGTTGATTATTTGAAACATTGAATAATGTGTAATCAATATGGTGATAAATAAAAAGTGGTTTTATTTATATTCAAAAGGGTTCTGAGACCATATTAGATTCGATTATTATTTTGTTTCACTTTGCATGTTTTGACTTCCAAAATAGCTAGTTTATTCTTTCTGAATGACTAAGTTATTTAAACACTCCACAATCGTTCATATGTTGGAAGTAGGTATGAATCAAGACTATCATGAATCGGGTTTGTAGATGGCTAAATGGGTTTAGTCATGGCAATGGTTGCTACAACATTCATGAGTGCTCATAAGTTATGAGTATTGGAATAAACCCACACTCACTTGTATCACTTCATGGAATTTATCTCGAGTGATCGTGAGACGGTAATATCATATAACTTTTCAAACCTAGAGATATGAGTTGTTACTTATGAGTTGGTTGTGCATTGATTGCACGTAAATGCATCAGTAACTTGATGGTATAAAACGTGCCTTTGTGTACAATTCAACAAGTAGTAGAACAAGTATATGAGTCGAAGTTTATCTGTTCCTTCTAGAAATAGAAGCGATATCTGGGCCCCTCGATGATTTTGTTGTGACCTATGTACCGGCCGGTCAGAACTGAATGGATGTGTTCGATTAAGTTCTTTGTCAAACAAATCGAAAATCGGGAAACAAACTGCTGGACAATAAGTACGACGTTGTTCCATGTATTTGTCCGGCTGATATCATGAGAACAGAGGATTATATGATCCCTTATCTAATGGACAAGTCATTGACAAGGTCAGAGTTCGACAGAAGCTTTTGAGAGCTACGATTGCCAGTTGGTTCCTGAGGTCATACGCAATAATAGTTTTAGACTTATCCAAGTGGGAGACTGTTGGATTATTGTCTAAGTCCATAACTATAATTGGTAAGACTTGACCCAACCCGGCATGGTCCATTTGGGTTGCATACCATCATGCACTTGGATAGACTATAATGAGAGAAATAAGACACTTATGGTTATTAATATATTATAAGTTCTAGTATATTAATAATAAGAATAATAAGATTATTTAATTAGTATTGATCAAGAATTAATCTAGGATTAATTAAGTGATCAAAAGAAGACTAATTAAATATATGGGTTGATTGTGTAAATCATCCATACTTATATAGTGGGCTAATGCTCCATGGATAATCAAGTTGGGCTAAAACCCATAGGATGGTCCATGGATGCTCCATGGTGTATTTGAACCCATGGATCCAAGGAAATGGAAAGCCATGACAATTAAGGATTTACCCTAATTGTAACACTATATAAAGATCTTATTCTTGACAAAAATCGGCCACTAGAATCACATTAGAAAGTGAAGAAGAGGGCTAGCCGATTTCATGAAGTGTAGAACTCTCTCAAGTTATTCTAAGTGTTTTGATGATTGTGATTCCATTTGAGGCTTCCACACTATTGGGGCTAGGCACTAGAGCTTCATGAAGACTTTCTACATCAAAGAGGTATGTATTCTATCTTATTACACTCATTGTTTTGTATGCTAGATTAGGATAATACCTTGGATGTTCTTATTTGCATGTATAATAGAGAAAACGTAGATCCAAGGTATTTAGGGTTGCATGTACACTTAGGAGTGTTAGAATGCTCAAAACCCAACAATATGCCTCAGCAGTGAGGACTGCTGACTAAGGCAAAGGAATCATAGACTCCAGGAGAGTATCGAACGAACGACATGCCTGGTTCCGTCTAACAAATGGAGACACAGACCCCAGAAGGTACCAAATGAAAGGTACTGCTGGTAATGTCTAAAACAGTGAATACAGACCGCATACATTATCAAATGAAAGATACATCTTGCAAGGTCAAAACAGAGAATACAGACCGCAGACAGTATCAAATGAAAGATACATCTTGGAAGGTCAAAACAGAGAATACAGACCGCAGACAGTATCAAATGAAAGATACATCTTGCAAGGTCAAAACAGAGAATACAGACCGCAGACAGTATCAAACGAAAGATACATCTTGCAAGGTCAAAATAGTGTGAATCTGAAAATGAGTTAGCAGCATACAGTGTAAATTGCTGGTGAAATACCGTTACCTTAAGGCCATGAATTATAAGGCAACCAAGGATACTTGTAACCATACTAACCAACACTAGAGTACCTGACGCCCTACAAGCGTCTATAAATTATGACATTTGTCACCCCTTGGCTTGGTGGGCCGTGGACTGTAGCTAGCAGTCAGGGTGCGGGGGTGTCAATCCCGTATAGATCTATACACACAATGTCCGCTCTCCCTACAGGAGACTCTCGTTACCAACTAGACGACGGAGAAGGCCGTGTCCCGAAGACGTTTGGCATGTTTGAAGGTGTTTACGGCCTTGACACATGTCTGGGCTGTAAACTCCTTTTTCCCTTTCATTTCATTGTGTTTAATTGATCTAAACCCGAAATAGCAAGTCCCTAAATTATGTATGAAGTCTAAGGGTGGTTTGGGAGTGTTTTTGGGGCATTTTAGAATGGATTAGAGGTGTTTACGGCCTAAGCATGTGCTTGGGCCGTAAACTCTCTTTTATGCCTTATTTTGATGGTTTTAAATGATCAAACACTCCTAGGCTAAATCCTCAATTTATTTCCAAGCCTTTAGGAAGATTTTAGGGTCATTTTGGCCTTGATTTAGGGGTTTACGGCCTAAGCATGCTCTTAGGCTGTAAACTCCTTTTCAATAGCTTCTAAGTTCGATTTTTAAGCTATCAACATGAATCATAATGTTTAGAACAAGCTAGGATAAGCAGACTTACGATTTGGAAGCGTTTAGTTGCGGACTCGGGTCAAAAACGAGTCTAGAGAGAGAGTATAGAGAGAGAGGGTGGAAAAGGCTCAAATGGAGTTTACTCCTCCTCATATATGGGTGGGAGTTGGAGCTCAGTGATATTCTACCTGATACTGTCGTTTAACGGGGCTTTTGGTCGTACCCGATTTAGTGGTCGTAATAATAAAAACTAACTTTTCCAACTACATGGAAATGTGTATTATGAGTTTTTATTTCTCTTATCACGACTTAACGACATAAATAAATGAAATATTTATTAAATTGGCGACCTCTAATTAACAGAACTTTTATACAGTGGGATATTCCGTTAACGATAACGGGGTAATGTAACGGAATAAGTTTGGGTTGTCACATTTCTGCCTGATAGATTCTTCATATTTGTTCTGCCACTCTTTGAAACTTTTCAAAGTATCAGAATTATGTTTAATCTTATAACCACAACCATGTTTACTGAAAGCATGAGTAAATCATGACGAATAAGGTTATCTTCATTTGAGGCAGATCTAAATATTTCACATCAATGTGTACTAGATCCTTTAGTCATTCACTTCACTCACATAAACATGTGCTTAATGAATTAGTTATAATCTTCCAACGATCAAGATTCTCATACATCACACTATTCAAATTGCATGAATCGAAGGTTGTATTTAATTGAAACTTGGGTAATGAGAATTCCTCTTCACTTGATAATAAACATTGCTAGAAATGTAACCACTAATTTTTATAAATGCCTTTGCAATGAAGTATAAAGTAAACTAGATAAATAAAAAATTCACTTTTATTGATAATAAACAGAAAAAAATTGTCCTTACAATGCAAAAGTATTAAAACAATGTCTCTAGACATTTCCTAACCAAACTATTAAATTATCATAACTCCTAAGAGTAGCTTCCAAAATCTGATCATCGAACTATGTGACCGAAATCCATCTCTCTTGATCAGATTCAACTCACTCTTCTTAAGCTTTCTTCTTTCTCTTAGATCCTACAAAACATCAAAACGTGATCATCATATCATGTACTAAGAATCTATAAATAGGAACTTATTAAAATAATGAAGTTAGAGAATGGATGTACCTGAAGTGGAGTCATACGACTTCACTTTACCATATCTAAGATCTTTCAGTTAGTCATGGAAACTTTGTAACAAATGTCCCTCCAATTGGCAATAAAAACATGTTGACCTTTTAGGATTTGCACATGGAGCTATCTCCGAACTAGCCTTTCTCTTAACCATATGGACAAACAATTTGACCTTGGCTGATCGCTTTCTATTAGGAGTAATGTTTTCTGGATTATCATTGTTGTTATTGTCAATATCCATGGAAATATGGGAGATAGATCCATCAAAAACTTTTGCTTGACTTGTGACCTTAAGCATTTTGTCTCTAGCAACAATCAACATATGTGTCAGATCAATTAGGGTCATGTCATGGTCAATTATATAGCAATCTTGAATAAAATAACTATATGACCGAGGAAGCAAAAGTAGAACCAAGTCAATGGCTAGATCTCTTGGGAAAACGACACCCAACATTCCCAATCTGTCAATGTATGATTTCATATTCAGAACACACACACATAGACTTTCCATCTTGATGTTTACATTCCAATAGGGCTTGAGCAACTTCATATTTTTCAACTTGAAGGAAACATGACTTGGGGAGAGTCACCGGAGGAGGAGGAGGAAGAGTTGAAGAAGCATGACCTCCATTTCCAATATTTCTCGAATAAGGGAACATACTTTCACCTTGATTAGAATGTGGAAGATCATCTTCAGAAAAAAGAGGAAAACCACTTCCTAAAGAACGAGGAAGACCATTGTTGTTTGAACTTGAGATCTTTAATAGGAGAAAAGAGAATTCAACTTAGTTGATTTTAATCCTTAATTATTAGCCAATAAATTTAAATTAAGGCTAGGATCCATATTTTTGATTCGAACTTTGAAGAGGGATCGTGTAATCAGTTTCGAATCTATTTTAGGTAGGTAAAGCTTTTACCAATTTCAATCTCATGAAACTCCTAGATCTTTTGAGATACATTGAACTATTCAATGGCATGTTTAATCTCGATCATGCTCTCGCTTTGTGATTGGGATGTCGATGATCATAAACAAAATTTGAATAACCATGCAAATTAGCTTGATACTCTCGATGTTATTTATCATCTCCTTTTAATGTGTCGGTTAACCACACGCGCTCCATTAATCCATGATAGTTTAAGAGAAACCCATTGACAATCCTTATTTTTCCATATTAGTATGTCGGTTAACAACACACGCTCCACTAACGACCAATAAGGTGCAATGTACAATTTCATGGGTTAACATCAAATTCACCTTTTTCCAAAAGTAACTAAGAGTGGGATGTTAGAAAATTGTTTAGTTACTTTTATCATTATACTTTTAATGAGGTTATGTCCTATCAAACCCATTCAGATAGCGACCATCCACCAATCAAGGAAACGATAGGTGAGAATGGACACCCATTCAACTACAATTTTATAGGCAGTTTCCTTATAACCCCTTATAGATTGGCTTCATGAATGAGACATACTAGTAGTTCGACTAACTTAGTCTTATACATATAGTGTATATTAAACTTTTAATTATATACATAGTATAATGTATATTTTAAAACATTTTAAAATAGCAAGGGTTTAATCCTTTAAAAAATTAATCTTTTAATTCAATTAAATTTAAACCCATTTATGGATATATTAATTATCTTTTAATTAATAACTTAATTAAAATAAAATAACACATATAATGATGTATTTTAAACTTTTCAAAATACTTGAGTTTTTAACCCGTAAATTTGAAAATCAAACTATTTAATTTAAATTTAATATTAAAGAAAATGATTTAGTCATTATCTATTAATTAAACCTTTAATTAATTTATTACATCAGATATGGATTAACCAATTAAACTTATCAAGAGAATTTAACCTAATCCACTTCCCCTAAATTTCGAAAATCATGGGAGGGATACACCAAATCTTATAATTATCAAATTAATCAAATAAGAAGATAATTACCAAAAATAAGAAGATCCCTACCAAAAACCCTAATTTTCGAAAAAGGAATATGTGGGTTAACTATTGACAAGTGTGAGTATGTGGCGGCCCTTGGATGTAACACCTAGGCATGGTGCGTTGAGGAAATATACAGGAATTGTATATATGTTATTTAAGTTAGTATAAAATTAAGAGAATGGATATTTTATGAGTAGGGTTGGTGTATTGAAACCAAAATATGTGAGCATAAATAACAGGTTAGAAATGGAGGTCGAGAGGCCTGTTAATAAGAGTACAATTATCGTACGAGCTAAGGTTTTGGCAAGGCGATAACTCCAGAGGCAATGCTGAACTTGAGGCCAAAACAATAATTATAATTCATTAACTAGCCACGTGAGCACATGTGGATTTTTTGGGTACATAGCAAATGAAATAATGTTATCTAAAAAGTGCAAGTGAGTCACTAGGTATAACTATGTTTGATTATGTGCTAGTGTTTTGATGCTAACGAATTTTGAAATATAAATCCTTAGTTTTGGAAAGAATAAGCATGACAAATATTTAAATGATTTTTAAATACATTGATAATTGTTAAATCTAGAAGTGACCCTCCGCAGAAGATTAACAATAATCTACTGACCGAAGGTTGATCATGCTAGAAGTCAAGTATCATCCCACGGTTTTTTTTGTTAAGAAGAAGTTGTGAAAAACAAAAGAAGTGACTATTTTTTTGTCTGTTAAGGGTATAAGTTATTTCTTGTTAGTTTGTAATGATTACTGGTTGTTAACTAGATTAGTTGGTCAAATATCTTTTGGTAGAAAGTATTTACCTTTTTCCCCTTGGAATGTGTCTTTAAAAGAGGAACCGAGTTGTGGTTCTCCTTACACCTTTCAACACTCTTGCTAGACAATCTTCACTAAAATATATAAGATTGTAGTTTATTTATCATCATGTTTATTTACTTACACTTCTAGTCTTTCATTATTGTTCTTTATATCAGTTTTTAAGTTATTTCTTCTTAATTTACTTTATTATCATTTAACATAGGGAATTTCCTAGTTTTTATCACCATTAAATCTCAGATTTTCTGGGTCTCAATGAAGGTCTCGAATCTGACGATGCAAAGGAGATCAGAAGCCTTGTACCTGAAATACAACACAACCAGTCAGAGGTTCGTTGAGAATGAGTCTTGTGAGAATCCGCCAATGGTTAAATTAGTTGCTTTATCGTAATTCATTTTTGATTTGTATTAGAGAGATTTCAGCTTACTTCTAGGTGTATGTTTGTGAGATGTATATATAGTGTGTAGTCTTTATCTTAGGGAAGAAGTATATGTCTGACAACTGCTCATTTGGAAGGACCAAAACATTTTAACTTTTGTCTCGGAAAGAAGCAACCTGACTGGTTGAGGTCAAATCTCATTGTCCGAGGCCGAACCTGATTGACTGAGGTTGATCCAGATTTGCTGAAGCTAAACCACTTATGCTGAGGATGAACCTGGTTAGCCGAGGCCGAACCACTTAACAGAAGCTGAACCTGATTGGATAAACCGTGTTTGATGAACCATGCTCACCAGTATCTGTAAAAAGGTCCAATCTGGGATATATGTCATCAACAACTAATATTTAGAAGAATTGGACATATAGTATGTCGTATGATTGAGAACCGACAGTTATGATTAAATTTTGTAGTTATGTAAGAGATTAATAGATATGGTTAGCAAAAATCCTACTATATGTATCTGAAACTCATGTAAAAATTTAAGTGTATATATGTATTATGTGACAAACCGAAATTTCGATTCCGAAGAAACCATATCAAGTCAATAGAAGTTAGAACAGTTACAGCGAATTTCCAGACTTTTGGGTATAAGTTTGTGTATTTTAGGGTTTACACTTAAGGAGATATCAGGAGAGTGGATGCACTAGGGTTTTGTGCAACTCTTTTATTCCAAAACTCTATGATATTAGAGTTCATTTCGTTAATAAAATATTTTCTACCAAAAATCCGAGGACTATATATAGGATTCTGAACCATATTTATTCATTAGTTACATTTCCAACTAGAGAAAAGCCGAATTTTCTCTCTCATGAATCTTCGGGTTTTCATCCCAAATCGTGAGTACTTCCATCTAGTTGTATTATATAGCTTAGATTGTGCTTAATAACATCAAAATCGGATTAAAACCCCAAGATTTGAGAGTTTCCCGCCCAAGAACACTTGGAGAGTAAACTCTTTTATAAGGGCCAAAGTGTGCCCAATGTCCCTTCAAGCCTTGGAACTCAACCTAGAAACTACCATGACATGTTTAGACCACAAAATCCTTAAGCAACAAAGGCTAGAAGTGAGTTCATGGCCAAGGATGTTCTTGGGCCGTGAACTCCATTTTATGGTGTCAAAATGCCCTAAAAGCCTTCCTTAAGCCAAGAGACTAGTTTAGACATGTAACCTAATGTGTTTAGGAGTAGTAAACACCATTAGAACACCAATAATAAGGTGTTCATGGCCCAAGAAGTTCCATGGCCGTGAACTCCAAACAATAGGGCCAAATGGTGCTATAAACTATTCTCAAGCCTTGTACACTAGCCTAGTTTAGTTCCTAGTTGAATTAGGAACTTGAAAACACCAAAAAACACCCATACAAGGTAGATTACGGCCGTAATCTCCAAGGGATTTGGTCCCAGGGCCGTAAACTCCTAAAAGGAGTTATATAAAGCCCTAAACTCTTCGATAGACCAAGCCATTAAGTAGAAATGCTTCTTAGGGTCTTGTAGAGTATCAAACACAAAATGGACATATAAGTGTGAGCTTACGGCCGTAAAATCATGAGTTTACGACCGAAACTCCTATGGTAGTGCCATTAGGGCCGTGAACTTCATGGTGGAGTTTTCCTTGAGCCCTACACACAATAGCTTCCCCTACAAACACTTAGATGTAATCCTAGAGGCTAATAATACTTGATAAAGGTGTTTAGCATGTCGTAGGGTGTCTTGACTTATTTATTAGTTGTTTATAGAATAATTTGTTACATATATGTGATATTATATGCTAACTAGGATCATAGAGTGTGTTCAAGACTTCACTTGACACGTAGCAATCCTACCTCTTCAGTTCATCTGTATCACCCACAACAGGTGAGTTCATACCCCTTAATCAATGTTTTAAAGGATTTTAAATGCTTTAATGGTGGGGGGGGGGGGGGGGGAATACAGGTAGAAAACAACATGTTATTAAATTAATCATATGTATTTATAACTGTGTTTTCATTTAGCTGATTTCACATACTACAAAATGTGATGCATGAAATGGTTTTATATCTTAAAAATACCTTGATAGCAAAAGTATTACATTAGAAATGTTTATTAAAATGACATCATGTCTTTGTTAATTATTGTTCAAAAACTCATAAATGTCTTACAAAACCATTTTTACCTTCTTAAACAAAACTATATCTATACACTTATGTTCTTATATATGTATTGATGTTATAGTTTTCATCCTTCATTCAGTTCCCACACTCTTGTGTTGCAAGGGTGTATAATTATGCTTGGACAACCAATTACCTTCCAGTTAACTATTATAGGGATAGTTAGAAGATACAAAACGTTATTCCTATTACAAGGAATTACATCAGAGTCAGTTCATTCATGAGTCTATATTATACATTACAGGTTACATGAATACACTTACATGAGTACGCTTACATGGATATACTTACATGAGTACCTTACATGAATACACTTACATGAGTACACTTACATGGATACACTTACATGAGTACCTTACATGAATACACTTACATGAGTAAGCTTACATGGATACACTTAAATGAGTACCTTACATGACTACATTACATGAGTACCTTTACGTAGATACATTTACATGTATATACTTACATGAATACCTGTATCTTGATTCACGAGGATGCTTTATTAGTCATTCTGTGTAAATTAACCTGCCTATCCCAGTTTAACGGGATCTCTAGAAGGGACTAACCATTCCGAATCCCAGCTGTTAGCACCAGTGGTTGATGAACATCTATGGATGCCTATGATTATTTCTTATATTAGGAGTACCTTTACAGGACTAACCATTCCTTGGGCCCACTGTTCGCTACAGAGGTTGATGAACATCTACGGATGCCTACGGTTAATACTTATACTAGGAGTACCTTTACGGGACTAACCCTTCCTCCCACCTGCTGTAGCTAGAGAGGAAAATTGAACAATCTACGGATGTTCAAAGGTTATACATTTCGTAAATCGCGATGTCGTGTTAATCCTAATACAAAGGATAACACTTACATGATTATATTTTTCCTATTACTTTATTTTGTGATACATTCACATAAACGACGAATTAGACTAAGTACTGTTTGTAATAGTAAAAAAGAAGGAAAAACTATCATTATCATAACAAAACATTCGGGTCTGAGTAGAAGACTACATTTCGCACTAGTAGGAAACATGGGATTTTCTAGGGTTTTTCATACTTATATCAATTGCTTCATTGAAAATATTTACATAGCATTCATAACAACTTTCCAAAACAAGACAATGACACTTAAATACTTATGAATTCACCAGCTTTAGGCTGATACTCGCTTTCAAAATAACTTGTATTCTCAGGTCACCAGTAAGACAGGTATGATGGCCAGGTTTTGAGAAAACGAAGCACAGACAAGACTCGTCTTATTTTGATTATTCATTTTATTGTTGTACATTATGAAAGAACACACATGTATTAAAACTTTACTTTTAATGTAATGGATGATGTTGTTGCTTGTTTACTACTTTACACTGTTATGATACTTCACATGACGTCCTCCACCCCGGAACGTTTCCGTCGTTCTTGGTTTTGGGGTGTGACAGATTGGTATCAGAGCATTGTTTATAGTGAATATAGTATATCAACTCATAAAAGATATACTAACTATAAATACATTGGGATTTAAACACTATGTCTAAGAGTTATACTTTTAAATAATAAAATATTTAAGTAAGTATACGTGCTTGCATTCCTACTAAAACCAGTGTTGCAATGACAAGAACAAAAGTATTACGATTGTTGAATATCACAAGTAAGTCTGGGGATATATGGTCAGTGTTGGGAATGGCATAGCCTGATCAACTATGCTGGTCCAAAGAGTGATTAGCATATTACCAAGAATGGTTGTGATGTGGCAACAAGTCTAAAAACTTACCAACATTACCACAATGAGAACATTATAACAGAACCTAAGTTTAAAAATACCATAGGGGTGTTTTGTGTTACCATAATTACTTACTTGAGAACTAAAAAGGATCTTCATTTCTAAGTTGATAGTTGCTAAGTGGATACACTAAGGCTATATGTAACTAGGATGTTATAGACTTAGAATCGGTGAAATTTTGCGTTACCCCTATTCCTTATGAATTTGGAGTTAATGTCACTTATTCGAAGGCCTATCGTGTGTTGATTACATATAAACTGGTATGGACTTTACAAATAGCGATATAACTAATGAAGATTTTCTAATAATTATCTAGATAGTTTGTCTAATAATTATTTCCATACCCAAATTCTCGCGTAGATAACATGGCTGGACTCCATCCCCACGGAAACCCGTACCTTCCGAACGTGGTCATTGCTGGATGGTTTGGAGAAGAACTGGAGAATGATCATCCTATCCTCTTGAATGATCACCATGATGAAGACCTCTCAGACGGTGCTAACTCCGAACCCGAGGTTGTGAACCTACCCTAGACAGCTCCCTTTCCAATTCCTAACCCTCGTGCTACTTTTCATGGTCCGACCCCCGAGTGGGTGGAATGCTTGGAAACATGGAGCCAAGGACAAGATCAGCCCATGCCATTTAATGGTGACCGAAGCTTCTATGACCTAAGCAATGGGGGCTCAGCAAATAGAATCTTGCCAATCTTGGTCCGCAGAGTGGCCGAAATGAGATTCAAGGCAGGACAACCCTACATCAGATCACTGAAGTTGTCGCCAATGCGAGAATGCATACCCTCCGCACCATTCGTCTAAAAGATGCTCGTGAGAGATCTAAGAGAAACCATGAAACCCTACTGCAAGCACTGACTGAATCACGAGATGAATTCATAGAACTTCGAGTACGCCAGAGGGTGTACGGAAGACACCTACTTGATGTGGAATGCCAACTGGCTGAACTGAGAGTTCACCAGAGGGATGACCGTCGCTAGTAGTAGATGATTTACTTTATTTTTCCTTGTTAGAAAGGAATCATTTTCTATCTATGCCCGATGTGGCATTTTCTATGAAACTATCTTGTACTGTAAGTACTTTTGTTAGGTTTTTATGTTGCCAAGAACTATCTTCTCTGGATATGATGTAAGACCTTTTACACGATCATTTTCCCGAATTTTTACGTCAGGAATATCAAAGATATTGACAGTCGGCTAACTTCTGTGTCATTCTTTATTCAAGTACTCTCATCATACTTTCATTGGAGTCTACCTGAAACATGCTTTAGTCAAGTCATTGGACTATAGCAATTTAACTCCGGAGACATTTCCAAGTCTCTCTTAGTGGTTGGATCTTGTTATTCACCAACCAACGATACCTCGACCAGAACGACAAACATCTTGAGACCATCATACGAACTTACTTCCAATATTTGCTAAGACTGAATCATAGGGATGTAGGTCAAACCTTCGTGAACACACTTCCATTCCATACTAGGACTGCATCATAGGGATGTAGATCAAACCCTAGAGAACATACTTCTATACTTTACATGAGCGATTGAACTACGTCTAGGTTCAACCATTCTCGCTCACAAATTCATTTTTCTTTCCGTGTAACAGAATAATGGTGCCAAAGAAAAACAATCAACCCATTAACCAACCACCAACTCTTCATATTGATGTAGCTACCTTTCAAGCTGCAGTCTCGGCTGCCGTGTCAGCTATTCTGACCCACCTTAACGCTAAAAATGCAAATGTTAGCGGGATTGTTAACAATGATTCCAAGCTGAGTAACAATCAAGCACCTGAACGAGCAGCAAACTACCACGACACCCCGAGTCCCAAGACCAAGAGTAACAAATGGAAGCCTTGGGTTAAATCTAAGGACAAATCGCTCCGAAGGGCGATCAGGAAACAACCCCCAGTAACAACTTCACAGCCACGACATCTGTACCTCAAACTACCTTTCCTTCTGGTATCCCAATTGCCCCTAACCCAGCCAGACCGTATGCTGGGGACTTACTGAAGTGCGATAAGTGCGCCTTCCATTATCTAGGAGAATGTCGTATACCGAACTGCTTTAATTGCAACAGAGACGGGCATACTACCCGTTTCTGCAGAATTCGGATCCAACACATTACTTTGACCACTAATGTCAAAAACTCTCGGATATGCTAGCTATGTTGTGAGATAGGGCACTTCAAGAGAGACTGCCCATTAGGACAGATCGACGATGGAACAAGTAGAGTTTGACCTCAGAATGGAAAGAGGTAGCGAAGGGACCCATTATGGTATCGGTTCACTTCAAATCGTTAGTATTTTATATGCTTTTAAATCATGTTTAAAAACTAGTGCAACTCGAGTCTTATCTTTTGCGAGATCCTATCAGTTAAGGGACTCTCGTGCTGCGTATACTTGTCTTTTGTAGTATACTTTGTTCGCAACAGTATTCCTATAGTTACTCTAAAAGTATTGTATCCCAGTTAAAAGTTGCGCTGTTTTGTTTTGTCTGTAATGCCTTATGTTCAAATCTAATGTCTTTAGTTTCCATATGATTCCGACTTTATCATACGACTCGAGTAAATTCGATCCTCGCAATACCTGCTTCATAAGTACATCTCTTTCCCAGTAAACATCTTTTAGCAAAGCCGTCATATCAGAACACCGAAGGACTCATGCATGGAGTACCTTAAAGTTCTTTTCCTTTCCGAAGGAATCCCCGCAGTATCACTCGTGCAGTACGTCAAGTTAAATCCAAAGTTTCATACGGTTGATCTATCACTGAAGAATGTATACATGAAAGTGATATATAATCAATGTTCTATAGGTTTAGAATTGATGATTCCACTTTAACTACTTTTCTCTCGGTGGGATGTGAGCTTAAGGAAGAATAAGTTATTTGACTACCTTTTCAATCTTATTTATATACGAATCGTATACACGAGATTGTGATCGTTAAAACAAGTATGAATTCTAATATGAACTCAGGACGGAGACTGCCCAAGAGTATGAGTAATTGCATTGGCATAGGAACAAACTTAGAACCTAGTATGACTCTTATAACCAGATCGCCTCACAGTCTAAACAACTATAGAGATACAAGAACAGCACGGACAACTCATCGAACTACTCAGCAATAGAATTGGAAGACCATACTTCTCACCCTTGAGAGTTCTAGTCTTTTTCTTCCAGAAGTCGACGGATTGCATCATATGTACCTCGACGATCGGGGACTTCGTAATGATTTCCTTTAGAAATCGTTAACTCTGCCTCGCATAGATGAGTTGATTTAGCAAACACAAGGAAATAATTACTTTCAGAAATGGACCTGAGATCCGAATATCACCAGTTCGAGTGTTAGGGAAGGATGTCCTGAAGACTACCCTCCAAACTCGATGCGGACACTTCGAGTCCGTAGTGATACCCCTCGGATAGGACCAATACGCCCATAGTATTCATGAGCTAAATGAGTAGGGTACGTCTTTCTTACTGGGATCAGTTCGTCATTCTCCTTGTAATGACTTACTTATCTACCCTCGTAGTAAGAAAGAACCCATCGAAACATTACCTTCAGAGGAACTTTCACGAAGCTCTCTAAACATGAGTTTTGAAATTGAAGAGTCAGATTTCTAAGACACTATTAGTGATGTGGAAAATTTTGATTACTCTTTCAATTTGTCAAAACCGTTGAGAATTTGTCAACACCAGAGACGCCGACATCAATTCACCAAATTCTTTAAGAAGTCTCACTCTGGGAATGGCTTAATACGCTTCGTAAAGCGTGGAAAGCTAAATCCAATATAGTTAGGACCTCCGAGATTCTTACCAGAATCGGTCCTGTATCTCACAAACTAGATCTACTTCGCGAACTTAGTAACGCAAAATTTACCCTTCGCATCTCGATTTTTAAATCGTAACTTTCCGTTAGGACTCTCGTAAGCCACTCGACGAGATTGAGATTAACGAGATCCTCGCCTTCGTATTAGAACCGTAGTGACCCTCGACCGAGAGGTCAAACAGACAAAGCAACACTGTCGCCCATTAGTGAAGGTTCGTTAGAATACCAACCGAGGACCCGGATTCACTTATGAGCATGAGAACCAATCGATTAGGAAGTTTCCACCTCACGACTCGATCACTTCTACCAACTTCCTTACATAGATTCTAATTTCGGGACGAAATTCCCTCTAACAGGGGGACGATGTGACAACCTGAAATTTGCATTCTGAACAAACCATATCAAGTCAACAGAAGTTAGAACAGTTACAGTGAATTTCCAGACTTTTGGGTATAGGTTTGTGTATTTTAGGGTTTACACTTAAGGAGATATCAGGAGAGTGGATGCACTAGGCGTTTGTGCAACTTTGTTATTCTAAAACTCTATGATATTAGATTTCATTTCGTGAATAAAATATTTTCTGCCAAAAATCCCAGGACTATATATAGGATTCTGAACCATATTTATTCATTAGTTACATTTCCAACTAGAGAAAAGCCGAATTCTCTCTCTCATGGATCATCGGGTTTTCATCCCAAATTGTGAGTACTTCCATATAAATCGGATCAAAACCCAAAGATTTGAGAGTTTACCGCCCAAGAACACTTGGAGAGTAAACTCTTTTATAAGGGCCAAAGTGTGCCCAATGTCCCTTCAAGCCTTGGAACTCAACCTATAAACTACCATGACATGTTTAGAGCACAAAATCATTAAGAAACAAAGGCTAGAAGTGAGTTCATGGCCAAGGATGTTCTTGGGCCGTGAACTCCATTTTAAGGTGTCAAAATGCCCTAAAAGCCTTCCTTAAGCCAAGAGACTAGTTTAGAAATGTACCCTAATGTGTTTAGGACTAGCAAACACCATTAGAACACCAAGAATAAGGTGTTCACGGCCCAAGAAGTTCCAGGGCCGTGAACTCCAAACAATAGGGCCAAATGGTGCTATAAACTCTTCTAAAGCCTTGTACACTAGCCTAGTTTAGTTCGTAGTTGAATTAGGAACTTGAAAACACCAAAAACACCCATCCAAGGTAGATTACGGCCGTAATCCCCATGGGATTTGGTCCCAGGGCTGTAAACTCCTAAAAAGAGTTATATAATGCCCTAAACTCTTCCATAGACCAAGCCATTAAGTAGAAATGCTTCTTAGGGTCTTGTAGAGCATCAAACACAAAATGGACATATAAGTGTGAGCTTACGGCTGTAAACTCATGAGTTTACGACCGAAACTCCGTTGGTAGTGTCATTTGGGCCGTGAACTTCATGGTGGAGTTTTCCTTAAGCCCTACACACAATAGCTTCCCCTACAAACACTTAGATGTAATCCTAGAGGCTAATAACACTTGATAAAGGTGTTTAGCATGTCGTAGGGTGTCTTGACTTATTTATTAGTTGCTTATAGACTAATTTGTTACATATATGTGATATTATATGCTAACTAGGATCATAGAGTGTGTTCAAGACTTCACTTGACACGTAGTAATCCTACCTCTTCAGTTCATTTGTATCACCCACAACAGGTGAGTTCATACCCCTTAATCAATGTTTTAAAGGATTTTAAATGCTTTAATGGTGGTGGTGGTGGGGGGGGGGGGGAATACAAGTAGAAAACAACATGTTGTTAATTCAATCATATGTATTTATAACTGTGTTTTCATTCAGCTGATTTCACATACTACAAAATGTGATGCATGAAATGGTTTTATATCTTAAAAATACCTTGATAGCAAAAGTATTACATTAGAAATGTTTATTAAAATGACATCAAGTCATTGTTAATTATTGTTCAAAAACTCATAAATGTCTTACAAAACCATTTTTACCTTCTTAAACAAAATTGTATCTATACACTTATGTTCTTATATATGTATTGATGTTATCATTTTCATCCTTCATTCAGCTCCCACACTCTTGTGTAGCAAGGGTGTATAATTCTGCTTGGACAACCAATTACCTTCCAGTTAACTATTATAGGGATAGTTAGAAGATACAAAACATTATTCCTATTACAAGGAATTACATCAGAGTCAATTCATTCATGAGTCTATATTATACATTACAGGTTACATGAATACACTTACATGAGTACGCTTACATGGATACACTTACATGAGTACCTTAAATGAATACACTTACATGAGTACGCTTACATGGATACACTTACATGAGTACCTTACATGAACACATTACATGAGTACCTTTACGTAGATACATTTACATGTATACACTTACATGAATACCTGTATCTCGATTCACGAGGATGATTTATTAGTACCTTCTGTGTAAATTGTCTTGCCTATCCCAGTTCAACGGGATGTCTAGAAGGGACTAACCATTCCGAATCCCAGCTGTTAGCACCAGTGGTTGATGAACATCTACGGATGCCTACGATTATTTCTTATATTAGGAGTACCTTTAGAGGACTAACCATTCCTTGGGCCTACTGTTCGCTACAGAGGATGATGAAACTCTACGGATACCTACGGTTAATACTTATACTATGAGTACCTTTACGGGACTAACCCTTCCTCCCACCTGCTTGCTATAGAGGAAAATTGAACAATCTACGAATGTTCAAAGGTTATACATTTCGCAAATCGCGATGTCGTGTTAATCCTAATACAAAGGATAACACTTACATGATTATATTTTTCCTATTACTTTATTTTGTGATACATTCACATAAACGACGAGTTAGACTAAGTACTGTTTGTAATAGTAAAAAAGAAGGAAAAACTATCATTATCATAACAAAACATTCGGGTCTTAGTAGAAGACTACATTTCGCACTAGTAGGAAACATGGGATTTTCTAGGGTTTTTCATACTTATATCAATTGCTTCATTGAAAATATTTACATAGCATTCATAACAACTTTCCAAAACAAGACAATGACACTTAAATACTTATGAATTCACCAGCTTTAGGCTGATACTCGCTTTCAAAATAACTTGTATTCTCAGGTCACCAGTAAGACAGGTATGATGGCCAGGTTTTGAGAAAACGAAGCACAGACAAGACTCGTCTTATTTTGATTATTCATTTTATTGTTGTACATTATGAAAGAACACACATGTATTAAAACTTTACTTTTAATGCAATGGATGATGTTGTTGCTTGTTTACTACTTTACACTGTTATGATACTTCACATGACGTCCTCCACCCCGGAACGTTTCCGTCGTTCTTGGTTTTGGGGTGTGACATATTACAAGCTTTATGAAAAGCTATATGTGCAAAAAAGCACAATATTTCTTTTATGTGATTGATGATATGTTGTAATTCAATAGCGAGTAATATGATCACAATTAAACTTTTCAAGTGTTATGAGCTTTATGGGAAGTTGTTGACACAAACCTATATGTGAATGTATGTTAGTAACTTTATAAATTTATACGTGAAAGGGACTAATAGTCCTTGTATGTGATATAGGGTAAGTTGTACTTTAGGATATATATATATATATATATATATATATATATATATATATATATATATATACAGAGAGAGAGAGAGAGATAGAGAGAGAGAGAGAGAGATAGAGAGAGAGAGAGAGTCTAGGGAATGTATCATGAATGTTATAAGAGCCTCATGACAGTTTACCGTTGTAATTTACAAAAAATGTGAAAACTTTTGTATGAGGTATATGTTAACCTATTGGTACAAGATGATATATTTCTTTTGGGTCATAGTGATGTGGTTAAGGTTGTACTCGTTAGGGGTACCAATTCCCTAAATGTTATAGGACCTTCATTAAAACTAGTTGCATGCTAGAAATGTCAAGGTAACTTTACATAGTATTGTATGTGTAACCTTATGATTTGATAGATGATTGTAAGGATTTCAAATTTTGTAATGAATTATGTTACTATGTTAAAACCCTTGTAGATCACGAGTCTTTTTGTAACATCCCAATATTCAAGACCAAATATTTCATTTTTTATTTAATATTTTAGAAAACATCTATAAGAAAAGCTTGTCAGGTCATATCATTTCATAAATCACAACCACATGTTCCCAAAACCATATCATAAAAATAGTAATAATGTTAGACTACAAACCCAAGAATCTCATAATGTGGAAATCCGATGTGTGTGTTGCACCGCTACCGTGCTGGCTCCTTCCCCTTCGATGAAGATGTACTGAAAACAAAAATGAAAACTGTAAGCATGAAGCTTAGTGAGTTCCCCCATCATACCACATACCATACATAACACATACTACCAGACATATCTGGGGTGCCGAACCTACCCCTGTCAGACATACCAGGGTGTCTGACCTACCCCTTCGGTTTATCTCAACCGGTTACGGGGGCTATTTAACCCACTACTACTACTACTACTACTACATAAAAGCATAACATAATCATACTGTCAGGCATACCGGGGTGCCCGACCTACCCCTTGGCCCTATCGACCGGATATGGGGACTATTTCCCCTACTACCACTATCACATAACTTCAAATCGTACTAGCACATAAAACATCACCGATAGTGGCAAACTAGAAAATTATCACAAAGATAATTATCTCAACTATAATTAACTACTAGTGGACCGACATTGGTGCCTTCGAACAACTTCTACTGGAAGGTAACTCACCTCAGTGTCGTGAAGTGTCTAAACTGTCCTCGCTGTCGGGATGAACTCCTCTCAATTCCTACACATAACAATCTTCCGTAATTACCATTTCATGGTCAATGCAGGTCAAATTCAAATTCAAGTTTAACACCTTGGTCAAATTCAACTTTTAATCAAAGTCCACATCTGGTTGACTCGACTTGTCGAGTTGGTCCACCAACTCATCAAGTTCCATAACTCATAGATTCTCAACTTTGTGATCTGACTCATCGAGTCGCTCTCCAACTCGTCGAGTTTCTCCTTATGGCAGAATCAAGACTTTCCAGTTGAACTCATCGAGTCCTTCCTTGGACACATCGAGTTCATCTTCATGTTGGTCTGGACATTGCCTTGAACTGGTCGAGTCCTTTAATCTTTAAGTCCATAATCACGTTAATTTCGTTGAGTCCCCTCCTAGACTCAACTAGATATCTCAGGAACAAAAGAGGTTGGAAAACCAATACCCGACTCGCCAAGTCCTATGAACAACTCAACGAGTCCCCCAAGTTCCATGTCCTTACAGTCGGTTTCAATTGAGCTCATTGCATCCAAATTATACATCTGACATCCTAGGGTCAGTTTAACACATAAAGTCACAAAATTTACATCCATGCATGGGTCTTCAAGCCCAAAAGGTCCAAAAATGGAGTCTACAAGATGCATGGGGCTCTTATGGCAATAAAGTTGGCACCTTTATGCCATGAGAACCCTCCTAGGTTCAAGATCTGAAGTCATCACTCTATATTACGCTCTAAACCCGAAGGTGAGTTAGAAATGCCCCAAAAATGATAAGATTCAAGCCCTAAAGTGGATCTAACAAATGGGAAGTCAAGGTTGAAGCTTTTTACCTCGAATGAGCTGGAAATGAAGCAAAACCTCTGGATCTACTTGCTTCTTCTAGAACCCCCAAGCTTCCACTTCTTTCTTCAGGCTTTAAACAACCAAAAACACAAAAAATGGCTCAAGGACACTCCGAATGCTTTAGGTTTTCGAGTTAGGGATATGCTGGACTGTGAGAGACGACGGAGGTTGAAATGGGACAAGTTAAGGCATTTAAATAGGGTGCAAACCCTAAATATTAGGGTTTCATATAGTTTGTCCTACTTGTCGAGTCTGGCTCCTGACTCATCGAGTAGGTAACTTAAAACCCGCGTCTGGAATCCAGTCTACTTGATGAGTTAGACCTCTAAGTCATCGAGTTCCAGTGTAAAACATGCAATTACTTAAATTTAAAATACATACCGAGAACCGGGTGTTACAACTCTCCCCCACTAATTTCAGACTTCGTCCTCAAAGTCCGCTGTAGCATCCATAAAAACCTCAGGGTAATGCTCTCTCATCTCATCCTCCGACTCCTAAATCCATTCTGAGCCCTTGCGGTGCTACCATTTCACCTTCACTAGCTCCACCCTCTTGTTCCTCAAGTCCTTTGACTTCTTGTCGAGGATAGCTACTGGTCGCTCAATGTAGTTCAGGCTGTCATCCACCTGAATATCCTCTAAAGGAACCACTGTGGAGTCATCGACCGGACACTTCCGAAGTTGGGAGACGTGAAAGGTACTATGAATATGGCTAAGCTCAGCCGGCAGATCCAGCCTATACGATACCTTGCGCACCCGGGCTGCATTCCTGAAAGGACCGATGTATCTGGGGCCCAACTCGACCCGCTTCCTAAATGGGATGGCACCTTTCCAAGATGGCACCTTCAGGAGGACCATATCCCCGACCTGCAACTCCAGGTTAGAACGACGCTTGTCGGTATAACTTTTCTGCCTACTCTGAGCAGTCTGAAGCCTACTCCGAACCTGCTACATCCTCTCTGTCATCTTGAGTACCACTTCGGTACTCCCCATGACCCTCTGTCCAACCTCACCCCCACATATCAAGGTCATGCACTTCCTCCCGTATAACATATCGAAGGGAGGACTTTCAATACTCGCATGGTAGCTATTGTTGTAGGAAAACTCTACCAAGGGAAGGTAGGTATCCCAGCTACCATCGAAGTCGACAAAAAAATCCCGCATCATATCCTCCAATGTTTGAATGGTCTGCTCGCTCTGACTATCCGTCTGCGGGTGAAAAGTTGTACTAAAGTGCAGACGAGTATCCAACGCATCGTGAAAAGCTTCTTCTAGAATCTGGAAGTGAACCAAATGTCTCTGTAAAAAATCATGGAGACTGGCACTATGTGTCGTGCTAGTACCTCCCAAATGTAGATGTCGACCAAGTTCTCGGCCGAAATACTCTCTTAGAATGGAATGAAATGGGCGCTCTTGGTCAATCGATCCACAATGACCCAAATTGAATATAATCCCCGCATGGTCCTGCTAAGCTTTTTGATGAAATATATAGTAATATCTTCCCATTTCCACATGGGGATGTCCAACAGTTGCGTCTTTCCATGAGGATGCTGGTGCTCTGCCTCGAACTTCCTGCAGGCCAGGCACCTCTCGACGTACCAAGCTACATCCCGCTTCATGCAGGGCCACAAGTAGTTAGGATGAAGATCTCTGTACATCTTCGTCGCCCCGTGATGGATAGAAAAAATAGATTTGTGGGCCTCATCCATCAAACTATGCCATACTCCACCCTAGTACTGTACCAAGAACCTCCCATGTAGGATCAGTAATCTGCGGCTGTCATAGTCAAACGAGGCCACCTGGCCTATGATCCGCCCACACTTTCGATGCTCCTACTTCAAATCCCTTCCTACGCCTCTTGGATCTGCTCCAACAACGCAGTCACTACCATCATCCTCAAGAAAATGTCTCTGATCGGGGCTGTCGTGTGACTAAGCGCATCGGCCACAACGTTGGCCTTCCTTGGGTGGTAGAGGGTCTCACAATCATAATCCTTCACCACATCTAGCCACCGATGCCGCCTCATGCTCATATTCGGATGATCCATGAGATACCTCAAAATCTTGTGGTTTGTATAAGTGGTACATCGGACCCCATATAGGTAGTGCTGTCAAATCTTTAGGGTGAAGACAACCGCCCCCATCTCCAGATCTTGCGTCGGGTAGTTCGCCTCATGAGGCTTTAACTGCCTCGAAGTGTAGGCGATAACATGCCCTCTCTGCCCCAATACCATGCACATCCCTGAGATGAATTCATCACAATATACCACAAAATTCTCCACGCCTTCTGGCAGGTCGAGGATCGGCACCTCACATAGCCTCTGCCTCAATGTCTCGAACGCTGCCTGCTGCTCAGGCCCCCAACAAAAGACCAAGGCATTTTTCGTCAACCGGGTCAAGGGTACGACTATCTTGGTGAAGTCCTGAATGAATATCTGATAATAGCCTGCTAATCCCAGGAAACTCTAAATCTTAGATGGAGACTTCGGAACTTCCGATCTCATCACATCCTTTACATTGGCCGCGTCGACCAGAATACCATTCTGGTTGACAAGGTGCCTAAGAAACTGCACCTCACACAACCATAACTCGCACTTTGAGAACATGGCGTATAAGCTCTCCCTCCTCAGGGTATCCAAAACCTCCCACAAGTGCTCTTCATGCTGCTCCTGCATCTTGGAGTAAACAAAGATATCATTAATGAAAACTAACATAGACTGGTCCAACATCAGTCTGCATACATGGTCCACTAGGTCCATGAACGCGACAAGAGCATTGGTGAGCCCGAATAGTATCACCACGAACTCGTAGTGGCCATAGCAAGTCCGAAAAGTAGTATTTTGTATGCCCTCTTCTCTGACCCTCATCTGATGGTAGCCTGACCACAAATCTATCCATGAAAACCAAGATGCCCCCTGAATTTGGTCGAAGAGATCATCAATCCTCGGGAATGGGTAATGGTTCCTCACCGTTACCTTGTTCAGCTCCTGGTAGTCTATATACATCCGATGCGACCCATCCTTCTTCTTCACAAATAGGATTGGGGCTGACCAAATTAAACTGATTGGTCTAATGAGTCCCTTGTTTAATAGCTCCTACAACTGTGTAGACAACTCCTGCATCTCGGGAGGAGCCAACCAATATAGTGCATTGACTATCGGAGCCACACCAGTGACCAGGTCGATCCTGAACTCTACCTGTCTCTCTAGAGGTATCCCAGGTAGCTCCTCTGGGAATACATCTGCGTACTCTCGCATCACTGGTACGTCACTCACCATCGCCTACCCGCCTCTTGGGTATCCATAACATAGGCGACATACCCTGTGCAACCTTACTGAAGGTAGTGCGTAGCCCTCACTGTTGAGCATAAAGCTGGTCCACATTGTTTCCTCTCGCCCTGAATCCCCAACTCTCCCCCACTTAAGGTCCTGACCCGTACCAACTCCTGTGAGCAGTCAATCACTGCCCCAATGGGGCTCAACCAATCCATGCCTATAATAACTTTGTTCCTACGTGACAGAATGGGAACTAGGTCTATCAGGTAGAGCTCCTCATACAGTCTCAGAACACAATCTCTAAAAACCTCTAATTTTTGTACTAATCGGTCGTCGGCAATCTCAACCTCTAGAGGGAAATCCAACATGCCTGAAGACTCAGGGAACCTCTTGCTATGGGAAAGAGAGACGAATGATCGGGTATCCCCCAAATCAAATAATTCCTGGACCGGGATACCGTTCACGTGGAACGATCCTAAGCAACACATAAAACATATACAAAAATATTATAAGCGATATAAAATAAGAGCTAAGGAGAAGAATACACACCCTTCACCAAATCGGGTGCGGCACACGCCTCTTCAACGGTCGACTGACATGCTCGACTCCTAACCACCAGAGTATTTGTCTTGCCCTGTCAGCGATCCGTAAGCCGCAGGGTCGCTGGAGCTGGCGCCGCCACCGGAGCTGCTGCTGCTGCTGTCAATCTCGGGCAGTCACCTTTTTACGTCCCTTTTAACTGCAGTGCAAGCAAATCATGTCTGATTTCTAGAAGGTGGGGGTTGTGGAAGTATAATCCTTTCGAAGTACCCCATGTTGCCACACTTATAGTAGCCTGACGACCCTAGTCTACACACCCGCTCATGTGGCTTGCCGTATTTCCCGCAGCAGCTCCGGACCGTATGGCCCTTCGACCTAGAGTCGGATCCCTTTGGTTTCTTCCCTAAAACCCCTGTCACCTACCCGTCCTCCGCCTTCCTCTTCCTGATGTGCTCCAAGTTAGTAATTCTCTCCCTCGCCTTGGCAATCATAAAATCTAGGGTCGGGCATGGCGAGTAATTGACATGCTCCCGAATATCAACTCTCAACATGTCATGATAGTGGTTCTTCCGTATCTCCTCATCTCCTGCATACCGAGGCACCAACTAGGCCCTCTCTCGGAACTTGGCGGTAATCTACACCACTGTCTCTATCATCTGCCTCATGTCGAGGAACTCCCTAGCCAGCTGCTGGAGCTCCACAGCCAGTTCGAACTCTGCCCTAAACTAGGCCATAAAGTCTAACCAAGTCATGGCCTCGATGGCTGAGGCTCCTAGTGAATCACAAACTGACTCCTACCAATATCTAGCTCTGTCCCTCAGACAACCTGGAACATACCAGACCTTCGACCCCTTAGGGCAGAAGCTCGTCAACTAAGCAGACTCCATGTCTGCGATCCATGACCTGGCAACAATGGGGTCCTTCACCCCGTGGAAGTATGGCGCACCACATCTTCTGAAGTCCTTGAAGGAGAGTTTGTGTGTCCCTGCCTGGCTGGATGTCATGTTGCTCCTAAACGCCTTTAGGTGATCCTCCATCAGGTCAATAAATGCCTCTCGTGATCTCTGATGCGGTGAACTTGTGCAGTCTCTCATCAACTGGATCGGATCCCAAACTTGAGCCTAATCCTAATCCTGATCCTGATCTCGATCCTCCTGCTCCTTGACGCATAATCATCACCATTCTGAAACAAAACATACAATCATCAGGGTCATACAAAATATCGAGAGGTCTCATACACTCTACAAGTTCCCTGGTTCTATCTTGGCCCTCCTTGACTTGAGTATGGATCCTTTACTTTTAGAAGTACGGGCCCATACTACTTTCCACATCTATCCCTACTTTCCTCAAGGATTGCTTCGACTTTACCAAATCCCTTCCACCGTCATAGCTCGCTGTTCTAATCTCATCGCCTGCTTACGCTAGGGTAACTCTCCGACTCATCCACTGCCATCAACCACGTAAGGAGTCCCTGCCATCTCTCCCTAATTTTCTCGCGAATACCATTATATATTACTAAGACCAGATAATTCTTCGAGTGAGAGGTCCCTCATTACAACGGTTAGGCTCAAACGAGAGCTTCAAAATAGGGCTAAACTTAACCCTCTGAAATTATTTAGTCCTCGTAATATGTAACTTAATGTATTTGTTTACTAGTTAATTAGAGATAACTAGAACTCCTAATAGCACAAAGCAAGCAACATTCGGGCATTGAGTAACCCAAACCAATCATATCCTTTCCAGGCTATCATGTCACTGGCCATTTGGTACTATTATGTAGCTCAATAAGCACATATAATAGGCATATCAGGCATCTTCCTAGATCCTTATCCGTATTCTAGCCTGCAATTCTCATACACATACAATAGGCATAAAAAGGCATCCTTCCTAGATCCTTAGCCCTAATCTAGCATGTAGTTTTCATAATCATATCATTACATAACATAAATATATGGGTATCTTGGGGAAAACTTACTTGAGCTCGACCGATCGTGCACACCACACACCTTGTTCTTTCTCAAAACTTTTCACTTTAAATTTTGGAAAAACTATTTTCTTGTGAAAATCTTTCAAACCATTGATTTGAGTCTAGACACTCCCAAAGGTGTGTCCGAATCCCTAAACCCGAGGCTCTGATACCAACTTGTAACATCCCAATTTTCAAGAACAAAAAATTTCATTTTTGATTTAACGTTTTAGAAAACATCTGTAAGAAAATATTTTCAAGTCATATCATTTCATAAACCACAACCACATGTCTACAAAGCGTATCATAAAAATAGTAATAATGTCAGAGTATAATCCCAATAATCTCATAATGAAGAAATCCGGTGTGTGTGTGTGTTACGCCGCTACAGTATCGGCTCCTTCCCCTTCGATGAAGAGGTACCTGAAAACAAAACTGAAAACTATAAGCATGGAGCTTAGTGAGTTCCCCCATCATACCACATACCATACATAACACATACTGCTAGACATATCTGGTTACCCGACCTACCGTGCTGAGCATACCGGGATGCTGAACCTACCCCTACTAGGCATATCGGGGTGCCTAACCTACCCTATCCGACACACCGGGGTGTCCGACCTACCCCTCCGGTTTATCTCAATCAGTTACAGGGACTATTTCACCCCTACTACTACCACATAAAAGGATAACATAATCATATTGTCAGGCATACCGGGGTGCCCGACCTACCCCTTGGCCCTATCGACCGAATATGGGGACTATTCAACCTACTACCACTGTCACATAGCATCATATCATACTAGCACATAAAACATAACTGATAGTGGCAAACCAGAAATTTATCACAAATACAATCATCTCAACTATAATCAACTACTAGTCGGCCGACATTGGTGCCTTCGATCCACTTTTACTGGTTGTTAACTCACCTCAGTGTCGCAACGTGTTTGAACTATCCTCGCTACCGGGGTCAACTCCTATCAATTCCTACACATAACCATCTTCCTTAATTACCATTTCATGGTCAATGCAGGTCAAAATCAAAGTCAAGGTCAACACGTTGGTCAAAGTCAATTTTTGGTCAAAGTCAACATCTGGTTGACTCGACTCGCCGAGTTGGTCCACCAACTCGTCGAGTTCCATAACTCAGAGATTCTCAACTTCGTGATCTGACTCGTCGAGTTACCCTCCAACTCGTCAACTTTCTCCTTATGGCAGAGTCGGGACTTTCCAATTGAACTCTTCGATTCCTTCGTTGGACTTGTCTAGTTCATCTTCATGTTGGTTGGGACATTGCCTTGAAGTCATCGAGGTCATCCTTGAACTTCTCGGGTCCTTTGATCTTCAAGTCTGTAATCATGTTCATCTCATTGAGTCCCCTCAACTCAACTAGATTCCTCAGGAACAGAAGAGGTTGGGGAACCAATACCCGACTCGCCGAGTCCTATGAACAACTCGGCAAGTCCCCCAATTTTCATGTACTTACATTCAGTGTTAGTTGAGCTCATTGCATCCAAAGTATAGATCTGACCTCCTAGGGTCGATTTAATGCGTAAACTCATGAACTTTACGTCCATGGATGGGTCTTCAAGCCCAAAAGGTCCAAAAATGCAGTCTATAAAATGCATGGGGCTCTTATGGAAATAAAGTTGGCACCTTTATGCCATGAGAACCCTCTTAGGTTCAAGATCTGAAGTCATCACTCTACATTACGCTCTAAACCCGAAGGTGACTTAGAAATGCCACAAAAATGACAAGATTCAAGCCCTAAAGAGGATCTAACAAATGGGAAGTCAAGGTTGAAAGTTTTTACCTTGAATGAGCTAGAAATGAAGAAAAACCCTGGATCTAATTGCTTTTTCTGGAATCCCCAAGCTTCCACTTCTTTCTTCAAGCTTCAAACAACCAAAAGCACACAAAAATGGCTCAAGGACACTCCAAATGCTTTAGGGTTTCGAGTTAGGGATTTCCTAGACCGTGAGAGATGTTGGAGGTTGAAATAGGACAAGTTAAGGCTTTTAAATAAGGTGCAAACCTAAATATTAGGGTTTCATCCAGGTAGTCCTACTCGTCAAGTAGGTAACTTAAAACTCGCATCCAGAATCCAGTCTACTTGACGAGTCGGGCCTCCAACTTATCGAGTCCCAATGTAAAACATGTAACTACTTCAATTTAAAATACGTACTGGGGACCATGTGTTACACTTTTTGACTTACATGTCGTTTTCAAATGTGTTATGTATTTAAGTAAGAAAGGTCAAAATTAGAGGCATGCTGCTAGCGAAGATTTATAAAGGAATTGGTGAATTCTTCAGGTTGTAGAATCCTTTCTCTTTTACTATGGTTGTTGATATTATTGTTGTAACACCAAATCATTAAAAACACTATTAATTTTTGTAAAACCTTTTTTTTTTATTATGATTCATTATCAAAATATTTATACAACCATGGTGAATTTTGGATTATTAAAATAAAGGTGCTACATTTTGGTATTAGAGCTATAGTTTAAGCGAATTAGGAGGGATTATCCTTCCTTAACATAAAATATGAGAATTCGGGTGAATGTTCCCTTAAGAATGTTAGAATTGCTTTAAGTTTATATGCCTATTCTGATGTGATATATGGTCGGGAAGGTATTCCTAAGATATATTTGAGATTATATAATTATGATTATAAATGGTAAATTCATGTTATGTGAATACAGTTTCACTACCAACAAGTTAGTTGCATGTAATTGAAAAAATCAATTATAGAAAATCGAGCATATTGTTTACATTTTATAGTGAAACTTAGGATACAGAGTTAGATTCTTGAAATTCCTAAAAGTCTTACTTTTGTGTAGTATTATGTCAGGGATGAATTGTAAACGTAGAGTACACCAAGGAGACATGTAACCTTTGGAAGGAGTCTGGAAGAATTTTTGGTAATGAAGAAGAACAATATGATGATTTATAAATAAATAGACTAGTTTACATGTTTATTGGTATCGTTGGATTGTGCATGACTAACGAAAGAAAAGACGGTCTACTGCTATGTGAAAGTCTTTGACAACCGAGGAAATTCCCATGACCAACCATCGTTAGAAGTAGTTAAAAGAGATAAATGTAATAGCTTAGTATTGTAATGTTTGATTTACAAATAAATATAATTAAATATTCTGCTACATTTATAAATAAATCAACATTTAGGCTTAAAAAAACGTATAAAAAGTTGCATTGTCTTTTAAAAACAACTAATATATTCGGAAATTACTCGTTGACAGGATTCCAAGGATATTAAATTCATAGAAAATCCGTCTGCAATTGGAGGCATTATGAATTTTGTAAGAAATAAAGTCAACCGCCTAAATAATTATTACAAGGTCCAAGTGGCACACAAAGATCGGTTGTGTTTTGACTAAAGTTACAAAATGGAGAATCATAGTACTCCTCGAGATAAGAACTTTAGGACAAAGAATGCCGAAAACGGGGTCTGTATGAGAGATATAATTTTTTTTAAAAATCATTTATTTTTACCCCTGTTAGGCAAAAAGATGAAAGTCGAAACTAGCTAAAAAAATCTAAAGGAAAGTTGTAGTACTAGTTTAGATCGACACATAAATATAAGGAGAGGAAAGATCAGAGCTCGTACACATAAGATTTGGATTTTTCGAACCCTGTTATGTGTGCATGCTGCGTGCCATCGTGCGGCATGCAAATGACACCAGATTCGATCGGAATGCGAGTGACATGGCCCTGAGAGGGTGACACATGGCGACTCCCGGATGGAGCCACGATTATCATCCGCGATGCGCATAGCTAATTGTGACACACACACCCCAAAATCTTGATGCTAAATAGCAAGGAATGCAATCTCATTGTTGCATCCCTCAAGTCTTAACTCTCTCTCTCTCTCTCTCTCTCTCTCTCTCACATTTGGAGCTACTACAACACCCGAGCGACTTTTGGGGTCTAGATCCCTGATTCTACCCTACATCGGTGGTATCACACTTCAAGGGTGAGTTCATGACCTCACTTTTACTTTTTTCAAATGTTTTATGGGGAGAGGGGGGATACATGCTTCTAGAATACTTTATTAACTTATAAAAATATGTTTAATTTTCATGAGTAGTTTATACAAAGCATGAAGCATTACGATAATATGCTAGTAGATATGTTACATAGTTTTAAGCAATGATATTATGTCTAATCGTTATACAACCCGATATATTAAGAAATGATAATACGTAGATGTTATGGAGGCTGTTTTCCTAGGATAACATAGTAGCTAGAAGTAATGTTGGCCAAAGTTTAAGGTTATGCATTGTACTTAGATGTTACTCTGCCATAATATCTTGTTATCTAGAAAATTATTGTATATATATGGTAAAAGAATATATATATATATATATATATATTGATAATTATGGAAAAAGAAATCAGTATCAAAGAAAGACTAAATAAGGAAAAGATAAATTGATAATCATACTTAAGGTGAAAGAAATAATATTAAATGAGTTGTTATTATTCATCCTTTAGCATGATTAAATTCGGCTAACTTTGGTCCTATATCGTTAATCTTGCGAAAGTTAGAAATATATTTATAGATCTATAGAGGCTGATATCCCACCTATGATTGCTAGCTATATTCATGGCAATATAACTTTTTTAAGATATAAACGTACAAAAGTATTATTCAACGTCCGATGAAGCGACATGTAGGGCATATTTAGATTTATAGCATCGATTATAGGGGTTCATTATAATACTGTCCATGAACCATAATTTAAACTACTTAGAGGGATGCCTTCAAGTAGTTTTTTGATTCAGTAAAGACTATAAAGATTTAGGAAATGTAATATATCATGAAGGAAAGAATGGTATTTAAAAGCGAAGTTAGTTTTGGTCAAATAAAAGTATAAAGTAGAAAACTATAAAACCTATGAACTCACCTACTTCATGTTGATGTTTTCAAAATACATGTATTCTTAGGAAGATGGGTGTGGAGGGTAGTTGTTAAAGGAAGGAAGTAATCAAGGAAGTCACTGAATGTTATTTATGTTTATTTTATGTTTCATTATATATAGGAAGTATGCTTAAATACCGAACAATGTAATCCTTTAATAAGTTTATAATAAATAAAAGTAATGTGTGTGTTATATTTATGTATATTGTTCAATATACCTGTATTTACAACCTAGCATTTCTGCTTCTAGATGGGGGTGTGAAAAAGTCCTACCCTCAGAATACTCACATCATGTAAGATACACTCCTGCACAATTCGATGTTATGGCAATGTAAATATCTATAGAAGGCTCATTCAAAGAATAGTTAAGGTACGAAGAAAAATATGAAAAATGCATTAAGTATCATAAAATACATTTTGGAGAATGTCTAGCATGAACATCATGATACTAGTCATGTGGAGTGAAAAGAGACAAGGAGAAGGAATGCAAATCAAGGCTTCTTATGGATGTAAGAAGATATATGTGTCATAGAAGGGGACACATTAAAGAGACGTGCTAGTTACCAGAACCATGTTCTTGATGGGTTTTATAGAAAACAAAACATGTACAATGCGGAAAACAATTAACAATTAATAGGGTACATGCATCTTATAAAGGTCTATGTCATACATATTGAAAGAAACATATAATGAACAACTAAACCTAACATAACCCTAATTAATTTTGAAAAACTATCAAGTTTAGGGTTAAATACCTTTTGATGTGTTATTGTAAACAAATCACACAAATCCTTGTAGTTGTTGAACTTGGAAAGCCTAGCACCAAAGAGATGATGCCTTTAATGGTTTGTGTCTAAAACCTATAAACAAGAACACAAGAGGAAAGAGGAGATAAGAGTCTATTCTGATAGTGTAGGAGTGGACGAAAATTGTGAACCTAAGGGGTCCTATTTATAGCTGATAGGTTAACCATGAAAACTCCAAAACTGTCCACAAGGGAATGTTCTGAAACTCTTCCCTTGTTTAACATTTGAACATTGTCAGCTACATTTCTTGCACCCTAATTAGTTATAATTAATCCCAAAAATTAATTCCACTTATCTTCGATTAACTCTAAATTAATAATTGTAATTTACAAATAATATATTAATCATATAATATATTAATAAATAATTTATTTTAATTTCCAATTGATTTATTATTCACATAATAAACTAACAAATTATCCTCACTTTCCAAGTGCAATCCTTCTCAGTTTCTAGTTCTGAAGACAACCCAAAAGGGATTTTGCATCTAATTCAAGAATATATCAATTTAGTTATTGGCTTAGACACCCTATATAACCAGTCTCCCACCTAGATAAATCTGTAAAAACAATTGCAAGTATAGACCTTGAAGTAAACAATTAAGTGTGCTTTCTTAATCCATTGCCAAACTTTGATTCAAATAAACTATCGACCCTAAGATACGTGACCAACTATTCCTTTGTTCTTCAAGATATCATATAAAAATGAGACATGGATGAGAATCAATCTCATTGTCTAAGATTATGTTTCTCGATTTCTCGATTTGTAAAGACTTTATTAGACTTAAATTGAACATACCAATTAGTCCTGGCTGGGCCCGAAACTTATAATGTCAGCATCAAATCATCGAGGGGCCTAATGATATTATTTTCCCTATTAGGTAAAAAGGAACGAATAAACTTTGACAACATTAATTTAACCTTCACTCACCAAATCATATATGATACTACGTTTTATAACATCAAGTTACTAATGCGTTTATGCAATACCAATACATAAACGATTAATAAATTACAACTTACGTATATCTGTTCGAAGAATAAATGATATTATCATCTTAGAACTACTCGTGAAAAGATCCATGAAGTAATCTCTATGCGTGGGTTTATCCAATACTTAAAATGTCTATTTGCAAAGTACTCATGAATATTGTAGCAATTCCAATTACAATGTCTTAACTTCAATCGAAAATCTACATTCAATTCATAACAATATTAATTCACTACTTACTTCCAAAAGTATGAACAACTATGTAGGTTTGAATAATTCAAATTAATCAGAATTACAAACATGCAAAAAGAAACACAGGAATAACTAATTGAATAAAGTAGTACGATACACATAAATAATTATCTATTATTCATTCACCAAATGAATTACATTTATTTTGTTATAAGTTTCAAAAATAACACTTAACTATTAAAACTAACATCGTCTCTTAAGACTTTTAATACACTCTTATCATGTTGGTAGTGGTTGACTCTATTCAGAGCCTTTGTAAAAGGATCTGCAACATTATCTTATGATGATACTATCTTTACTAGAATCCATCCTTCTACCCGGTGTCTAATATAATGGTACTTCCTGTCGATGTGCATGGGTCTACATGATAGAAGAGTTCCATTAGTTCTTGAATAGCTAGAATGAATCCAAGATCTCCGATAAATTTCTTCAGCAAAGTCGCTTACTTTGATGCTTCACTTGTTGTAATGTACCCTGAATCACAGGTGGAGTTAGCCACTGTGTCATGCTTGAAACTCTTCTAATTAACCGCTCCCAGACCCCTATTTAATAAGAATACACACTCTAACTGCATATAAAAGTTGTCTTTGTCTGTCGGAAAGTTGGCGTCACTGTAACCACTCACTCTTAACGTATCATTGGCCCCAAGAATTAAGAACATGTCTTCTGTTATTTATAGATAGTTAAGAATATTCTTTCCTGCAATCCAATAAGCTCTGCCAGGATTTCCCTAAAACTGGCTAACCACGCTCAAAGCATAAGATACATAAGGGTAAGTACATATCATTGCATATTTGATTGATCCTACAGCTAAAGCATATGGGACTTAACTCATGTTAACTATCTCTTCATCGGTACTTGGACTTTGAGTTTTACTCAAATTAATAGTACTATGAATGGGAAATTATCCTTTCTTTAAAACTTCTATACTGAAATGCTTCATTACATTATCCAAATATATACTCTGTGTGAGACCAATAAGATGATTCTTTGTATCCCGATGAATCCTTATTCCTAGAATATAGGTCACTTCCCTTAGATCCTTTATAGAAAAACACTTTCCAATTCAAGAATTCACTTCTTGCAAAGTCAAAATGTTCTTTCCGATGAGGAGTATGTCATCAACATACAACACTAGGGAAGGGTACTATACTCCTACTAGCTTTGACATATATGCATGGATCATCTTTGCTTCTAGAGAACCAAAACTCTTTGACTTTCTCATGGAAGCAAAGATTCTTGTTTCAAGATGCTTGTTTCAATCCATAGATGGATTTCTCAATATTAAACACTCTATCAGGAAACTTGGTATGTAAAAAAAACCTCCATATGACTCTTATAGACATCCACAGTTAACTTCCCATAAAGGAAATCGGTTTTTACATCCATCTACCAAATATCATAATCATGAAATGTAGCTATAGCAAGCATAATCCTGATAGATTTTATCCTAGCTACTGGTGAAAAGGTCTCATCATACTCAATCCCATGGGTTTGAGTAAATCTCTTTTCAACCAGCCTAGATTTGAAAGTGTATACTTGGCCATCCATGTTGGTCTTCTTTTTGAAGATCCATTTACACCCGACTGTCCTTTGACTAGGTACATGATCAACCAAGTTCCACACTTGGTGATCATACATGGACTGAATCTTAATCTCCATTGACTCCTTCCATGTGGAAGCCTTAGGGCCTTCCATTGCTTCCTTGTAGTTAGATGGTTCATCCAAATTTACTAGTTTTCTATCACTCATAAACGTATCGCTATCCAATATAATGTGGAAGCCATAGAATGCAGGTGACATGCTAACCCTACTGTATCAATGAAGGGATGATGAGTTGTCAACTGGATCAACTAAAATTCCTTCCTTAGGTTGATTGTTAGTTGTGTTTGAGGTTCCTTCATTATATGACTCTTGAATTTCTTCAAGATCAATAGCAATCCCACTATTCTCTTTGAATATGAGCTCTCTCTAGCGAAAGACCCACTTCGAGCTGCAAATACGATGTTCACACTAGGTTTGTAGAACAAGTATCCAAAGGAATTTTGTGCGTAGCCAATGAAATAACACTTCTTGACTTTGGGTTTGAGTTTATCGTGGGTCTCTAATCTTACGAGTGCTTTACACACCCAAGACCTTGATATGTATGTACAAGAGATCTTTCGTTGTTTGCATCTCACGAGGTGTTTTGTAAACCTTCTTTATTGGAACACGATTCACGATATGGGTGGCTGTCTCTAAAGCATACCCCTAGAAATGAATAGGAAGAGAAGGTTGACTCATCATGGAATGACCAATATCAATTAAGGTTCGGTTATGTCTCTTAGTTATGGTGTTTTGAGAGTAGTCAATTTCAAAAGAATTCCACATTCCTTAAGATAGTCGTTGAACTTGATGCTAAGATACTCATCACCTCTATCAAATGAGCATCTTTATCTTTCTTCTAAATTGATTCTCGACTTCGTGCATAAAATCTTTAAAATTTTCAAAGGTTTCTAATTTATGTTTGATTGAGTAGATATAACCATACCTGTTCTAATCATCTGTAAATGTTACACAGTATCGATTATCGGATTTTGTGGTGGATTTGAATGGTCCACACACACATACATATATATATATATATATATATATATATATATATATATATATATATGGATGAGGTCCAACAATCCTTCAGCTTTTCACATGTTCTAGTGAAAGGTGATTTTGTCATCTTGCCTAAGAGACCATATTTGCATTCATCATCTGTCATAAGATCAAATGACTCTAACACTCCATCCTTTTGGATTTGGGCGACATGTTTATTGTTTATGTGCCCAAGATGATAATACCGCAAACATGACTTGTCTATACCATTACGCAAATCAATATTAAATACATTATTGCGTAGATTATCAACACAAGTCACTATTGCATACATTCCATTAAAAGGTAAAGCTTTAAATACAAAGACATGATGTTTTAAAGTAGAAATTAAATGAATATCATTATTAAAAGAATATCTAAAACCTTTTTTGAACAATGCATGAAGAGAAAAAAATGTTTTGTTTCATTTTTTACGAATAACAACAATTTAACAAATCATTCCTAAGATCACTACTAAGCAAAAACGCATATGTCCCAATCTTGGTAACAGGTGAAGATCACCTGTTCCCCATGATCAGATTGATCTTACCATAATCCACCTCTTCACTTTCGTTTAGACCCTACAAATCAGAAAAAATATGGAACCACATCCTATGTCATTAACCTAAGAATGAGAAAGTTGTGTGTTATTGAATTGGATAGTGTAAACACCTAACGAGGATGCCTTGATCTTTCACATTTCAAGTACTGCAAGTACTTAGGGAAACTTCTACTATAATGAAGCTTTTTACCACAATGAAAGCAAGTGACCTCTTGTGGATCACTGATCGTAGGGATGTTAAATTTGGTGTAACACCGAAAATTTTCAAAACAATTTTTTTTTT
The DNA here is from genome assembly GCF_052625555.1 of Lactuca saligna. Lineage (NCBI taxonomy): Eukaryota > Viridiplantae > Streptophyta > Magnoliopsida > Asterales > Asteraceae > Lactuca > Lactuca saligna. Next base: position 87,146,291 of record NC_136425.1, read on the forward strand.
CAATTTTTATAAAACATAATTCCATTGATATTCATTAAACAACCATTTTAACTATCCAACCAAGACAATACAAAATCCCAAGATCATGATATCAACTCTGAATGTGTGTGTGTACGGATCAAGCCGACACCTTCCCGCGGTCGTCACTAGTACCTGAAACAATAACATCAACACTGTAAGCACAAGGCTTAGTGAGTTCCCCAAAATACTACATATAACACATATTAGCCACTCGAGGCTATAACTCTGTGGGTCCGTGCACCCAAACTCTGTGAACCCTCGGGTTCTAACTCTGTAGGCATGCATAGCATCAAACACATAGAAGTAATGCAGTACAACACATAACATACATAGCATACAAATACTCTATCACATAACTCTGGTTACCTACTCAAGGTAAAGTATAGTGAGAAGACTCACCTCGCGTGTCTCGGTAAATCGTAAACCTGAAATCGCTAATCACTCGACCTGTCGAGCTGTCGTCCCCCTATAGCACAATACACCTCTAATTAACACTTTCCCCACTGGGATTGACCACACTATAACAAGTCAATCTAGGTCAACGCTGGTCAACGGTCAACGGTCAACTTTGACCGGACTCGGCGAGTACCCAGGCGACTCGGCGAGTCTGGGCACGTACACCAATTACCCTGGAATCCTCCCTTGACACGTCGAGCATTCCCTCAACTCGATGAGTTCCACCTGGCACGAGTTGTGGGGCCACCACAACTCAACTCGCCGAGTCTCAAGAACAACTCAGCGAGTCCAGCTAGACTCAGTCCACCTGTCCATTCTGACTCCCCCTTGACTCACTGAGTCCACCTTTCCCAACTCGGCGAGGCCACTCACAGAGTGGTCGGGCAACATTCATGCTACTCGCCGAGTCTGTTCTTCGGACTCGGCGAGTCCATGCCATGCACTGACTCAATCTTGCTCTAAAGGTCAGATCCAGTTCATTAATCCATAGATCCAGTCCCTCCAAGCTCATTTAGCACGTAAAGTTACAATCTTGATGCACATACAACCTTTATATGACCATATATGATGTTTATGACTCAAATACTACAACACAAGGCCAAAGACTCTATTGTCACTCATAAAGCTTGATGAGTGAGGCTCTCTGGGCCTCTATGGATCCAGATCCATGGCCTCAACTCAAAGAGGGAACCAATGGGCATCAAATCATCCCATAAATGACCACCACAAGCCCTAAATTGCATCATGCTTCACTAAACAGAAAATGGTCCGAGATAATACCTCTAGAGTGATGATCTAAGCTCCAAATCCACGAAATAGCAACCTCCTTTGCTTCCTCTTGCCTAGGGTCTCCTTCTTCTTGCTAGATAACACACACAAGATCAAGAATGGCTCCTTTCTCTTCACAAATAGCTCAAGAACACAAGGGTTACTCACTGAGGGTTGGGTGAGCACAAATGACGGCCATAAGGCCCTTTAAATAGGCCTCAAACCCGGAGATTTAGGGTTTCATTACACAGCGCAGATTCACCGAGTCCATATCCTGGACTCGCCGAGTCTAGGCGCGCACCAATGTTCAATTCCGCGTCTCTACTCGGCGAGTCTGAGCTCCAACTCGCCGAGTCCCTCTCACAATATGACAAAATTAGTTTTACAAAATACCTGGTAGAAATCCGGATGTTACATTTGGGCTTCATCTTGGGCCCACGTTAGACCCTCTAGCATAGCCCTTCCCTTTCATGTTGGATTGGGAAGGAGCCTTCTACCTTTTCCATTTTCCAGATCAAATAGAAAGGACAATATCACTTGTTTCAGAAGGGGCATGACTTTTATTCATCCCTGACTGTACAGTTTGCAATAAGATATGGAGATGGGTCAAGTCATAACAAGCTAGTCAAAACTAAGAGGTATGGAGTAAAGTACCATGTCAATGGAAAACTCCTTGTAAAATAACACATTGAGCCTTTGTAGCTACTCTACGTACCTTTTCATCTTTTGCACATGAGCACAAATAGGTTCTCCTTCCTTAAGCTTGCATGCCATAAGAGACTCCGCCACCTCGTAGCGCTCTTGTCTCTCCTTCTTGTGGAACTTTCCAGCAAGGTCAAGACTCATCTCATATGTATGATAGTCCTCATTAAACTTGGCTAGCTCAGGTGCCATAGTGGCCACCATGGTGCAAGCAACCTTACTCACTCATTAAAATGTTTGTTGTAGGAAGAAATTTCCTAGGGAGTAGCGGTGGAGTGATAGATTTCAATAACAGGCTTTTCGAGGACATATCCTTTTCCCTCATATCCATTCCTACAAAAATGGGCTTTGGTCACTCGATGTTGGAAATGAACAGTCACTCATACGATATTTAAGTAACTGAAGGTCTCCATCATATGACTATTCAAAACCGTATTTTCACACCTTCTAATAATTAAGTAGTTGAAGTAAACTAAAAGATTTTGGCAAAACGTCCAACCACTTATTAATTAGGAGGTATAACTATAGAAGATTGAGTTCAACACATTAGTTACTCTAATAATAAAAAAGTGAAAAATATATTGGAGTCAAAATGTAACAAAAAAAGTGTTAAAATATCATAAATCATCACATGAAGTAAATGTTTATGTCGCTAACTCATAAAATGGAGTTTGTCTGACATGATTTCAGTGTAGAAAAAACCTGACACATATGGTCTCATAACTATAAGTGTGACTGAAGTTGAACGTTTGTTATAGCTTGCCTATCATTTATGTGTATAGTCACTTGTTATTTCAAAGAGGCTATATCGATTTTGAATAGCCACACCATAGTATAATTTTGTATCGAATGATTTTTATTAGTCACATGGCAAAATATACATGTAGCTATTATTTAGAGAAAAATGGGCAAAAACGGTTAATCATTAAATTTGATATTAGTCACATTGAGTGTTATTTTTTGTAAATCATGAGACAATCTATTTGTTATTGTTTATGCTTGAAAATCTTAAAGTCTGGTTTGTCACACATGATATAAGTGTATCAAATTAAATCTTCTATTGCTATGTAAATAATGAGACAATATATTTATAATTGTTTAGTACATGTAATGTATGTTATGTTTTTGAATTTCTGTAAAACATATATGTGACATCCTCATTTTCACGGTCAAAAAAGACCGATTTGTTTACGCTTATATAAAGATCAGAGTATCCTTTTTGGAGAATAATATTGCGGAATTTGTTCCCAAAAAACCTGATAATGAAATTATCAAAGCATTTATGAAGAAATTTATTTTGTTTATGTTAAAACATTGGGATGTCATCGAAAATACCTAAAAAAAAAGCATAACAAAATATAACAAGCCTTACAGTAATTAAACTAGTGGCTGGATACTCATTGAATCTCTCAGCAGTATGTATCTTGTTGGATTAGTGTCTAAGCATGTAACCATATTTGGTAAGTACTTGACCTGGTTGTGCATGGTCCTTTTGGGTTGCCTTCACCAAAGCAACTTGGTTGGAGAAATAAATAGAGAAAGAGGTTATTATGATTTATTAATATATTATAAGAATAAAGGAGAAATCATATTTGTTTAATTAATATTGGTCAATAATTAATTAGGAATTAATTTTGTGATCAAGTGTAATTAATTAAACTAGAGGGGATGAATTGTAATTATGTGATAGTTGCAAAGTAGGGCAATGGTTACCTAGATATAGGTTGGACGAATTCAAGGAATAAGGAACCTTGAAATCGTCCAAGGATCGGGCTTTCAAGGCTTATTTTGGTTACTTGGTGGGCAAGCAACTAGATAAGGATAAGGACTGAAACCCTAATCTCTACCCTATATAAAGACCCCTGAGGCCATAGAAATCATCCACTTGATCCCTAGGGTTCCTAGAGCTGATTTCTACCTCTCCTCTTCTCCCTCTATTTCCTCTCCAATTGCTTGTGGTGTTTGTGAGCCATTAGAGGCACTACACTTGTGGTACTTGCTTTCAAGACTTAGGGTTTGAAGATTTGAGTTGTTATTGCAATATAACAACAAAAGGTATGTGATCTATCTTTCTATGTGAATTTCAAAAATACTAGGAGCATGCTAGGGTTCTTCATGTGTTCATAATGTTGTGTATCTAATAACGGAAACATAGATCCAAATCTAGGGTTGCATGCACGCATATGATTGTTTGTTCAAAACTTATCAGTGGTATCAGAGCCTTTGGTTAACTTGTTTTCTATTAGTTTTATGCAATTGTATGAACTTGACATATTAGGGTTTATAGCCAATAAACCCTAGGAGGCAAGATTTTCGAGATTAGGGTTCCTAAACCCTAATTTGCGAAAATTTGAAAGGGTTTTTCAAATCCTTTCCTTTACTGTCAAGATTTCGAAATCTAGGGTTTGAAAACCCTAGGATTTTCAAGATTAGCCTTATCCCCAAGATAAGATCCTAAATTTTGGGGATTTGGATAATCCCATATCTTGCAGTTATCCTTTAATGGTTAAATATGGTAATTAAAGATTTTGAATTATCCTATCCCATGACTTTCGAAATTTAGAGGGATTAAAAGGATTATGATAAATTAATTGTTTAATTGGTAATTATCCTTCATGATTTAAATAATCCCTTATGATTTAATAATTTAAATTAATAGTTTAATTCAAGATAATTATTAAATCAAGAGTTTTAATATTTAAAATTTTAATTTAAATGGTATTAAATTTCGAAAATTTTTAAATTGAGATTCAAACCCTAGTATTTTGAAATGTTTAAAATACACCCTATACTATTATATTATTACAAGATTTATATATATATATATATATATATATATATATATATATATATATATATAACTAAAATGCTAGTCTTACCGTTAGTTGGCCTCATTCATGAAGTTGATCTATAAGGGGGGTATAAGGTTATGGCCTATAAAATGGTCGTTTAATGGGTATCCATTATTACCCACCGCTTCCTTGATTGGTGAAGGGTCGTTAGCCGAACGGGTAGGATAGGGCAATCCTCTCTTTATTAATACGTATAATGAATCTATGTAAAGTAACTAAACACCTTTACAAATTCCCAATCCTAGTTACTTTAGGCAAAAGTGAAATTGATGCAATCCCATGAAATTGCACTTTGAACCCTTGCTAAGAAGTTAGTGGAGCATGTGTGGTTAACCGACACACTAATTGGTTCTAAGCAAAGGTGGCAAATGGTGACTCATTGTTTGTCATGGTTTGATGGAGCGTGTGTGGTTTACCGACACATCGAATAGGTGATTGTAAGAATGAGGGAACCATGTAGATTTGCATGGTTATTCACACCCATTTTGTGATCCTCGGCATCCCAGTCACAAACGAGAGGGCCATATCGAGATTTAAACATGTCATTGAAAAGTTCAATGAATCTCTAAGGAAATCTAGGAATTCTCAATACATTTCAAACTTGAGCATTATGTTTTTCATGGTGAAGAATTAGTGAATCATTATTCACTTACCTCCAAATTATTTGCATGTTGAATTACGGCATCCCTTTTTCTAATGTGTAAATAATGTTGTTGGGTCCTAGCCCTAATTTTCCATTTTGGGTGTTTAATTAGAGATTTAATTCTAATAAAACTTTTTTCCTTTCTATTTGTAGATGTCTAACATAAACAATGTTGTTGCTACCTCATTCTCGCTAATGAGCCTATGTCAAAAGGTGACATTTGATGGATCGAACATTAGCGAATGGATAAGATACATTCACACATTTGGTCTCTACGAGGACAAAGAGTATGTCCACGAAGAGAAGCTTGAAAAGATCAATCTGGAAATCGCTAATCCCGAAGAAATGGGTGTCTTTGAGACCCATGAGCGTGATGCAACGAAAGTCCATTGCATTATGCTAGCCACAATGAATCCCGAACTCCAACAGTCCTATGAGGACATGTATGTTGGGTTTTGGTCATAAGACATCCTATGTGCTCATACAAACCCTAATGCTTGGATCTAGGTTTCTCTATTGTACATGCTTTGAATCCAAGACTATAAACCCTAATTCTAGCATACATATAATCATATTAACATGAGAATAAGTTTATAGTGTTACCTTGATTGTTATGTAGCAATAACAATCCCAAATCTCCTTGTATTGACTTTGGAATGCTTAGAGTCACAAGTGTCACTCCTCTAATGGCTTACAAACACCATAAGCAAGTGGAGAAGGTATAAAGAGAGAAGTGAGAGGTTAGAATTCGTATCTAGGACCTCTTGGGAAGGGATATTCGAATTCATAGCCCTAGGGGTGTTTATATAGGTGTAGAGATAGGGTTTCAGTCATTATCCTTATCTAGTTGATTATCCATTAAGCAACCAATAAGATAATCCTTGAATCCTTATCATACTCGAATTCTAAGGGATTTACACCTCAAATTCATTCACCATATATATAAGGTAATCCTTACCTTATTTTGTAACTATCACATAATTACAAATCAGCCCCTCTAGTTTAATTAATTACATTTGATCACAAAACTAATTCTTAATTAATTATTGACCAATATTAATTAAACAAATATGATTTCTCCTTTAATATATTATTCTTATAACATATTAATAAATCATATTATCCTCTCTCTCTTTATTCATTTCTCCAACAAGTTGCTTTGGTGAAGGCAACCCAAAAGGACCATGCACCATCGGGTCAAGTACATACCAAAATAGTTATGGACTTAGACACTAATCCAACAGTCTCCCACTTGGATAAGTCTAACAACTATTCTGCGTATGACTTCAGATCCTGATCTGCAATCGTAGCTTTCCAAAGCCGCTGTCAACTCTGATCATATCAGATACGTGTGTCCTTAGATAAGGGATCATATATTCCTCCATTCTAGATATCGTATGAGATATGATTTCAAATCATTCTCTTTGTACTACTTCTCGATTTCCGATTTATGACGACAGACTAATTGAACAAATCAAATTAGCCCTAGCCCGGCCGAGCATTTACGTATGTCATCACTAAACCATCGAGGGGCCCAAAGATATCGCTTTTATCCTACTTTGGATAAAAGGAACGGATAAACTTTGATACAATGCTTGCTTGCACTCACTCACCGAATTACACACAACAATATGTTTTATAACACCAACTTACTGGTGCATTTACATATTATCAATGTGCAACCGATTCGCAAGATACAACTCACACATCTCGGTTTCAAGAATATAAGATGTTATCGTCTCACCAATCACTCGTGATACAATTCATGGAGTGATCCAAGTGAGCGTGGGTTTAATCCAATGCTCAAATCATATTCATAAGCACTCATGAACGTTGCAGCAAACATTTGCTTATGTCTAATACTCTTCTAGACAATCCACACACCAATTCACGATAGTCTTCATTCATATCTACTTCCAACATATGAACGACTGTGGCCCGTTTGAATAATTCGATTATTCTTAATAAACTCAATTATTCTGGAAGTCAAAACATGCAAGGTGAAACACAAGAATAATACTAATCCCATATGGCCTCAAACCTTTGAGTATAAACAAAACACGTTTTATTTATCACCATATCGATTACTCATTATTTGTCGTTTTGGGTAATCAACTTCGCATTTTAATTCCAACACTTGTCCCATGCTCCTAGTATGCACACAATGTTTACCTATGGTTCTTTCTTTTGCGAAATAGACAAATTGAACACATTTCCAATCATTCTCATTTTACAACACCAAATCCATTTTCTTAAGTGTAAGAATGTCAAATTCTTGTTATTTATAGAATATACTAGATTCTAACACTTTATGCAACGATCCTTTTGTAATGTCACTGCACCAAAGTCTCAAAGACTATTGCCAATGATATTACAAATTCCTCTATCGGAGATTGTTACAAGACAATTCCTTAGATATGATGTCTCTTACTCAAAGTACATTCCTTTGAACATCCTTTCGCATAAAGTTTCTAATCCAGACATAGATTTTACTTCCCAACATGGACACACTTCCATATTTTCTATATGACAACTCATTCTTAATAGAATCTTATCTATTCGTAATGATGTCGATATCGTCCATCCAATATGGAAACACTTCCATAATTTCCAATACTATACTTCCAACTACTCGCAAGCGACCAATCCTCGTCGAACTTTGGATTGTCCTTTGATAGTTGTTTAATTATTTTAGTCAAAACCAATTCTAGTCCCTTTTCCCTCTAAATGCACTATACATTTGGAAAATTTTAGAATGGTCAAACATTAAAGCATTCGCAATCGATCCTATACCCGAAGCGTATGGGACACGATGCATAATGTTTTATTTGCTATGTTCTCAAAATTCGAATTGCGAAGAGGAATGCCGTAATCACAATCGAAATTTTAAGAACACACTATGTACCTTTGACTAAATTTATCAACATTTCTCAATCTAATCCTTTAGATTTGAAATGAAGCATAATATTCTCTCCCTTAATTATAGCAAAACAACCTTTCAACTCTTACAACTTTGCAAAGTATGACTCTTGTTTTCTATAATTAATATTGCCAACTATGCAATACGTGCCTTAATAATCATACAATCATAACATTTATGCTCCCACTATCATGATGATTATTATAAAACATAACACTTATGCTCCCACTAGCTTCGACATGTATTCATAAACATCTTAACTTCCAGAAAAACAATACTTATTGAATTTCTTAAGTTCATGTTTCTAATACTTAGTGCTTTGATAATCTTTTATCAAGGCTTCTTGAACTTATACACTTTTGCCTTAGATAGTTCATGTGTGTGTCTTAACAATTAAGACTAATTGCCAAACCTCACAATTCAAATTATGGAAAGGGATGCCGTAACCATGATCGAATTTGAGAATGCAATTTTACAATCACTATCTTTTAAAATCTTTCTTAGTGAAAGCATTTTCTCACAATCATTTTCATGAAGGAGGAAATCTTATGACACTTAGATTTAAACGGTGTATGTGTTCCTATCCATGCGAATTTGTTAAAACCAAAGTTTACGACAAATTCAAACTCATATGGATCGAACTTTCTTAATCTTGATTTCTTGCCTTATGGTAGCACAGCTGCCCACCACGTCTTCCAAGTAGTTAAGCATCTTACCTTTTTCCTATCAATGTACCTTTCATTGATCAAGGTCCTTGCCTTTTACGCATTCAAATGAGAACTCATAGGACTCACATGCATAATTAACTCGATTGGATTGGCACAGAAACAAAATAATGTCTTTACGATAGGTTGTAAACCTGAACTCGTGTGCTAGTGATGATCGATAAGGTTTATTTGATTTGTTCTTGAAACTTTTCGAGACCATTAAGACTCCCACTGACTCCTTGACATATAAGATTCTTTTGTCAATAAACATTTCTTGACAAACAAATTTTCAAGAGTTAGTGTAGCTTGTATCAAAACACTTCATAAATTGGTCATAGTTGGTCTTTGTCTTATCCAAGACATCACAACTTTCCACATTTGATGAATGTTATAAACCTTTAATACTTTTTACTCATTGTCACAATCTTAACTTTAAGACTTGTTATTGGAACAAAGTATGATTGTCTTCTTGATTTGACCATTTCATCAATCTTTGATTCCTCTTCTTGGACATACAATTGTACCAAGACTCACTTAGAGGATCAATTGAGATATGGTTCTTAATCATTAAGACCTATCATAAAGCATAAAAGCCACTCTCCCTTCTTCTTAGAATGGAGAAACTCTTATCTTTCTGCCTACATGATTCTTCTTATTCGTTCTACTATTGATCTAAACCCTTTAATCAATTTAGAATTACACTTAATCTTGTAAGTATAATCATATTTACTAAGCCTTTTAGTAAATCATGACGAATATCTTTGTTATTCTTATGGTGAACTTGATCAACACACAACTTTGTGTACTCGATCTCCTAGTCCTTCACTTGACACATTGTCAATGAATTTGTCTAATTTCCAAATATGGAATTTCTCATTCATCATGCAACCAAGTTGCGTGATTCCAAATTTCTGTCCAATTGAAACTTGGGCGATGAGAAACTCTCCCTATTTGGTAAATTCTTGACTTTCCATAACATAATAAGAAACAAATCCATTATTGCTAATAATTTTAACATCAATTTTTCATACACGCCATTGTAAGGATAAATAAATAAAATTTAAAATCAAAATTTATTTTATTGCGGAAAAATTTGTCCTTTCACAATGCAACTCTTTGAAAAACTTATGTGAATACATCTTTCTTAGCAATCTAATTCTAACTCTAAGTAGTAGCTCAAGAATCTAATCTTCGAGAAACGCAATCGAAATCCATTCCTTCATGGTTAGATTCTGCTCACTTCTTCCCTTAAGCTTCTTTTCTTTTCTTTGATCCTTCTAAACATCAAATGTAATCTTATCACATTATGTATTCAGAACCTAGAATGAAGCTTAAAAGAGTTAGTTAATGGATTTTACCTAAATTAGAGCCATACGTTTCGACTCTCCCATCTCTTAGATCTCTTAGGTAAATAGGGCAGCTTCGTATCCAATGCCCCTTCTCTTGGCAATAAAAGCAAATTGACTCCTTTTGGAACAACACATGGAACTACTTCAGACATCGCCTTTCTCTTATGATCAAACTTTTCGATCATTGCATGTCTTTTATTGCCATTGTCTATATCCACAGAGGTGTCGAAGGCAGATTCACCAATCAACTTTGCTTTTCTATTGCGCCAAACCATTGCTGATTCAGCAGCAATAAGCATATAGGTGAGATCTATAAGGGTCACGTCGCGGTTCATCATATAGTACTCTCTTACGAACTCACTATATGAGTTAGGAAGTGATTGAAGAACCCAATCAACAGCCATCTCTTCACCGACAATGGATCCTATCATTCTTAGTCTATCAATGTGCGACTTCATCCCTAGGACGTGTGCACACACCGACTTTCCTTCTTTATGTTTACTTGCCAAAAGGGCTTGAGTGATATTGAACTTTTCAATTTTACAATCTTGTGGGTTAGGGAGAATAATTGGAGGAGGAGGAGGAAGTGAAGCATGATTTCTTGTTCCTCGATCGAATCGTGGAATATCATCTTCATGTGGAATGCTTGTTCCACGGGATTTGAGAAGACCATAGTTGTCGAACTTTGACATCGGGAGAAAAACAAATTCAAGTTAGTTGATTGATTGAGTCCTTGGTAAATCACCCAAATGAAATTCCAAGGCTAGGACCCAACACAATATCCTACAACTCGGGAGAGGGATGCCGTAACCCAAATCGCAGAACATTTGAAGGTAAGTGAATGACGATTCACTAGTTTTCACCATGAGAAACGAAAAAGAAATTTAAGTTTTAAATCTATGAAAACTCCTAGATCCTTTGAGATTCATTGAACATTTCAATGGCATGTTTAAATCTCGATATGCCCCTCTTGTTTGTGACTGGGATGCCGAGGATCACAAAGCGGGTGTGAATAACCATGCAAACTACATGGTGCCCTCACATGTTACAATCAACTATTTGATGTGCCGGTAAACCACACACGCTCCACCGAACTATGACAAACATTGAGTCACCTTCGCTACCTTTGCTTAGAACCATTTAGTGTGCCGGTAAACCACACACGCTCCACTAACGTCTTCGCAAGGGCACAAAGTGTAATTTCATGGAATTGCATCAATTCACTTTTGCTTAAGTAACTAAGATTGGGAATTTGCGAAATATTTAGTTACTCTGTATTTCATTATACTTATAATGGAAGGTTTCGTCCTATCCTACCCGTTCGGCTAACGACCCTCCACTAGTCAAGAGTGCGGTGGGTAAGAGTGGATACCCATTCAATCGCCATTTTATAGGCAATTTCCTTAAACACCGCTTATAGACCAGCTTCGTGAATGAGGCCTACTAACGGTAAGACTGACTTTTACTCATACATATATAATGTTAGACTTTTAATCTTATATATAGTATAGGGTGTATTTTATACTTTTAAAATACGTGGTTAACTTTAATAATTACACTTTTAATTCAATTAAATTGTTAACCTAAACTTTTATGGATTTATTAAACCTCTTTTAATTATACTCCTTAATTAATTAATAAAACCATAAAGGGGTGATTTGAACTTTTCAAAACATTACTAGAGTTTTAGAATTTAACATTTCTAATTAACCTTTTAATCAACCTTTAAATTCCAAAACTTGAGGGCAAGTTTTGAAACCTTTTTCAAAACATTAGGGTTTTAACTATTTAAATTTCAAAACAACAAAACTTTTGGGGTTCAAATTTAAACTATAAAACCTAAAGGGATAAATTGAAACTATTTCACAAGATAATTCAAATCTAAATTACAAATAATCAAACTTTATCTAATAAAACAAGTGATTATCTAAATTTTGACAATTATCTTCTATTTTGGTAAGGATAATCACATAATAATGAAAAAATTCGGATTTTATCACAAAAGCAAGTTTATGGTAAGTATCCAAAACCAAAACAGGAAGAAAATCGCGAATCTGAGCTGTCAGAGCCTTTGACTCGTCGAGTCTGGACCTGTACTCGTCGAGTACAGCTGACTCGGCGAGTCAAACATTCAGAAACTCAAAAAAATCGATTTTCAGTGCTTATTTCGATCAAATATGCATCAATACAATTGAAACCAATCTAGGCTCTGATACCACTGTTGGGTTTTGGTCATAAGACATCCTATGTGCTCATACAAACCCTAATGCTTGGATCTAGGTTTCTCTATTGTACATGCTTTGAATCCAAGACTATAAACCCTAATTCTAGCATACATATAATCATATTAACATGAGAATAAGTTTATAGTGTTACCTTGATTGTTATGTAGCAATAACAATCCCAAATCTCCTTGTATTGACTTTGGAATGCTTAGAGTCACAAGTGTCACTCCTCTAATGGCTTACAAACACCATAAGCAAGTGGAGAAGGTATAAAGAGAGAAGTGAGAGGTTAGAATTCGTATCTAGGACCTCTTGGGAAGGGATATTCGAATTCATAGCCCTAGGGGTGTTTATATAGGTGTAGAGATAGGGTTTCAGTCATTATCCTTATCTAGTTGATTATCCATTAAGCAACCAATAAGATAATCCTTGAATCCTTATCATACTCGAATTCTAAGGGATTTACACCTCAAATTCGTTCACCATATATATAAGGTAATCCTTACCTTATTTTGTAACTATCACATAATTACAAATCAGCCCCTCTAGTTTAATTAATTACATTTGATCACAAAACTAATTCTTAATTAATTATTGACCAATATTAATTAAACAAATATGATTTCTCCTTTAATATATTATTCTTATAACATATTAATAAATCATATTATCCTCTCTCTCTTTATTCATTTCTCCAACAAGTTGCTTTGGTGAAGGCAACCCAAAAGGACCATGCACCATCGGGTCAAGTACATACCAAAATAGTTATGGACTTAGACACTAATCCAACAATGTATCCATACGAAATGCATCAAGACATGATGGAGAGATATCACCAAAGCGCAAGGCAAGAACATTATGAGATTATCATGAACATGATCACCGCTAAGATGGGAAGTGGGGAGTCGCTAACCGTGCACTTGCAAAAGATGCAAAGATTTGTTGATCTTCTTCGTAAGTTAAATGTTAACTTTAGGGAAGACTTGGCAATCAACATCGTTCTTCACTCCTTTCCTTCGTGCTACAACCAATTTAGGATGACCTACCACATGAACAAGGAAGAGGTCACCCTAAGTAAACTCCAAGGGCTCCTAAGGACTGGTGAGAGCAACCTCAAGGACAAGTTTGTTGCATTAACTCCCACTCCACCCGCTACTCCTGTTTTGGCTATTAGGCAAGGGAGGGGCAATAAGAGGAAGGCTTCTTCAAAGAGCCACCACAAGGGAAAGTCCCAAGATGGTTCCTTCTCTAGTGGGACCAAATTTGGTCCTGCCAAGCCCAACTCAAACCCAAAGGAGGTAGAGTGCCACCACTGCCACAAAATAGGGCATCGGAAGAGAAGCTTCCCGGAATATCTGCAAGCCATCAAGGATTGGAAAATCAAACCATCTTTCGCAGGTATTTACAAAATTAAATCTAATGACTCATTGCATTCTATTTCTTGGGTTCTTGATACAGGATGTGGTTATCACATATGTTCTGATTTGCAGGAACTAAGAAGAAATAGGGATGTGGAGTGTGGAAGAATAAATCTGATCATGGGGAACAGAAGATCGTCGCCTGTCACCAAGATTGGAGTGTATTCTCTAGTGCTTAGTAATGGATTACGTTTAGATTTAAATAATTGTTGCTACTCGTTATATATGGAAAGAAACATCATTTAATTTCATGGTTTGTTTAAACAAGGATTTAGATATTCCTTTAATAATGATAATGGTTCGATTTGTGCTTATCTAAATGGTCTTTTATATTTTGAAGCATTGCCTTGTAATGGAATTTATAAAACTGTCATGGTTGTAGATAACGTAGGAAATGATGTATTGTGTATGGATTCTTCCAATAGTATGGATAAAGCATGCTTGTGGCATTGTCGTCTTGGTCATGTCAACAAGAAGCGCATAGCCCAGCTCCAAAAGGATGGAGTGTTGGAATCATTCGACCTTAGGGAAGATGAAACGTGCAAGTCTTGTTTGCTTGGAAAGATGACCAAGTCACCCTTCATTGGCACTTGTGAGAGGGGTGAGGGTTTATTGGATCTCATACACACCGACGTGTGTGGGCCCTTTAGATCCACCACAAAGGATGCGAACCGCTTCTATGTGACTTTCACCGATGATTATAGTAGATATGGGTATATTTACTTAATCAAATACAAGTCATAAATGTTTGAAAATTTCAAAGAATTAAAACATGAAGTGGAGAATCAATTGGGCAGGAAAATCAAGATGCTTCGATCCGATTGAGGAGGAGAGTACCTAAGTCTTGAATTCGACGACTATCTCAAGGAATGAGGAATAGTTTCGCAATTGATACTATCTAGGACACCACAGCTGCATGGTGTGGCAGAAAGGCGTAATCGAACCCTCTTGGACATGGTTCGTTCCATGATGAGTCATGCCTCACTACCTATATCATTATGGGGGTATGTCATAGAGACTGCCGCCCATATCCTTAACCGAGTCCCTACAAAGAAGTTTGCCAAAACACCTCACGAGATGTGGACAGGGAAAGCTCCCTTGTTGGCACATATCAAGGTTTGGGGCTGCGAGGCTTTCATAAGACGAGAGACTCACGACAAGCTCGAACCTCGTAGTGAGCGATGTATTTTCATCGGCTACCCTCATAAATCCTTTGGATATCTCTTCTATAGACCGAGTGACAATGCGGTCTTCGTTGCGAGGGTAGGGGTTTTCCAAGAGCGAGAAGTCATAAGCCAAGGAGACAGTGGGAGGAAAATCTATCTCGAAGAGATTCAAGAGTCGAGTGATGAAGGAACCTCTATCACTAGCGCTCAACCCAAGGAGGAAACTCCGGTTGAACCGATTGACGAGTCCTTACCTCTTAGATGTTTCGAAAGAGTTAGAGTTCAACCCTAGTGATGAAGGGGACACGTATATTAGTGATGGTACACTAATAAATCTAGATAAACCTAATAGCTATAAGGAGCCATGGCGGGCCCTGAGTCTGAAAAATGGAAAGAGGCGATGGACAGCGAGATTCAGTCCATGTATGAAAACCAAGTTTGGAATTTGGTTGACAATGTGCCCGTACGTAAGACCATTGGGTGCAAATGGATCTTCAAAAACAAGACCGACGTGGGTGGGAATGTACACACATATAAGGCGCGATTGGTTGCGAAAGGCGTTACTCAAACTCCCGAAGTTGACTATGATGAGACCTTCTCATCAGTTGCTAAAATAAAGTCTATTAGGGTGATTCTAGCCATTGCTGCATTTCATGATTATGAGATATGGAAAATGGATATCAAGACCGCTTTCCTTAATGGGAAGTTGGCTGAGGATGTTTACATGGCTCAGCCAGAGGGTTTTGTCGACGCGATGCATCCAAGTAGAGTGTGCAAGCTTGAGAAGTCTATTTATGGACTTAAACAAGCATCTCGCAAATGGAATCTTTACTTTGATGAGAAATTCAAAAAGTGTGGATTTGTACGAAGCGAAGATGAATCATGTGTATATGTCAAAGCCAGTGGGAGTATAGTTAGCTTTCTTGTGTTATATGTTGATGACATATTACTCATAGGAAACGACATCTCGACACTGTAGGAAGTGAAGTCCTGGCTCGGGAAGTGTTTCGTTATAAAGGACCTAAGAGAGGCTTCCTATATTTTGGGAATAAGGATAATGAGAGAGCGAAGTAAGAGACTAATAGGACTTAGTCAGAATACTTACTTGGATAAGGTACTAAAACGTTTTAGTATGGAAAACTCGGAGAAGGGAGAATTACCGATATAAAGTAATGCCAAGTCGATTAAGACTTAAAGTCCGAGTACCGAAGCCGAGATAGCAGAAATGAGCCGAGTACCTTACGCTTCCGCAGTTGGCTCAATCATGTATGCTATGAATTGTACTCACCCAGATGTAGCCTTTTCATTAAGCATGGTCAGTAGATATCAAGGGAACCCTAGCAGAGCACATTGGACTGCAATCAAGAATATCCTTAAGTACCTTCAGAGGACCAAGGAATGGTTTCTGGTTCTCGGAGGGAGTGATGACTTGAAGGTGCAAGGGTATAGTGACGCCAGCTTCCAGACAGACAGGGATAACTACCGTTCACAACCGGGCTGGGTCTTTACCCTTAATGGAGGAGCAGTGACTTGGAAAAGTTCCAAGCAAGAAACCGTAGCTGATTCAACGTGCGAATCACAGTACATTGCACGGAGTGAAGCATCAAAGGAGGCGATATGGTTGAAGAACTTCATTGGAGACCTTGGAGATGTACCAGCCATAAAGGAGCCTATGGAATTTTTTTGTGATAATGAAGGAGCGGTTTCCTTGACCAAGGAACCAAGAGATCGTGGTAGATCTCCACATATCGACAGAAAATATCACTTTATTAGACATCGAGTAGAAGAAGGGCACCTCGTAGTTAAGAGGATATCGTCAGAGGATAACCCAGCAGATCCGCTTACGAAGGGACTGAGTAAGGTTAAGCACTTACAGCATGCTAGGAGCATTGGGCTGAAGGAAGATATTAGTTTGGATTAGATACTTTGGAAACTTGTAATAGATAAATGTAATTGAAATTTGATGATTAAATAAAGGATTATTATTTAATGGTGTCTGTCTTATGTTAATTGTTTAACGATTGTTTCACTTTTCCTATTTTGACTTCCATAATGATTGAGTTTATTAAGAATAATCAAATCATTCAAACGGTCCACAGTCGTTCATATGTTGGAAGTAGGTATGAATGAAGAATGTCATGAATTGGTGTGTAGATTGTCTAAAAAGACATAACAAAGGTTGTTACAACATTCATGAGTGCTTATACATAAGTTTTGAACATTGGAATAAACCCGCACTTGTTGGAATCACTTCATGAAATCTATCACGAGTGATTGCAAGATGATAATATCATATGGTCTTAAAACCAAGATACATGGTTTATTGTTTGCTGATTAATTGTGCATTGATAATGCGAAACCGCATCAGTAAATTGATGTTATAAAACGCATTGTTGTGTATAATTGATTAGTGAATAGTAAATGCATATAAGTCGAAGTTTATCTGTTACTTTATCCTAAGAGGGTAAAAGTGATATTAGGGTCTCTCGATGATTTTTATTTGACTTATGTGTCGGGCCCGATCAGGACTGAATTGATGTGTTCAATTAAGTTCTATGTCAAATGAATATGAGATCGAGAAAATGATTATTGGGACAATAAGTATGACAATGTTTCATGAGATTGTCCGCACAATATCTAAACAGAGGACTATACGATCACTTATCTAAAGGACAGGTTACTAATAAGATCAGAGTTCGACAACGTCTTTGAGAGCTACGATTGCTAATTGAGTTCTACTTGCATTTGTGGTTACTAGACTTATACAAGTGGGAGACTGTTGGATTAGTGTCTAAGCCCGTAACCATATTTGGTAAGTACTTAACTCGGTTGTGCATGGTTCTTTTGGGTTGCCTTCACCAAAGCAACTTGACTGGAGAAATAAACAGATAAAGAGGTTATTATGATTTATTAACATATTATAAGAATAAAGGAGAAATCATATTTGTTTAATTAATATTGGTCAATAATTAATTAGGAATTAATTTTGTGATCAAGTGTAATTAATTAAACTAGAGGGGTTGAATTGTAATTATGTGATAGTTGCAAAGTAGGGCAATTGTTACCCTAGATATAGGTTGGACTAATTCAAGGAATAAGGAACCTTGAAATCGTCCAAGGATAGGGCTTTCAAGGCTTATCTTTTGGTTACTTGGTGGGCAAGCAACTAGATAGGGATAAGGACTAAAACCCTAATCTATACCCTATATAAAAACCTATGAGGCCTTAGAAATCATCCAACTTGATCCCTAGGGTTCCTAGAACTTATTTCTACCTCTCCTCTTCTCTCTCTATTGCCTCTCCAATTGCTTGTGGTGTTTGTGAGACATTAGGGGTACTACACTTGTGGTACTTGCTTTCAAGACTTAGGGTTTGAAGATTTGAGTTGTTATTGCAATATAACAACAAGAGGTATGTGATCTATCTTTCTATGTGAATCTCAAAAATACTAGGAGCATGCTAGGGTTCTTCATGTGTACATAATGTTGTGTATCTAATAGTGGAAACATGGATCCAAATCTAGGGTTGCATGTACACATATGATTGTTTGTTCATAACCCATCATATCTTTCATATAGTTACATGTGATACAATAAATTTAGTGGGTCAGGTTGAGAAACCTGGTGAGTACATAGAGATTTTAATCCCAGAATGTGATAATAATGTATATCTCAAACTTGCAAATCCTACTATTTTCATTAACACAAATATATCAGATCTCTAAAACAATTTATCCCATCCTGTCAATTCCCATGTATAGATCCTATACAACGATCTTACAAGATCTATCCTAAAGTATTAATATAAACAGGAAACTGACAACCCTGCTTCAAAAATTTCATCGCAGCAAATGAGGATCAATAAATATATCAAATGAGGGGAATGGAACAAGTTTCACCATGAACCTCCATTCGTAAAAACAATACAATTAAGTCAGGGGTGGTTATCTAGATAACTGTGCCTAGCAGTACTCGGACATCGTGAGGTAGTTTACCTCCAGACTCACCCTATCCGACAATACAATATCAGACACACCTGGTAGTGGTCTATTACTGACACACTCTATTAGGTAGTCTACGTAGTTTCCTAAATTATTTTATTAAAAGAAACGCTGACACACAAAGCTCGTCAAAAGAAAAAGTATGGGGAAATACTAATAAAGTCCTCCCATATGCTCCCGTACCTCGACACACAATGGTGTAAAAAAGGCTTTGTACATGATAGTACTTCTGGAACATTATAGTACCCTAGTATGAGTAGGAATTGTACCCTAGTACATAATAATACCTCGACACAAGCATCACCTAAGACACAAAGCTTTGAAAAAGACTTGGTACATAGAAAGTACTTTTTGTATGTAGGGCATACTCCATCGATCACCGATCTCCTCGAATAGAGTTTCTACTCTCTTTTACGATCACACAAGTTCCCTAAATAAGATACTACCTAATATCCAAACTTAATTGAACTAAGCATCTCTTTTAAGTCTTTTTTCATCATTAAGCAAGCCTATAATGCTTATAATCAACTTTCAATACTAACTTTGTTTCGGCAACACTATCCTAACTTAGTGTAATATTTTATATAGAGTATTAAGTATTAAGATATATTTATCTTCTCATTTATAATAATTCTATTTTTATTATCATGTAAATACATCTTAACACATATAGAACAATGTCTGGTTGACATAGCGTATATCATCAAAGATACATATAACACATATTTCCAAATAATAAGCATATAACTCATATATAAAATTTCAACATAGATTTAATACTTTTATTAATACTTGTATTAAAATTGTGTTCATGAAAGGGACTATGCACTTACTTGTTAAAGTGATGATTCGAAATTTGGACAACGCTTCGCTTCTAGCAATTGTCTTCTCCTTTGATGTAACCCAGTATCATTGTCACCAAGTCTTAGTTTATTATTTACCGCGACTGATTGTTAGTCTAGATTTTTCATTAACTCAAAGTTTGCTTTCGTGATCTATCAAGTAAGGAACAACTAGGTAGGATTATATCGGAGGTAGGGTCCGTTTGGTATATAAAGTATAATGTTTGGAAAGCTCACTTTAAACACCTCACTAAATCACATCCTAGACATCATCCCTGTAATTAGATCAATCAGTATAACAACTTGGAATCACTCATGAATCTTGTTTATAGGTTCTTAATAACGATAATGAACTTAAACATAAGTTATACTGAAAGAAAGGTAAGCATAACTAACTTACAAGGGGGTTTACCGAAGAATTGGACTCTATGCTGGTAGAATTTTTGAGCAAAAGCTCTTCTTCTTGGGGCCTTCTGGTGCTCTGGGACTTGTGACTAACACCTAGGAGGTCCTAGTAAAAGGCTTAGAAGGTTTGGGGAGGTTTCAGAGAGATTGGTTGAGAAAGGTGTGAGAAAAATGAGTGAAAACAAGCTCGATTTATAGGCTGCCCAGTGTCTAGTACACTGGGTGTACTCAGCATTATGTTGGGCATAATGGGTAAAATAACTGTACGCTAAGTGTACCTAACAGATACGCTAGGCGTAAATTTCCAAGTGTCGCCAGCCTGTGCAAGGCTGTGGGGAGGAAGTAGTGAGCTAGATCTTGCCACGTCCCACTCGCTGGTCAGTCCTAAATATTGATTATCTTCTAAAATCCGTAACTTTCGTATACGAGCTTCGTTTTTGATGTTTTTTTATATCCAGGTGTAGGTAGCAACGTGATCTATAACTTTCGTTTAGACTCCGTCGGCTAATATTGACTTTATTTTTAATGTTATATTTTAACATGCTTAAATAGTTAAAGTCTGTTAAAATTTCATGATTATGTCATATGAAGTCCATTTTCGACTGTCTTTATATCGTTGAGCTCTTACTAACTAGATCTTCAATTCTCATTTAGGTTGTGTCGGCTGATAATCGATCGATCTAAAATTCGATTTCTAGGCTGTGTATAGCTTTGCTAAATATTAGAAAACTTATAACTTCCTCAAACGAAGTCAGATTTGGATGCTCTCTATATGGACGCTCTCAGTTTAATGTCTACTTTGAATTTCTTTTATATTTATAAGGAAAAAAAGTACCTTATCAAAATTTCACTTTTTACGATACATTGAGCCGTGCCGGTTTAATAGCAAAACTTCGACGGATCATAACTTCTTCATTATAAGCCAGATTTCAACGTTTGTTATATGTACGGAATCCTTATGACATATACTATAACTATGGTTAAGATTATTTGCTCTAAATATTCTTCTATCAAAAACTTATTTTTAATGCTTATTGTCTATAACTTGACTAGCCCAAATCTACCACTGTTACAATATCAGTGTGCAAGATGTAGATTTCGTTTAGATTCCAATTTTTTTGTAGTTAGAATGCATATGGTAGAAGGATTATTGTCTTATTTTATTTAGTAGAATTCATATTGTGCTTAGAAAAGATACATCTGAATGTGTGAAATGTATCTTTTGTTTAGATTCTATGATTTTTAGTTATTAGAATTGACAGTTAAATATCTAATATTTGAATTTTAAAACAGGTTAACATTTAGCACGCTTAGCTAATGTGTTTTTCTGAAAATGGGCATGGCGTAAGGTTGAATATGAGTTTTAGCATGTTTTTTTGAAAATAAGGTGATTTTGACATTATATTATATATACTATATGTAGTGAAGTCTCTTAGAAATGGTATGGTCAAACATATTGTTAAATTCTTGTGACTAAATGGTCATGTAAAATCTATATTATGACATGGAATGTAATAATATATGTGGTAATTTGCAAGGTTAATATACTACATTAATTGGCAATGTACTATTAACTATGGAAGGCATACAAAGATACAAATTATCAATGTATACAATTGTTGAAACTTATGCATCAATAATAAGTAACCAAAAATGGTCACTTGGATTTTTCTTTCATACAACCGTTTCGGTAATGTCAGTTCGATAACAATAATTTCATGATTCATTACCCAAGTCACTTCGATGTACAAGTGGGTATATGTTATCATTTTAAGGGTGAATTATGGTACTAAATTCCTCATCTACATTTTCGTATGTGTCCCTGTAATTCTTTGGAGGTGTCTTAATGACAATAGAAAAATTTTTACTTAGTTGTTCGTTCACATAAAACACTTGTTGTGCTTGTGAGGCTAATATGAATGGATCCATCTTGTGGCCTTCATTACTTAGGTCAATGAATGTGTAACCAAGAGTAGTATTGCGTTTGACCCCATTGTTTTTATAATTAACCAAGTCACACTTAAAAAGAGGAATTTGACTTAATTGGTAATCTAGTACCCATATCTCTTGTAAAACTCCATAGTAAAATCTTTGCTTCGTGGTTTCAATTAGTTTGGATATGTGGAAATCTAATGCCTCAAAACAAGCCCTATTGTTTTGGTAAACTCTACCATCATGACTTTTAGTACGAATATACCCTTTGATGTTTTATGCATCGTATTTTACTATGGAGACACATGGTCCAAGTGAAATCCACCTTACGATGTTGGTTACAATTTCATTTGAGATGTCTCTCTTTCTGTTAACCTAAAATTCATTACAAGTATATATGAGTTTCAAAGTGAAGGGACGTGAACAAATAAACAATTATGATTAAGATGAAATTGTTTACCTATCTGCATATACACTTAGCCAAATTCTTAATGAGCTCATTCTGTAGAAATGCTTTTTGCTTACCCGGGATTTTTTTTATTTTTTATTTTTTATTTTTATTTTTTGCATAACATGCTTGTATCGCCTGAAACATTGTATTGATTATTATATGTGATAGAAATTTTAAAGTAACAAAATGCACATGTTGTAGTAATACTTACTCGATATATGGGGTAATTTCATTTGCATTCAGTAAGATCAAGAAATGTGCTTTCTTCCACAGTTTCGAAGAAACTTTACTTGGCTTGCCCGCTGGTAGTGCCTCCCTATCCTTATTTTCATCCCTTTCATGCTCATTATGTGGGACACCGTTAGTTATCATGGATTTTTTATAATCCACCAAAAGAACTATATTTTTTTCTTGTGCAATAGTCTCTTCAGCAATGCATCCCTCTTGTCGACATCTGTTTCGCACATGTCCTTTAATAACCTTCATACATCTTTCGAAGGGATACATCCACCAAAAGCATATGGGACCACATGATATTACCTCCTTAGTTAGGTCCATAGTCAAGTGTACCATAATATCAAAAAATAATGGAATAAAGAACTTCTCGAGTAGGCATAGTTTCACACAAAGTTCTACTTGCATCTTATCAAGTTCTTTTATTAGTATTTCTTCGGTGCATATCGATTTAAAGAAAAAGAAAAACCTTATGATGGCATATATTGTGGGTCAGTACATGATTGAATATATTCCAATTGACATAAAATCCTACATTAGCATGTTATAGTCGTGTGATCTTAGGTTAATATGCTTCCTATCCTTTAGGCTGACTAAACTAGAGAAGTTTGAACAATAGCTTTGTCGTGCCTTAATGTTGTATAAGGTTTCATAAAATTTGTCTTCTTCATCATTTGTTAATGTGTGACCTGTTGGAGGCAATGTTGTGTTTTCATCTTCTTCCTTAGCAAATAACTCTGGTTTTATCCCCAAATCTGCTAGATTTAATCGAGCATTCAAACCATCTTTCGTTTTTCCCGTATTTAGCAAAGTTCCACCTGGACTCTCACTAACATCATTTTCTATATGCATGGAATCAATACAATGTGGAACAAGATTATGCCTCCAATACCTAAGCTTTCGAT
Source organism: Lactuca saligna (assembly GCF_052625555.1). Taxonomy (NCBI): domain Eukaryota; kingdom Viridiplantae; phylum Streptophyta; class Magnoliopsida; order Asterales; family Asteraceae; genus Lactuca; species Lactuca saligna. The sequence continues at coordinate 87,170,287 of NC_136425.1, forward strand.
AACAAATGTTGACTTTCTTCCAATACAAACAGTTTTCTTCATGGATTGAACTACCCTCTTCTTATGTTGGTTTTCTTTTCCTTTTACCCTTTTTGATCTTCCTACCTTTACCTCTCACCTCTTCTTCATTTATTGATTCCTTATTGTTTTTTGTTTTCCTTTCCCTACCTATTTTCAACATATTAGACCTCATTCTAAATTTCTTCTACGGTATTTGGAATTAGAGCTTGGAACATTTTTTGTTGTCCGTTAAACGCCTTTCTTTGCTTTCTGAATGGATGACCATATGGCATATATCGTTTGCGTCTTATATAACTCTACTTGGATGTGGCTTTTAGTCTAACACAATATGTTTTTGTTCCACATACTGCACAACCTTTATATCCACTACTTGGGCAGCCACATAATACACCACGTGCAGGGTAATCATTGATTGTCCATAACACAACCACACGTAAATTAAAGCAATCTTTTGTATAAATATCATATGTTTCCACTCCTTCCTCGAATAATCACTAGAGAACATCAGCCAAAGATTCTAAAAACACATTGATTTCATTTCTCGGGTACTCGATATTAAAACCAAAAGCATGATAAACTTTATTTTCATTCACAACCATTGAGAAATGTTGTATATTACAATTAAAACTGACCATACACTATGTGGCCTATTTCCTTTGGTCATGTCAACTTGATTAGCGGATGTTCCTAGCCATAAATTTCATGGATCTTTAGAAAATTCGAGGAACTTTTCATATATGGTATGCAATGCCGGTGAATCTACGGGGTGACATAAAACAACCTCTGTTTCTTTCCTTGTCGCGGGCCATCTTAAATCTTCAGACATACTTTTTTTTTTATATCTTAAACAGTCATTGGAGGCTTGGTATGATTGGAAATTACCACGTTACTTTAGATGGAACGTTACATAAACTTAGTCTTTTCATCCACCTTCCATCTTGTTGTCCCACAAGATCAACACACGTTTAATTTCTCATCCTCCTTATAGTAAATAAAGTAGTTATTGATATATACATGTATTTTTTGGTATCCCAATCCTATCAATTTCAAAAAAATTTGGCCTCATAAATGTTTCCACCAATTCAATACCATTAGGTAGCATATTTTTAAAAAACACTAGTAGTTCCGTAAAGAACGTATCAGAACATCCATGCTTACCCTTCAAGTTGAGTAGTTCAACTATTGCAGACAATTTTGTGAAATGAGGACATCCTTGGTAAAGTGGCTTCTCTGCATCTACGAGTAGTTGTTGAAACTCGACATGGTTATGATCTTCAAAATTATCTATAACAGTTTCGTTTGTATGTCGGCCATTCATTGGAATTTCTGAAGCAAAATCAGGGTTGTCACCAAACTCATTTCTTGCATTAGCATGCTTTGGGGCACATGTTGATGTATCATCCTTTTCACCATGTTTAGTCCACTTTGTGTAGTTTTCATGAATGTCATTCCTGAATAAATGGAGTTTCACTTCCTCTTAGATAAACTTTAAGCGGTTTACACATATTTTACAAGGACATGGGATTTTAATACCTTGACCATCAGCTCCTGGGTCAATGTTCCTCATATTGTGTATGTTGTGTATTGCATAATCGATAAATGTTGATGCTCCTTTGAAATAGGGTTTACTGGTCGTCCTTATTCCTATCCAAGATTGCTCCATCGTTATAATAAAATTGAACTGAAAGAAATTTTCAAACTAGGGTTTGAATCAAGAAATTACCTTAATCTCTTTGTTACGTGTTAGATTTACGAAAATAAAACCCATGTCAATAATTAATCTAATTCACTTTAATTAATTAATAACGTGTGTTTTAAAAGGAATAAAATATAAATTGGTTCTAATGTTGTTAACTGGTATTGTTTAATTCCTAGGCATCGTTTTTTAATATGTTTTTTGACAATAATACCCTTACATATAAACTATGAAGCAGTGTAACTATAAGGGTAACTTGGTCATTAGAATATACCTACACTTATAGGTGTTGTTATATCCGAATCCGTCACAGTTTTGTTTTAGTTCCCTCATCATCTTCTCTCTGTATTTGGTCCCAAGAAATTAAAATAGCTCCGATCACTTTCCCAAAAACACTATAATCCGAAAGTCATCTTCCTAACCAAATAACGCAAATCGATAGTTGCATCAACTTCAGGAACAATAGCAACAAGATCACAGACAATCAGATCGCTCGTTATCAGCTTGATCTTGGGGAAGGTTGTAGACAAAAGGTATGGCCTGAAGAATTGACATAATTTAATGATATTTGAAACAAAATGGCGCCTAAAAGATATAGAGTGCGAAAAGACCAAATTGCCTTTGAAATATTTCCAAATATGTGATTACTAAGGGTTGTTTTGTCAAAACACATTATTAAAAAAAATCTAACCTTTTTCAGTAAACAACAAGTGCAATTATCTATGCCTTATCAGTAACCCATTAATAATGACAAAATGACCTAATTTGACTTGTAATTATAATGATTAATGTTGAATTACAAATGTTTTTTTTGTAAAAACAAATCAACTCAAACTATATTTGAATTTATATTTATCTTTATCAATTTCATGTATGTTTTTTAAAATGTTAAACAATATATGGTTGGAACATGAAGCATAATACACAATTATAAAATTTTATTACTTTGTGGCATTACCTTATACATATAATTAATTTTTGTCTACTAACCAAAATTCCAAAAAAAGAACCAACGCATTATGTTTACAACAATTACCACCGAACGATACGAAACCCATGAAATGACATAATGCATTGTACTCCCTATACCAATGACAAATAGGGGAATCATCCAATTCAAAATAAAACATGGAAAATTCATCAAAGGACCTTTCAATTAAATGAACATCCTCTTCACATTACAAGATGATATCATTTTTTTGGCTTATGAGTAAGTCCTATATTTGTGATAAACTGATTCCTATTTGTTGAACAATCAATAAGTACTTCATCATGCGGTGTCATTGCACCAAAATCATCTTCAAGTATCTCCAACCCTACAATTAAAAAATAGAAAAAACAATCATCCAATTTAATAGTTTAAATTTTTCTTCCATATACAAACTTACAAAATATACTTAACTCAAGATTTTGACATGAATACTAAACTTATAGTCTTACATAGATAATACCTTCTACAAATTGTCAAACTATAATAGCAATAATTTATATATATACTTTATATACATTGATACTATAGAGCCTGGCCTTTTGAGATGTAAATCATCCCAAGCACACAACTGCTTCAAGATGACCCGCATCTCTTGCGAAATGTGATAACCGCAATCCACTTTCAAAGTTACAGTTAGAGAAGAACTCAACCTAAAAAATAAATTAAAATCATCATACACAACAACAACAAATGAAAAATGAAATATGCTTGTTCCTATAAATTGATCATAAAAGATGTATAGCATTCCCGATCGGTATCTTGCAACATAGTTTGCTTCCTCTGAACATTGCGTTAAAAATGCTTCTTCTTCAATTTGCAAATATATTCCATGAGTTGGCGTATAATGATTGATTAGGGATGCCGAGTTATACACAATATCATATTACCTAGCTTGATTCATTGATTTACAACTGAGGAAGTGGATATTAAATGTTAATCAGAACAAATCAAATCCTAGTTTGTGTAATATATATTTAAAAGTTTGAGTGTTTGAGAAGTACCAAACTCTTTCAAAGGGAATGCCTTTAGTCAAATGTGATTCTAATTTTTCAATAATTTATGCTAAAATTGGTTCAAGTAGAGCATCAAGGTGAATGGATGGGAATCTATGACCCATTCTATTACCAAAAGCATAAGTTGCAAAAGCATTAAGCGGTTATCACATTTTGTAAGAATAAAAATGACAAATACAATGATTGCTGGAAACAGAGGGTTAAAGAGAAACTCACTCTCACTATTCGATTGTCGATAGGATAATCAAATACATGTTAATGAAGTTTTTTGAAGAAAATATTGTAAATTTTTTGATCAAAATGTTCTTAGTGGGTGTTTATTTGTAACTATTCGACATGATGGTCTTGGAGAAGATGAAGCAAAATGGATAGAATAGGTGGAATGATGGCGGTAAACAATTGAATAAGTATAATCCATTTATGTTAAATTTCGTTTAATAACCATCTCTTACTTACAAAATAAATAACCTATAATTAATTTGATAACATATAAAGGTTAGATTTGCTTACTCAATAATTTTTTTTATATTTTATTACTAATTAATGATTACTAAAATTCAAAGTATATCAAACATACATTTTGTAACATAAATACATATAAAGTAAAATGGTTTTAAAAACATATATGTAAAACCCATACGACTTAATTGTTGGAATAGTGTCTAAGGCTGCAACTATATTATGCAAGTATTTGATCCGGTTGTGCATGGTCCTTTTGGGTTGCCTTCACCATAGCAACTTGATGGATGATTTGTTAAGAGAGAGTAAATATTATAAGGAATAATATATGGTTATTTGATTAATATATAAGTCATAAATTAATTGGAATTAATTTGGTGACTTAAAGAGATTAATTAAATAAAGGGGTATAAACTGTCAATTGTTTGATAGTTAAACTTTAGACTATAAATCCATTGGGATATGCTTTGGACGAATTCTATGAGATATAGGATAGCTAAAATCGTCCAAAGGCTTATCTATGGAATGGATTTGGATAGCCTTAAGAGAAGATTATCCAATTAGGGTTTAGGTTGTAACCCTTAAGGAGTCTACAAGTATAAATAGCCCCTAGGGGTGAGGGAATTCGACACACCATCTAAAGTAGAGATACTCTGGCCGAATTCCTCCCCTCTCTTCTCTCCTAAATCATCTTGCATGCTATTGGTGTTTGTAAGCCACTAGAGGAGTGACATTTGTGACTCTAGAAGCTCCAAGACAACAAGATCAACAAGGAACTCAAAGGTATGATTCTAGATCTGTTTTAATGTTGTTATTTAACCTAATTAGCCATTAGAAGTCTTGGATTCAAAGCATGTTTAATTAGAAAGCCTAGATCCAAGCATTAGGGTTTTGCATGCGCACATAGGAAAGTTCTTATGGCTAAAACCCATCAGTGGTATCAGAGCCTAGCTTGGTTTTCTTTAAATTGTTGCTTGATTAACTGAAACAAACCTGCAAAATTCGATTTTGGGTTTATGAGTCATGTACTCGGCGAGTTCCAAAGTGGACTCGGCGAGTAGGCCTGTACTCGGCGAGTCCGAGAGTCTGGATTAGGCAAAACCGGGATTTTTTCATGTTTATCTTATGGAAACTTACCTTAATCATATTAGATCAACCCTAATTCGATTTTTTGATATATATGACTATTATCTTGATCTAATTAAAGATTTTTATCATCTAATAAAATATTTAATTTCCTTATGTGATAAATGATTAATTATTTTGATAATTATCTTAAAAGAAATCTTGGATAAATCAAATAAAGATAATTAGGATATTAATTGTTAATTGGAATTATTTGTTATTTGATCCTTCATGTTTTAAATGTTTAAAACCTACCCTAAAGTTTTTGAAATTTATATTTGTGATTAAAAGTTTTAATTTAGACAACTTAAATTTCAAACCCTAGATTTTGAAAAAAGTTTTAAAATACAACCCTATACTAATATGATATTACTAGAATAATATATATATGTATAACTAAATGCTAGTCTTACCGTTAGTAGGCCTCATTCACGAAGCCGATCTGTAAGGTGGGTATAAGGTTGCGGCCTATAAAACGGCGCTTAATGGGTGTATACTCACACCCACCGCTTGCTTGATTGGTGGAGGGTCGTTAGCCGAACGGGTAGGATAGGGCAATCTCATCTTCTCATTAAAAGTATAATAAGAAATACAAAGTAACTACACGTTTTAAAAATTTCCCAATCTTAGTTACTTTAGGAAAAGTGAATTGATGCAATCCCATGAAATTACACTTTGCACCTTGCTAAGAAGTTAGTGGAGTGTGTGTGGTTTACCGGCACACTAATTGGTTCTAAGCGAAGGTGGCAAAGGGTGATTCATTGTTTATCATAGTTCGATGGAGCGTGTGTGGTTTACCGGCACATCGAATAGGTGATCGTTACAATGAAGGCACCATGTGAATTTGCATGGTAATTCACACCCGCTTTGTGATCCTCGGCATCCCAGTCACAAACGAGAGGGGCATATCGAGATTTAAACATGCCATTGAATAGTTTCAATGAATCTCATCCGAACCTAGGAATTCTCAAAAACACTTAGGACTAATAGTTTAAGTTTTGTGATGGAGAATTAGTGAATCGTCATTCACTTACCTTCAATTTATTTGCATGTTAGATTACAGCATCCCTTTTCTAGTATGTAAATGTTATTGTTGGATCCTAGCCCTAATTTTCTTATTGGGTGATAATTAGGGATTCTTATTCTAATCTATCTTTGTCCTTTCTATAGATGTCGAACGCAAACAACGCTGCTGCTAGTTCTTTTACGTTGATGAGCCTTTGCCAAAAGGTCACCTTCGATGGAACGAACTTTAGCGAATGGATAAGATACATTCGCACCATTGCTCGCTATGAGGATAAAGAGTATGTCCTCGATGAGAAGCTCGAGAAAATCAACCCCGAAGTTGCTACTCCCGAAGAAATCACCGCCTTTGAAACTCATGAGCGAGATGCAACGAAGGTACATTGCATCATGATCGCCACCATGAACTCCGAATTCCAAAAGTCCTACGAGGACATGTATCCATACGAGATGCATCAAGACTTGTTGGAGAGATACCACCAAAACGCGAGACAAGAGCGTTACGAGATTTTCACTAACATGATCTCCGCTAAGATGGGTCATGGAGAATCTCTTACCGTGCACCTGCAAAAGATGCAAAGGTATGTCGACCGCCTTCGTAAGTTAAATGTTGACTTCGGTGAAGACTTGGCGATCGATATGGTGCTTCACTCTTTGCCTCCGATGTACAACTAATTTAGGATGACCTACCACATGAACAAAGAAGAGGTCACCCTAAGCAAACTCCAAGGTCTCTTGAGGGTCGCTGAGAGCAACTTTAAGGATAAGTCTGTTGCACCTACTCCCAATCCGTCCACTGCTCCTGTCTTGGCTATTGGTCAAGGGAAGGGAAAGAAGAGGAAAGCTTCATCGAATAACTATCGCAAGGTGAAAGCCCGAGATGGTGCCTCTTCTAGTGGGACCAAAGTTGATCCCGCTAAGCCCTGCTCCAACCCAAAGGAGGCAGAGTGCCACCACTGCCACAAGATAGGACATTGGAAGAGAAGCTGCCCGGATTACCTGCAAGCGATCAAAGAAGGAAAGATCAAGCCATCTTTCGCAGGTATATACACAATCAAATCTAACGATTCTAATCATGCTATTTCTTGGGTTCTTGATACCGGTTGTGGTTATCACATTTGTTCTAATGTGCAGGGACTAAGAAGAAGTAGGGATGTAGAGCAAGGAAGGATCAATCTAATCATGGGGAACAGAAGATCGTCGCTTGTGACCAAGATTGGAGTGTATTCTTTAGTGCTTAGGAATAGTTTGGTTTTAGATTTGAACAATTGTTGCTATTCGCCAGAAATGGCTAGAAACATCATTTCATTTCATGGTTTATATAGACAAGGATTTAGATTTTCTTTTAATAATGAGAATGGTTCTATTTTGGCTTATCTAAATGGTGTCTTTTACTTTGAAGCTATACCATGTAATGGAATATATGAAACTGTTATGATTGTTGATAACTTAGGAAATGATGTTTTGAATATTGATTCTTCCACTAGTATGGATAAAGCATCCTTGTGGCATTGTCGTCTTGGACATGTCAACAAGAAACGCATAGCGCAACTCCAAAAGGATGGAGTGTTGGAGTCATTCGACCTTAGGGAAGATGACACATGCGAGTCTTGTTTACTTGGAAAGATGACTAAGTCACCCTTCACGAGTACTTGTGAAAGGGGTGAGGGGCTATTGGACCTAATACATACCGATGTATGTGGACCCTTTAGATCAACCACGAAAGATGGGAACCGCTTCTATGTGACTTTTACCGATGACTATAGTAGATATGGGTATATCTACTTAATCAAGCAAAAGTCAGACACCTTTGAAAAGTTCAAAGAGTTCAAGAATGAAGTGGAGAATCAATTGGGCAGGAAAATCAAGATGCTTCGATCCGATCGAGGAGGAGAGTACCTAAGTCTTGAATTCCACGATTATCTCAAGGAGTGTGGAATAGTTTCGCAATTGACGCCTCCTAGGACACCGTAGTTGAATGGTGTGGCAGAAAGGCGTAATCGAACCTTATTGGATATGGTTCGCTCTATGATGAGTCGTGCTTCACTACCTATCTTCTTTTGGGGGTATGCCTTAGAGACTGCCGCCCATATCCTTAACCGAGTCCCTACTAAGAAGGTTGCCAAAACACCTCACGAGATGTGGACAGGGAAAGCTCCCTCGTTGGCACATATCAAGGTTTGGGGTTGCGAGGCTTTCGTAAGACGAGATACTCACGACAAGCTTGAACCTCGAAGTGAGCGATGTATTTTCATCGGCTAACCGCAAACATCCTTTGGATATCTCTTCTATAGACCGAAAGACAATGTTGTCTTTGTTGCGAGGAGAGGAGTTTTCCGAGAGCGAGAACTCATAAGCCAAGGAGACAGTGGGAGGCAAATCAAACTTGAAGAAATTCAAGAGTCGATAGATGAAGGAACCTCTACCGCTGGCATTCAACCCGATGAGGAAACTCCGGTTGAACCGATTGACGAATCCTTACCTCTCAGACATTTCGATAGAGTTAGAGTTCAACCCCAGTTTTATGGTTTTCATATTACTACCGAAGGGGACACGTATATTAGTGATGGTACACTAGTAAATCTTGATGAACCTAATAGCTATAAGGAAGCCATGGCAGGCCCGGAGTCTGCGAAATGGAAAGAGGCAATGGATAGCGAGATCGAATCCATGTACGATAACCAAGTTTGGAATTTGGTTGATTATGTGCCCGAACGTAAGACCGTTGGGTGCAAATGGATCTTCAAAAAAAAGACCGACATGGATGGGAACGTACACACATATAAGGCGCGATTGGTCACGAAGGGCTTTACTCAAACTCCCGGAGTTGACTATGATGAGACCTTCTCACCAGTTGCGAAGATTAAATCTATTAGAGTGATGCTAGCAATTGCCGCATTTCATGATTATGAGATTTGGCAAATGGATGACAAGACCGCTTTCCTTAACGGAAAGTTGGCTGAGGATGTTTACATGGCTCAGCCAGAGGGGTTTGTGGATCCGAAGCATCCGAATAGAGTGTGTAAGCTTGAGAAGTCCATTTATGGACTTAAGCAAGCGTCTCGCAGATGGAATCTTTGCTTCGATGAGAAAGTCAAAGAGTTTGGATTTGTACGAAGCGAAGACGATGACATATTACTTCGATGAGAAGTCCATATATGTCAAAGCCAGTGGGAGTATAGTAAGCTTTCTCGTTCTATATGTCGATGACATATTACTCATAGGGAACGACATTCCGACTCTGCAGGAGGTTAAGTCCTGGCTCGGGAAGTGTTTCGCTATGAAGGACCTCGGAGAGGCTTCTTACATTTTGGGAATAAGGATAGTAAGAGAAAGAAGTAAGAGACTAATTGGACTTAGTCAGAATACTTACTTAGAGAAGGTACTAAAACGTTTTAGTATGGAAAACTCAAAGAAGGGAGAATTACCGATACAAGGAAATGCCAGGTTAAGTAAGACTCAAAGTCCGAGTACCGAAGCTGAGATAGCAGAAATGAGCCGAGTACCATACGCTTCCGCAGTTGGCTCAATCATGTACGCTATGACTTGTACTCGCCCTGATGTAGCCTTCGCTTTGAGCATGGTTAGCAGATACCAAGGGAACCCTGGCAAAGCACATTGGATTGCGGTGAAGAACATCCTTAAGTACCTTCGGAGGATGAAAGAATGGTTCTTAGTCCTTGGAGGGAGTGATGACTTGAAGGTGCGAGGGTATAGTGACGCCAGCTTTCAGACCGACAGGGACAACTATCGTTCGCAGTCGGGCTGGGTCTTTACCCTAAATGGAGGAGCAGTGACATGGAAAAGTTCCAAGCAGGAAACCGTAGCTGATTCAACGTGCGAATCAGAGTACATCGCAGCGAGCGAAGCGTCGAAGGAGGCAATATGGCTAAAGAACTTCATTGGTGATCTTGGAGTTGTGCCGGCCAAAAGGAGCCCATGGAGATTTTCTGTGATAACGAAGGTGTGGTTGCCTTGACCAAGGAACCGAGGGATCATGGTAGATCTCGACATATCGACAGAAAATATCACTTCATTAGACATCGTGTAGAAGAAGGACAACTCGTAGTGAAAAGGATATCATCAGAAGATAACCCAGCAGATCCGCTTACGAAGGGACTGAGTAGGGTTAAGCACTTGCAGCATGCTAGGAGTATTGGGCTGAAGGATGATATTAGTATAGATTAGATAGTGTTAGAAACGTATAATAGATAAATGTAATTAACATTTGATGATTAAATAAAGGAGTTTTATTTATGAGTAAAGTTACTGTCACATGTTAATTGTTTAACTATTGTTTCACTTTGCATGTTTTGACTTCCAGAATAATTGAGTTTATTAGGAATAATCGAATTATTCAAATGGTCCACAATCGTTCATATGTTGGGAGTAGATATGAATGAAGATTGTCATGAATTGGTGTGTAGAATGTCTAAATGGTGTTAGACATAGCAAGGGTTGCTGCAACGTTCATGAGTGCTTATGAACTGGTTTTGAGCATTGGAATAAACCTGCGCTTGCTGGAATCACCTTATGGAATACGATATAAAAGGTGATCGCAAGACGATAATATCATATAGTCTTAAAACCTAGATATATGGTTTATTGTTTGTTAATTGATTGTACATTGATAATGCGAAAACGCATCAGTAACTCGGTGTTATAAAACGCATTGTTGTGTATAGTTGGTTAATGAATAAGTAAATGCATATAAGTCGAAGTTTATCTGTAACTTTTATCTAAGAAGGTAAAAGCGATATCTCGGCCGCTCGATGATTTGATTTGACTTATGTGCCGGGCCCGGTCAGAACTGAATTGATGTGTTTGATTAAGTTCTATGTCAAATAAATCAGAGATCGAGAAACCTAAATGCTTGACTAACCATTCCATAGGATTGTCGGCATGATATCTAACAGAGGACTGTACGATCCCTTATCTAAAGGACAAGATTGATTAGATCAGAGTTGACAGCGTCTTTGAGAGCTACGATTGCAAACCGAATTGTACTTGTATAGTTACTAGACTTATCCAAGTGGGAGACTGTTGGAATAGTGTCTAAGGCTGCAACTATATTATGCAAGTATTTGATCCGGTTGTCCATGGTCCTTTTGGGTTGCCTTCACCATAGCAACTTGATGGATGATTTGTTAAGAGAGAGTAAATATTATAAGGAATAATATATGGTTATTTGATTAATATATAAGTCATAAATTAATTGGAATTAATTTGGTGACTTAAAGAGGTTAATTAAATAAAGGGGTATAAACTGTCAATTGTTTGATAGTTAAACTTTAGACTATAAATCCATTGGGATATGCTTTGGACGAATTCTATGAGATATAGGATAGCTAAAATCGTCCAAAGGCTTATCTATGGAATGGATTTGGATAGCCTTAAGAGAAGATTATCCAATTAGGGTTTAGGTTGTAACCCTTAAGGAGTCTACAAGTATAAATAGACCCTAGGGGTGAGGGAATTCGACACACCATCTAAAGTAGAGATACTCTGGCCGAATTCCTCCCCTCTCTTCTCTCCTAAATCATCTTGCTTGCTATTGGTGTTTGTAAGCCATTAGAGGAGTGACATTTGTGACTCTAGAAGCTCCAAGACAACAAGATCAACAAGGAACTCAAAGGTATGATTCTAGATCTGTTTCAATGTTGTTATTTAAGCTAATTAGCCATTAGAAGTCCTGGATTCAAAGCATCTTTAATTAGAAAGCCTAGATCCAAGCATTAGGGTTTTGCATGCGCACATAGGAAAGTTCTTATGGATAAAACCCATCATTAATGTCATAACCCTTATACCCTAACTAGTATGACTCAATGTCATAACTCTTAAACACTAACTGATACGACTTAATGCTATAACCCAATCCACATGATACATGACCTATATGCCATCCATTGGTGACTATAAGCCATTACCACCCATTGTAGATGGCCCATGACCCATAATCATCCTTTCGTCATAACATGACACTAATAGCCACTACCACTTAATGCACATTACCCGTGACCTATATAACATCGAATGGTATTAAAATGAAAATATAAGTAACTACCACATGAACAATGTCCCATATGTCATCCATGGGTCTTACCATGACACCGTAAGCAACTACCACCCAATGCACGTGACCAATGACCCGTCTGTCATCCCTAGGTCTTATCAAGACACTATAGGCAAGTAAGACATGAACAAATGGCCCACATGTCATTATGGGTCTTAGCATGATACAGTAAGCAACTACCACCTAATGCACACAGACCCATATATCATATGTGGGTCCTACCATTACCCTATAATAAAATACCACATGAACAATGACCCATATGTCATCCATGGGTCTTACTCACAAACTGTAAGCAACTACCACCCAACGCACACGACCAATGACCCATATGTCATCTGTGGATTTAACCATGAAAATATAATCAACTACCACATGAAAAATGACCCATATATCCATCATGGGTCTTACCATGCTACTATAAGCAATTACTACATAAACAACGAAGCATATGTTATTTGTGGGGTCTTACCATGACACTATAAGCAACTACCACCCAATGAACATGAATAATGACCCATATGTCATCCGTGGGTCTTACCACGACACTATAAGCGTCTACCACCCTATGAACATGACCAATGAGCCATATGTTATCTGTGTACCATAACACTAAAAGCAACTACCACCCAATGCACACGAGGAATGACCCATATATCATATATGGCTCTTACAATGACAGTATAAGCAACTACTACTCAATGAACACGATCAATGACCAATATGTCATCCATGGGTCTTAGCATGACACTATAAGTACCTACCACATGAACAATAAAACATATGTCATTTATCGGTCTTACCATGACACAGTAAGAAACTACCACCGAATACACATTAGCAATGACCCATATTTCATCCATAGGTCTTACTATGATACTATAAGTAACAACCACCCAATAAACATGACCAAAGGCCCATATGTATAAGCCATACGACTTAATGTCACAACCCTTATACCCTAACTATTATGAATTAATGTCATAAATGTTGAACACTAACCCATACGACTGAATGTTATAACCCAATACACATGATCCATGACCTACATGTCATCCATTGGTGATTATAATCCATTACAACCCAATACAAATGACCCATGAACCATATGTCATCCATTGGACATAACAGGACGCTATAAGCCACTACCACATAATGCACATTACGTATGACCTATATGCCATCTATTGGTCTTAACATAAATATGAAGCAGCTAACACTTCCCATATGCCATCCATGGGTCTTACCATGACACATTAAGCAATTACCACCTAATGCAGATGACCAATGACCCATATGTCAACCCTATGTCTTCGCATGATACTATAGGTAACTACCACATGAACAAATGACCCATATGATATTTATGGGTCATACCATGACACAGTAAGCAACTACCACTCAATGCAGACGACCAATGACCCATATATCATACATGGGTCTTACCATGACACTATAAGTACCTACCACTTGAACAATGACCCATATGTCTTTCTTAGGTCTTACAAAAACACAGTAAGCTACTACGAGACAATATACACACCCAATGACCCATATTTCATCCGTGGGTCTTATCATGACACTATAAGTAACTACTACATGAACAATGACCCACATGTCATTTATGGGTCTTACCATGACACAGTAAGCAATTACCACACAGTGCACATGACCAGTGACCAATATATCTGTCACACCCCGAAAACCAAGGCGGAAACATTTCTGGGGTTGACTCCATGTTGAGTATCAAATCCAATGCACATAGTAAAGCAGTAATCACAAAACATTACATTACATAATATCGTTTACATCTGTTTGCAAGTAAAGTTGTACAAGTATTTTACATACGTAATATGAACAAAAGTAAAGAAGAGTCTTCAGGACGCTCCGTCTTCTCCAAAAGGTTGTGATGTACCTGTCTAACGCTGACCTGAGAATACAAGCAGTTTGAAAATCAGCATAAAGCTGGTGAGTTCATAAGCAGTTTAGTTTTGAAAAGAACGAGTTTCCTTTGCTTTCTAAAAAAGTTGTTGTTCAAGAAAAGCCCATATTTTCCTTATAGTTTTAGTTATTCGTTTGTTACTTTATCCGTTAATGTGTTGTTGTACTATCCAGGAAAATCCCATATTTTGCTATGTGTTGAGTTGTCTATTTGTATCTAGGTTCGTTACTAGTTGTTATGTTATCCCAGGAAAATCCCATATTTTCCTATGTGTTGAGTTGTCTATTTGTATCTAGGTTCGTTACTGGTTGTTATGTTATCCCATGAAAATCCCATATTTTCCTTTGTGTTGAGTTGTCTATTCGTATCTAGGTTCATTACTGGTTGCTATGTTATCCCAGCAAAATCCCATATTTTCCTATGTGTTGAGTTGTCTATTCGTATCTAGGTTCGTTACCGGTTGTTATGTTATCCCTGGAAAATCCCATATTTTCCTATGTGTGGTGGTTGGTTCTTAGATCTGATTTCGAAGTACTAGTAATTACCATTTAAATAGTATTAGTTACGTGTTCTAAACCCTTAGTTATTCTACATTCGAATGACTATTATCTACTAACTGAGTTGTATTTTCGAATATTTGGAATCACATAGAAGCGTACATTACAGTATTTTTGAAGTTCTGCTGATTCCAAAAGAGTACATTATTTGTATATTCGAAGCTCTGTCGACATTCTGAGGCGGATATATTCAAAACTCAGTAGAGGTCTAGAGGCGTATTTTCGCATTCGTAGTCGTATTCGTATTCGTATTCGTAGTCGTAGTCATATTCGTATTCGTATTCGTACTAGATTACATTCGTATTCGTATTCGTATTAGATTACATTCGTATTCGTATTCGTATTAGATTACATTCGTATTCGTAGTCGTATTAGATTACATTCGTATTCGTATTCGTATTCGTACTAGATTAGTATGTTTTCTTATTTAAAGAGAATATAGTTATAACACTTTTAAAAGAAATCTATATTTAACCTGCAATTCGAAACGTCAGTTATCACAAATATTTGGAAATCAAGACATTTAGTATGTAAAACCATTGAGTTGAAAATTAGTCTAAGTACAAAATACACTTGTACTTATTGCTTGTATTCCCCCCCCCCCCCCCTGAAAACATTGAAAACACGGAAAAAGGGTAGGGGTATGAACTCACCGGACTCGGAAATGCGACGGTTTCGGACACTGGATGTTGGTTCGGGGCTTGATTACTTGCGATGTCCCTATGTAAAGTGTAATAATGTCCATATATATCTAATTAGATTTACAATCACTAATTATATGGTACATTACACTCCAACGAGGTTAAACACCTCAAAACGAGCATTTGGAGTGACCTGGGTGACATCTTCGGACGTGTTATGGCACTAGGGACTTGGGATTTGAGTTTACTCCCCAAGAGTAAACATTTAAGGGAGTGTACAACCATGAAACACATACATACATGAGTCCACGGCCGTGAACTCATGTTGGTGTGATTTTGAGTGCTTAATGGCTTCTTTGGACTTGGGATTTGTTGGAATGGACTTCTAAAATGCCTTGGATTAAATTTATGGGACTTATACCATGTTTAAGGGAGGTCACGGGTGTAAACTTGGAGTTTACAGCCGTAAACTCTCCCATGGTCTTGAATAATTGATTTAGGGCACTTAGGATAATCACATGTGATTCTAGTAATTCTTCCAATCCTTGTTATGAATTTAGGGCATCATTGGACATATATTTAGGAGTTTACGGCCTAAGGGTATGATCTATGGCCGTAAACTCTTATATGTTGCATTTTGATATGTTTAAGACCCCCAAACTATTTTTAGATGGTCCTAGGATTTACCACAAGGCTATTGGTTGAGTTTGAAGGCATTTGGACATGTTAAAATGAGTTTACTCTCCATTTTTGAGGGGTTTACGGCCCAAGCATAAACCTTGGCTGTAAACTCCTATTTACTCCCCAAAAATTATGTTTGTAATGTTCTAAGGCCAATACCATTATTCTAAAATTCATATCTAAGCCTTGTTTGAGTCTAGGAAGGGTTTAAGGGCTCAAAACCCTTTTAATTTAGTGTTTACGGCCTAGGCACCTTCCTGGGCTGTAAACTCATTATAATCCCTCAAAATTCATGTCTAAAGTGTTCTAAGTCCATTTCATGAAGTCCTTAATCCATATCTAAAGTCTGGTTGTGGTTTGGAAGGGTTTTGTTGCTCAAAAACCCCCTTTAAATGAGTTTACGGCCTAGGATAGTTCTAGGGCCGTAAACACATGATAATGGTCCTAATCCATAAATTAAACTTGAATTTGAAGGCTAAAGAGTTTACAAAACAAGCTAGGGAAGGTACCTTGGAGATTAGAAGCCTTCAACTTGAGATTTGGACCCTTAAACTTGGATTTAGGAGAGAGGCTAGAGAGAGAGTAGAGAGAGGAAGAAAAAGCTTCAAATGGATGTTTAAACACATTTAAATAGGTCGTAAAACTTGTACACGGTGGAATTCTACCCGATACCAACGTTAAACGGGGCTTTAGGTCGCACCCGATTAAGTTTCCGTAACTCGACGGGGACGTTTCTAAAATTTCTAAATTATACAATTTGGGCTAATTTCGTGAGTTCCTAACAGGTTTGGACACTCATTAGCATCAATTAAACATATAAGTTTAATTAATTTAACCCAAAAACAACATTGGAACGAATCGATATACGACGAGTTATACGGGTAGAATGCGTTTTCGGCGCTGAACAACTTCGGGTTGTTACATTATCCCCCCGTTAGAGGGAATTTCATCCCGAAATTCAATGATTACGATACATGTCATGAATTGGAATGAGGCACGGATGGATTTGTTGATCCGGGTTTTCACGCTCCCAAGTGACATCTGGTCTCCGCTTGACGTCTCAGCGAACCCTCACTATCGGGACGCGTCTTGATTTCGTTGGGTAGATACTTCTCAAAGACCGAGACGTGAAGTATCAGAAGGGTACTACGGAGTTCCAAAGGCAATTGAAGTTTGAAGGTTACGCAATCGATTTCACAAGGGTCGCGAAGGGTCTAATGTATCATGAGGGAAGTATTTCGCTTTTCCAAAGCATTCCATGTTTTTCCCTAGGATAGGGTTGATGATCCACTACGAACTCGTGGTGATCGCATCAGGTCCTGGTCGTTGTATTGAATACATCATATTCCGGAGGTTCGGCTAAGAGGTAGCTCCGGGAACTAGATTAGTACGAGACTTGACTAGACGTTCGGAAAAGAATTCTCGAGAATTCTTGGAAAGGCATCAGGGAAAAAGTTACAGACTTCCCGTTTTCCCGAATATCATACGAACGGGTAATGGATGGGAAAAAAAACTTTCTAAGCTTTGATGTATGAAGAATATGAGAGGTGGGTCAAAGGAAAGTTACGAACAGACGACCCTTTCGAAGACAAGACTAACCGCATGAATGAGACTAAGTCATTCCATGCCGAGTTTGCATCAAAGTTTTCCATGAAAGGTTTACCTTTGGATCAAATGGAAATGGATAACCATCCGAATTGAGGACACGATCTAAGGGTATGACGTTAACGCTTTCTTTCTCACTGGTCAGTCATCTCAACGGTGCACGTTTTGATTACTAACGAAGGATCTAATTTAGAATGATATTTGAATGAATGGCTAGCAAATTCTTACAGCATTAGAATCGAAAAGGTTTACAGGCACAAGATTCATCGAGGAGAAGTATACCTGTGGCAACGGTGGGGTCCGCGATTGTTCTTTCCTGTCCCATAGTTAGGACTCTCCCGGTGTTGCCAGATGCGACTGTCTTTGGACAGTTTCGCTTATAGTGCCCGACCTCTCCATAGCTGTAGCAGGTTTGACCGATACCAGCTCCAGAAGCTTGACTAATTGATGGGGTTGGGGTTTTGCAGGTTCGTGCGAGGTGACCTTCCTGGCCACAGTTTCTACAGAACTTTGCACGACAAGGGCCAGGGATGCGATGGTGGTAGTTACATCGGTCACACCACTGGAGGGTACCGACATATCCGGTAACAGGTACTTAAGATGTGGAATTGACAACAGAAACCGCAGCAGGAATAGTGGCAGCGTGAACTGCCACTATTTGCTGTTTCTTCGAGGGTTCTGGAGAAGATTGACTCTTATTCTTCTTTTTCCAAAACTTTCTTTTCTCGCCACTCTTTTCTGTTGGCTCGAGGGTGGTGTCTGCTTCTTCTTGGTCATCATTGTGATCGATTAAAGTTTGTGCCGGACACTTGGCGCTGTCATAGGTATCTGGCCTTGCTGCTATAACGTTCCCTTTGGTCAGCTGAGTTAATTCCCAGATGAACCTTTCTACCTTTTTGCTTTCCGGGGTAACCATTCCCGGACAAAGAAGTGCCAAGTCATCAAACCTTGAAGTGTAAGAGGTGATATCGGAACCTTTCTTGTTCAGGTTCCATAGCTCATGTTCCAGCTTCTGGATTTCACCCCGAGGGCAGTACTCCGCACGTAGTAGTTCCTTCATAATTTCCCATCCCATAGCATTGGCTACAGGTAAAGTCAGGGATTTGACTCGGCCATTCCACCAAGTCAAGGCCTTATCGGTGAGCGTACAGGCGGCAAATTTCACCTTATCAGATTCCGAACAGGCGCAAATCTCGAAGATATATTCGATTTTCTCTAACCACCGAGTTAGAGTAATAACACTCGTTGTGCCATTGAAGAAGGTCGGTTTTGCTTTCATGAAGTCTTTATAGGAACACTCCTTCCGATGTCCCTGATTACCATCTGGATTTTTGTTTTGGGAACCACCTCCTGGACCATTGGGGTTTAGTTGAGGTAGGAGAGCTGATATGGTGGCAGAAATGGTTGCCTGAAGCATTTCTAGATCGATTTGAATAGGAGGTGGTGGTGGCGGAGGGTTGTTGGTGTTCTTTGAGCTGGGTCTTTTCCTTGGAGGCATCTTGATCTAAAAAGATCAGGAAAGAGAGGATCATAAGCCCTCTGAATTGACTCAAGATATATGGATCAGCGGATATCTCATCAAGACAGATATAACATTATATTAACGATAAGGTAGGAAAGAGTTATCAAGGCAGAAAATTTTATCGCTAGAGAAATGACCAAGGAACAACGTGTATACGAGGATTTCTACAAAGGATCGGCTCGAGAAATACTCCCATAGTATTTCATGGTTCGCTACAGCGACGACTCGTTGTTTGGGATATTAGGTAAGTTTTAGGTATGTTGCGTACCACAGTCACCCCCAAGCATGTGTTGGCCGTGTCTCAAATGAATATAGTTGGCCAGGCTATATTGATCCTAGACACGACTAGATAACTGCCCAGGTTTAACCGCAGTGTACAACAGCCATTTACTTATATTTTTTTCTACTAGTAGTTACGGGTTTCGACGGTTCGGTATACTTGTATACTTTAGAAAATACTTATATTTGTACAGTATACCTTTAGTTCATAGCACTTGGGCCCCTTAATGTTTATAGTCATACACCATGTAAGCTTTGGTATACTAGTTCACTATAAACAAGGGCTCTGATACCAATCTGTCACACCCCGAAAACCAAGGCGAAAACATTTTCGGGGTTGACTCCATGTTGAGTATCAAATCCAATGCACATAGTAAACCAGTGATCACAAAACATTACATTACATAATATCGTTTACATCTGTTTGCAAGTAATGTTGTACAAGTATTTTACATATGTAATATGAACAAAAGTAAAGAAGAGTCTTCAGGACGCTCCGTCTTCTCCAAAAGGTTGCGATGTACCTGTCTAACGCTGACCTGAGAATACAAGCAGTTTGAAAATCAGCATAAAGCTGGTGAGTTCATAAGCAGTTTAGTTTTGAAAAGAACGAGTTTCCTTTGCTTTCTAAAAAAGTTGTTGTTCAAGAAAAGCCCATATTTTCCTTATAGTTTTAGTTATTCGTTTGTTACTTTATCTGTTAATGTGTTGTTGTACTATCCAGGAAAATCCCATATTTTGCTATGTGTTGAGTTGTCTATTTGTATCTAGGTTCGTTACTAGTTGTTATGTTATCCCAGGAAAATCCCATATTTTCCTATGTGTTGAGTTGTCTATTTGTATCTAGGTTCGTTACTGGTTGTTATGTTATCCCATGAAAATCCCATATTTTCCTTTGTGTTGAGTTGTCTATTCGTATCTAGGTTCATTACTGGTTGCTATGTTATCCCAGGAAAATCCCATATTTTCCTATGTGTTGAGTTGTCTATTCGTATCTAGGTTCGTTACCGGTTGTTATGTTATCCCTGGAAAATCCCATATTTTCCTATGTGTGGTGGTTGGTTCTTAGATCTGATTTCGAAGTACTAGTAATTACCATTTAAATAGTATTAGTTACGTGTTCTAAACCCTTAGTTATTCTACATTCGAATGACTATTATCTACTAACTTAGTTGTATTTTCGAATATTTGGAATCACATAGAAGCGTACATTATAGTATTTTTGAAGTTCTGCTGATTCCAAAAGAGTACATTATTTGTATATTCGAAGCTCTGTCGACATTCTGAGGCGGATATATTCAAAACTCAGTAGAGGTCCAGAGGCGTATTTTCACATTCGTAGTCGTATTCGTATTCGTAGTCATATTCGTATTCGTATTCGTACTAGATTACATTCTTATTCGTATTCGTATTAGATTACATTCGTATTCGTATTCATATTAGATTACATTCGTATTCGTATTCGTATTAGATTACATTCGTATTCGTATTCGTACTAGATTAGTATGATTTCTTATTTAACGAGAATATAGTTAAAACACTTTTAAAAGAAATCTATATTTAACCCGCAATTCGAAACGTCAGTTATCACAAATATTTGGAAATCAAGACATTTAGTAAGTAAAACCATTGAGTTGAAAATCCGTATAAGTACAAAATACACTTGTACTTATTGCTTGTATTCCTCCCCCCCCCCCCCCTGAAAACATTGAAAACACGGAAAAAGGTTAGGGGTATGAACTCACCGGACTCGGAAATACGACGGTTTCGGACACTGGACGTTGGTTCGGGGCTTGATTACTCGCGATGTCCCTATGTAAAGTGTAATAATGTCCATATATATCTAATTAGATTTACAATCACTAATTATATGGTACATTACACTCCAACGAGGTTAAACACCTCAAAACGAGCGTTTGGAGTGACCCGGGTGACATCTTCGGACGTGTAATGGCACTAGGGACTTTGGATTTGAGTTTACTCCCTAAGAGTAAACATTTAAGGGAGTGTACAACCATGAAACACATACATACATGAGTTCGTGGCCGTGAACTCATGTTGGTGGATTTGAGTGCTTAATGGCTTCTTTGGACTTGGGATTTGTTGGAATGGACTTCTAAAATGCCTTGGATTAAATTTATGGGACTTATACCATGTTTAAGGGAGGTCACGGCTGTAAACTTGGAGTTTACAGCCGTAAACTCTCCCATGGTCTTGAATAATTGATTTAGGGCACTTAGGATAATCACATGTGATTCTAGTAATTCTTCCAATCCTTGTTATGAATTTAGGGCATCATTGGACATATATTTAGGAGTTTACGGCCTAAGGGTATGAGCTATGGCCGTAAACTCTTATATGTTGCATTTTGATATGTTTAAGACCCCCAAACTATTTTTAGATGGTCCTAGGATTTACCACAAGGCTATTAGTTGAGTTTGAAGGCATTTGGACATGTTAAAATGAGTTTACTCTCCATTTTTGAGGGGTTTACGGCCCAAGCATAAACCTTGGCCATAAACTCCTATTTACTCCCCAAAACTTATGTTTGTAATGTTCTAAGGCCAATACCATTATTCTAAAATTCATATCTAAGCCTTGTTTGAGTCTAGGAAGGGTTTAAGGGCTCAAAACCCTTTTAATTTAGTGTTTACGGCCTAGGCACCTTCCTGGTTCGTAAACTCATTATAATCCCTCAAAATTCATGTCTAAAGTGTTCTAAGTCCATTTCATGAAGTCCTTAATCCATATCTAAAGTCTAGTTGTGGTTTGGAAGGGTTTTGTTGCTCAAAAACCCCCTTTAAATGAGTTTATGGCCTAGGATAGTTCTAGGGCCGTAAACACATGATAATGGTCCTAATCCATAAATTAAACTCGAATTTGAAGGCTAAAGAGGTCAAAACAAGCTAGGGAAGGTACCTTGGAGATTAGAAGCCTTAAACTTGAGATTTGGACCCTTAAACTTGGATTTAGGAGAGAGGTTAGAGAGAGAGTAGAGAGAGGAAGAAAATGCTTCAAATGGATGTTTAAACACGTTTAAATTGGTCCCAAAACTTGTACACGGTGGAATTCTACCCGATACCGATGTTAAACGGGGCTTTAGGTCGCACCCGATTAAGTTTCCGTAACTCGACGGGGACGTTTCTAAAATTTCTAAATTATACAATTTGGGCTAATTTCGTGAGTTCCTAAGAGGTTTGTACACTCCTTAGCTTCAATTAAACATATAAGTTTAATTAATTTAACCCAAAAATGACATCGGAACGAATCGATATACGGCGAGTTATACGGGTAGAATGGGTTTTCGGCGATGAACAACTTCGGGTTGTTACAATATCATTTGTTCATCTTATTTCCATGACACTATAAGAATAAACCACAAAATTTACCTGAGAAATGACCCTTATGTCATTTGTGGGTCCTACCATAACACTTTATGCAACTACTACCTAATGCACATGTCCAATGACCCATATGTCATCCAGGATATTTACCATGACACTATAAGCAATTACCACCCAATGAAAATGATCAATAAGCCATATATCATCTGTGGATCTTACCAAGACAGTTTAAGCAATTATCACCGAATGCTGTGACAACAGGCTACTCTGGGTCAATCAAAGTCAATGAGTCAGCAAAAGTCAAACATATCAACGAAGGTCAAGTGATTTGGACATTAATTTTGGATTTAGACTTTACTTTTAAATATTTTCGTCTAGGACCGAAATTACCAAGATTTCGATTGGGTCTTTGACCAAAATCACCATGGGATTCCGGTGGTTCTTGGACCAAAATCGACATGGGATACCGGTAGCACCTGGATTGAAATCACCATGTGATTTAGGAGGATAAATGGCGTTTTCGGATGGAGATTGAGCCGAAATCCCCTTGGGATTTCGGTGGTGCTAAGCCGAAATCACCACGTGATTTCAGTGGTCTTTTGAATTGATTGGTGCATTTTTCCAATGTGATCTATTAAAAAAAATCAATGTAAATCTCACTTCACCCCTACCCTCTTTTTCCCCTTATTCAATGTTTCCTTCATTTTCTCCATATTTTTTCTCGAGATCAAGTACAAACATCTGAGGGTTTTTATTTTCCAAGTTAGTTCCTAGAATTTTTGGTAAGTAATTCTTATTAATCTAGTGCTTCTACACTCTTTCGTGCTAGATTCATATCATTTACACACATTATCATGTGTTAAAACACATAGGATACTACCATCTTCAAAGAGTTTTTCAACCATTTTCAAGTGTTTAGGCTTGAAGATCTCCACCATCACCTCTCTATACAACCACAAACACACTCAAGGTGAGTTCATACCCCTACATTTTTCGAGACTTTTCCATGTTTTAGGGGTAATTCAAGTAAAACACAAGAAAACTTACGTAAAAACACAAATGTTATCATATGTGGCAAACACTCTTTCATGCTAGATTCCTGTTTTCATCTGCATTTCTAACGCCACTTCTAGTTCTTACCATTTTTTTATCTATACACCGAATAAGGTGAAATTAGATCCTCATTCACGATAGATAAACAAATCGTACACTCTGAAACGTTTACATACTAGTTCTAATACCGTAGGCATATTCTTAGAATCCTAAACACATAAGGTCTCCAGATCCGGTTGGCAATAAACAACATACCTGAACAAATAATATCGTATATGGCAAATAGCACATAAAAGAATTTTAGGCAACTTTCCTAAAATAAACTGGTGCTCGTTTCTACAGTACAAAAAACACTCATCTCACAATCTTTACTTAGCATTCTAAGTTTAACTATAGAAATCGTACAAATTCCTAGTTCGCTTAAAGTAATGCTCTGATACCAACTGTGACATCCCCAAAATCATGGCAAGAAAATACCGATTTCATTTATGCTTTTAAAATAATTTTCAGAGTAATCTTTTGATTAAAAGAGTTGCAGAATTTGTTCCCAAAACAAAATATGATAAATAAAATTTATCAAAGCATTTCTTAAAGAAATGTATTTTCATATATAACAACACTCGGGATGTCGTGTTCCGATACAGACCAAAATCATAAACGCCACATTATAAGCCTTACAATAGTTATATATAACTACTGGCCTATAACCAAAATATCTTTACAAGTTGTCCAACTTATGCTCTCGCACCACTACCTGTAATACAAATAAAACTGAGTAGGCCAGGCTTGGGAGCCTATTGACCATATAGGGTTTTCAACCCGCAATAAATAATTATATTTAATTTTCACCATCTAACAATAACCCAATTACCCATTCCCGTTATCCTCACTTTACATCCCTATGACAACAACTATTATAGGAGACTTAGTGTAGGAGTTTTCATCGGGATGGACATAACTGCACAGGGGTTTCCGCAACAATAGATGTCCTAAAGGCAACCATCAGGGGGATAGAGTACACCGTTGAACACATCGTTCACAACACCTACAAGTTACGAGCATGTCAGCGTTCCACTGGCCTGTCTAGAAAGAGTCTGTGGTCGTCATCCATACTAAGATAGATGACTAAGTCAACAACAACATCGAGGCCTCTCATCAATTTATCACACATTAACTATGTACCCATGTTCTAACCCAACATATTCTATAGATAACAATATATAAACATAAATTCATACATAACTTAAAACATGATGAGATATCCATTCAATACACATTCCAAATAAACATACCATATACATACATATATATATATATATATATATATATATATATATATATATATATATAGACACACACACACACACATAGCACGTGCTCTATATGAGATACTTCATAGTTATGTTTTACAAGAAAAGGGAAGATACTCTCACTCAAAACATATAGTTAATACATACAACAATACTTGTATTAACAATCGTATTTATGAAAGAGACTATGCACTCACGTGATAAGATGTTTATCGAACAGCACTACGGCTCCTCAAATAGTAACTCTTCGATATATCAAGGATATCTTCACACGCCAGGATTCTCGCGGGCAAAGGTTCAGCTCGGAACTCTTTTCTTCTCGGGATATTTGGCGCTTCGGGTCTCGGGATGATACTCGGGCTTCGGGAGTACTTCAAGATGGCTAGAGAGTATCGGGAGTGAGAGAGTGAAGGAATTAGCAACCATGGCCGGTTGCCCTTCATTTTCTATTTATAGGGATAATTTTTCGATTTTCACGTCGTGAACAATCATTTCACATCGTGACCTTGGACCTCATCAGGTGCGTAGTCGCAACTTGGGTCTGCCTGGCTCAGAAGAGTCACATTACTGAGTTCATGTCGTGAACCCACTGTTCACGTCGTGAACCCTAATAGAGGGTTGGGATTTGTGTCCCGAACTTTAGAAATTCATATCTTTCGCATACGAGCTTCATTTTCGATGTTCTTTTTATCTATGCTTAGGTGAGATTTTGCTCTACAACTTTCATTTAGACTCCGTCGGTTAATTTTTACTTTATATTTATTATATTATTTTTAGTGGGCCGAGACAGGAAAACTCCGTTAGTAATTAATAACTTCATTATCTGACGTCCGACTTCGTCTGTCTTTTTACTGTTGGACTACTATCGACGAGATCTCCGATTCTCGTTTAGATTGTTTCGGCTAGAAATCACTTGATCTCATATTCGAACTTTGGGTTGGATACCACTAAGTCAAAACTTCGAAAAATCATAACTTCCTTATACGAAGACAAATTTAGACGTTCTTTTTATGCACGCTCTCGGTTTAACGTATTCTTTGACTTTCGTATAGATTACTAAGGCTAAATGTCGCTCTATCATAAATTCACTATTTACGTCACACAATGTCGTATCGGTTCTGTCGCAAAACTTCGACATGTCATAACTTCTTTGTTATAACTTGGATTTCGGTATTCTTTATATTTTCGGAATCCTCGTAACGACCACTACAACTTCATGTGTGTGTGTATATATATATATATATATATATATATATATATATATATATATATATATATATATATATATATATATATATCAGGCTTATCTAATATCTTATTATCACACTTATTCTTGTTCTTAATTCATTTAAGTCCCACAATTAAGCATAAAACACAATAATACTCAAAATAATACATATTTATTATTTCACAACGGTTTACGAAGGTTAACCTAGACTATTACATCATCATTAATGCCTAGCCTAGAAACACGAGCATTACAGGTTGACACCCCCACACATGATCTGTTCGGTACAACTAGATAGGGCCATTCTAGGGTGACTATTATCTTACCGAAACTGACGCCTGAAGAATGTCATGACAGGCATATCAGTCACATCAAGCATGGTTGTAACGACTCACATAGGGATCAACAACATTATTTTTAATTTATGGTGAATATACACTTCATTAGTTTTATAAAATACAAAACTACGTTTCACTTTTTACACACTGTTTTTCATCACTCCAGTCTTACGGTTCTAAGACTACAATTTCTCATACAACAGAAAATATTGGATTTTCTGGGAACACACTATTTACAATTAAAAACAAAAGAAAACAAAGGACATACATGCAATTATTGACAGTTTTAGAACGAGACTTACAAACCATTTTTCACAAAAAAAATATCGGATTTTCTGGAGCTTTACAAAAAATTACATACAAAGATGTTACAAAGCCTTTTCATACAAACATGCTTATTGTAACGACCCAAAAATCAAGGTTAAGTATTTTATTTTTAATATAGCTAAAACATTGATACCATTTCAAATCATCATTAAGTAAATCATTTATTAGAGTTTATCCCAAAAGCATTAATTGTGGAAATCATAAGTGTGTGCACTATGATCCATCTGAGCCCTCCTTTTCCAAATCGATGATACCTGAAACCCAAATTGTAAATCGTAAGCACAAAGCATAGTGAGTTCCCTAGAGGATACCCTACACATATTCCACATATCATATTAGCTATAAAAGATATCTCTACCACATAACACATATCATATTAGCTACCACATGTCACATATCATATTAGCTATACAAGCTATCTGTACAACATAACCTTAGCTATAAATGCTATCTCTACCATATATCCTTGCATAAGGATGCCATGGGCTCCCCTATATGATCTTACACCTAAGAGCCATAGGCTTCCGCCATGGTCTTTCCCTACTGGACTGCCATGGGTTCCCCTATGTGGTTTTACATCCAATTGCCATGGGCTCCCTGCATGGTCTTTACCTGAAAAGCCATGAGCTCCCCCACATGGTCTTACATCCAAGTGCCAAGGTCACCCCCATGGTCTTTCATGCAAATATCACATAAACAAATAGCATAGTCTATAGCATATACCCAACTGGTAGACCACATATCACTACATCAACTAGTGTACTACATAATACAAAATGGGATGGCCGTGGTGCCTTCGACCCATTGGTATTGTCAGGAGACTCACCTCGGACTGCTGAAGTCCCAGAGACAAACTCTAGTTGCTGGATGACAGATTCACAAACTGCCAATAATCAAAATAACACCCAATTAGTAATTGGGTTCCAATACATAACCACAACTCCATACTTGGGGTAAAAAGACTACTTTACCCCTAACTTAGCTTTATTCAGTAGAAGGATCAATCCAAAGGACTAAAAGTCAAACCATGGACCAAAGCCCAACATATGACCCAATTTTCCAAATCCGGCCCAAAACTCTATATGGTCTTCCCTTAAGGCCTAACCATTTAGTCCAGTATAAACATTTGGCATTCAAATGGCCCAATATCTCATAATCATCAAGGCCCAAATTATTGCCCATCAATGGCCTAATTTTCCAAATTGGGCCCAAATCCTCATATGGGCCTTACCCTAAAGCCTATCCAATTATTCTAGTTCATATGATTGTTCTTGAATGGCCCATTATTGGCCCAATCACCAAATCCCAATAGAAAGGCCCAACTTAAGGCACAAGTGAAATTAGGGTTTTCACATAAAATAACAATTAGGGTTAAGTGTTTCTCACTTAACCAATTAAGGACTTAATCCATTAAGTCCATCAATCTATTGGGTCAATCATGTAGTGTACTCAGGCTTAATACACAATCCCAATCCCGTCATCCAAAAATGCAAGTCCCGACAGTCCAAAACCCATATGTCCAATATTAGGGTTTTCTAAACCCTAATTAGGGTTCCCAACCCAATCATAGCTCAATAGGCCCAATAGCTAGGTCTTTTGATCAGTTAGGGTTAATTAGGCCCACTAGGGTCTCCTAAGGTCTATTACGGTTTCATCAGTCGTGCATCACCCACTACCACCTCGAGTAGTGGCGGTCAACGGCGGCTTACGGTGGCGGCCACCACCTCACGATGATGGTTAGGGTTTCTAGTCCATTTTTTCCAAACATCAAAAATTCAATCAAAACACATGCAAAGCACACCACCACCTAACAGGGTGACTGGTGGCATCAGCCACCACTTCACGGTGGTGGTTTTGAGTTTCTTTTCATTACTCCAAACCGATTACAATTTACAATTCTTAAACTCAAAAATAAATACACACACACACTAATAGATAAAAACACACACAACCACCTTATGGCGCTAGGCGGGGGCGGACAGTGGCAGCCGCCACCTCACGGTGGTGGCGATGGGATTTATCTACGCATCTCTGGCCAAGAATCGCTCTAGTAGCCTTATACCATCAGAACACACAAAAACAATGACCACAATACACACACAGTTACCTCTCACGGTGGCTAGTGGCGGAAAAATGGGGTAGGATGGCAGCAGCAGCAGCAACACTATCGACAACCGGGGTAGCTAACAGTGGTTGCAGTAATGTTGACGATGACAGCCACTATGGACGACTGCCATGGTGGTTCTTCACAACTCCTACTCGATAGAACCCTCCCCCATAAATGAAACCACCTTGCCAGCCACAAATGATTTCGTCATTGATCGGTGATAACATAAAACGCAACCCACACGACAACTTCAAGACGGCAGATAACGACTGGAGAGCACCAACGTCATAACAAGTTCACATGGTGGCGACGACTACAACAAAATGCGATGGGAAGGAAACGACGGATGCTCCGGTGCTCTTCAGTGTTTTTCAGCTTCATCGGCGGAGACCATGGTGGTGTAGCAGCGTTACCAACAATAATGGGAGTGAGGGTGGCGGCTGGGAGGATCCGGAGGCATAAGGTGGCAGTGGGTGTTGTTGCTTAAAGTTAGGGTTTGGACTGGGGGTGACGTGTTATATAACCTGATCTCCCGTGAACTTATTTCCATGATAACATAATCGCTCCCTCATTCTCTCTTTCTCTCAAAATGAGTCGATAAGTTACCCTTTTTACCCTAGCCATCTAAAATCTCTTCAAATGAAGTCCAACATTTTACCAAGTAGCCCCTCCCTCTACAATTATTTTCAAATGAAGTCCAAAATTTACTCTTTATAGCCCTGCTCCCAAAAGTCCTTCAAGCATAAGTCCAAAAGTTACCAATTACACCTGTCTCCTAAAATCCTTTCAAAAATAAGTCCTGAAAACACACTTTAACCCCCGAAATTCTAAAATATACCGTTTGGCTCCCTGAGACCAACTCTCTGCTAAATATTATTGCTTTTAAGGCCATTATAAAATAATATAAATCATAAATTTACATCTTGAGGTTCTGGGTATTTTATTTAATTACCCTACTTCAAATAGGATGTTACAACTCTCCCCCAGTTAAATTAGATTTCGTCCTCAAAATCATTCCTTAACACTCCTTATACTCCAAATAACTTGAGCTACGTGGCCACAGTCCCAAGCATACCATAGCCTCTCCAAGGCAACCAACACCAACCCCGCAAGGTTCTAAAACCTAAAGATGATATGAATTCCTTGAAACATGATCACATTTACTCCATCTGAAACCTGAAGTCTCGAGATGGTCTGTCTCTTTGACAAACCAGCTACATCGAATCATTGCCAAGTTAACTACACTTATCTCCCAACTGGCTAATCAACTTCTGATATTACTTTGGACCAACTTAGTATATGCCCCGGCTGACAGGAAACTCCACACACGCATCCCAAGTTACTGAACCCACTTTGACTCTTCTTGCTACCACTTGATGCTTTTCGAAAGTAGTAGAGACCTCTCTGATCTCACCTTATCAGTTAACTGCTCGAAATATCAGACACGTAACTGATTGTTGGGCCAAAAACACATGTAGTAGTCCCATGCGACCTCCGAAAGATACAAAGTATAATAATAACTGACCTATCTATACAACCACTCATGGATTCTTCAATCCATTTGACCCATCCGATCATGATAGGTAGACAACCTGTTATCATTGAATCTAATGCAAAAGGTGAACACTACCAGTATAACTGTAGTCTTACATCATACCCGATCTCCTTCGACCTACCTTTTCCTAATTCCTATTATGTTGTGATCTACTCACAACCTTGCAAAATGGCCAACACTGGCCTAAGTCGTCTAGACAAATCCGTGAACATTACTGCTACCCTGTAGGCTATCTGTCTTTCCCATACTATATGACCGTTGTGAATTCTATGGTTCCCCCGTAGTCTTACAGCACTTTACACACTATCTTATCATTAGTGAATGCTACGGATCCCCTGTAGTCTTACAACACTTTCACCCAACTGACCATGAGTGAATGCTACAGCTCCCTCATAGTCTTACGACACTTTCAACCTGAGTAACCATTAGTGAATGCTACGGATCCCTCATAGTCTCACAACACTTTCATCCTGACTAACCATTAGTGAATGTTACGGCTCCCCTGTAGTCATACAACACTTTCACCCCAACTGACCATTAGTGAATGCTACGGCTCGCCCGTAGTCTTACAACACTTCCATACTAACATAACCACAATCCAATACTTTACCCCTAATTTATCGATTTAAAACACATACCGAGTCGAGGATGCACCCACCGAACACCTGAACTGAACTCCATTCATGACTGGAGCCCCAACCTATCTCCCTAAATTCTGTTATCAAGCCCACAAGAAGATGCGATTCACATGACGGGGAGTCTTACCGGACTCCAAACTCGCATAATCCTCAAACCGCCATTTTCCCTCGATGAGGACGAGAAAATCATCCTATTCTCATGCCTTCCCCTGTCCTAAATACCTGCGTGACTACACCCACTTAGATTTGACTAAGTCTTCATAATACGTGAGATTTGAAGGATTTCCAATCCTTCTTACTCTTAAATAACCAAACTACTGACAACTTGCTTCTTTCACATCCTAGTGTTCTATTACTGGTCTAGACCCCAAAAGACCACACAATTCCTAAAGATCAGACAAACACTTCTAAAATCTTAGCAAGACTAATAACCTCAAATGCCTTGAAATGATGCCCACTTATATCCTGAAGTCCAAATTACTGATGCCCAGACTAAAGCCCCACTAGTAGACCACTTCCCCTAGCGCTTCCAAAAGCCAACCCAATCATAATGGTTGAGTCACCATTCCTGATCATAGACCTTCCTTATCCCATCTCTAAAGCGATCTCGATCATAGAACTAGATATCATTGAATGCTCCAAACCAGCAAAGAGTTAAACAACCTTTCAGTAACCACTCGGTAACCCACGATATGTAAATGGAATATGACCATATTAGAAGGTATAATCCAATCACAAGCAAGGAAACAAACCCAGAGATACACCTACTAAAACCCTTGAAACGAAAACTCTCGTGCGGTTTCCCGCAAGTACCGCACTGAACCTGGCCTCTCAAAAGCTGACTCGAACTCTTGGGTCCCTTCCCAGGACCCTCTAATGTATGTACCTGATCTGATTCCCACTTCCTAATGTGCTCCAAATCAATCCCTACTCTCAAGATCTAGAAATCATATCACTCAAGGTCTCGCACCCTGGCATACTCACCAGCTCAATCATCCACGGCTGCATTGCAGTAGTTGGAGCAACCTCTGCTCTAAACCGAGCTACTAACCATCCCCAAGACATAGTCTCCAATCTAAAAAATTCAATATAATGCAAAATCAATCCATGTTGTTCGATACGAGAGATCCACGACGAACTCAAAACCCTGACAGTCCTTCCACTAACTGCTCACCACCGGAGCCAGGACCCAACCCTGGTCCTTCCCCTTGCATGCTTATCCGTATTCTGCACAACAACTACCCTTGATATCAGAGCATAAACTAGAATTCTCCTACCTATATGCTTCTTAGATTCTCCAAGACTCTCACCTATTCGAGTATGGATCTTGTGCTTTCAGTAGTACGGGCCCATACTACCTTCCATAGTTACCCATACTTTCCTCGATAATCCTCCTGAATCCTCGAAGTCACCTACTCCACTGATACACCAAATATTCGTTAAACAGCGGTACGATACTCAACGAAGGAACTCCTAGACTCCCCCTAGGTTCACAACCTCACCGAACTGCCCCACTAACTCACTAAAGCATATCCTAGGCTTTCCTAGGTTCCCAACCTCACACTGCCATCAGCTACTGAAGAACTCCCTATTATTCCAGCCATCCACCTCCTAGATATCGTCATATCCACTTAGTAGATGACTCCAATCACTCAAGAGTTCCATAAAGCACATAGCAAGCAGCAATCGTGCAGTTGCACTCTAATCCAATGAGCTTGCATTGAACATTCATCCCACATATCACAACTCACGTTGTCCACATCCATCCATCCTTATTGTTGGCTGCCTTATGCATCCAAATTAAACACAAAACAAGAGCTAATAGACTGTCGAATAATAGACTCTACCTAAGAACAACAACCAGACAAGGAATAGGAAATAAGGCCAAATCAATTATTATTAGGCTATAAGATCCAAAACACATTCAATTTTAAAATCATACACATAGCAGTTACTAATACTGATAATCATTCTCATTCTAGCATGTCATACAGAATCTCCAAGGCTACAAGTACCACATATCATGCCAATCTATTGCTGACTACTCACCAATAACATGCAAGTCTACCGGATCATACAATATATATAGCCATCTCCCCTATCCCTAACTAGCATGCGATTCATAGATTCACAAACTAAGTCATAACAGATAACATATATGGGTATTCTAGGGAAACTTACTTGTCCTCGGTTGATTGCATGCACCACACCCATTTCTTATTTTAGAAAGTTCTGTCCTTGAAAACATTTTTCCTTTTGAAAACTTTATAGATCATCAGTTGGAGTTCATACTAACCCTAAAGTAAACCATGGCTCTGATACCAACTTGTAATGATCCAAAAATCAAGGGTAAAAATTTCATTTTTAATATAGCTAGAACATTGATGCCATTTCAAATCGTCATTAAGTAAATCATTTATCAAAGTTTATCCCAAAATCATTCATTGCGGAAATCATAGGTGTGTGGAATGCGATCAATCTGAGCCCTACTTTTCCAAATCGATGATACTTGAAACCAAAACTGTAAAACCGTAAGCATAAACCTTAGTGAGTTCCCCAAAGCATACCCCACACACAATCCCCATATCTTACTAGCTATAAAAGCAATATCTACCACATAACACATATCACATTAGATGTAAAAGCTATCGCTACCACATGCCACATATCATATTAACTATACAAGTTATCTCTACCACATATCCCTGCATAAGGATGCCATGGGCTCCCTCACATGGTCTTACACCTAAGTGACATGGGCTCCCTCATGGTCATTCCCTGTTGGACAACCATGGGCTCCCTTACATGGTGTTACATCAAAGTGTCATGGGCTCCCCCCATGGTCTTTACCTGAAAAGTCATGGGCTCCCCACCATTGTCTTACATCCAAGTGCCATGGGCACCCCATGGTCTTTCATGAAAATATCACATAAACAAACAGGATAGCATATAGCATATAACCAACTAGCATATAACATATCATTGATGGGTTTTGAGCATTCTAACACTCCTATGGTGTACATGCAAACCCTATAAACATTGAATCTATTTTTTCTCTATTATACATGCAAATATTCAATATTCCAAGGTTTCATCCTAACTAACATAATATGTAGCAGCTATACTATAAAATCCTAGTTAAATGACATAACTTTTAATGAAGCTTGACGTCTTGAACTTTAAGAGCTAAGCCCTAATAGTGGGGAAGCCTCAAGTGATGGGTTTTAGGCATAAGAACAATCCTATGTGCTCATACAAACCCTAATGCTTGGATCTCGGTTTCTCTATTGTACATGCTTCGACTCCAAGACTAATAAACTTAGATCTAACATATTATAAACTGAATTAGGGTTTAGATAATTACCTTTGATTGTTATATAGCAATAACAATCAATTCCTTGCTTGGATTGGCTTCAAAAGCTTAGTGCCTCAAGTGTTGCACCTCTAATGGAGTCACAAACACCTTATGCAACTTGGATGAAGAGGAGAAGAAAGGAGGCTGCCCAAAAACGACTAGAAACCCTAGAGAATCAATTGTCCGCGTTTTTGGAGCCTAAAGGGTCCTTTATATACTTGTGTGGGCTGCTAGGGTTTCAGTCAAAACCCTAATGGACAGCTTAAACTCTAAGCAGCCCATGGAACCTTCTGGACAAGGCTATGGATGAAAATATGATGGGCTTCCATCATAATTTCGTTCACCCCTTATTCCTTTAGCATTCCTTAGCCCAATAACTCAATTATCCAATAATTGCAGTCCAGTCCCCTATATTTAATTAATCTCTTTTAGCTACAAAAGTAATTCTTAATTAATTCTTGACTAATATTAATTAACCAATATGAATTCTCCTTTAATATATTATTCTCATAATATATTAATAAATCATATTTAGACCTTTCTCTCCTTAAATCATCCTACATATTGCTATTGTGAAGGCAACCCAAAAGGACCATGCTCATAATCGGGTCAAGTATATACCAAAACAGTTGTGGACTTAGACACTAATCCAACAGTCTCCCACTTGGATAAGTCTAATAACTATTTCTCGTATGACTTTAGAACCTGATCAGCAATCATAGCTTTCAAAAGCCGCTATCAACTCTGATTTTATCAGATAGCGTGTCCTCTAGATAAGGGATTATATATTCCTCCATTCTCAAGATATCGTATAGACATAAGACATGAATTTCAATCATTCTCTCTATACTGTTTCCCAACTTCCGATTTATGACGACTGACAACAGACTACAATTGAACACATCAACTTAGTCCCGGCTTGGCCAAGCGCTTAGGTGTCATCATTAAATCATCGAGAGGCCCACAGATATCGCTTTTATCCTACTTTGGGTAAAAGGAATGCATAAACTTCGACTCATATGCTCGCTTGCATTTACTGATCGAATCACACACAACAATAAGTTTTATAACACCAAGTTACTGGTGCGTTTACTTATTATCAATGTGTAACCGAGCAACAAATAACAACTCACACGTCTCGGTTTCAAGAATATACAATATTATCGTCTCACTAATCACTCGTGATAAATCCATGAAGTGATCCAAGTGAGCGTGGGTTTAATCCAATACTCTAATCTTATCAAAGCACTCATGAACTCTGCAGCAAACTTGTGCCATGTCTAAACACTTCAGACAATCTACAGACAGATTCATGACAGTCTTCCTTCATACCTACTCCCAACGTATGACCGACTGTGGATGTTTGAATAACCTAGTTATTCTGGAAGTCAAAACATGCAAACTGAAACATAATAATAATACTTAATCCTATATGGCCCCAAACTTGTGAGAGTTAATAAAACACTTCTATTTATCCACCATATTGATTACTCATTATTATCGTTTAATGTTTCGGATAGTCAACTTATTACTTGAATTACAATAACAACTGTCCCATGCTCTAAACATGCACACTTTATTTCCTATGGTCCATGCTTTGTGACATAGATCAATTGAAAACTTTTCCAATGATTCTCATTTCACAATTCCTTAATCCTAATTATTAGTGTAAGAACACAAGGTTCTTACCACTACTAGAATATGCTAGATTCTAACATATTACGCAACGATCCTTTCGTAAAGTCATAGCACAAAAGTCACCAAGACTTGGCTAATGAAATCACAAAGTACTTTCTTAGAAATTGTTACAAGACAATTCCATAGACGTGAAGTCTCATATTCAAAGTATATTCCTTTGAAAATCCTTCTTGCATGAAGTTTCTAATCTAGACATAGATTCCCAATATCCAACTCTCAATATGGAAACATTTCCACATTTGCCACATGACAACTCATTCTTAATAGATTCTTATCTATTCATAATAATGTCGATATGGTCCATCTAATACCGTACTCCCAACTACTCACAAGCAACCAATCCACAGCGAACTTTGGATCGTCCTTTGATAGTTGTTTAATTATTTTAGTCAAAACCAATTCTAGTCCTTTTTCCCTCTTAATGCGTTAGACGTTTGGAAATTTTTAGAATGGTAAAATACTATAGCATTTACAATCGATCCTATACCCGAAGCGTATGGGACACGATGCATAATGTCTTACATAAAGATATGATTCTTTACCAATCTTTTGCCATAATATTTTATGTGTCATGTTCTCACAATTCGAACTATGAAGAGGGATGCCGTAATCATAATCGAATTTTAAGAACACACAATGTATCCTCTGACTGAAAATATTAAAATTTCTTAATCTAAGCTTTTGATTTTGAAACGGAGTATAATATTCTCTCCCTTAATTATAGCAAAACAACTTTTCAACCCATGCAACTTTGCAAATGGAATCTTTGTTTTTCTATAATTAATTTTGCTAACTTGCAATACTCGCCATAATAATCATACAAGCATAACACTTATGCTCCCACTATCATGATGATTATCATATAAGCATAACATTTATTCTCCCACTAGCTTTGACATGTATTTAGAAAACAAATGACCTTCCAGAAAACAATGCCTATTGAATTTCTAAAATTCATATTTCTAATACCAGATGCTTCGATAAGCCTTTATCTAAGCTTCTTAACCTTATACACCTTTGCCTTAGATAGCTCATATGTGTGTTTAAACAAATCATAGCGTATGTTACTAAGTTCCAAATGTTGAAACTAATTGCCAAATCTCACAATTCGAACTATGGAAAGGGATGCCGTAACCATAATCGAATTTGAGAATACAATTTTCACAATCGCTATCTTCTTAAAATCTCTCTTAGTGAAAGCATTTCCTCACAGTCATTTTCATGAAGGAGGGAATCTTATGACACTTATATTTTATGGTGTATGAGTTCCTATCCATGTGAATTTGCCAAAACCAAGGTTCGCGACAAATCCAAACTCATATGGACTGAACTTTCTTAATCTTGATTTCTTGCCCTATGGTAACATGAGTGCCCACCATGTCTTCCAAGTAGTTTAGTAACTTATCCTTACATATCAATGTACTTTCCATTGACTAAGGCTTTAGTATGTATTCAAATGAGAACTCATAGAACTCATATACACAATTAACTCAATTGGAATGGCACATAAACAAAATAATGTCAGCACGATAGATTGTAAACCTCAAGTCGTGTGCTAGTGATGATCGATAAGGTTTATTCTTGATTTGTTCTTGAAACCTTTCAATACCATTAAGACTCCCACTGACTCCTTGACATATAAGATTCTCTTGTCAAGAAACATTTCTTGACAAACCAAATATTCAAGAGTTCGTGTAGTTCTTATCAAGACAAAACACTTCACACAATTGGTCCTAGTTGGTCTTTGTCTTATCCAAGACAACACAACTTACAAATTTCAAATGTGCAAGAATAAGAAAACTTTTCCAAATTCCACATTTGATGAGTGTTATAAACCTACTTAAGACTTTTCACTCAATGTCACAATCTTGACTCTAAGACTTGATATTGGAACGAAGTATGATTGACTTATTGATTTAACCATTTCTACAATACTCGATTCCTCTTCTTAGACATGCAATTGCACTAAGACTCACTTAGAGGATCTATTGAGACATGGTTTTTAATCATAAAGACTTATCATAAAACACAATAAAAGGTACTCTCCCTTCTTCTTAGAATAGAGAAACTTTTATCTTTCTGCCTACTTGATTATGCTTTATTCGTTCTACTATTCATTGAAACTTTTTCAATCAACTCAGAATTACACTTAATCTTATAAGTATAACCATATTTACTAAACCTTAGTAAATCATGACGAATGTCTTTGTCGCTCTTGTGGTGGACTTGATCAACCTTGTGTACTTGACCTCCTTGTCCTTCAATAGACACTTTGCCAAAGAATTAGTCTAAGTTTCCCAAATGTGAAAGTTTTTCATTCATCATACAATACACATTGCATGATTCCAAGTTTCTATCCAATTGAAACTTGGGCGATGAGAAACTCTCCCTATTTGGTAAACTTTTGACATTTCCACAAATAACATAATTAAGAATCAAATCCATTTTGCTAATAATAGAAACATTCAAACATCAATTTTTCATACATGTCATCGCAAGGATAAATAAATAAGATAAAATCAAAATTCATCTTATTACGGAAAAAATTTGTCCTTACAATGTAATTCAATTGAAAAACTATGTTATTACATATTTCTTAAGAATCTATTCTAACTCCAAGTAGTAGCTCAAGAATCCATTCTTCAAGTAATGCGATCGAAATCCATTTCTTCATGATTAGATTCAGCTCACTTCTTTTCTCAAGCTTCCTCTCTTTTCTTCGATCCTACAAAACATCAAAATGTAATCTTATCACATCATGTATTAAGAATCTAGAATAGGAACTCAAAAGAGTTAGATAATGGATTTTACCTGAAGTAGAGCCATACGTCCTGACTCTCCCATCTCTTAGATCTTTCAGGTAGTTAGGGCAGCTTCGTCTCCAATGCCCCTTCTCTTGGCAATAAAAGCAAATGGACTCCTTTGGCACAGCACATCGGACAATCAAATACTTAGTTCTTTCTGGACTTCCAATGTTACCAGTGTCCATTGAAGTTTGGGAGTTTGATTCACTAGACAAATTTGCTTGACCAGCATGCCAAATCATTGCTGATTCAGCAGTTATAAGCAAATAGGTGAGATCAATTAGGGTCACGTAGTGGTCCATCATATAGTACTCTCTAACGAACTCACTATCTGATTCAGGAAGTGACTGAAGAACCCAGTCAACAGCCAACTCACTTGAAATCTCGACACCCAACATGCTTAACCTATCAATGTGTGACTTCATCTCTAAGACGTGTGCACACACAAGTTTCCCATCTTCGTGTTGACTCTCCAAAAGGGTTTGAGTGAGCTTGAACTTTTCAAGCGTTTGAACTTGTAGGTCAGGGAGAAAATTTGGAGGAGGTGGAGGAAGTGAATCATGACTCTCATTTCCTTGATCGTATCTCGGAACGTCATCTTCATTTGGAAAGCTTGTTCCAAAGGATTTGGGAAGACCATTGTAAGATCTAGACATCTACAAAACGGGAGAAAATTCAAGTTAAGATGATTAGAATTCTTGATGCAACACCCAAATGAAACATTAAGCTAGGATCCAACACAATACTCTACAACCTAGAAGAGGGATGCCGTAATCCAGTTGTAGAATATTTGAAGGTAGGTAAATGACGATTTACCAATTTCCACCATGAAAAACGAAAAAGAAGTTTAAGTTTTAAATGAATTGAAACTCCTAGATCTTTTGAGATTCATTGAACTGTTCAATGGCATGTTTAATCTCGATTATGCCCTACTATTTGTGACTGGGATGCCGAGGATCACAAACATGGTGTGAATAACCATACGAATCACGTGGTGCACCCAATGCTACTATCACCTAATCAATGTGCCGGTTAGCCACACACGCTCCATTGATCTATGATTAGCATCAAGCCACCCTTCGCCACCAATGTCATCCCCAAATTAGTTTGTCGGTTAACCACACACGCTCCACTAACGTTTGACAAGGGTACGAAGTGTAATTCTATGGATTAGCATACAATTTCACATTTTCCCTAAAGTAACTATGATTTGGGAATTTGAAAAAGCATTTAGTTACTTTGTACTTCATTATACTTATAATGGAAGGTTTTTGTCCTATCCTACCCGTTCGGCTAACGACCCTCCACTAGTCAAGAGTGCGGTGGGTAAGAGTGGATACCCATTCAATCGCCATTTTATAGGCAATTTCCTTAAACACCCCTTATAGACCAGCTTCGTGAATGAGGCCTACTAACGGTAAGACTGACTGTTTACTCATACACATATATAGTATAGGGTGTATTTTACACTTTTAAAATACTAGGTGGTTTAACTTAGTAAATTATACTTTTAACTTAATTAAATGTAAACCAAAACTTTATGGGTTTTTTAAAATCACTTTTAATTACACACTTTAATTAATTAATAAAACCATAAGGGTGTGATTTGAACTTTTCAAATTACTAGGGTTTTAGAATTTAACATTTCAAAATTAAACTTTTAATTTCATAATTATCTATATTTGACCTAATCTTATTTTAGTCACTAGATAATTACCAAATAACTTTTAAATAATCCATATTTATCACATAAACAACCAATATTTAAAAGATTTGAAATTATCTATAGTTTTAGCAAGGATAATCACTAATTAAGATAAAAAAAAATAGGATTTTAACTTCAAAAAACAAATTAGGCATCAAATCCAAGTCAAAACAGCAGTTAAATCCCGAAATACCCTCTGCCTGACGCACTGACTCGCCGAGTCAGACCTAGACTCGCCGAGTAGGGCCAACTCGCCGAGTCCAGATACTGACTCGCCGAGTTGAGTCGGGCAGAGGCCAAAAATTCGATTTTTCAATAAATAAAACAATTAAGCATCACATACAACTGAAACCAATCAAGGCTCTGATACCACTGATGGGTTTTAGGCATAAGAACAATCCTATGTGCTCATACAAACCCTAATGCTTGGATCTAGGTTTCTCTATTGTACATGCTTCGAATCCAAGACTAATAAACTTAGATCTAACATATTATAAACTGAATTAGGGTTTACATAATTACCTTTGATTGTTATATAGCAATAACAATCAATTCCTTGCTTGGATTGGCTTCAAAAGCTTAGTGCCTCAAGTGCTGCACCTCTAATGGAGTCACAAACACCTTATGCAACTTGGATGAAGAGGAGAAGAAAGGAGGCTGCCCAAAAACGACTAGAAACCCTAGAGAATCAGTTGTCCACGTTTTTGGAGCCTAAAGGGTCCTTTATATACTTGTGTGGGCTGCTAGGGTTTCAGTCAAAACCCTAATGGACAGCTTAAACTCTAAGCAGCCCATGGAACCTTCTGGACAAGGCTATGGACAAAAATATGATGGGCTTCCATCATAATTTCGTTCACCCCTTATTCCTTTAGCATTCCTTAGCCCAATAACTCAATTATCCAATAATTGCAGTCCAATCCCCTATATTTAATTAATCTCTTTTAGCTACAATATTAATTCTTAATTAATTCTTGACTAATATTAATTAACCAATATGATTTCTCCTTTAATATATTATTCTCATAATATATTAATAAATCATATTTAGACCTTTCTCTCCTTAAATCATCCTACATATTGCTATGGTGAAGGCAACCCAAAAGGACCATGCTCATAATCGGGTCAAGTATGCACACGATGTTTATCCAACAATAGCCATGCCATACACCAGGTATGCATACTATGTTTGTCCAAATATTAGTTATGCCATACACCAAGTATACACACTATGTTTGTCTAAAATCTCTAAATTGTGGAATAGATCGATTGAACATAATTCCAATGATTCTTATTTCACAATCCAAAATCCTTACCGTAAATGTAAGAATTCCAAATTCCTACAATTTACCGAAATCTGTTAGATTTTAAACTTATATGTACTGATTGTCTTGTAATGATTATGCACAAAGTCACAAAGACTTGTCAACAGTCATTACAGAGTAATCCAATGGAGATCAACTCTATGGAAACAAAGTCTCATATTCAAAGTACATTGCTTTGAAGATTCATCTTTCATTAAGTTTTTCTAATCTTACACATATTGAATAACTTCCACCTATGGAAGCATCTCCAGATTTCCATTTTGACTATCACTTCTAAACAAGAGTTGCCTCTTTTCAGAATATGTCAATATGGTCCTTCAAAAGCTGGCACTACACTTCTAACTATCCACGGGCAATCAATCTTTGGTAAACCTTATATTGTCCTCAAAAATTGATTAATCATTTTAGTCATATCCAATACTAGACTTATTCCCCTCTAAATGCCCCCCAGGGATTTGGAAAATTTAGAAAGCATAAATATTATAGCACATGCAATTGGTCCTATAACCAAAGCATATGGGACACGATTCATGATGCCTCACATAAAGACATGATTCTAGACCAGTCTTTTGCTACAATATTTTTTATTTGCAATGTTTTCATTATTCGACTATGAAGAGGGATGTCGTAATCATAATCGAATTTTGAGAACGCAATATATAGAATTTCCTTAAGTTGAACCATTCCAACATAAAATTCGTATATATATATATATATATATATATATATATATATATATATATATATATATATATATATCCTTGACTAAAGATGACGACCGGAGAGCACCAACGTCACAGCAAGGACGCATGGCTGCGATGACTACATCAAAATACGATGGGATGGAAACGAAAAATTCTCCGGTGCTCTTTGGTGTTTTCCGGCTTCATCAGCGGCAACCATGGTGGCGTAGCAGCAGTTCCGAGAATAATGGGTGTGAGGGTGGCGGCTGGGAGGATTCGGAGGCATAAGGTGGCAGCGAGT
The DNA here is from genome assembly GCF_052625555.1 of Lactuca saligna. Taxonomy (NCBI): domain Eukaryota; kingdom Viridiplantae; phylum Streptophyta; class Magnoliopsida; order Asterales; family Asteraceae; genus Lactuca; species Lactuca saligna. The sequence continues at coordinate 87,213,683 of NC_136425.1, forward strand.
GTTGTTGCTTAGGGTTAGGGTTTGGACTGGGAGTGACGGGCTATATACATAGATCCCCCGTGAACTTATTTCCATAATAACATAATCGGTCTCTCATTCCCTCTTTTCTTTCAAAATGAGTCCATAAGTTACCATTTTAACCTCATCCATCTCAAATCTCTTCAGATGAAGTCCAACATTTTAGCAAGTAGCCCCTCCCTCTACAATTATTTTCAAATGAAGTCCATAATTTACTCTTTATACCTGTGCTCCTATAAATCCTTCCAGCATAAGTCCAAAAGTTACCAATAAGTCCCAGAATTACACTTTAACCCCCAAAAGTCTAAAATATATCGTTTAGGTCCCTAAAACCAACTCTCCGCTAAATAATATTGGTTTTAGGGCGTTTATAAAATAATATAAATCATAAATTTACGTCTTGAGGTTCCAGGTTAGTTATTTGATTACCCTACTTAAAACAGGATGTTAGACTTATTAATTCACTTACATTCTATGTTGACGCTTTTCAAAACGATTTGTATTCTCAGGGACTCAATGAGCATGTATTTCGACCATGGAATTTGGATATTTGCTATATTTTGGAGTTAATTACTGTTATGTCATTTTTGTGTAATTAATGAACAAATACAACTTGTAAACAATGCATGTTGGTATATTTTAATGTATGATGTTTGGTTGCTACGCTTCATTCATATCCAATTGTTATGATACTACAAAATGAAGTCATCCGCCCCCGGACGTTTTTGCTGTCCTGGTTCGGGGGTGTGACAGATTGGTATATGAGCATTGTTTATAGTGAACTGGTATATCTAACCATAAAAAATATGCAACTATAAATACAATGGGACTAAAAAACTCTGAAAAAAAATATGCATAAAAGTATAAGTAATTTATAAACAGTATATATGCACGTAAGTACATTAAGAGTTAAGTCTTAATAACAGAAACATATAAAAAGTTTTTTTTGGAGGTGTTGGAGATCACGAACGAACCTTAGATAGTTATGTAGTCATATATAGTGTAAATATAGCCTGATGAACTATATTTATTCGAGATATAGCCAACATGTGTGTAGGAGTGGTCGAGGAGGACAATAAAACCTACAGCTTACCAACTTTAAATCAAAAGGGTCTCAGAACAAAGCTAAAAGAAATAAAATACTATAGGAGTATTTTGGTATTCCATCTATTTTCTCATTCTTATATATTCTCGTATAGACACCACGACAGACTTCCACCAGCTCGGAGACCCTCTTCCCCCGAACCAAGGAAACATGGGATGGCTTGAGGAGGATCCGAAAGACATCTAAGAGGAAGAGATCAAGGAGGAAGAGGTCGACGAGGAAATTGAAGACGATGAGGAGCAGGAGGGTGACTCAGACACAGACTAAGATATCATCAACCCATCCTACATGGATAGGGTGTCGGTGCACCGATGGGGCTACAATGACCCTACGCCTTCCTGGGCATTAGATACATAGAGGTGGAGTGGACACCAAGGCCAGCATCAGCCCTACAGAATAGAGTGAGGTTTTTATACCCTTCGCCATGGTGGACCTGCAGACCGAGCACTTCTTGTCATGGTCCGAAGGATTTTAGACATCAGAGATCTGTCCCAGACGACATCGAATCGAGTCGGGGAGATGAGGGTTTCCCTAGAGATCATAGTCGCACGCACTCAGGGTGTTCAAAGGGACCACTTTCTGAGGGAGCAGCTCACCGAGGATCTTACCGCTGCACGAGCAGAGGTAAGGGAGTACTAAGCACACCATGATGCTCTGGAGGAGAGGGTGCGGATTGTTAAGCGTCGACTAGCCGAGCTCTAGGGTGCTTCTACCTCATCCTAGGAACCACCAAGGATCACTCGTCGTGATTAGGATTTATCCTACCCACCGCTTTCTATAATATCGTTATGGGTGTGAGTTGGGGCTACCCCTTTTCTTCTCTCTATTTATGTAGGATCTGCCCCTACGTATAAGTGATTAAGCTACTGGCAGGGTTGTTATGCTGTCAGATTTTATCCTTGATGTAGTGTAGACCTTTCCAAAGGTCAAATTTTCATGGATTATGTACTAAAATGTTAACATTAATGAAACAAATATGTGTTTTATTTGTGATGTTGTTATCTACTATGTTCTCTCTTTTCATTTTTATGTGATATAATATAGTTTCAAGTATAAGTACAATCGAATCACCGCCACCATTAGAAACAGAGTGGTTTCCATTTATCTAAACATTCAGGCCATAATAATGCCACAAAGTCATCGTCATTCCTACTTTATACCAGGAAATTCCCCGAAGGTATAATCACAACAACAGCAGAACAACAACAACAACACCGCCGCCTCCACCAGAAATAAATTCGACTGCATTCCACGGGGTAGTTTCAGTCGTAGTTACTGCAGCTCTAGCCTACATCAACAACAATGGTGCAAACAGAGGAGGAAATGGAAATGGAACGGGGAGTTCCAATCATGGAGATAAGCTAGCACATCAGAAAATATGCACATATAAGGATTTCACCAATGCAAAGCCAAGTCCATTTAAGGATTTCACTAAAGTTTGCAGTTTGTGCATTTTCCGACAAGGCCCTCTCATGGTGTAACGGTCATGTTAAGGCTCTAACTCTACCAGTAGCAAACTCCATGACATGGGAATTCCTCAAAACCTTGATGCATAATGAGTAATGCCCTAGGGGAGAAGTACAAAAGCTCAAACAAGGCTATGGAATCTTACTGTAAAGAGTTCCAAAATTGAAGCTTACATTGCCAGGTTCGCCGATCTGGCAATCCTATGATCGAGAATGATCACCTCCAAGAGTAAGAAGGTCGAAGAATTCATTTGGGGGCTAACTCCCCCGATTCAGGGAAATGTAATTGTTACAAACCCCACAACATTTGATAGTGCCAAGCGCCTTGCACAAAAGTTATATGATCATAGAGATGGAGAGGGATCGAAGAGTTCCGCCACTCAACCAAAGAAGGGGGATGAAAACAAGAAAAATCAGGAAGACAAGAGAAAGAGACAACAAAATCAAGAGTCTACAAAGAAGCAACAAGTTATAGGAGTTCATTCTGCCACCAATCCTACTACACCAGCACCAGCTGCATCAGCGCCTAGAAAGCCATATGCAGGCTCTCTTCCCAAGTGTGATAAATGTAATTTCCATCATAACGGTGCGTGCTGAGATATGCAGTGCACCAACAATAACCGAAAAGGACACATCACCTGGTATTGCAGAACCTCGCCACAACAAAACAACCAACCCAACAACGTTGGGGAAAGTAAATCGTGTTATGGTGCAAAGAGACTAGCCACTTTAAAGGAAACTGTCCCAAGTCCAACAACTGTAATGCAGGGGAAACAAGCAGAGTCCTAGAGATGGGACATGAGGAGACTGTAAGGGATCCAAAGACAGTCATGGGTACCTTCCTCCTCAACAATATCTATGCATGCATATTATTTAATAGTGGGGTGGAACAAAGTTTCGTGAGTCATAAATTTAAACACTTACTCAATCAAAGTCCCCAAAAGTTAAATGAAACTTTCACGGTGAAGATAGCTAATGGGAAAACTGAAAAAACCAACGACGTATTCCTAGGGTGCACGTTAACACTAAATAATCACTCATTTCAAATAAACTTGAAACAAGTTACTATTAAAAGCTTTGATGTGATCATCGGTGTGGAGCCCCCACCATGCCGATATTATGTGCTACGAGAAGGTCGTTCGCCTTCACCTTCCCAATGATGAAACCCTATTTATTTACGGAGATAAACCCGGTGCTAACCTCTGTCTCATCTCGTGCATCAAGGCACAAAAACAACCATGCCTTTTTAGCCCACATGGTTGATAAAAAGAAGGAAGAGAAGAGAATCAAAGACATCCCGAAGGTGTGCGATTTTCCATACGTGTTTCCTGAAGACCTCTCGGGAATACCCCTGAATGGTAGGTCGAATTACGGATTGACTGGGTACCTGGAGCCACGCCAATTGCCAAATATCCGTATAGATTAGCCCCGACAGAAATGAAAGAGTTCTCCAGCCAATTGGGCAAGTTATTAGACAAAGGTTTCATAAGACCAAGCTTTTCTCCTTGGGGAGCTCCGGTTCTGATTGCCAAAAAGAAAGATGGTTCTTTTTGCATGTGTATCGATTATCGTGAACTCAATAAGCTCACCGTCAAGAAATGATACCCTCTTCCTCGGACCAATGATCTATTAACCAATTACAAGGAGCCAATTACTTCTCAAAGATAGATCTAAGGCTAAGATACCACCAACTACGAGTCACTATGAATTCGTAGTAATGCCTTTCGGTCTAACGTATGCGGTTGCTGCATTGATGGACCTGATGAACTGATTCTACTGGCCCTATCTCGAGAACTTCATCATTGTGTTCATTGATGATATCCTCGTCTATTCACGAAGTAAGGAAGAACACAACCAACATTTGTAGTAGGTTGTGGAGACATTAAGGGCAGAGAAGCTATACAAAAAATTCTCTAGTGTGGGTTCTGGATTCGCAGAGTGGATTTTATGGGAACGTGGTTAGTGAAGAGAGAATACATGTGGGCCCATTCAAGATCAAAGCAATTCAGGGTTGGGCAACCCAGAGAACCCCGAATGAGATCAGGCAATTCTTGGGACTCGCTGGTTATTAAAGGAGGTTCACTCAGAATTTCTCCAAGATCGCCAAGCCACTCACTGTTCTAACCCAGAAGGGTGTACCCTTCGCCAGGGATACGAATTAAGAAGCTACCTTTCAAAACCTGGAACAAACCCTCTGCAGTTCTCTAGTGTTGTCTCTCCTAGATGGAACATAATATTTCATGGTATATTGCGACATATCGAATCAAGGGTTAGACTGTGTGCTTATGCAGCACAGAAATGTTATAGCCTATGCACCCAGACAACTGCAGACCTATGAAGTAAAATATACCACTCATAATCTCAAGCTGGGGATTATGGTCTTCGCTCTAAAGATTTTGAGGCACTACCTCTAATGGACGAAGTGTACCATTTTTACAGACCACAAAATCCTCCATCATACACTGAACTGGAAGGAACTAAACATGAGGAAGCGTCGATAGGTTGATCTGATGAATGACTATAAATGTGAGATCCGGTATCATCCAGGCAAGGCCAATATGGTGGCTGGTGCCCTAAGCAGAAAAAAAATACTCGGATCACCGAGTAAGAACACTAATGATGACCATCCATTCCCACTTGGCTTCACAAATTAAGGAGGCTCAACTAGAAGCCTTGAAACCACGAGACGTCACAAATGAGGCTTTGTGTGGGATGGACAAGAACCTCACTATCAAGGATGACAGAGCTTACTACCTCATGGACCGGATCTGGACACTGAAGTTTGGTGGGTTTAGAGATGTATTCATGATTGAAGCCCACAAGACAAAATACTTTGTCCATCCGGGTTCTGAAAAGATGTACCTGTATCTCAAACAACATTTTTGGTGGCCGAATATGAAAGCTGAAATTGCTACCTACGTAAGCAAGTGCTTGACTTGCACTAAACTAAAGGTAGAGTATCATAAGCCCTCAGGTCTATTGCAACCTGAAATCCTCGAGTGGAAATGGGAGAGGATAACGATGGATTTCATAACCAAATTACCCAAGATGACAGACGGATTGGAGACATCTAGGTGATTGTTGATCGATTGACCAAATCCACCCATTTCCTACTTAATAAAGGAAATGTATAAAATGGAAAGGCTGACCCGGATCTACATAAAAGAGGTTGTGAGATTACATGGCGTGCCAATATCTATTATCTCGGATAGAGATAATAGGTTTACCTCTCCGTTTTGGCAATCACTACAGAGATCGTTGGGGACTCAGCTCGATATGAGCATGACCTACCATCCCTAGACAGATGGGGAAAGTGAGAGGACCATCCAAACATTGGAGGATATGTTAAGGGCTTGTGTGATAGACTTCGAAAAGGCATGGGATGTCCACTTTCCACTAGTTGAATTCTCGTACAACAATAGCTATCACACAAGCATCAAGGTTGCTCCCTTTGAGGCCCTTTATGGACAAAAATGTCAATCACATCTCTGTTGGTCGGAGGTAGGAGACACACAATTGGCGAAGGGACTGGTACCCAACAGTGCTCTCATGGGTCCTAAAATTATACGAGAAACAAATGAGAAGATCGTGCAGATTAGAGAACGACTGAATGCATCCAGGGACCAACAGAAGAGCTACGCAGACAAAACTTGAAAGCCTCTAGAATTTTAGATAGGTGATTGCGTACTGCTAAGAGTATATCCTTGGAAATGGATGATACGATTCGCAAAGCAGTGAAAGTTGAATCTACAATACATCGAACCATTCGAGATCCTTGTTAGGTTCAGTCCGGTGACTTACAAGCTGCAACTACCACCGGAGCTTAGCAACGTACACTCTGTCTTTCAGCTGTCAAACCTGTAGCTGTAACACTTGTAGATTCGGGCTAGTCAATTTAGAGTAATAGGGGTCGAAAATGACTTTTTGACAAAATATTATTTATAATAAATAATCTTAACCAAGCTGTAGAGTTCGTCTCATGGGTTCCGTACATATAAAGAACGTCAGAATCCGAATTATAACGAAGAAGTTATGGTCCGTCGAAGTTTTACGGCAAAACCGACACGACCCCGAGAGAGATGTAAATAGTGAATTTACGATGGAGGACTTTTTAGCCTTAGAAATCTAAACAAAAGTTGTAGTATACATTAAACCATGAACATACTAAAAAAGAACGCCCAAATCTGACTTCGTATGAGGAAGTTGTGAATTTTCTACGATTTGGCTTAGCAGTGCACAGCCCGAAACTTGAATTTTAGATCGAGCGGTTTTTGGCCTACCTGATCTAAATGAGAATTGAAGATCTATATAATAGGAACTCAACGGTAAAAAAACAGACGAATACAGAATCCATACGTAGAAGTTATGAATTTTACGCGGACATTTGACAGTATAATCTCCTCGTACTCTTCAATTTAATATCGGTCGAGAACTAGACGATGGAGTCAAAATGAAAGTTGTAGATCTTATCTTTACCTACACGTGGATATAAAGAACGTAAAAAACGAAGGTCGTATGTGAAAGTTACGAATTTTAGAAGTCGGAAGTGTGTTGTGAGAAAATGGGTGATGTGGCACAATCTTGGCCATTACTTTCTCCCCAAGTCTTGCCACTAGATGGTGACATGTGGCACCAAGTTTATCCATTTTCACCCTATAAATAGAATCTCTCCCACCCTCATTTTCTTCACACCTTTCCCATTCTTTCTTCTCTTTACTCTCTCTCTAGAACCTCTCTCTAGCACTGAAACCCCGCGAAAAGCCTAGGGAACCTCCTTAGCACGAGGCGGAAGCCCCAGAGTGCTCGACGGCTCCGAGAAGAAGAGTTTTTCGGCTCGGGAATGCTGCTCCAAGCAAAGCTCGATTTTCTATAAAACGCGTTGTAAGTGATCTACGCCTACGATATTTTTAATATAGCTTTTATTTAATTATAGTAATGTTATTAGGAACTTATAATAAGTACTTGGGCTATTATTATGGGTTATATAAGTATTGTTTAACGCTTATATAATGGTAATACTAGCTAGACTATTAATTAGTCTCGCCGAATAATAGACTAAACTCTAGTGGTAATAATACTAGGTTTCGTCAAAGGTAATTATTTTTAAAAAGCGAAGCGCTGTTTGAGTTCGGAATCACCACCTTTTCAAGTGAGTGCATGGTCCCTTTCATCTTACACATAGATATGAAGTATTTAATATAAATTACGTTCTATGTGTGCATATTGTCTGAATACTTGTTGTCTATGCTAGGTGAAATATTTTTATACATATTTTAAATGATTTAAATTGTATATGTATTTTATATCTACAAAACGTGTTGGGTAAAACATGAATAGATGTATTAGTTTCTATGTGACCAAATAAAATAATGAGAGGCCTCAATATAGATGTTCCAATCATCTAGCGGAGTATACATGACGACCATGGACTATTCTAGACAGTCCAGCTGAACGTTAGCAGGGTCGAAATATGTAGGTGTTTATTTGAACTGTGTGCTCACCAGCAATAATCCATCCCCCACATGGTTGCCTTATTTGACATGCATTGCTAAGGACCCCCGAGGCATGTGTTGTCACCCAAATGAAAGTCCTTAGACTAGGTCCCTTGTGTTAGATGTTTAGGGACGTAAAGTGAGGATAACAGGAACGGGTAATCAGGTTTGTTTGGTTTGATAAAGTTAATAAATTTATTTATTGTGGGTTGAAAACCCTATGTATTCACCAGGTTTCCCCACCTGACCCACTCAGTTTATTTATAGCACAGGAGTTGATATGAAGTCATATTACACTGAGAGATTAAGGAGATATAAATTACTAGTGATAATGAATGTAAGTTCTTTTTATGCTTATATTTCTGTATTGACGATGACATCCCAAATTTTTTTAAAATGAATAAAAAATACTTTTCTTCGGAAATGCTTTGATAATGTATTTATCATATTTTACTGGGACAAATTCTGCAACATTTTTATTAAAAGAGGTACTCTGATTTTTATAAAGCATAAACAAAATCGGTCTTTTCTGGCCGTGAAAATGGGGATGTCACAGAAGAAACACCTATTTAAAGAAATTATCATTTTTCCGCTTGATGAGATTGAGGTGAATGAAAACCTTCATTACATTGAGGAACCTATGAAGATAATGAACATGGAAGTGAAGCGAACGAAACAAAGTTTCATTCCTATTCTGAAGATTCGATGGAGTGCCAAAAGAGGACCGGATTTCACCTGGGAGCACGAGGACCAGATGATGCAAAAGTACCCACACCTCTTCCCTACTTCGTAAAAGTTGCCTTAGAACAAATTTTAGGACAACATTCCCTCTAACGGGGGGATGATGCCACAACTAGCAAATTAGGATTGAGAATTGTGATTCTTGTACGAAACAACTTCCTCCATGTAACCTTGTAACATCTAATTTGTAACATCCATAAAATTCGAGCCAATTTATAACTTTTTATATCATTTAAAACCAGTCAGTTATTACAATTTGTTTTCAAAATAGTTTAAACATCAGAGTTCCTAGAAACCATAATCATCAATCGAGTAAGTGTACGGTCACGCCTTCACCTTCCCGCGATCATCCGTTAAACCTGAAACAATAAACTGAAACTGTAAGCTTGAAGGCTTAGTGAGTTACCCCCAAAATACAAACGACATACCGATATAACCACAACATATATCATATAAGTAAACAGCATGCATAATGAGCTTTCATCCTGACTGGACCGCCTCGCAGGCCTACAGCCTATCTGGACCGCTTTCGAGCCTTCCATATGACTGGTCCGCCTCGTAGGGCCTACAACCTATCCGGACCGCTCGATGGGAATCTTTGCCTACAACACAAACCAGGACCGCCTCTACCCAAACCCCAAGCAAACAACCAAAGTTCACATATAATAGATAATCGCATAACAGTCTATATACAACAAACCGATCTAACAGATCAATAACATAGCAACATCTTATAACCAGGGTATGGACCTAGCCAGTCACTAACATAACATCATCCTATATACCAGGATACTAATGTGCACATAGATATCATACACTAGCTCATATCATATAACAGTCAAACCGATCTAATAGATCACTAATCATAGCAACATCCCAATAACCTGGATACAGACCTAACCGGTCACTAAGGATAAGCATGTCACCATCCTAACTACCAGGATGTAATCAATAAACATATCATGCCATAATCCATATACAAATCCATAAAGGTTCGGCCTTAGTGTCATAGATCCTATTGATGTAGTGAGGATAACTCACCTCGCACTACCGATCTGAACTGAAGAATCGAACTCCCAAATTGCTGCCTCACCAAAAATCCCGAACAGCTGATCTCTCGACACCCAAAGCTATCAATACCAAACTATCACTTAGTTCAAAAGAATAATCCTCCTTAGGGTAAAATGGCCATTTTACCCCTAGTCCAACTTGGTCCATATCTAAGGCTCAAAATCATAATATAAAAAGCCAAACACTGGATGGGCTTCCTAGACCCACTAGTGGCCTACTAATGGCCCAATTTGCTAAATCGGTCCCAATCCCAATTGTGGGCGTTACCCTAAGCCCAAAAATCTTCTTGGCCCACATTATATGACTTTTGATGGCTCACTAAGTCCCAAACGACCAAAATCCCCCTGTATGGCCCAAAGTGAAGCCCAAAATCCATAAGGCCCATAAGTGATGAGAACTATGGGTGTACTCCTATATACACTAAGTGTAATAGCCAAATGGTGTGTACGTTGGGCATACCTGCTTGTACACTCAATATACTCCCCAGTTAAGTCATTTTCCCATTGATTTCTTAATACTCATATTCATAAGCTACAATCACAGATCCTAGTCCTTTCCAACGTCTTAATCCATAAAGTCATTGACTTGGTGAATTTGCTGTTGGATAAGGTGTCTAAGTCCATAACTATTTCTGGTATGTACTTGACCCGACCCGGCATGGTCCATTTGGGTTGCATGGCACCATGCAATTGGATAGACTAAATAAGAGAAATAACACTTGGAGATTATTAATATATTATAAGTTCTAATATATTAATAATATTATTTGATTAGTTTGATCAAGAATTAATTTAGAATTAATTAAGTGATCAAAAGATAACTAATTAAATATATGGGTTGATTATGTAAATCATCCATATCTTGTATAGTGGGCTAAAAGGCTCCATGGATTATCAAGTTGGGTTTTACCCATAGGATGCTCCATTGGAGTTACAAACCCATGGGTCATGAAAATGAAGAGTCGTGACACATTAGGGTTTACATGGTGTAACCCTAGATGTGTCAACACTATATAAGGATCCCATTTTCCACCAAAATGGGCTACACATGTGAAACAAGAGGGCTAGGCCGATTTCAAGAAGTGTGTATTCTCTCAAAAGTCTTTCCAAGAGCATTTGGTGTTGTGTGAAGCATTTGAGGCATCACACTTGGGGTGCTAGGCTCACAAGGTTTCAAGGAACATAAGCAACAACAAGGTAAGTTATTCTATCTATCATTCAAGTTAAAAATTATTCCCTATGTATGCTAGATAGGAATATAGTCTTGGAATTCAACTTTGCATGATAATTAGACAAACATAGATCCAAGGTTATTAGGGTTGCATGTACACTTAGGAAGTGTTAGAATGTTCATAACCCAACAGTAGTATCAGAGCCTAAGCTTGTTTGTTTTTTATTTGTGCTAAAAAGTTGAAAAAAGTCGAAAAACTTATTGTCTGACTGCTGTACTCGTCGAGTCCATGGGGGGACTCGTCGAGTTCACTTGTATCTTCAACCTACTCTTCGAGTAGGTTAATGCACTCGGCGAGTAGGGTCGACAAAGTGCAGATTTTCGACTTTAGTTGCTGGAAATGGACTAGGAACATTACCCTAAACTGTTTTGGTACTTGAAAACTTGTTTTAGATGGTGTAATGTCTTTGCTAATTCATTTACAACAACTAGTTATCAAAATTACAAAGTTTGAAGTGTAATTTTGATTTATGAAAGTGCTCATATTCATGTTCTTGTTCTTATGATGTTTAGATGATCATAGGAATTATTTGTAACCTACATGGTAGATTAATTCTTGATCATAATGTGTTTTAATGGAGTCCATAACTTGTCCTCAAGTTATGGAAAACCAGGAGTCACACTTGAATTAAAACCATTAAAAGAACACAAGAGTTAGAAAAATGAAGAGTCTTCATTTTATTACTCTATTAAACTCATAAGTTACAAGAAATGAAAAGTTTTGAAAGTTACAAAACTTGCCCTCAAGTTTTGGAACAAGTAAAGTCTTGTTAAAACTCTAGTTCCATCCCTTAGAATTTTAAAAGTTAAAATTCAACCCTTATACTTATATTATTATAATTTAATAATTATATATACATATGTATAAGAACAAAGTCGTCTTACCGCTAGTACGCCTCATTCACGAAGCCGGTCTATAAGGTGGGTATAAGGTTGTTGCCTATAAAATGGCAACTTAATGGGTGTCCATTCTCACCCACCGCTCGCTTGACTGGTAGAGGGTCGTTAGCCGAACGGGTAGGAGAAGGACTCATAAATTCTCATAAAAGTATGATGAATATTATAAAGTAACTAAATGTTTATTAAATTCCCAATCTTAGTTACTTTAGGAAAAATGTGAATAAGGTGCTAATCCATGAAATTACACTTTACGCTTTGTTTAAGTCGTTGGTGGAGCGTGTGTGGTTAACCGGCACACTAACTTGGACTTAACAAGGGAGGTAAAGGGTGACTAAAGGCTTATTATAGTATCGGTGGAGCGTGTGTGGTTTACCGACACATCGATTGAGTGATAAACTTTAAGGGTACTAAGTGATTTCCATGGTTACTTCACACCTCGTTTTGTGATCCTTGGTATCCCAGTCACAAAACTTGGAGGGCACACTCGAGATTGAAACATGCCTTTGAAAAGTTCATTGAATCTCGAAGAATCTAAGAATTTCTAAGAACCAATCAAAAACCTAATATCTAATATTTTGGTTTTCGTGCTGGAAATTGGTGAATCGTCATTCACCTACCTTTCAAATATGTTATAGCTTGGATTACGGCATACCTCTTCTAAGTTATAATATATTGTGATTGGATCCTAGCCTTAATATTACATTTGGGTGTTTTATTAAGGACTCTCTTAATATCTAAACTAATCTTGTCCTCTTCCTTCAGATGTCTTCAAACAATGCTGCTTCTGGCTCTAATCCTAATGGCTCCTTTACCCTTATGAACTTGTGTGGGAAAGTCACCTTTGATGGATCCAACTTCAATGAGTGGATCAGAAACATCAGGATGATTACCTGCTACGAGGACAAAGAATATGTCCTTGACAAGGAGCTTAAGGAGATTGATGAGACCACTGCAACTCCTCAGGAGATCGCTGACTTTCAGGCACATGAAAGGGATGCTACGAAAGTAGCATGCATCATGATGGCCACGATGACAGCGGAACTCCAAAAGTCCTATGAGGATTTCTACCCTTATGAAATGCACCAAGATTTGATGGAAAGATACCATCAAAGTGCACGACAAGAGAGGTATGAAATCATCTGCTCCATGATAATAACCATGATGAAGGACGGGGATTCCGTCACGAGCCACATGCAGAAAATGCAAAGGTATGTGGATCGATTACTGAAGATTAATGTGAACTTCCCTGAGGAGCTTGCAATAAATATAATTTAGCGCTCCTTACCATCGTGCTATGATCAATTCCGCATGACATATCACATGAATAAGGCAGAGGTCACACTCAGCAAGCTTTAGGGACTTCTCAAGACCGCAAAATCAGGTCTTAAGGGGAAGTCGGTTGTTAACACTCCTACTCCAAACTCTACTCCAGTTTTGGCAATCGGGAAAGGTCGAGGGAAGAAGAGAAAGAGTTCTTCGAAGGGTACCAAGGTTAGGACCCTTGATGGCTCTTCTTCAAGTGGAACCAAGAAAAGGTTTTGTCACTCCTTCTTCTGACCCAAAAGAGGCTGAATGCTTCTATTGCCATGAAAAATCACATTGGAAGCGGAACTGCCCAAAATACCAGCAAGATGTGAAGGATGGGAAAGTTAAACCCAACCATGCAGGTATTTACACTATCATTTCTAATAACTCACCCCATTCTAAATCTTGGGTCCTTGATACCGGTTGTGGTATTCACATTTGTTGTGACTTGCAGGGACTAAGAAGAAGTGAGAATGTGGAGCAAGGAAGAATAAACTTAATCATGGGGAATAGGAAAGCTACACCTGTCACCAAGATTGGAGTTTATACTTTATCGCCAAGTAGTGGGTTAAATTTAGATTTGAATAAATGTTGTTATTCGCCAGAAATGGCAAGAAATATTATTTCCTTTCATGCATTGTATAAACAAGGTTTCACCTTTTCATTTGTTAATGAAGTTGGTTCGATTAATGCTTTCTTTAATAATGTTCTTTATTTTAAAGCATTACCTTGTGATGGTGTGTATGAAGTTGTATCTGTTATAGATAACTTAGGAAATAATGTTTTGTGTATTGATTCTCTTAATAATAATAACTTGGATAAAGCATCATTATGGCATTGTCGTCTTGGACATATAAGCAAGAAACGCATAGGCCAACTCCAAAAGGATGGAGTCTTGGAGTCGTTTGACCTAAAGTCAAATGATAGTTGTGAATCATGCTTACTTGGAAAAATGACAAAGTCACCCTTCACAGGCTCGTGTGAGAGGGGTGAAGGTTTGTTGGACCTTGTACACACGGATGTGTGTGGACCATTCAAACATGTCACAAGGGATGCTAATCGTTATTATTTGACTTTTACTGATGATTACAGTAGATATGGATACGTCTACTTAATCAAGCATAAGTCAGAGAATTTCGAAAGGTTTAAGGAATTTAAACAGGAAGTCGAGAATCAATTGGACAGGAATATTAAGACGCTTCGATCCGATCGAGGTGGTGAGTATCTTAGTTCATAGTTCATTGACTATCTTAGGGAATGTGGGATTGTCTCACAATTGACACCTCCCAGGACACCGCAGTTGAATGGTGTGGCTGAGAGGCGTAATCGAACCTTGTTAGACATGGTTCGTTCCATGATGAGTCGAGCTTCGCTACCAATCTCATTTTGGGGGTATGCCTTAGAGACTGCCGCCCATATCCTTAATCTAGTCCCTACAAAGAAAGTTGCCAAAACTCCTCACGAGATGTGGACTGGTAAAGTACCCAAACTAGACCACATCAAGATTTGGGGTTGCGAGGCTTTCGTGAGACGCGAGACTCATGATAAGCTCGAACCTCAAAGTGAGAGGTGTATTTTCATCGGCTACCCACAGCAATCCTTTGGTTACCTATTCTACAGACCTAGTGATAATGTGGTCTTGTAGCAAGAAGAGGAGTCTTTCGAGAAAGAGAGTTTATAAGCCAAGGAGACAGTGGGAGGCAAATTGATCTTGAAGAAATTCAAGAGTCAAGCGGTGAAGGAACTTCAAACTCTAGCCCTCAACTTGAGGAGGAAACTCTTGTTGAGCCAATTGACGAATCTGTACCTCTGAGGCGTTCCACGAGAGTTAGGAGTGCACCTGAGCATTACTATGGATTCCATATTACTGCAGTAGGTGAGACACTTATTAATGATGGGACACTAGTAAGCCAAGATGACCCTAACAGCTACGAGGAAGCCATGGCAGGCCCCGAGTCTGCTAAATGGAAAGAGGCTATGGATAGCGAGGTACGATCCATGTATTACAATCAAGTTTGGAACTTGGTTGAGAATGTACCAGGTCGTAAGACAGTAGGGTGCAAACGGATCTTCAAGAAGAAGACCAACATGGATGGTAATGTACACACTTATCAGGCTCGACTGGTCGCAAAGGGCTTCTATCAAATTCCTGGAGTGGATTATGATGAGACCTTTTCTCCAGTAGCCGAGATTAAGTCTATTAGGGTTATGTTAGCCATAGCTGCATTTCATGACTATGAAATTTGGCAAATGGATGTCAAAAACCGCTTTCCTTAATGGAAAGTTGGCTGAAGATGTTTACATGAGTCAGCCAGAAGGTTTTGTCAGCAACGAGTACCCTAATAGAGTGTGTAAGCTTGAGAAATCCATTTATGGATTAAAGCAAGCACCTCGCAGATGGAATTTTTGTTTTGATGAAAAGGTCAAGGAATTTGGCTTTTCTAGGAGTGAAGATGAATCTTGTGTGTATGTCAAGGCTAGTGGGTGTATAGTTAGCTTTTTGGTATTGTATGTGGATGACATACTACTCATAGGAAACGACATCCCAACCCTGCAGGAAGTAAAGTCCTGGCTTGGGAAGTGTTTCACTATGAAGGACCTTGGTGAAGCTGCCTATATTCTAGGGATAAGGATCTTGAGAGATCGGAGTAAAAGAATAATTAGACTTAGTCAGAGTACCTACTTGGATAAGGTGCTGAAGAGATTCAGCATGCAGGACTCCAAGAAAGGAGAGTTGCCCATCCAGAGTAACGCCAAATTGATTAAGACACAAAGCCCTAGCACTGAGGCTGAGATAGCAGAAATGAGTCAAACACCTTATGCTTCGGTCGTAGGATCGATCATGTATGCTATGACATGTACTCGACCTGATGTAGCCTTTGCCCTGAGCATGGTTAGCAGGTTTCAGCGGAACCCTGGCAAGGCACACTGGATTGTGGTAAAGAATATCCTCAAGTACCTACGAAGGACTAAGGACTGGGTCCTTACCCTCGGTTGGAGTGATGACTTGAGAGTTTTAGGGTATAGTGATGCTAGCTTCCAGACTGATAGGGATAATTTCCGCTCTCATTCGGGCTGGGTCTTTACCCTAAACGGAGGAGCAATTTCTTGGAAGAGTTCCAAGCAAAAGACAGTGGCTAATTCAACTTGCGAATCAGAGTATATTGCAGCGAGCGAGGCGGCAAAGGAGGCTATATGGCTAAAGAACTTCATCGGAGACCTTAGAGTTGTACCAGCTATTAAAGAGCCAATGGAAATTTTCTGTGATAGTGAAAGAGCTGTTGCCTTAGCCAAGGAACCAAGGGATAACGGGAGATCCAGGTACATCGACAGAAAATACCATTTTATTAGACATCGAATAGAAGAACAACTCCTCGTGGCAAAGAGGGTATCATCGGATGAGAACCCAGCAGATCCCCTCACGAAGGGACTGACTCGGGTTAAGCATCTCCAGCATGCTCGGAGCATAGGGCTGAAGGATGATATTAGATTTAGTAGTTAGATAACCTCAAAATTTGTAAAGTGTAATTGACATTAGATGATGAATAAAAGGTGTTTTATTTATGAGTAAAGTGTTTCTATCTCTTGTCGATCGTTTACAATATTTCTTTTGCATGTTTTGACTTCCAGAATAATTTTGTTTGGTATAACATATTATTCAAACCTCCACAGTTGGTCATATGTCGCAAGTAGGTATGAATCAAGACTGTCATGATTGGTTGTAGAGGTCTAAGGTGTTAGACAAGGCTACAACGATCATGAGTGCTCATAAGTTCTGAGCATTGGACTCAACCCACGCTCACTGGAATCACTTCATGGAATTCTATCTCGAGTGATCGTGAGACAGTAATATCATATAAGTCTTCAAACCTAGAGATATGATTTGTTACTAACAAGTTGGTTATGCATTGATTGTACGAAAACGCATTGGTAACTCGATGTTATAAAACGTGCTTTTGTGTTTAATTCAATGAGTGGTAGAACAAACATATGAGTCGAAGTTTATCTGTTCCTTCTTGGATTAGAAGCTGATATCTGGGCCCCTCGATGATTTTGTTTTGACCTATGTACCGGGCCCGGTCAGAACTAAGTTGATGTGTTCAATTAAGTTCTTTGTCAAACAAATCGGAAAATCGGGAAACAAACTGTTGGACAATAAATAAGACATTGTTCCATGTATTTGTCCGACTGATATCTAGAACATAGGATTATATGATCACTTATCTTAAATGGCGTACCATCATCTTCTCAGTTCCGAGAAACCTTGAAAACAGCTACGATTGCCGATCGGTTCATGAAGTCATACTTGCAGTAATAGTTATTAGACTTATCCAAGTGGGAGACTGTTGGATAAGTTGTCTAAGTCCATAACTATTTCTGGTATGTACTTGACCCGACCTGGCATGGTCCATTTGGGTTGCATGGCACCATGCAATTGGATAGACTAAATGAGAGAAATAACACTGGGAGATTATTAATATATTATAAGTTCTAATATATTAATAATATTATTTGATTAGTTTGATCAAGATTTAATTTAGAATTAATTAAGTGATCAAAAGATAACTAATTAAATATATGGGTTGATTACGTAAATCATCCATATCTTGTATGGTGGGCTAAAAGGCTCCATGGATTATCAAGTTGGGTTTCACCCATAGGATGCTCCATTGGAGTTACAAACCCATGGGTCATGGAAATGAAGAGTCATGACACATTAGGGTTTACATGGTGTAACCCTAGATGTGTCAACACTATATAAGGATCCCATTCTCCACCAAAATGGGCTACACATGTGAAACAAGAGGGCTAGGCCGATTTCAAGAAGTGTATATTCTCTCAAAAGTCTTTCCAAGAGCATTTGGTGTTGTGTGAAGCATTTAAGGCATCACACTTGGGGTGCTAGGCTCACAAGGTTTCAAGGAACATAAGCAACAACAAGGTAAGTTATTCTATCTATCATTCAAGTTAAAAATTGTTCCCCATGTATGCTAGATAGGAATATAGCCTTGGAATTCTACTTTGCATGATAATTAGACAAACATAGATCCAAGGTTATTAGGGTTGCATGTACACTTAGGAAGTGTAAGAATGCTCATAACCCAACATTTGCATGCCCCCAAAAAGACCAAATCTCAAAGTATAACATTCTACTTCCATGGAAATGACTCAAACTTCAACATTGATGGTCTTAAACTCTAAAGGTACCAACTTTGTGGACCTTGAACCTCAGAAACACCAAGAGGGGCAACTCAAAGCTCCTCGAATGAAATCAAGACCACTAGATCTCATCTTTGGGACCAAAATGAACTAAGACTCACTAGTAAGAGATCCAATATATCAATGATCAAGTTCAAAGCATTATACCTTCATCAAGCTAAAAATGAGTCCCAAAAGCCAGATCCATAAGCTTCCCCTTGATCCACATCTTTGCACCAAGCTCCACCTTCTTGAAAATGGACCAAGCACTCCAAAAATGGATTTCATAAGCTCAAAATGCCACCATGAGTGATTGAGGTCGATTTCTAGGGTTTAAAGGGATGGAGGCTGAAGACTATAGGGTTAGGACATGAGATAAAGAGCTTAAATAGGGTCCAATTCCCTAAAATACAGTTCTGATTTGGAGTCCGCCCAACGTACATATGGCATGCACAGCATACTACTGGGAACCTTCATAACCATCCTATTCAATGCACCCAGCGTACTCCAAGGTACGCCTAGTGTACTAGCTTTTTCACTAGTACGCCTCGCATACTCTTTTTGTACGCCCCGTGTACTCGACTAAGCCTGAAAACCACGAAACTTCCGAAAGCCATAACTTCTTCATTATAAACCTGTTTCTGACGATCCTTATATCCACTGAAAGGTAACGACAAGCCCTACACTACTATCAACTCACGCCTTTCTCATAACCTTCCGAACAAAAATCCATTTTTCACAAAAGCCCAACTGACACTTTACCGAAATACCCCAAGGCTCCAAAACACAAATCAAACATCTGGATCACTTCCAATACATCACCCACACCCGAATTGACCTAGAACCTACCTTTTAAAGAGCCCTAATCCTTATGATGACCGATATTCGGGCCACAATCCCAGACTAGGAGTCGATTCGGAACAGGGTGTTACATAATTATTGAAATTCAAACTATAATGCCATTTAAGTTCATACATGCATACATTGTGAACTAAGTTGAAATAGCCTCATGAAAGTCCAAAACTCGATCCAATAGTTAAGTCCAATCAATTTTGGTCCTTAGCCAAAGAATTCTCGGCCCAAAAACCCTATTCAACCAAAATTCTTCTTTGGACTTTATTGGGCCGAAAAATCCTTCATTGGGCCTTATTGGGTTGAAAACTTCTATTTGGCCTACCATTGAGCCAAAAACCCTTCATTGGGCCTTATTGGACCGAAAACTCTTTTTGGGCCAAGTCAAAACCGAACACTATTTCCCTTGGGCCACCCTTAGGACCGAGAACCCTATGGGGTCGGTTGAGGTTTAAACAAAAAAAAAGGAAAAGAAAAAGGAATGGGAAAAGAGTGTGCCACCTCATATTTACCTTAACAAAGCCATGGACCTCCATATATCCATGCATGCATCCCATAACCTTAAAGAGATTCAACTCCCTCTCTCCCCTCCCTCTATATGTTTGGTCGATCCTTACCTCCCCACATACTTCACATTTTCATTTTACCTCACTTAGTCTCAAGAACTACCTCCCATTCTTCCTATCAAAAACTCAAACTTTTCTCATTCTTCCTCTAAAATTTGTGGGTGCGTGTGTGCCATCTTCAAAGGAGTCTTCTTCAAAAGTTCATAAATCTGGTAAGACCTTCATGTAACTCTTGTAACTCTAAACATTTTTATGATAACAACTCCTTGTTTACACGCTTTTATTGTGTGTTAAGCTCTTAGAAACACCAATTTCTCATACAACAAAAAATATTGGATTTTCTAGAAACATACTCTTTACAATTACAAAAAAAGAAACCAAAGGACATACATTCAGTTATTCACAATTTTAGAACGATACATACAAACTATTTTTCATAGAAAATATCGGATTTTCTAGAGTTTTACAAATTATTAGAAACAAAGGTGTTGCAAAGCTCTTTCAGATAAACATGCTTATGAACTCACCAACATTCAATGTTGATGTTTTTCAAAACAACTTGTATTCTCAACGACTCAGTGAGCAGGTACTTGGACCATGGAACTTGGATACGTGCGACATTTTTGAGTTAATTACTGTTATGTCATTTTTAGGTAATAATGAATAAATATAACTTGTAAACAATGCATGTTGGTATCTCTTAATGTATGATGTTTGGTTGCTATGTTTCGTTCATATTCAATTGTTATGAAACAACAAAATGAAGTCATCCGCCCCCGGACGTTTCCGCCATCTTGGTTCGGGGGTGTGACAGAACATGACTAATGACCCATATGCCATCCATGGGTCTTACCATGCCACTATAAGCAACTACCATCCAATGAAGATGACAAAGAATGCATATGCCAACTGTGGGTCTTACCACTACAATATAATCAACTACCACATGAACAATGACCTATATGTCGATTATGGGTCTTACCATGGCACAGTAAGCAACTACAACACAATATACATGACCAATGACCCATATGTCTTCAATGGGTCTTACGATGACACAATCTACCACTCAATGCACACGGCCAATGACCTATATGTTATCCGTGGGTCTAACCATAACAATATAAGCAACTAGCACATGAACTATGACCCATATGACATCCATGGGTGTTACCATAATACTATACGATACTACCACATGACCAATGAGCTATATGTCGTTTATTGGTCTTACCATGACATAGTAAGCAACTACCATCCAATGCTCATGACCAATGATCCATACGTTATCCGTGGGGTCTTACCATGTCACTATTATCAACTACCACCCAATGAACATAACCAATGACCCATACGTCATCCATGGGTCTCACCATAACACTAAAAACAACTACCACCCAATGCACATGAGGAATGACCCATATGTCATACATGGATCTTACAATGACACTATACGAAACTACCACCCAAAGAACATGATTAATAACCCATATGTGATCGATGTGTCTTCCCATGTCACTATAAGCAACTACCACATGAACAATGACCCATATCTGATCTATCGGTCTTATGATGAAACAGTAAGAAACTACCAGCCAATCCACATGAGTAGTGACACATATGTTATCTGTGGATCTTACCATGACACTATAAGAAACTACCACCCCATGAACATGAATAATGACCCATATATCATCAATGGGTCTGACTATGACAGCGTAGGTAACTACCACCCAATGCATGTGACCAAGGAACCATATCTGACTTTTGGGTCTTACCATGACACTATAAGTAAATACCAGCCAATACATATGACCAGTGACCCATATGTCATCCATGGGTCTTAGCATGACACTATACACAACTACCAACCAATGCAAATGATCAGTGACCCATATATTATTCGTGTGTCTTACAATACACTATAAGAAACTACTACCCAATGAACATGAACAATAACCCATATTTCATATATAGGTCTTACCATGAAATTATAAGGAACTACCACATGAGAAATGACCCACGTCAATTATGGATTTTATAATGACATAATAAGCAAGTAACATCCAATGCACATGACTAATGACATGTATGTCATCCACGAGTTTTACCATGACACTATAAGCAACTACTACATGAACAATGACCCCTATGTTATACATGGGTCTTACCATGACACAATAGGCAACTACTATCCAATTCACACGACTAATGACCTATATGTCATCCATGGGCCTTACCATGACACTATAAGTAAGTACCACACGAACAATGAATCATATGCCATTTATGGGTCTTACCATGATATATAAGCAAATACCACCCATTGCACATGACCAGTGACCAATATATCATATGTGTGTCTTAACAAGATATTATAAGCATCTACCACCCAATAAAAAAGAACAATGACCCATATTATATCTGTGACCATGACACTCTAAGCAGCTACCACCAAATATACATGACCAATGACTCGTATATCATCCATGGGTCTTACCATGACACTATACACAACTACCACCCAATTAACATGACCAATGACCTATATATCATGCATGGGTGTTTCCATGACAATTTAAACAATTACCACCCAATGCATACAACCAATGATCCATATATCATCCATGGGTATTACCATGACACTATAAGAAACTACCACCCAATAAACATTATCAATGACTCATATGTCATCCATGGGTCTTATGAATACACTATAAGCAACTGTCATCCAATGACGATAACCAATGACCCATATGTTATTTGTGGGTCTTACAATGACACTATAAGCAACTACCACATGAATAATGACCTATATGTCGATTATGGGTCTTACCATGTCACAGTAAGTAACTACCACCCAATACACATGACCAATGACCCATATCTCATATGTAGGTCTTACCATGACATTATAAGCAACTACCACCCAATGCGCAAGGCCAATGACCTATATGTCATCCTTGTGATCTTACCATGACACTATAAGCAACTACCACCCAATTAACCTGACCAATGACCCATACATTATCCATGGGTCTTACCTTGACACTTTAAGCAACGACCATAAAATACACATAACCAATGAGCTATATGTCATTTGTAGGTCTTACCATGAAACTACAAGAAACTACCACCCAATGAACATGACCAATGACCCATATGTCATCCATGGCTCTTTCCATGACACTATAAGCAACTACCATCCAATGAAGATGATCAATGACCCATATGTCATCTGTGGATCTTACCATGACACTATAAGCAACCACTACATGAACAATGATCCATGTCATTTATGGTTGTTATTATGAC
The DNA here is from genome assembly GCF_052625555.1 of Lactuca saligna. NCBI lineage: Eukaryota > Viridiplantae > Streptophyta > Magnoliopsida > Asterales > Asteraceae > Lactuca > Lactuca saligna. The sequence goes on from NC_136425.1 coordinate 87,236,943, forward strand.
ATGGTAAGCAGCTACCACCCAATACACTTGATCAATGAACCATATGTCATCTATGAGTCTTACTGTGACATTATAACCAACTACCACATGAACAATCACCTATATTTCATTTATGGGTCTTACCAAGACACTGTAAGCATCTACCACCAAATTCACATGTCCAATGACCTATATTTCATCCATGGGTCTTACCATGAAACTCTAAGCCACTAATATATGAACGATTACCCATTTGTTATTTGTGGCTCTAACCATGTCAGAGTAAGAAATTACCACCCAATGCACATGAATGATGACCCATATGTCATTTATGGGTCTTACCGTCACATAGTAAGCAACTGTTACCTGATGCACATGCACAATAATCCATACATCATCCATGGGTCTTAACTTGAGCCATGTACTATACATCATCAATAGGTCTTATCATCTTTAATAGATTGGTATTGACTACTTTTATCATGTATTCAATAAGACACATATGTGCTTGCTCCCACATTTTTTATATATATTTTTAGATGAATTATAACTTTAATAAATATAAATATTGCATAAAATTTATTATATGTTTTTTTAAATGTACATCTATTAATTATATATTTTTATATTACAATGTTAATATTTTTATAAACGGTAATTTTTAATTATGCCTTAGAGCCAAAATTTGGACAAAAATTCTAAAGTCAACACTAATTGTTGATTCAATTTCTGAATGTTACAATCCTCAATCTATTGTATCATCAGTTGATGATCAAAAATTCAACTTTCTTCACTTTGTATGCCAAAAAATTCAACAACACTATCCAAATTATCAGGCGCCAACCAAACTTTGAAGTTTTTTTTTCACAAAAATTTTGAATTTATCACACCATGTTGATAATGAACCTACTTATTATTTCTTTTGAAATGAGATTTAGTTAGAAGATTTTTACACCACTTATAGATATTCAATCCTTTCCTAAATCCCCAACCAAAGAGTCTTATTTTGTTTTAATAATCTGTCATGTCAATAATCATGGAATCTTTGGCCGATAATACGAACACTACAATATATGAGGATCTGGAATATAACTCAGAGAATGAAGTTGAATATGAGGCTAAAAATGACAACATAGTGGCAGAAAATGTAGTTAAGAGAGGCATAACCCGGCTACATAAGTTTTGTAGTGATCATGGTAAAGGAGGAAAGGTCCCTCTCACAATCGATGACATCGGTAGGATATCAGGGACAAACTGATTTTTTTTCCAATTTTTTGGGAGATCAAGTTCGTGAGCATACATGTTTAAAAGTTCTATCCTGGAAAAAATTGGAATTACCAGGAAGAGACGAATTATGGAGTGAAATCACAGTATTGAACATAGTATTTAATGTTGTCCTTAATTATGCATATGTACATTTAAATTATGTGAAACTATTAACAACATTGTGTTACATTTTTCAATGATATTTTGATCTTGAAACACATTTAGAAATTCAATAATGCATCATCTTAGTCAAATTTTTAAGAATTATAGAAGGAAGCTTCGAGAAAGATACATATTTCCCGACAAAGAAACACCTACAATATTTAAGCCAATGAATGAAGTCCTTACAAAGTAAACAACAATTATTGAGGATTTACCTTAGGTTGCTTTTGTAACACATACAATCTCTGAGGAATAGAAAGTTTAAGTCATTTCTATAGATTTCATTATTTTCATTCCATATATATTTCATAATTATGGTGTTTGGATGTAAAAGTTTTGTTTTTGATTTTCCATTGTGGTTAGGAGAAATCAAAAGCAACAAAAAAAGTGTGTGAGAAGTTTTTTTATAACCATAGGATGGGTAGAGGTGGATATATGTGTGAAAGAGAAGATGGTAACAAAAATGGTTATTTTTAGTTAATAGCAACATACTTTCTTTTATGTTTGTTTAAGTATACTAATTTTCTGTTTAATGATTATAATATCGAAGCCAAAGAAATTGAACTAGATGAAGAACCCTCCCGTTGTATGATGTGGTTGAAGGGGTGGCTAAACAAAGATGAAAAATATTAAAATGATAAGATTAGAGATAACCTAGTAAGTTTTGATTGTAAATTCTGCTTCTCTGCTAAAATAAGTCATGCCCAATTAGAAGATTCAAAAGAATTTACAGTTGTGATTATTAAATATTATATAGATCCTTTTCATATATTACTTTACAACTTTATTTAATTTATATGAAATTATAGTTTTACTTTTGAATTAATCAATTATGTAAATTATTTAAATTTTGTTGGGTTTGTGTTTTTCCTTTTTATTTGTTATATATATATATATATATATATATATATATATATATATATATATATATATAATCATATTTGTCACACAAAGGCTACATATTTACATGATTTTAAAAACCATATAGTCACTCTTTTTAACACTTGAGGCCACTCATTGCTTAATGGTAAGTGAAAAAATCCCCCCAAAAAACCAATGGTCATGTCACCAAATATACAAAAGGCTACACAAACATCATATTCATGTGGCAATTGGATGGACCAACATTACTCAAAATACACGTTTTCATTATTATTAACACATTTGGCCACTCTTTTTAACAACTAAAGCCACTCATTGCTTAATTGTAAGTGATGAAATCCCCAAAAAAACCAGTGGTTGTGTCACCAAATGTACAAAAGACCACACAAACATCATATTCATGTGTCACTTAGATGGACTAATGTCACTTAAAATACATTTTTTTCAAGGTTATTAATACATTTGACCGCTCTTTTTAACACTTGAGGCCACTCATTGTTTAATTGTAAGTGATCAAGTCCCCCATAAAAAACCAATGGTTGTATCACCAAATATACAAACAGATACAAAAACATCATATTTATGTGGCACTTAGGTGGACTAACGTCACTCAAAATGTAGTTTTTCAATATTATTAATACATATGGCCATTTTTTAACACCTTAGGACACTCTTTGCATAATTATAAGTGACGAAATCCCCCAAAAAAAACAATGTTTGTGTCACCAAATATCCATAAGGGTACACAAACATCATATTAATGTGGCAATTAGATGGACTAACGTCACTCAAAATACACGTTTTCAAGACTTTTGAAACCATTTGGTCTTTCATTTTATGCCTTTTGCCACTCTTTTTAAATGGATATAACGACTGACTTGCTAATGTGATTGTATGTACTTTATGTCACTCGACCTTCGGTCACACATGTAGTGAAAACGAATATGTGGTTGTATGCATACAATCACTCACTTTTTCGTGTAACCAAAGCTTTTGTACTAATGATCGAAGATTCATCTTCAAATTTCTCATATAGTCCATGTAGTTTGGGCCAGTGAGCTTCTATTTTGATAGAATCGAGAGTATGGAGAATTGGAGGGGTCGGTTTGAGTAGTAGTGAGGTCACCATTTCCAAACATCTATATAAAGAGACATAGTTTTAGTTCGTGATATAAATCCTTAATATTTAAACCCAGAATAAATATTTGAGGCTAGAATCCAAAATACAATTCATAACTGTACCATTCGGACCTCCATGTATATTATTTGTTATTTATTTATTTATTTATCCTTTGAGCTACTCGACGAGTCGATGCTCCAACTCGTCGAGTAGTATTTATTTATATATTTATCCCTTGAGCTACTCGACGAGTCGATTCTCCAACTCGTCGAGTAGAGCCATGATGTGTCACGTGGGTTTAATGACCTACCCGACGAGTTCGAGGAGCCAACTCACCGAGTAGGCGCTGGGATGAGAAACCCTAAATTCCCGGGTTTAGGGCCTATTTAAAAGCACTTATAGCCTCATTTGTTGGTACACTTCCCTAAGAGCAAACCCTAAACAGCCATTGAGCTTAGACATGGGGGTTTGGATGCCATGAAGTCCTTGTACTTGCATCCTTTTCCATCGTTTCCTCTATCCTGGTTATTTTGCATAACAATCGGTGGGTCGTCTTGACCAATGATACCACTAAAGTTTCCTCCTTCAGAATGCCCTCCATTCACTTTGGGCTCTCCCACTTGAATTGACAGTTCTTCACAATTCTGTTGAAGCAACCGCCTGGTCTCCTCCATTTAATGATCCAACATCATCTGCATCATTGTTTGTACCCCAGGCATCGTCATTGACTCAGGTGCTGCAGCTACAACAGGTATTTGCTCAATCACTGGTGGTTGATTCCTATTCTCATTTGCGTTTCCAACTCCGCTTCTAGTTGTTGCCATTCTTGATCTATACACCGAATAAGGTGAATATAGATCCTCATTGATAGGTACATATATCATCCTGATCACTCTGAAACGTTTACATGCTAGTTCTAATATCGTAGACGTATGCTTAGAATCCTAAACACATAAGGTTTCTCGATCCAGTCAGCAACAAACCTTAGATCCGAACAAATAATATCATATATGGAAACATATAACATTTAGCACATAAAAGAATTTTAGGCAACTTTCCTAAAATAAACTAGTGCTCGTGTCTAAAATATAACAAACACACATCTCACAATTTTCACTTAGCATTCTAAGTTTAAGTATAGTAATCCTACAAATTCCTAGTTCGCTTAAATTAATGCTCTGATACCAACTGTGACATCCCCAATTTTACGGCCAGAAAATACCGATTTGTTTATGCTTAGTTTTTAAAATTAGAATAATCATAAAAAGAAAACTGTTGCAGAATTTGTTCCCAAAAAAAAATATGATAAAAATTTATCAAATCATTTATTAAAGAAATGTATTTTCATTATATAAAAAAATCTCGGGATGTCATGTTCCGATATAGACACATAAGCATAAACAGAATTTACATTTATTTACACTAATGGTTTACATCTCCTTTAATCTCTCAGTGAAATATGTATTCGTATTGATACATGTGATACAAAGAAACTGAGTGGGTTAGACTTGGGAGCCTGGTGAGCCTATAGGTTTTCAACCCACAATAATATAACTATTATATTTAATCAGCAAACAATCAACCCAATTACTCATCCCCATTATCTTCTTTATTTCTTAAGGTTTTATCCTAAGAACCAACTATCCTTCATTCATTCATTCCTAAGGAATTGGCACGAAGTCCATTGTGCCAAAGTTTATCTATCAGGTACTAAATCCATACCTATCAGGCGCTAACTCCATAGTCACCAAGGTTAACTTAACAAGCGCTAACTCCATAGTCGCCAAGGTTTACTCGACAAGTGCTAACTCCATAGTCGCCAAGGTTTACTCAACATGCGCTAACTCCATAGTCGCCAAGCTTTACTCAACATGCAGCTTTCATCACACACCAACTATTCCATCTACGCATGTTCTACCAACATATTTGTAGATATAAAATATATATACAGGTTAACTCATTTAAAAACCTATATAAAACATTCATTCCACCTATCTCAAATAAACAAACAATATATAAACATATAGCATGTATTTCATAGCAAATACTTCATACTTATGTGTTAGAAGAAAGTAACTATACACTCACTTGATTAGAAGATGATCGGACAGCGCCTCGTCTCTTGAAATACTCTTTTTCGATGAAACTGGGATGTTTTCTCCAAAAAAAATTGGGCTTCACGCGGGCAGAGCTTCGTCTCGGAAATTTTACTTCTCGAGATCTTCGGGGCTTCGGGACTTGCTTCGGGGCTCGGGAATGATACCAGGGCTTTGGGATATTTCTTGCACGCAAAATGATGCAAAAAATAGAGAGAAAGAAAGAAATGAGCAAAGAAACTCGGTTGCACTTGTGTTCTATTTATAGGGGCTGAAACCCTGAGTTACGTTGGGCGTAACCCCAGATTACGTTGGGCGTAATCCTCCGTCGACATGTACGCTAGGCGTACATATAGGTAAGCGGAGCGTACCGGGTGGATAGGACCGACGCGTCAAGGCTTTCGATATTATCCGATATTATATTTAAATAAATATATTTTAATTATTTAAAAACTTCAGAAATTCATATATTTCTCATACGAACTCCATTTTTGACGTTCTTTATATCCACGCGTAGGTGAGACTATGCTCTACAACTTACGTTTGGACTCCGTTGGCCGAGTTCAACTTTATTTTTATTATATTATTTTTAGTAGGCCAGGACAGAAAAACTCCGTTATAAATTCATAACTGCTTCATCTGACGTTCGTTTTCGTCTATCTTTTTACCGTTGCACTACTATTGATGAGATCTTCAATTCACATTTAGATTGTTTCAGCTAGAAATCAGTCGATCTAAAAATCAAATTTCGGGCTGCATACTGCTAAGCTGAAACATAGAAAAATCATAACTTCCTCATACGAAGTCAGATTTGGATGTTCTTTTTATGTACACTCTCATTTTAACAAACTCTACGACTTTTGTTTAGATCACTAAGACTAAATATATCTCTAACATAAATTCACTTTTTACGTCACACAGCGTTGTGCCGGTTTTGTCGTGAAACTTCGACGGGTCATAACTTCTTCGTTATAACTCGGATTTTAGCGTTCTTTATATGTACGGAACCCTTGTAACATATATTACAACTTAGTTAAGATTGTTTCTTCAAAATAATCTTCCATCAAAAAGTCGTTTTTGAAGCTTATTAACCTTAAATTGACTAACTCTAATCTACGGGCATTACAGAAACCCTAACACCAAAGAGATGATGCCTCCAATGGTTCATACCCAAACCCTAACAAGAAGAAAAAAAGAGGAGAGTGGAGAGGGGAGTAAATTTGGCTCTTTTGAAAGTGTAGGAGTGGACAAATATTATGAATCCAAGGGGTCCTATTTATAACTGATATGATAACCATGGAAACCCTATCTAGAATAAAATAATAATATACGTAATCCAGGTAGTTATCCAGTTTACTTATACTAGGGAGGCTTCCAGAATACCCCATAAAGGTACTCCAAATCATACACAAGGTTTTGGAACCCTTCCCTTGTTCAACTTTTGAATATTGTCAGCTATAATTCTTACGTCTTAATTAATTATATTTAATCCTAAAAATTAACACCAAATAACGTTGATTAATTCTAAATTAATAATTATAATTTCCAATTAATATATCAATCATATAATGTATTAATAAATAATTCATTCCAATTTCCAATTAATTTATTATCCACATAATAAACTAACAAATTATCCTCTTTTTCTAAATGCAATGCTCCTCAGTAGCTTTGTGAATGTGACACATACATAAAGAATACATAACACATAAGTGGGGCTGCTAAATTGGGAAGTCGTCATGGTTTTGTGTGACACGACACGACACAATAAGGTTTTGTGTAACACAAACACGACACGATTTCGTTTTTTTCATTAACACGAAGACGAACCAATTAAAACAAGATAACATGACACAGCACAACAAAGATAACATTATATAACTATTAGTTTATTTAAATCACATTTGGTCATGTATAACACGACAATAATGACAAACACAAAAACACGACCAACACATGCTCAATCGTATCAATTTGTGAGCACGAACACGACATGACACAATATCGTGTTTCTTAAACTTAACACAAGCACAACACGAATAATAATTTGAATTTTAATTTCTTCCCAATTTAGTTTTGTGCCATGTATTTATGTCATGTCATGTCGTAAATTGACATGCCTACGTATAAGTTATGTAAGTTGCTATATGAAAATTGGTGAAGAAGGACATGATGTTTCTAAGGAGTAAACATGGCATTTTAACGTTGATTTATTAAAAATTAAGCGATTGATATGCTTGTTGAATAAGGTATGAGTAACTGTACTAGAGAGTGAATCTCAGGTGAGAAAATACAAGATCAATGGAAATTGATGGGATGATTAGCATGTTGATAACAAGATAAATGATAAACTTTTAAATTCTCAAATAGCGAATTTGTTGAGAGGTAAAAAAGTGAATTTGATAAATGTTTGAATTGGTGAAAAGGAATGGTAAAAGTCAAGACAATATGAGTGTAGTGTGTATGGAATGATATAGTGTATCATTAAAAATGCATGATACTCACTATGAGTTGATTGAATCATAAAGTTTTCCAAGAATGAAGTTTGGGATAAAAATGGCATTACGGGGACAATATTTCCTTATTACAAAATATTGTCAAGGGTATTAATTCCATAGAAGACTATAATGGGATTAGGTACCCATTAGTGTGCATGTGATGGTTGTTAACTATGTTGCCAAGGTGTCTATATGAGGATCTTGGAATAGAGGTCTGCATGGGGACCAAAGAGACTTTGCTGGGAGGGTACCTACCATCGCGAAGTAGAAGTATCATCTTATGGAGTATTGATCTGATGATTTGTTGTTTGATAAAGGTTAGTGTTTTGGGTCACATGATGTGTGTGAGTCTATTTGGGTCATGATTTATAGAAGTTCCTTTAGAAAAGATATAGATTATATATTTTTTGTTGTGTTTTTTTTATAACATATTTCTATTTTTACATTTTGGTTTTGTTATAAAAAAATTATTATATTTTTTAGATGTTTATTTTCATGTTTGTTAGAATGTATTTTCAAGTAAACACAAGGTCTCTTATGAATGTGCAGACGCAAAACTTAGGTTGTGTTTAGTTACAGTAATACAACTTTTATTTTTTGTTTTCGTTTTTAGAAAATTTAGAAAACGCATTAGTTAAAACTTATTTATTTTTCATTTTCGGTTTTAGAAACTAGAATACATGTTTAGATGTGTATTTTTTTGATCGTTTTTCATTTTAGAAAATGGTGGTGGTAGGGTGTAGGTGGGCGGTGTGAGGTTGGTGGTGGTGGCAGTGGTGGGGTGGTAGAGATGATGGTGGTGTCGATGATGGTGGTGATGTTGATAAAGAAGACAACGATTGTGGTGGGGTGGAGATGAGGTGGTGGTCGTGGCAACGTTGTCGGTGGTGGTGGTGATAGTGATAATGGTGGCGATAATGTCGAATGTAGTGGTGGTGGCAACGGTAACAGTAGTGGTGGCGATGACAAATAGGGTGGTGGCGATGATAGTGGCTACATTGGTGATGATGATAGTAGTGGTGTTGGTAATAGTGTGGTGGTAGTGGTAGTGGTGTTGATGATGATGATGATGACAATAATGGTGTTGATAGGGTAGTGGGAGTGGTGATTGGTGATTGGAATGTTTGTGGGGTCATGAGAATCGGTGGGTAGGAGGTGAGTGACTAAGGGTAGGGTACATATTAAGTATGTGATTATATTTTACAAAACTTTTAGAATTAAAAAAGAAAAACCTCCGGAATATTCTCAATATTTTATCCTAATTTACGAAAAAGTTACAAACTAAAATTTGTTTACGAAAAAGTCCTAATTACCAGTAAAAGTGACTATTTGACCAATTTTTTTCCGGTTACCGGTTTCATTACTTACCCAATTTTATTAAAGTCTCATTATTTAACCATAATTTACAAATAAGTCCCGTGAAATAATGGGAATTTAATGATATTATGATAAAATAATGAGACTTTAATAAAATCGGTTAAGTATTGAAACCGATAAACTGGAAAAAAATGTCAAATTGTCATTTTTACTGGTAATTATTAATTTTTCGTAAATAAATTTTAATTTTTGACTTTTTCGCAAATTAAGATGAAATATTAGAACTTTTTCCGTGATTTACCATTAGAAAAATATTAAAAAATTAATTATGAGTTTTCTAAAAAAAATCAAGTTCTTTGTAAATTTGGAAAATAATAAATTTTCATGTTTTAAAAATTAAAATAAATTATTGAATTACACGTATTTTCAAAAAATTTATTTGTATTTTTTTAAATTTTTCATAAAAAAAAAAAAAAAAGACTCATTTTATTTGGTAACTAAACACAATTTTGGTTTCAAACGAGTTCCAAACATCCACACTTAGGAACTGAATTAAACAAATACTATAAATATAACATTTTATCAACCATAATTTACTCTTTAATTTAAAAAAAAAATTATAAACCACAATTTTAATAGTTTCAATAAAACAGATATATGATATTCACTTGGATAGGGATTTCGTAGGTGTTACAATACGATACTCATGATCAAAGTTAATACTTGATCATTATTTTTATTTTTGTCCATATATCTAACCTTTTGTATTATAATTTTTATACCAAACTAGTTGCTATAATAGCATCTGTTAAAAAAAAAAAAAAAAAAAGAGCGAAAACTTCTTGTTAAGATAATTAAAAGTTTAAAGGTAATAAGGTATTACTCCGTTCATTATAAGAATAAATTACTTAAAATAATTTTTAAAATCAATATCGATTCAATTATTTATAACAAGGCAAGTGCATCATAATGACCAAACATTCAACCACTCATTGAAAGCCCCTTGTAGCGTGTTGATGAGATTTTCCAGAGACTTGACTTTTGATTTTGACATTGAGTACGGGTAACGGATCCGAGGAGCAAATTCTGCTCACCCTGAAGACTTCCACATAACGTACTTCCCTTTACATTTGACCCTCTTCTAACTATTACAAAGTCAAACCTCAAACCTCAAGATTGCGGTTTTTTTATTTTTCTAAAACATTAAACAATTGCATACGCATGTACAGAGCCGTCTCAAGACGATTTGAGATCCGGGGCGAAAAAAAATAGGATCCTTAGTGATAGATATATAAATATAATTTTATTTTTGGTAAAGGAGGACGGTATCTCCAAAAAAATTTATTGATTAGAAAAAAATTAATACAATTACAGTCTGGGAACTGCTTATCTATGGAAAGGAAAAAGCTTTGGGACAGGCCCAGAAACCAAATAATCTAATACTATAAATACAAAGCAACAAAATAAAAAATAAATTAAAAAATAAAAATAAAAAAAACTATAGCATGATTTGCACCCTATTACATAAACATAGCAAAGAAAAACTAAAAAAATTTATAATTACAAGCTTTTTTAGAAGCAACGTCATTATAAATAGTATCAATGTCAATTTTATCCAACATATCTTTTTCGATACGTAACATAGCCAAACCATTCTATTTTTCTTGTGACATAGATGATCTCAGATAACTTTTTAATAACTTTAATTTTGAAAACCTTATTTCTGCTGATACTAAAGTAACATGTATAGTTAATAATATTCGATATGCAATGAAAACACGTGGATAACAATTTTCAGTTTTAACGAACTCTAGAATTTCAATAGCGGACATAAAAACGTTTGGCAAAGTCATTTGTAACACTTGAAGTTCGGAAAACAAATAATTTGAATCTACATCACACAAGTTATTATGAGAAAATTGTTTTGTAAAATTAGTACAACTTTTTTTAAGTTCAATGTTATCCAATGATTTTAACTTTTTTGAATTATATAAAAATCCAAAAATATTTTCAAAAATAGTTAATTGCACAAATTTACTCCTTAATGAAACAATTGTCATATCAATAACAATCATAAAATATTCAATTCTAAACGATTCTTCAACTGCCTGTAATTCTTGTGCATTATCAATTTCATCAAATTGCATTTTTCTAGTAACTTGACGTCCTATTCGAAATGTAGGTTCAACGTCCATATCAATTGTTATGGCTTTAGCATTATCTAAACTACGGGAAAATCCTTCATTTCTATATTTTCTCAAAGAATGACATTATACTTTTTAATTGATTAATGGTGGCATCAATACACATAGATTTAGTTTGCAATTTTTTACTTACCATATTAATAGGAAATAAAATATCATACCAAATTATCATACCAAGTAAAAATTTATAACTTTCTATGGCACCAACTAAACTTTCTGCTTCACGTTTTGATTTAACATCATTGCATGATTTACCTAACTCAATTAAAGCTTGCTTTATTTGAGGAGCTTGAAACCTAAAAGCTTTGACGCTTTTAATTCTACTTTCCCAACATGTATTAGATAAACATTTTACAGTTAAATTGTGAACATTTTCAAGTAGTATGTTCCATCTTTTAGTAGAACTCGAAAATAGTACAAATATTCGTTGCACAACTCCAACAAAAAAAATTGTTTTTTCACATGAATGAGTCATATCACTAACCGTAAGATTAAGACTATGGCAAGCACATGGCATATACAACGCTCTTGGATTAATTTCAAGTAATCGCTTTTGAACCCCTTGGTGTTTCCCTTTCATGTTAGAACCATTATCATAACCTTACCCTCTTATGCCATCAATATTAAGACCGATTGATTTAATTGCATATAATAATTCGTTAAATAGTCCTAAACCAGACGTATCATCTACCTTCAAAAATTCTAAAAATTATTCTTCCATTTTTATTTTGTTACTAGATATGTTCACACATCGAATAACAAAAGGCAGTTGTTCTTGATGACTTACATCGGGGGTACAATCAAGAATCATAGAAAAATATTTTGCTTCTTCACGTTTTGATTTAGCATCATTGCATGATTTACCTAACTCAATTAAAGCTTGCCTTATTTGAGAAGCTTGAAACCTAAAAGCTTTGACACTTTTAATTCTACTTTCCCAACATGTATTAGATAAACATTTTACAGTTACATTGTGAACATTTTCAAGTAGTATGTTCCATCTTTTAGTAGAACTCGAAAATAGTACAAATATTTGTTGCACAACTCCAAAAAAAAATAGTTTTTTCACATGAATGAGCCATATCACTAACTGTAAAATTAAGACTATGGCAAGCACATGGCATATACAACGCTCTTAGAATAATTTCAAGTAATCGCTTTTGAACCCCTTGGTGTTTCCCTTTCATGTTAGAATCATTATCATAACCTTGCCCTCTTATGCCATCAATATTAAAACCGATTGATTTAATTGCATATAATAATTCGTTAAATAGTCCTAAACCAGACGTATCATCTACCTTCAAAAATTCTAAAAATTATGCTTCCACTTTTATTTTGTTACTAGACATGTTCACACATCGAATAACTAAAGTCAGTTGTTCTTGATGACTTACATAGGGGGTACAATCAAGAACCATAGAAAAATATTTTGCCTTTAATAATTTTAATTATAGAATTTCTAACGTTGTGAGCTAAAATAGAAATTAGTTCATTTTGGATATTGTGCCCTAAATAATGATTATGGGTTTCATGATTTTCTATGTGTTTAACATGATCTTGCATTACACTATCAAATTTTGTCATCATTTGAATTACTCCTAAAAAATTACCGTTATTATCTTAATTAAGCTTCTCGTTAGATCATCGAAAAGCTAAATTATATTTGGATAAATATTTCACGACAGCAATTATTCTTATTAAAACTTGTATCCAACGTTCTTTTTCTTATATATATATATATATATATATATATATATATATATATATATATATATATATATATATATATATATATATATATATATGTTGTAAGTCCTTATCAATTGCTTCATTGTTACCCAATCTTACCCTTAGCTCATTCTATGATCGCACACATAAAATATATTGAGCACTATTTTCATGTTCATCGAGTCTTTCATAAAGGTGTTTCCAATTATTAAATTCATTATTTGCCAAAGAAACTTGATTGTTATTATTATTATTAGGTTTAAACAATTTACAACAAAAACAATAAATTTTATCTACTTGTTTAGAATAAATTAACCATTTTTGATCACTTGTTTCACCATTACCTAGCTTTCTAGTATAAGCACCATAAGAAAAATGTCTAGATAAACTATCTTTAGGAAACACAATATTTGATTCTCTAATTGGTCCTTTTTCAACTAAAATTTCCCTTAATTTATTGTCAATATTATCCTAATTACTTTGATCATAAATATTTAAATGTGGAACAAATTGATGATCATTTTCATTCGTATCATTTTCACTACTAACATTATTTTCAACACTAATTTCATTCTTATTAGTGTTATTTTCATCTTCATTAGTGGCATTACTTTCATTGGGAATTTTATTCTCGTTAGTGTTATGTTCATTCTAATTAGTGGCTTCATTATCAATTTCATTGGTATTAGTGTTATTTTCATCCTTATTGGTAACAATATTTTCATTACGAATCATTCTCATTATTATTATTTTCATCTTTATTAGTAACGTTATTTTCATTATCAAATTCATAATCATTAGTGTTAATTTCATTATCATTGTGGCTATTTTCATTATTACTTGTGATATTTTCATGTTGAATTGAAGCATTGAGATTATCTATTTTTTTTATAAATTTATCCATGGATCCCTTGTGAGCCTATTCACCTTGTTCTAGTTTTTGTTTGTTTTTCCTTTTTTGACTTCTAGATAGATGTTTTCTAGGAAGCACTGTTATCTTATAGTTCTTATATATGGATTTTTATTTAAACAAAGAAATGGAAGACAATGATAATATAAGATTATTAGATATAGAAATGGAAAAAGAACACCTGATTCATCAATTTATAGGCTCACTAGGTTGTTGCCAAGTTGCTATTTACTTCCAAAAAGATTTATATTTCCTTTTCAATTACATAATTACCTACACTCACTATGAGACAAAGTTAAATCGTATATATAAAAAAAACAGAAACAGAAAATTGAAAAGTTCAAGTTGATTAAATGGGGCTGATAACAGAAACCAAAAGTCAACAAAATCGATTTTGGGTATCATCTATATCATGATTCAGAAATCGGAATCTATTTGACAGATAAAATATAAGAAATCACTAATCAGATGGAGAAGAAAATAGAGAAAACACGAAATCTAGAAAATTGATAAATCTCTATCACTCTAAGAAATTTGAAAATCGACAAAAAAAAAAGTAAAAATCAATTGCTTATTCTTACCTGATCAGATGTTATTGCTTCCTAATTGCTCAATCGATTATTGGAAGTCTGGATGGAATCAATTTCAAAAATCAGTTGTTCTCGTTTTCCTTTAATATCGGGAGCGGGAGTGCGGGACTGTGGAAGAGACGAAGGGTCGAGGGCACGGTTCAAGAATCAAGGTTCAAGGACGATAGCTATTAGCATTGAAAACTGAAGAGTCCCGCTTTAGGCTTGAACGAATCAACGTGCCTACGAGAAGCTACCGAGAAATCAGGCACCATTTTTTTTCTGATTACTGAATCGAACTCTATATATCATCATATAGGCCTCAAAATTTCAGAAAAACACATACCAGACTTTTTCTATTTGCTATAACAAACTTCTAAAATGGGCCATATACAAATTTTGGGGCCCTAGGCCATTGCCCAGCCTGCCCCCTATTAGGCCAGACCTGTGTATGCATATACGTTTCTATATATGTAAACCATATTGATATCAAATTTTTGAATATGAATAATTAAAATATTATATCTATAAATTCAACAAACAAATAAGATAGGGTGACGAGGAGCAGGCTTGGCTTTACCTTGTAGTAAACTAAGCCCTTGCTTAGGGCCCTAAATTCTAAAAGGTCCCAAATTCTAAAGTTATTTCTTGTATAGACTAGAAAAATGATTGTTATTCACCCCAATAATTCCACAACGACGATGTGATTTCAACAAAATGCAAGCGACATAGCGATCTGTTCCTTCTCTACTTCCCCAGTTCTCCTCCAACCGATTCTTGAAAACTAAAAGTCTAAAACGCAGCGTTCTCTATTCTTCCATCTCCATTCTTTTATTATCGATTGTTCAAATTAGGGGTTGTTTTCTTGAATTTGAAGTTTGGTACTTAGTTACAGTAAGTTTAAATCTTGGTATTTTTAAATAGAAAAATCAATTGGGTGATTGGTATCTCCTATTGTACTTAGATGTGTTTTCTCGAAATGCATGTCTTTTTTTGTGTTTTTATGATGATGGTCTCTAGAATTTCAGTTCATACATAGTATTCCGCAATCACCATTTCTTGTTTTCTCTTTTATATATTACACGTCACAACATTGATCTGAATTTTTTTTTTTTGATTTCTGGTGACAATTTTGTTTTACAGATGGGGTTTTTTGATCTTGGGCCAAAGTGTGTGGAATTACGTCAATAATGTAAGTTTTTCATTTTTAATTCCCGTAATTAATCACTTGATCTAATAAGCTTATGAGGATTGAAGATTCAATTTTGCTGATTCTGGAAAGTCATAATTGTGAATTCAAATACACATGTTCAAGAAAATTGTTAAATTTGATTAAAGATTCGGTTTTTCTTAAAATGAAACTCACAAAACTCGTTATATGACCAGATTCTGCTTCTTGTGTCCAATCTAACACTTGTGTGCAATCTTGCTCAAACAGTTACTTTGGAAAGCCCAACTTCCATGTGAGTTCACATTAATGAATTGTATATTGATATATTCTTTTGTTTCAGTTGATTTGCCTTAAAATTGTTAAAAACTTTAGGTGGTTTATGTTTGTTAATATTATTATTACATTCATAATTGGGGTGACACTTGGATGATTTCTTTTTATCATCATAAGACCACCCGAACATCTAAAATGTCTCATATGAGGTGTCTATTCAGCATGTAAATTACCTAAAATACCCCTCTATTCTTAGATTTTGATTTTGAATTGCAGACTTTTGGGAAACTTACCTTATTTATAGTATGAGTTGTATGCAAAAAGAAAGGAAGTCCTGTCCAGATGTTTGTCACGAGTATCTCATGGGTTATGCTTTAGTATCTATGGTAATATCTACTTTGTTGTATAATTATTTTTTTGGACACATTTAATTAATGGTAATATGCTTTAGGCCCGAGGGTATTCCAACCCGATGGTTGATTGCACCCATCGGGCCTAAAGCATATCTCATGGGTGTGCATGCAATAATCATCTACAACTCATAAACCCTAGATCTAGCATACAATAATCAATATTATCATAATAAAAGAGTTTAGATCTTACCTTGATTGTTATGTAGCAATAACAATCACAAATCTCCTTCATCTTGACTCTTGAAAGCTTAGTGCCCCAAATGTTGTACCTCTAATGGAATCACAAACACCATGGACAACAAGATGAACAAAGAGAGAGGGAAGAAGCCCCAAAAACGTCCTAGGGTTCTCTTAGAAGGTTAGCCACGTTTTTAGGAGCCTTAGAGGTCTTTAATTAAACAATATGATTTCTCCTTTAATATATTATTGTTATAATATATTAATAAATCATAATTAATCCTCTTTTTCCTTAGTTCATCCCATTAGTTGCTATGGTGAAGGCAACCCAAAAGGTCTATGCTCACAATCGGCTCAAGTACATACCAAATAGTTATGGGCTTATACACCTAATCCAACAGATCCCCCATCTAGTAAACTTAAGGAAGCATATAAAGTACAAATGGCTAACATCCATGTCGGTAGTGTTGAATAAATACTTAGGAACTATTCCTTAATGTTATATAATCATACTTTTCTCGCTGACCTTATGCCAATGGTCATTGGAAGTTTCAATGACATCATCGGTATGGAATACTTATCCTCTAACCGCGTTGAGGTGTTGTTATTCGAGAAATCCTTACATCTACCCCTAACAAACAGAGAACCCTTAACCTTTTATGGTGACAAGCCTGATAGAAATCTTAGGATCATATCTTGTATAAATGCTAGAAAATACTTGTAGAAAATGTATTTCATCTTCTTAGCTCATATTATTGAAAGGAAAGACAATAAGAAGAAAAAGATCAAGGAAATACCTCATGTGTGAAATTTCCATGATGTATTCCCTAAGGATCTACGAGGTCTTTCGTCAGATCGACAAGTAGAGTTTTGAATCGATCTATTTCTAGGAGTTGCCCCAGTAGCAAAGTCTCCTTATATATTGGCACCTTCGGAGATGCAAGAGCTCTTCAGCCAACTACAAGAACTTCTTGAGAGGGGTTTCATTAGACCAAGCTTTTCTGTTTAGGGAGAACTCGTTCTATTTGTCAAAAATAAAGACGAATCTTTTTTATGTGCATTGACAATGGAGAGCTAAATAAGTTGACCGTTAAGAACAGGTATCCTCTACCCAGAATAGCTGATCTCTTCAATCAATTTCAAGGATCTAGTTACTTCTCTAAGATCAACTTGAGATCAGGATATCATCACTTTGATTCATGGAAGAAGACATTCCAAAGACTGTTTTCAAGATGTGCTATCATCATTATGAGTTCTTGGTCATGCCCTTCGGATTAACCAATGCCCCATCTATCTTTATGGATCTTATGAATCGAGTGTGCAAGCCCTATTTAGATAAATTTGTAATTGTATTCATTGACGATATTCTGGTATACTCGTGAACCAAGGAAGAGCACGAGCAACACTTTCAAGTGATCCTAGAGCTTTTAAGGAGAGAAAATTTGTATGCAAAATTCTCTAAGTGCAAATTTTGGATAGGAGAAGTACACTTTCTTGGGGATGTGGTAAGCAGTAGAGGAATTCATGTCAACCCTTCCAAGATAGAAATGGTAAAGAATTGGGAAGCGCCCAAGATGACAATAGGGGTGTGCCAATTTTTAGGATTTGTTGGCTATTATTGGAGATTTATAGAAAATTTCTATCGCATAGACACACCCCTCACAACATTTACCCAAAAAAAGTAAAATTCGTTTGGGGAGACCAACACGAAATAGCATTCCAAAATCTGAAAGAAATGTTGTGTAACGCACCGATACTATCCTTTCCAGAAGTCACGGATGACTTCGTAGTGTATTGCAATGTTTCACATCGGAGGTTAGGATGTGTATTGATGCAAAAGGAGAAGGTCATAGCCTATGCCTCGACACAAATTAAGATGCATGGGAACAACTATGCCACCCATGACCTAGAGTTGGGATCGGTAGTTTTTTCCCTGAAGATTTGGCATCATTACCTTTACGGAACCAAGTGTATGGTTTACGTGGATCACATGAGTCTGCAACATATCTTCGATCAGAAAGATCTCAACATGAGATAAAGAAGATGGTTAGAGTTGCTAAATGACTATGATTGTGAGATTTGTAATCACCCAGGAAAGGCTAACATCGTATCTGATACCTTAAGCCGTAAAGATCGGGTTAAACCTCTTAGAGTCAAAGCGGTTACGATGACTATTCAGTCAAATCTAATCTCACAGATTAGGAGTGCTCAACTTTAGGCTTTAACGAAAGGAAACCTTAAAAATGAAGGAATCGTAGGAATGGAAAGACAACTCAAAATTAAGGATGATGAAATGAGATATTTCGTAAACCAAGAATGGGTTCTGAAATATAGAGAGGTCAAGGAACTAGTTCTAAATAAGGCATATAGGACTAGATATTCCATTCATCTTGGAGCGGACAATATGTATCTGGACCTAAAGGCCCTATACTGGTGGCCAAACATGAAGGATAATATTTCAACCTACATAGGTAAATGCCTAACATGTTCCAAGGTTAAGGCAACACGTCAAAGACCCACAGGATTGTTACAGCATCCGGAGATTCCAGAGTGGAAATGGGAGCAAATCACGATGGATTTTGTTACCAAATTACCATAGACTGTTGGTGGTTATAACAATATATGGGTAGTTGTCGATAGATTAACCAACTTTTCCCACTTTATACCAATTAAAGAGACGAATAAAATGGAGAAGCTAACCAATACGTACCTTAGAGATATTGTCAGATAGCATATGGTACCCTTATCTATTATCTCTGACAAAGATACTAGGCCTACTTCTCGCTTCTGGAAGAGTTTGCAAAAATCCATTGGTTCGCATCTGGATATGAGTACAACTTATCATCTGCAAACGGATGGCCAAAGTGAAAGGACCATCCAAACGCTGGAAGACATGCTCAGGGCATGTGTGATAGATTTCGAAAGTGCATGGGATACTCACCTTCCTCTAGTTGAGTTCTCATATAATAATAGCTAACACACGAGAATCAAAGGAGCACCATTTGAATCACTATATGGCCTAAAATGCCGATCTCCCATTTATTAGAGAGAAGTTGGTAATACCTAACTGGCCAAAATTTCGTAAGGGGTACCCTATGAATAGGCCTAATGGTTATCCACGAAACGACTGAAAAGATATTTCAGATAAGACAACGCATGAAGATAGCATGTGACCGTCAGTAGAGCTAGGTTGACATAAGGCGTAAACTACTAGAGTTCCAAGTTGGAGACAGGATGATGGTTAAGGTATCTCTCTATAATGGATTTATATGGTTCGGAAAGCGAGGTAAGCTAAATCTGATGTACATAGGCTCATTCAAAATCCTTGACAAAATAGGTCTAGTTGTCTATTGACTTAGGTTTTCCCAATATCTTAATAATGTGCATGACATCTTCCACGGGTCTAGTTTTAACAAGTGCCTTTCCGAAGATACACCCGTCATTCCACTTGAATAAATTTAGATTAACACTAAATTGAACTTCATCGAAGAGCCAGTCGAAGTAATGGACAGAGAGGTAAAACGACTCAAGAAGAGTCGAATTCCCATTATTAAGGTGCGATGGAACTTCAATCCAGGACTAGATTACACATGGGAACGAGAGGAATAAATGAAGGACAAGTACCCTCACTTGGTCAAAGGAAACCCGACAACAAGATAAAATTTCGGGACAAAATCTCCTAAACATGCGGAGACTGTGACAACCAAGAGGTTTCTGTCACTAATCACCACTAGGAAAGAGTAGGAAAATAGATGTCATAGCTTAATATTGTAATATATGATTTTTTGAGATAATAAGAGTCACATATGACATTATATTTATTTGTTAAAACGTTCATCAAGCTCAAAAAAAATTAGCACCCAAAAAGTTGTAATGTTTTCTAAACTAGTAAAGGCACTAGGATAGTACTCATTAACATGATATCAAGGAAATTAGATTTGTAAAAATCTGACTCCAAAGGAAAGAGTTATGGATTTTATAAAAATATAAATCAACCGCCTAATTAAAATTAATTACGTCAAAATGGTACTTATAGATTGGTTGATTTTTCACTAAAAGTGAAAAAAGGAGTTTCTAGTACTCCTCAAGATTTAAAATTTAGGAAAAAGTTTAACCCAAATGGGATTTGTATGAGAGAGATGTGATTTTTGTAAAATCATTTATTTTTACCCAGTTAGGCACAAAAATGAAATTCAAAACTAGCTAAAACAACCTAAATGTGAGTTGCAGTACCCTTTGAGATCATCACATAAATATAGAGAGGGCTTTGATCGGGGCTCGCACGAAGAAGTTATGATTTTAGCAAAATCTTCTCTCGTGCGCCAGGTGCACATCTCTTCATGTCGTGAAACTAACACCAGATTCGATTAGATTGCGAGAGACATGGTCAACTGGAGGAGTTACATGTGGCAACTTCCTGTGGATCCATGATGATCACGTACGATGCCCGTATATATTTGCCCGAAGCACACCTCCATAACTCAACTATAAATAAAAGGCGGTGTCATTCCATTTTTTCACACCTTCAATCCTCTCTCTCACTCTCTATCTTGAAATTGCTACCATTTGGAGCGGTCCTTGGAGTCCAAGCCTGATTTAACCCTACATCAAAGGTTTCGCACGACTAGGGTGAGTTCACGTCCCCTATTTTACTATTTTAAATGTTTTACATTGGGGTGATATATGCTTATCAAATGGTTTTATGAAAATAAATTTATATCTATAAATATCAAATCAATTTAAAGCTTAAATCCTTATGATAATGTTGCTACAGATAGCCTAGTTATAAGCTATGATATTACCTAGAAGTTATGCATGTCAAATATAGGGATATGCATTATACTTAGTTTTCACTCTGCCCAAATATCATGTTTTCAAATAACCATAATTAAGGTGTGTGTGTGTGTGTGTGTATATATATATATATATATATATATATATATATGAATACGTATATATTCAAAATAATTATGAGATCAAAAGTTATAACTATTAAATATCAGATAAAAAGATTTATATTTGATAGTTAACAGAAATCCCTAGGAAGGATTGAAAGATAAAAGATAAAAGATTAATACCTAAGGTCAATGCGTTAGTTAGTTGTTATATTCATCCAAAGGCCCTGATTAAAATCGGCATTCCCCGGTACCTATAATCGTTATTCTGGCGAGAGCTAGGAACATATATATAGATCTATACGGGTTTTGACAACCCCACCTGTGATTGCTAGTTACAATCCTGGAAGGATAACTTTTTTATTACTCACTATTTGATGTCCAATGAAGCGTTGTGGCGGGGAAAATATTAGTCAAATAGCATCGATTATGGGATCTCATGGTAATACACTAGATCGCCTTAGAGATCATACTACCATTAGGGATTCCTTAGAGTGGTAGATAAAATATGTTTGGATCGTTAGCAATCCTACAAAGATAGTTAATTAGGATTAATAAATATATCCTAAAAATATAATAAGATAGATTCGTTAGATATTCTAAAAGATAGCAAGATATGGTTGATAAAATACTTTAGGAAACGTTTTTCTAAAAGAAAAAGGATTCTTAAATTTATACAACCTAATAAAAGCCAAAAACTATAAACATATGTGCACTCACCAACATTATGTTGACATTTCCAAAAATACATCTATTCTTAGGGAGATGAGTGTGGAGGATAGTCGTGTCAAGGAGGAGGAGGTCTTCAAGGAAGCTTCTGGAGTTTTAGTTTCTTTTGTTTATTGTTTTTAGTGCTGTTTAGGTTGTGTCTTTGTGTTATTATATATATATATATATATATATATATATATATATATATATATATATATATATATATATATATATATATATATATATGTCCCCGGTCTAATTTCCCCATGTTCGCACCTCCCGGTGTTTCCACCGTAGGCTAGGGGTGTGACAGTTTTGGTTAAAGTAAAGAGAAGGAATTTAAATAATGCTTGCAACTTTATCACTCCTATGTATGTATCCCGTAGAGTGTTTCATCTTTTATATATAAAGCCAAAGTGTGTTTTAGAGCCATGCAATAAATCATAGTTACATTTTTTACCCTTTTGACCTAAAATGTAAGACTTGCATGGAGTGTATAAGTTCATAAAGTTAGGATTTTTATTACTCATTTTAGCATGGTTAAGCCTTATGGAAAGTTTAAGCATTGGTCTTGAAGGATTAAGGACTTTATAAAGATTTGAATCTTCCAGGTAGACCAGGTTGTGGCCAGGGCATGACCACAACATGGTGAGCTATTGTTTTATGACTGGTATGTCTTTTAGCAATGCATTGCAAGTAGATGACCATTGCATGGCAGGAACGAAGATCGTGATTGATCTATTTTAGACAACGACAGCAAGGGTCTTGCCACGGCGTGGTGTTCAGCTAAAGGTGACTTTAACTGTTGACTTTTACTAAGTTTGACCTTGGGTCAAATTTTAGGGTTTTAGGTCATAGGCTGGGAATTGTCTCTAACTACATGCTTAGGTGGTCGTTGTGCCTACCTTTCTATGTTGTGAGTTGTAGATGTTTTTTCTTTTTTTTATTCGAGTCTTCTCACCGTGTTAGTTGTATAGTGTGTTGCATGCGGACTGTTGATAGCTTATGGTTGATGATAACCAATCTTGTTGTATGTGAGTTGTTGATGACTCAGGGTTGTTGATAACCCAATATGTTGTAATTGAGTTGATTATAACTTAATGTTGCTAATAACCCATAGTTGTTTTATTTGTTAGTTATGTGTCTTGTTTTATGTGATACTTTGCGGAACTTGCTAAACATTATCTCACACTACTGGATTTAAATGTTATAGGTACTTATAAGGATCAGGGCAAAGCAAAGGTGTGACTGTACACATTATCTAGTAGATTCCACGATTTAAGAGATAATATGATATGATACAGTAATTTTTATTCCATGTCAAGAAACTACTACATTTATGATGTTCAACATTTATGAAAAATGGCTTTTAACTTTGTTTAGAATTTGAAAATTTTACCTTGGATTTTGGGATGTTACAAGGTATTAAAATATATAATTTGTTAATTAAGTATTTGTAGGTCACATTCGAACATAGTCTTACCAATGGTTAAGGAATCAGCTCATTGATATCATCCCTTATTTATTCAATGATATGGGTTATTGTTCACCATCAATAAGGAATAGGTATAGAGGTGTTCCTATAGTTTTAGAGGCTTTTATTATATTTTATTGTTGACATATTTTGTACGTAGGTGCATTATACGTCTTGTTTGGGTTAAAACAACCTCTTATTTGTCTCATACATTGTTTTTGGGGATAATGTAATGCCCGCAAATCCGGGCTAGTCAAATTAGAGGCAATAGGGGTCGAAAACGACTTTTCGACAAAAGATTATTTAGAATAAATAATCTTATCCAAGTTGTAGATTATGTTACAAGGTTTTCGTACATATAAAGAACGCCAAAATCCGAGTTATAACGAAGAAGTTATGACCCGTTGAAGTTTCGCGACGGAACCGGCACGATACCGGGAAGCGTAAATAGTGAATTTATGATAGAGCGAGATTTAGCCTTAGTGATCTAAACGAAAGTCGTAGAATATGTTAAACTAAGAACATCGATAAAAAGAACGCCCAAATCTGACTTCGTATGAGGAAGTTATGATTTTTCTAAGATTTAGCATAGTAGTGCACAGCCCGAAATCTGAATTTTAGATCGGTCGATATTTAGCCGACGGGATCTAAATGAAAGTTGTAGTACTCGTAAATACCAACGCGTGGATATAAAGAACGTCGATAATAGAGCTCGTATGCGAAAGATATGGACGAAGCTTAGTCCTTACTTTTCGAGCGCGGCGAATTCGATACAGTTTTGTAAATCCGAGATAGAATGAGAATTAGCCAACGAGGTCTAAATGAGAGTTGAAGATCTCATTAATAGGAACTCAACGGTAAAAAGACAGACAAAAATGGGGCTCGTATGCGAAAGTTATGGACGAAGCTTAGTCCCTACTTTTCGAGCGCGGCGAATTCGATACAGTTTTGTAAATCCGAGATAGAATGAGAATTAGCCAACGAGGTCTAAATGAAAGTTGAAGATCTCATTAATAGGAACTCAACGGTAAAAAGACAGACAAAAACGGAGCTCGTATGCAAAAGTTACGGACAAAGCTTGGTGACTACTTTACTATACACTTCCTATAAATACAAGGGTGAACTCCTCATATTTTCTTCACACCATAAGCCTCTCTTTCTCTCTCTAACTTCTCTCTAGCCTCCCTAAACCCCTCCCAAGTCTACGGAACCTCCCTAGCACGAGAAGAAAGCCCCGGAGCGCCCGACGGCTCCGACAAGAAAAGCTTTCGGCTTGGAAACGCTGCTCCAGCGAAGCCCAGTTTTTAATAAAAACTCGCAGTAAGTGACCTACGCCTATACTATATTTAATATAGATTTTATTTAATTATAGTAACATTATTAGGACCTTAAAATAATTATTTGGGCTATTATTATGAGTTATATTGAGTGTTATTTAACGCTTATATAATAGTAATAATAGCTAGACTATTAATTAGTCGTGGTTAACGTTAAAAACTAAACCCTAGTGGTATTGATACTAGGTTTTGTCGAGGAAAATTGTTTTGGGATAACGAAGTGTTGTCTGAGTTCGGAATCACCACCTAATCAGGTGAGTGCATAGTCCCTTTCATCTTACACATAGATATGAAGTATTTTATATAAACTACGTGCAATGTGTGCATATTATCTGAATACTTGCACTCTATGCTGGATGAACGTTTTATACATGTTTTAAAGGATTTAAACTGTATACGTATTTTATATACACGAATATGTTGGGTATGATGATGGGTAGATGAATGATGAGAGATAGAAGATGACGTGAGTATACATTGGTAGCTATAGACTTAGTGCCTATGGGACAAACACCGGTAGCTATGGACTTCGTACCTGTTAGACGTTGGTAGCTATGGATTTAGTACCTGTTGGGAATTGGTAGCTATGGACTTAGTACCTATTAGTTAGACACTGGTAGCTATGGATTTAGTACCTGTAGGAATTGGTAGCTATGGACTTAGTACCTGTTGAGCACTGGTAGCTATGGATTTAGTACCCGATGAATAGACTATAGCAGCTATGGAATTAGTGCTTTATGAACGAATATTGGCAGCTATGGATTTAGTGCCAGTCCTATAACCCTGGAAGTAAGGGAATTTGGAATAACGAATGCAGAATAGATGACTCTTAGGAGTAAAGAAGATAACGGGGATGGGTAATTGGGTTAATTGTTTGATGATTGAACATAACAATTATATTATTGTGGGTTGAAAACCCTATGTACTTACCAGGTTTCCCAACCTGACCCAGTCAGTTTATTTACATCACAGGTGGCGATATGAAGTGACATTACATTGAGAGATTTAAAAAGATGTAGATCACTAGTGTAAATAATTGTAAGTTCTGTTTATGCTTATGTTTCTGTATTAACGATGACATCCAAAACGTTTTAAGATGAATAAAAATATGTTTCTTCGAAAATGTTTTAATAACGTATTTATCGTGTTTTTCTGGGAACAAATTCCGCAACATTTTTATAAAATGAAGTACTCTGATTTTTATAAAGCATAAACAAAATCGGTCTTTTCTGGCCGTGATTTTGGGGATGTCACAGTTGGAATCAGAGCATTAGTTTAAGCGAACTAGGAATATGGATTTATTTCTAGACTTAAACTTAGAATGCTAAGCGATGATTGTGAGGTGTGAGCACTAGCTTATTTTAGGAATGACGCCTAAATTGCTTTTATGTGCTAAATGCTTTGTGCATGATATGTTGTTAATTGTTTGGATCTATGGTCTGTTGCCGACCGGATCTGGAAACCTTATGTAGATCGAGATGGTAAGGACCCGTAGCGGAAACGTAAACGCAAATGGGAACAGGAACCAACCCCCAGTGGTTCAGCAAATACCTGTTGTTGAAGAAGTTGCGCCTGAGCCAGTCACCATGGCTGGAGTTCAAGCCATGATTCGGGCTATGTTAGCTGAACAAAGGAAAGAAATGAGACAGATGTTGAATAGGGACGAACCTACCGTACATGTTGAACCGACGGAGCCAGTTCCCGAGCAATCTGAGGAAGGGAACTACAGCCGCCAAGTGAGTCGAGTAGGGACTCAAGGTGAGCAAAGGGATGAACCAGAAGGGAGAAACAACAAGGATGGGCGGATGTACAAGAATTTCTTGGGTGCGAAACCACCAAGCCTCTCAGGAAGCCCGAAGCCGGTTGAGATTATGGATTGGATCTCTGAGATGGAGATGGTGTTTGAGAGCTGCAGCTGTAACAAGAAACAGAAGACTGTCTTCGCAGTAAGACAACTGAAAACTGGAGTCTTGAGCTAGTGGAAGCTATTGGCAGATACGATGCCATGAGGAGAAGCCTTAAGGATGTCGTGGGAAGAGTTTTTGGAACAGTTGAAAATGCAATACTGCTCGGAGATAGATCTAATAGACCTAAACAACGAGTTTCAGAACCTGAAGAAAGGGAAGATGAGTGTTGATGAATATGCCACCGCATTCACCGAAAGGATGAAGCTATTCCCCTACTTGGTGCCTACTGAACTCTCCAAGATTGATAGGTTTGCTAACGGACTGCCCACTGACTTTGGCCTAATGGTCAAAATGGCAACTACTTTGAAAGCAGTTGTTAGGGAAGCTAAGAACATAGAGGCCCAGATAAGAGAAAAGGGTCTAGAAAAAGATAAGGTAGGAGAGAAAACAGAAAAGCGTCGAGTATTAAAATTTGTCAAGATTGGCCCTTATGTTGGGCCTACGAGCCAGATACGTTGGGTATAGGGCATTGCATGTGATCACACACTCAACCACGTACACTTGGCATACATGTATGTATGTTGGGAATACGAAAGCTAGGGACAAATCCTAATTTTTAGGGTTTGGACCCTATTTAAAGATCATTATGACATGAAACTTGTCCTTACCTCCAGCCTCCATTCCTCTACACCTTAAGATCGGAAACCCTAGCCTTGGGAGTGAGATTTGAAGTTTTTGAGTGAGTCTTGTATATTCTTGTTTGTAAAGGAATTTCATCAAGGAAGTGGCTGTGCTTTCAACTCTTTAGATCAAAATATTTCTCACCCCTATGAACTTTTGGAGGTATAAATCTGCAACCTCGATGCATGTCTCTTTAGATCTTGGTTAAGATTATATTTACACTCTTTTGTCCCAAAACAAAGATATTTGTGAGTATGGAACACTCCAAAGCATTAAACTGTCCTTTCAGGCGTTTTAGGGTGATATGTGTCATAAAAATGCAAGCTTAGACCTTGGTTTTCTTCCATGCAAGTGTTATGGAATTGAAAATGGTTGAATGAGTTAGGGATTTGATGTTAGGCTCTTTGTAGCCATGAAAAGGCATAAAGATTGCAACTTTATGGCCTTAGATGTCTTATTAAGATTTGATCTTAAGTTGGATGTGAAATCTTAAACCATTAATACCATTTAGATGGAGTTTGAACATTACAGTATTACATCGAGTGTAATGCATGGTACAGTAGGCGTAGAGGGCTGAGATCCGGTAATCCTTCATAAGCCAAGTCATACGCGGGGCATAAAAGAGAGTACATCGGGCATACTCTCTGAAAACCCATTTAGGCCTTGGTCCATTATGGTAGGGATTTTTAAGTTGGGCTATGATTGGAAAATGTAAATGACCTTTTTGCCCTTATTTAGATAGAGGAATAGTTGGACCGTTTATTGTGGTAAAAAATACTGATTATTAATTAGGGTTATTCCGGGATATGATTAGTGTGAGGAGCCATGCCACAAGTAGCTTGAGTGTATGGTTCAGTTATCTTCATATAGAGGTGACTCTTATTACCACACTAATGGGTCAAAGGCACCGAATGTTGGCCCTCTGGTTCATATATGTTGGATGTATGTGGTTATGTGACTTTGACTGCTATAATTGAATGATATATATATATATATATATATATATATATATATATATATATATATATATATATATAGAGAGAGAGAGAGAGAGAGAGAGAGAGAGAGCCAATCTAGGCTTTGAGTTATTATGGACTCGGGGGTTGATACGACCCGACACAGTTTCTTGCTGTCATAAATGTTGATACAGACCTGAGGGTTGATACGAACCTGACACAGCTACATGTTGTTACATGGGGTTTTTATGGACCTAACACAACCACGTGCTATTATATGTATATGTTTATTTTATTTGGTATTTTGGGGAAGTCACTAATTCTTTTTCTTACAGTTATGTTTATGGTTTTAGGGACTTCGAATCGAAAGGGAAGGGCTCGGGTTCATCGTAGCATATCTACCCATGTTTAATTTTCTTTTGTTTATGATCAAGATTTGTACTGTGATAATTATTATCATATTGACATACTTTGTTTAGGGTTGATATAAATATTTGTTGGTTTTCGATTAATTTAAAAATCAAAATTTTATCCATGTCTACGGGGTGTTACAAGTTGGTATCAGAGCCTTGGTTTGAGGGATTCGGGCACACTTCCAGGCATGCCAGAACTCAAACTAAAGAAATGATAATCTTTTAAAAGAAAAATAAATTTCTAAATGAATTTTATAAAATAGAAAAAGGGTGTGATGCATGCAATCAGCCGAGGTCAAGTAAGTAATTCCCAAAATACCCATACTTATTTGTTATGTTTAGTATGCCTGATATATGAATCCCATCCTAGCTTAAGGCTAAGGGTACTTTCAGGAATCATCTGATAGGGTTGCCTAATTTTAGTGATTCCTTATAACCTAGGAGATTCGGATGCTTGATATTTAGTTAATTTCTAAGTGTATCCTTTAAAACTTGTATACGATTAGGATCATATAGCGTTGAGATGGTTGATTGAGCCTTATTTCCTGTTCCTTGTTTGGGTTGGACTTAGGGTAGAATCATTATGTGACCGACTATGTGGTCCCATTTTGTCTATAATTTACATGTATAAGGCAACTAGCAGTATGGAATGAGAGATCTTAGTACTGAGCAGTTGTGGGGGAATTCCTAGATGAGTCTAAGAATATTATAGTAGGACTTGTATGCAGTATAGCATAGTATTGATATATGGATATAGTGTGATATCCGAGAGGAACCGGGATGCTGTTTGAGGAAAGTACAAATGTAACGACCGTAAAATTTAAGCCAAATTAAAACATATTAATTCATTCAAAAACCATTAAGTTCATACATCTTGTTTTCAAAATAGTTTAAACATCAGAGTATCCACCAGAACCATATCACATAAATCATAAAACATGAGGAGTGGTACGATCACGCCTTCGCCTTGCCACAATCTCATGAAGTACCTGAAACAAAATACTAAACTGTAAGCCCGAAAGCTTAGTGAGTTACCCCCAAAATACCAACCACACATAAACATACTCATAACATAGCACAAATAGAACAACCATGCACATCGGGTCTACTGTGGGACTGGTCCGACGCACCGGGCCTTCAGTCCACCTGGTACACCCTCCAAGTCTAGCCATGTATATCGAGTCTACAGTGTGATTGGTCCGCCCGCACTGGGCCTTCAATCCACCTAGTTCACTCTCTGAGTCTACAGTATGATTGGTCCGCCCGCACTGGGCCTTCAGTCGGCCTGGTCCGTTCTCTAAGCCTCGGCACGTCTCGTCCGCCCTCTTGGGCCCTTCAACCTATCCGGACCGCTCGTTGGGCCTTCGGAATATCCATTCCGCTCTGGGTATGTTGGCCTACTACACAAAGCAGGACCCGCCTCAACCCAAACCCCCGTCAAACAACCATGTGCACATAAAACAATTAATAACATAACAAATCCTTAACCAGACAATAGTCTATCAGATCCCATAGTGTATCAACATCCTAACCAGGATTCCGGCCTAACCGGTCACTAGCATAACATTACCCTCATATCCTGAGTTGGGACCGACTGATGGCAATCCCTCGCATAGTGCCCTTCTTTCCCACACTTTCGACACGCACCACCGGACCTACAAACTCCTGCATGACCCTTCCCACACTTCTCACAAGTGCGGCTGCTCTGACCTCCAACCCTAGAGTCAACGGTTTTGGACCGCTTTGGCACCGGCTGCGACTGCACCAGCCAGCCTATGCTCTCGCAACTACAACTCCATCTCTAACCCCTGCCTCCTGATGGCCTCCTCCATCTCTAACAAGGTATCACACCTCTGCGTGGACACAAACTGCCTGATGTCCCTTTTGAGCATACTCAAATATCGGGACATCTGAGCCTTCTCCGAAGCAAACTCCGGGCAAAACATCGCTCTCTCAGTGAACATCCTGGTGATCTCCGTCACCGACTCTGAATCCTACTTCAACTCCAGGAACTCCTGAGCCAACCTCTCTCTCTCTCTCTCTCTCTCTCAACCCGTGTAACATAACGAGTGTTGAACATCTCTCAAAACTGATCCCAAGTAATCGCAGCCCGCTGTGCATCCGAATAAGATCCCGTAGTCAACCTCCACCAATCCTTCGCACCGAGCCTCAAAAGGTTCAGATCACATCTCACCCTCTAATATGCAGGGCATGAACACGTGAAGAAACAACCCTCCACATCTGACAACCACCTCATAGCAATGATCGGATCCTGAACTCCATCGAAAGTAGGGGGCTTCGTATTATCGAAGTCCCGATACTGAAAACCTCAACCTGCTCCTCCTCCTGCCACTGTTACAACCGTTGTAGCTGCCGCGGCAGCCACCTCTGCAAGAGCTACATATCTCTCATCAAGTTACTCAACCATGGCGGTCTTGATCGACTCAAACATCTCCAGCAACTCATCTTGGAACATAGCAGCAACCTCAGCATGCAGGATCTCACAAATCCTAGCATCTAACTCGTCCGTACTCATCTGACCAATGACCCCAGGTGGTACCGATCCACCCTGATCACCCTCTCCTGCTCCCGATCCTAAACCCGATCCTACCCCGAGATGTCTCGTAATCGCTATACTGTAAATGCACCACAAGATATTAGGCATTCCTCATAGTAATCTCGAGAACCAACTCCCAACAAAACCCTAGGGTTGTGACTTCCTTGATACACATATGGATCCTGTGCTTTCAGTAGTACAGGCCCATACTACCTTCCACACCTACCCATATTTTTATCAAGTATCACCACAACACCCTAACAATACATATACATAACGAATACTCAATCTCCACTCCTAGAGGAGCACCATTATCCCATAACCGACCTACCGGTCTCACGCAACCCTCCCATCCATGAAGCTTCCACCAACCCTGTAGCACTAGTATATGCTAGCCATACATAACATTGGACCCCATAGACTTTTGAATATCCAATCCTACCCTAAGCTCCCAATCAAACAAGAACAGAACATAAGGCCGAATCAAACATTCTCAGACTATAAGATCTTAGTTATGTACAACCATGATGCATATACTAAATAACTACAATAATGATGTCAATTTCATATGAAGGAAACCCTAGGCTAGCAAGCATCATATAATCAGGCAATTTTATCATGCAATTCTTGAAGATCCCTAGCCTAGTACTAGCATGTTGTTCTAACATATCACATAATCAAACAACTTGTATGGTATTTTGGGGTCTACTTACTGGCTCCGACTGATCGTACCCTCTGCGTCCTCCTTTACTTATTTCAAAAAACCTTTTTGAAAACCATTTTGAAAATCCCTCCTTGATTTGAGACTGGATCCACACGAATGTTCCTCCAATTCACTCAAACCAACCCTCTAATACCAACTTGTAACGACTGTAAAATTTAAGCCTAATTAAAACATTTTAATTCATTCAAAAACCATTAAGTTCATACATCTTGTTTTCAAAATATTTTAAACATCAGAGTATCCCCCAGAACCATATCACATAAATCATAAAACATGAGGAGCGGTATGATCACGCCTTCGCCTTGCCACGATCTCCTGAAGTACCTGAAACAAAACACTGAACTGTAAGCCCGAAAGCTTAGTGAGTTACCCCCAAAATACCAACCACACATAAACATACTCATAACATAGCATAAATAGAACAGACATGCACATCGGGTCTACTATGGGGCTGGTTCGCCGCACCGGACCTTCAGTCCACCTGATCCACCCTAAGAGTCTAGCCATGTATATCGAGTCTACAGTGTGATTGGTCCACCCGCACCAGGCCTTCAATCCACCTGGTTCACTCTCTGAGTCTACAGTATGATTAGCCCACCCGCACCGGGCCTTCAATCGGCCCGGTCCACTCTCCAAGCCTCGGCATGTCTGTTCCACCCTCTTAGGGCCTTCAGCCTATCCGGACCACTCGCTGGACCTTTGGAATATCCAGTTTGCCTTGGGTATGTTGGCCTACAACACAAAGCAGGACCCGCCTCAACCCAAACCCCCCGTCAAGCAACCATGTGCACATAAAACAATTAATAACATAACAAATGATTAACCAGACAACAGTCTATCAGATCTCATAGCATATCAACATCCTAACCAAGATTCCGACATAACCGGTCACTAGCATAACATTACCCTATATACCGGGTACCGACCTTAAGCAAGTCACTAATATAACACCATACTAAATACCAAGATGAAGATCTAACAAAGCAATAACATAACAAACAATACTCGAATTTCCATCCGATAAAGGGTCGGCCTTGGTGCTATAGACCCTATCGATATAGTGAGGATAACTCACTTGCATTTGCCAACTGAAGAGATAAGACCAAGCTGCTCCGACCACCGACACGAACTTCACCTCAAAACACTACCAGAGAACCAATTCCATAAATACCAGAATTACCAAATTACCCTTGGAAGTCAAACAGGTCAACTCTTTGTCAATGTCAAAGTCCTCAGTCAAAGTATTCCTTCCTGGTTGACTCTACTCGTCGAGTCACCCTGTCGACTCACCGAGTTCCCATACCTAGAAAACCCTCATTACACAACTTAACTCACCGAGTCGCCCCAAGACTCGCCGAGTCCGACGATCTCTGAGTCCCATCCTATCCGACTCACTGAGTCGCCAACTGACTCACTTAATCCAAGGCTTTAACCAAAAGAGGTTGGGTTTTGGGACCCGACTCACCGAGTCCAAGGCAATCTTCAACAGACTCATCGAGTTGTTCCTCCAACTCACCGAGTCCATGCTTATGTTCATACAACTCTTCGAGTACACCCATGTGACTCGCCGAGTCTCTCCAGTTCTCAACCCATTCAGAAGCTATTCGAGCCATGTAGAGGCTTAAATCCATGGATCCACCCTTCTATAATCTAACCCTCACGTAAAGTTGCAAACTTTACATGAAACCATGGAGATTTACGCCCAAAACACACTAGGGCTTGGGTTTTGGACAAAGGGGCTTCACCAACAACTCAAAGACTGAAACTTTATGACATTATGGACCATCACAAGCCTAGATTTGAAGTGGCAACCTCAGGTCTAAGCGTCTAACTCGAAGTAGCTCTTAATCATACCAAAATGACCCAAAATTTCAAATGATAAAAGATCCAGATGCAAAAGAACCCAAGCAATAGATTATCACCTCCAATATAAGCTCCAACTAAAGTAGATCTCGGATCTACACCACTCCTTTGCAGCAAGCCTTTAATTCCTCAAGCTCCTTCCTACCAATTTCCTCTTCCAAGCTCCAATCTCCTTAATAATGAAGCCTCACACGAAATTAGGGTTTTCTAGAAGTCTTTGGGGGAATAAGAGGTTGTGATAAGGACATAAGGTCCTTTAAATGGGGTGCAAACCTTAAGATTAAGTTTTTTATCATTCCAGCACCAACTCGTCGTGTCCAGCTTCCGACTCGGAGAGTTGGTCACTTAATTCACAACCCAGACCCCCTCCGACTCGGCGAGTAAGCGTACCTACTCGTCAAGTCCCTTCTTTGAAAATACACTTAGAACCCTTCACTTCTTGTTCTGAACTTGGGATGTTACAATTAATTAGTGTGGAAGGTAGTAATGGGTCCGTACTACTAGAAACACGAGATCTATACTTGAGATAAGGATAGTCTTGGGGATTCTAAAGTAGATATGTAGTGAGGGTTCCCTCGAATGACACTGATTCTTTTTATGTTTGCATGTTCAGTTTGAGAACGGTGATGATCAATCAAGGAGGAGGTTCAAGCTCTAGTTTTAGTTCAGGTCCTGACTCGCATAGAACTGATTGAAGAGAGGCTAAGTGAGCATATTGTGGCCAAGGTTACCCATGGAATTTTGGATGGTATC
This sequence comes from Lactuca saligna, assembly GCF_052625555.1. Classification (NCBI taxonomy): domain Eukaryota; kingdom Viridiplantae; phylum Streptophyta; class Magnoliopsida; order Asterales; family Asteraceae; genus Lactuca; species Lactuca saligna. Next base: position 87,271,979 of record NC_136425.1, read on the forward strand.
CCTATGATGTTTGATACCATCAAGGAAGGGATTATGGAGATTATGGATGAGCGGATCAGAGCCTTTCGAGCCGAGATTATTATTGGTCATATAGGAGCGTGGACTCTCCCCTTTTGGAAGTTCAAAGCTTGTCTTTGGGCAAAGGACCTTATTGCTAGCCAAAATTTGATCACTGACATGGAAAATGCTTAGTGAACAAGTTTTTTTTCCTAAGGGGGAAAAGGTAGGGTTTGCATCCTGCCTACTATGGGACCAGGCACGGAACTACTGGGATGAGTTTAGTTGAGTTGTGGGGATTGCGATTATGGCAGTCATTTCTTGGGAAGAGTTTGTTACGAGATTTCAAAGGGAGTTTGCACCGACGATTGAGGTGCAGTAGCTGGCGAGGGAGTTTTAAGACCTTCACCGGACTACTAAGACCATGGCAGAGATCACCTCCAAGTTCTCCGAGAGGACACTGTTAGTTCTGCAGTATGCTGCAGACGAAGAGATGAAGAAGACGAGATATCATGACATGTTGAGGGATGAAATCAAAGAGTTTGTATGCTTTTTATGGTGCATGACCCTGAATGATATGATTGAGAAGCCATGTGAGCGGGATATTGAGCTGGAGCTTTAGAGAAAGCATAAGCCAGAGCAGATGCAGATAGTTGTGGGCCATGCTAAGAGGCCCAAGACTTGAAAGCTCCATTCCAGGGGACAGAAGGGTCAGAGATGCTACAAAAAGTGTGGAAACTCACACAATGGGGTATGTCGGTTGGTGGGTTTAGGATGTTTTAGGTGTGGACAAACTGGGCATATGAGTAAGGATTGCCACCAGAGTGCATTGATATGTTTTCATTACAACTAGATAGGCCATAAAAAGGATGATTATCTGATTTTGTTAGGAGGGGAAGTGGCAGGACCTGCACCATCCACTTTGAGCATTACTCAAGACCTTCAGGGCAAGGAAAAAGCACCTGTGGTGAAATACAAGACATTTCAGCTAACTACCGATGAGACTCGAGCAACACCTAATGTGGTTACCGGTACATAATTTCGTTATGTCTTTTATTACTTTAATTATTTATGTTTACCTTGCTTCTGATTATGAATAAGGACTTTCTTATTCAATGGGATGACTGCTCATGTTTTCTTTGATTCGGGTGCTACCTGATCCTTTGTATATCTTGCACTTAGCTAGAAGTTTAATTGTGCTCTTGGATTTCTGGGTTATCAATTAGAGGTCGAGATTGCTGATGAACGATCTATGAGTGCTTCAAGGATTCATTGGGGGTGTGTTCTGAATTTGTACAACAAAAGATACTCTATATATTTGGTGTCGATTCCTCTGCAAGGATCGAAGGTTATTATTGGGATGGACAAGTTAGGCCCCAATGGGTCCATGATTGAGTGTGAGTACCAGCTTGACAACATTCAAATCCTAAGTGGGGTAGAACTGGTTATTCCTGGTGAGAGGATTTCACATGGACCGACTCTCGGTTCAGCTGCGTAGGCCATAAGATATATTTAGTAGGGTTGTTCAGGGTTTCTGGAATATATGGTAGATACTCAAGTCGAGGGCACGAAGACAATGAGTGAGGTGCCCATTGTTCAAGATTTCGATGATGTGTTTCCTAAGGAGCTGCCAAGAGTGCCTCCTGAGAGGCAAGTCGAGTTTTGAATTGATCTATTTTCTGGTGTGGCTCCAATAGCCAAAGCACCATATTGTTTAGCACCGCCGGAGATACATGAGCTGTATGTGCAACTTTAGGATCGGCTAGACAAGAGATTTACTCGACCAAGTAGTTCGCCTTGGGGAGCGTTGATCATGTTCGTGAAATAGAATAATGGTTCATACTGGATGTGTATTAATTATCGGGAGTTGAATAAGCTAAAGGTAAAGAACCATTACCAATTCCCGGGGATCGACGATTTATCTGGCCAGCTTCAGGGTGCATCTTGGTTTTCCTAGATTGATTTGCGATCAGGCTACCATTAGATGTAGTTTAGAGATGAAGATGTGAAAAATATGTCCTTCAGAACTTGTTATGGTTATTATGAGTTCGTGGTGATGCCATTCAAGCTAACCAATGCACCAACAGAATTCATGGATCTCATGAATCGGATATGCAAGCCAATGTTGGATAGATCGGTAATTGTGTTTATTGATGATATTTTGGTTTACTCCAAGACCAAGGAGTAGCATGAAGACCATTTGCGGGAAGTATTGGAGACCATGAGGAGAGAGAAAGAGAGAGAGAGAGGTTGTATGCCAAATTCTCCAAAATGTGACTTTTGGTTGCGAGAGGTGCAGTTCTTGGGGCATATCGTAAACCAGAAGGGTATATTGGTCGATCCAGCTAAGATTGAGGTTGTGATGCATTGGGAAGTCCTGAGAAACCCCTTTAAGATTCAGAGTTTTCGACGCCTCGTGGGGTATTATCAGAGATTTATCCAAGATTTTTGTGCTATTAACCTACTAGACGAATAAGAATGTTACTTTTTGGTGGGGGTCTGATAAGTAGTTGGCTTTTGAGGCTTTAAGTCAAAGGCTATGCAAGGCCCTAATTCTCACACTTCTCGAGGGTATCGATGATTTTGTGGTTTATTGTAATGCCTCCATATCGGGTTTGGGAATTATTCTTATGCGGAGGGGTCACGTGATTGCTTACGCTTCGAGGTAGCTGAAGCCTCATGAGGCGAATTACCCTATGCATGATTTGGAGCTAGGGTTTGTGGTTTTTTCTCTCAAGATTTTGAGGCACTGTTTGTATGGGGTTTGGTGTATTATTTACACTAACCACAAGAGTTTAAGATACCTGATGGATCGGCCAAATTTAAATACGCGGTACCGGAGATGGTTGGATGTGGTAAAGAACTAGATTGCGAGAACTTGTACTACCCTGGCAAAGCCAATGTGGTGGCTGATGCCTTGATCCCTAAGCTAGCGAGTGCTGCTATCGGGGATTTTTGTTTGAGGATGGTAATTATTTCGCCCCTATTGGATATGATCAAGAAGGCTCAGGTGGAGGGCCTAAAATGGAGCGAATCAGGGGCAGATTGCTTTATTTGTTATAGACATTCGGGGGTTGTCAACTTAGTGTGGTAGATTTGGGTTTCGACTACAGGTGGGGTAAGGCAGACAGTACTAGAAGAGGCTCATAAGTTAAAGTTTTCAATCCATCTGGGAGCCATGAAGATGTATCAGGATCTGAAGTAGAGTTATTGGTGGCCCTGTATGTAAAGGGAGATAGCATGATTTGTGTAGCAGTGCTTGACTTGTAGGAAAGTCAAAGCCGAACATCAGATACCCCACGACAAGATGCAGCCACTACCTGTAACGTCCGTAGATCCAGGCTGGACAATTTAGGCAATAAGTGTCGAAAACAACTTTTCGGAAAAATATTATTTATAATAAATAGTCTTAACCAAGTTTTAGAATATGTCTCAAGGAGTCCGTACATATAAAGAACACCGAAATCCGAGTTATAACGAGGAAGTTATGGCCCGTCGAAGTTTTACGGCAAAACCGGCACGACAGCAGAAAGCGTAAATAGTAAATTAACGATGGATCGACTTTTATCCTAAGAAATCTAAGTGAAAGTTTTAGCATATGTAAACCGAGAACATACAAAGAAGAACACCCAAATCTGACTTCGTATGAGGAAGTTATGATTTTTCTAAGATTCGGCTTAGCAGTGCACGACCCGAAACTCGAATTTTAGTTCGAGCGGTTTTTGGCTAATGCGACCTAAATGAGAGTTGAAGATCTCATTAATAGGAACTCAACAGTAAAAAGATAGACAAAAACGGAGTCTGTATGAAGGTGTTACGAATTCTTCGCGGTCATTTAACAGTCTAAACGCCTCCTACTATTAAATTTGAGATCGGTCAAGAATTAGCCGACGGAGTCTAAATGAAAGTTGTAGATCTTGATTTTACCTATGCATTGAAAAAAACAACGTCGAAAACGGTGTTATTATGCAAGAGTTATGATTTTTATAAGTTTGAAGGCTGATACGCGATAGGGGGTGACGTGGCACCACCAGAAGGCTGCCACATGCCCCAACTCGGCGAGTAGGTCCTCCTACTCGGCGATTCCATCAGGAAATCAGCCTATAAATAGAGGTGTCGGGTTCCTCCATTTCCCACACCTTTCCCCACTTCTTTCTCTCTCTAAACTCTCTCTCTAAGCCTCCCTTACCCCCCCCCCCCCCCCCAAAGCCTAGGGTAACTCCCTAGCACAAGGCGGAAGCCCCGGAGCGCCCGACGGCTCTGAGAAAAGAGCCTTTTGGCTCGGGAACGTTGCTCCAGCGAAGCCTGGTTTTGCGAAAAACCCTCTGTAAATGAGCTACGCCTATGCTATTTTTAGTATAGCTTCTAATTAATTATAGTAACATTATTAGGACCTTAAAATAATTATTTGGGCTATTATTATGAGTTATATTGAGTGTTATTTAACGCTTATATAATAATAATAATAGCTAGACTATTAATTAGTCGCGGTTAACGTCAGACTAAACCCTAGTCATATTGATACTAGGTTTTGTCGAGGAAAATTGTTTTAAGAGTAACGAAGTGTTGTCCAAGCGCCGAGTCACCATCTTCTCAGGTGAGTGCATGGTCCCTTTCATCTTACACATAGATATGAAGTATTTTAACATAAATTACGTGTTATGTATGCATATTGTTTGAATACTTGCTGTCTATGCTGGTGAAAGATTTTTATACATGTTTTAAATGATGTAATATGTATAAAGTATTTTATATCCACAAAATATGTTGGGTAAAACATGGGTAGATGAATGATGAGGGATAAAAGCTAAAATAGAGGAACATTAGTAGTACGGACCTAGTGCCCTATAGGTATACATTGGCAGCAGTGGACCTAGTACCCTATAGATAAGCATTGGCAGTTGCGTCACAACCCGTAGATGATTTAGATCTACGGTAAACGTCCTAGTAGATGCGCTCTAAGGACAGTATCGGCAGCTGCGCCTAATAGGGAGCCTTAGGACCATGACAGTAGCGTTTAATCATCAATACCGGCAGAAGCGCCTCATAGAAAATGTCCTAATTCTGGCAACTGTGCCTAAGTGACAATATTAGCAGCTGCGTTTGACCAATGTGTCATTGGAAACAATGGACTTCATGTTGTTTCCTTAGGATGATCCTTAGGAATGAATGAATGAGAAATAGTTGATTCTTAGGGTAGATCTTTAAGAGTAAAGAAGATAATGGGGATGGGTAATTGGGTTGATTGTTTGATTGTTTAAACATAATAATTATATGATCGTGGGTTGAAAACCCTATGTACTCACCAGGTTTCCCAACCTGACCCACTCAGTTTATTTATATCACAGGTGTTGATATGAAGTCTCATTACACTGAGAGATTTAAAAGAGATGTAGATCACTAGTGGAAGTGGGAAGAGATTACCATGGATTTTATCACAAAGCTGCCAAGGACGGCATGAGGGTTGATTCTATATGGGTCGTTGTTGATAGATTGACCAAGAGAACGTATTTCATTTCAATCACCGAGAGTATATCTATTGAAAAGATGGTCGACATTTAGATTCGATAGGTGGTGGTTTGACATGGGGTGACAGTTTCAGTGTTTTCACACCGAGATCATTTCACCTCCTGGTTTTGGAAGAAGTTTCATGAGGAGTTTGGTACTTAGTTACACTTCAGTACAACATATCATCCCTACACCGACGATCAGAGCGATCGTACAATCTAGACACTCGAAGATATGTTGTGCGTGTGTGTGTTATACTATGAAGGGAGTTGGGATACTTACCTTCCATTGGCCGATTTATCCTATGACAACAGTTATCACACCAGTACTGACCGACCACCTTTTGAGATGTTGTATGGGAGGAGGTGCAGGACCTCCGTTTGCTGGGGTAAGGTTTGGTATCAGGCCATAGGCAGTATCGGGTGTTGCTTAAGACTAGTGGGTGATTCAAAAGGTGAACGAAAGGTTGTGAGGCACGTAAATCCGACAGAAGAGATATGATGACCGGCGATGTTCGGACCTCGAGCTTCAAGTGGGGACTTGGTGCTTCTAAAGGTGTCTTAGAAGGGTGTCATCTAGTTTCGGAAGCGGCGCAAGCTGGGCCCCTGATTTATCGGTCCCTTCAAGATTACTGCTTGGATGGGAAAGGTTGCATACCAACTGGATTTTCCTAACAAACTCAATCAAATCCACAATACCTTCTATCTCTCTGAGTTGCAGAAGTGTGTAGCCGATGAGTCAGCAGTGATCCCCTTGGATGATATTCAGATCGATGAGCGCCTGAACAACATGGAGAGAACGATTGTGATTACTAATAGGAAGACTAAGGCTCTGCACAACAAAGAACTTAATCTCTTGAAGTTACAATGGCAGCACCAGAAAGGCTCAGAATGGATGTAGGAGATTGAGGCTGAGATGAGGGTGCATTACCCAGACTTGTTTGCAGCTTTGGACTTCGAGATCGAAATCTGATTCAAGTGGGGGAGATTTGTAACACCAGTGTTCTAGGTAATTTTCTTCAAAGCTTCATGTCTTAAAATTTTGCAAGATTGGCCCGTAAATTAATCATATGATCCAAGTACGTTGGGTGTAGGGCTTTGCATGTGATCGCAGACTCAACCACATATGTTGGGCATATGCGTATTTACGTTCGGCGTATGCAAGCTGGGGAAAAAACCCTAATTTTTAGGGTTTGGACCCTATTTAAATATCATTATGAACTCAACTTATCCTTACCTCCAGCCTCCATTCCTCTACACCCTAATATCGAAAATCCTAGCATTGGGAGTGAGATTTAGAGATTTTCAGTGATTTTTTTGTATTCTTGTTTGTAAAGGAAGATCATCAAGGAAGTGGTTATGCTTTCAAATCTTTGGATCCAACAATTTCTCACCCTTGTGCACCTTTTGGAGGTATAAATATCCAACCTTGATGCATATCTCTTTAGATCTTGGTTAATCTTATATTTACACTATTTTGTCCCAAAACTTAGATCTTTGTGAGTATAGAATACTGCAAATCCTTTAAGTTGTTCTTTCAAACGTTTTAAGGTGATTTATGTCACAAAAATGCAAGCTTGGACCTTGGTTTTCTTCCATGTAAGTGTTATGGAGTTGAAAGTGGTTAAATGAGTTAGGGTTTTGATGTTGGGCTCTTTGTAGCCATGCAAAGGAATAAAGATTTCAACTTTATGGCCACAGATGTTTTATTAAGCTTAGATTTGAAGTTGGATGTGAAATCTTAAAACATTAATACCATTTAGATGGAATTTGGACGTTAGGGTAGTACGTTGGGGGTAATACCTGGTACGCTGAACGTAGAGGGTTGAGACCTTATAATCCTCCGTAAGCGAAACTATACGCAGTGCGTAGTAAAGAGTACATAGGGCGTACTCTCTAAAAACACATTTGGGCCTTGCATTTTGGGACTTTAACATTAGGGTTGGGATTTTTAAGTTGGGCTATCATTGTAAAAGGGAAATGACCTTTTGCCCTTATTTAGATAGAGGAATAGTTGGATCGTTTGTTTTGGTTAAAATCCTGATTATTAATTAGGGTTATTTTGGGATATGATTAGTTTGAGGAGTCGTGCTAGCAGTAGCTCGAGTTTGTATTTCATTTATCTTCATACAGAGTTGAGTCTTCTTACCACACTAGTAGGTCAAAGGCACCAATATCCGCCCAATGATTTGTATGTGTTGAATGTATGTGGTTATGTGACTATGACTGATTGATATATATATATATATATATATATATATATATATATATATATATGTGTGTGTGTGTGTGTGTGCATGTGTGTGTATGTGTCTATATATATATATATATATATATATATATATATATATATATATATATATATATATATATATATATATATAGCATATTTGGGCTCAGAGTCATTATGGACTGGGGGGTTGATACGGACCCAACATAGCTTCTAGTTGTCATATTGGTTGATACGGACCCGACACAGTCACATGTTGTCTTATGGGGTTATTACGAACTTGACACAGCCATGTGTTGTTATACGTATTTGTTTATTGTATGTGGTATTTTAGGGAAGCTCATTAAGTCTTGTGCTTACAGTTACATTAATGGTTTCATGTACCTCTAGATCGAAAGGGAAGGGCCCGGTTTGATTGCAACGCATCCACCATATTAAGTTTTTTTTATGATATTGATTTGTACTTTGCTAATTATTCTCATATTGACATACCTTGTTTGGAGTTGATACATATATTTGTCGGTTTTGGATTAAATTTAAAATCAAAATTTTATCTATGTTTTCAAGGCGTTACTGTGATATCCCCAATTTCAACGCGTTACTGTGACATTCGCATACGAACTCCGTTTTTGACGTTCTTTATATCGACGCGAAGGTGAGATTATGCTCTACAACTCTCGTTTAGACTCCATTGGCTAATTTGGACTTTATTTTTAATATCTTATAAGTATATTACTTCTATATTATCCTTAGTAGGCCGGGACAGGAAAACTCCGTTCGAAATTCATAACTCCTTCATATGAACTCCGTTTTCATCTATCTTTTTATCGTTGGACTACTATCGAAGAAATCTTTGACTCTCATTTAGATAACTAAGGATAGATATCTATCTACCTTAAATTCATTATTTACGTTGCGTTGGCTCGCGTTGGGTCATGTCGGTTCTGTTGCGAAACTTCGACAGGTCATAACTTCTTCGTTATAACTCGGATTTTGGTGTTCTTTACATGAACGGAAACCTTGTGACATATACTAAAACTTGGTTAAGATTAATCCTTCTAAGTAATATTCCATCAAAAATTCATTTTTGATGCTTATCGTCTCTAATATGACTAGCTTGGATCTACGGCGTTACAATTATCTCCCCCTTAGGATGATTACGCCCTGGGATCATCAACGAAATAGGGCTTGCATAATGATTCCACACGTTATCTCTTAATCCTAGGTAATAACCGTAACTTCTATGTTTCCTCGAAAGAGTATTTAACTCTATGGCTTTCTTGACCGCAGACGATGCCCAATCTTGCATCTGCTTATCGTACTATGTTGTACTTTCAATCGTAACATTCAAGTTACCAAATAAGTCCTCATTGTGGACTCCTTCTTCTTCTCAGAATAAATTCTTTTATTTATCTATTGTAACAGACCGATGGGTCCTATTCTAACAACCTCTCATCATAGTCCGACTCAATTTGATATGACCACTAGGGTCGGAATAACAACCATCTTACTAGTCATTTCCGAAACAATGGTAATGACATAATTGAATAAAACGGAATCAATTACTAGCTTCTTGGTAACTTTGCGACTTCCCATGATCCAAGCGTGAGTCCTATACTTCCGGTAGTATAGATCTCTACTACCATTCACACTTACTCATACTCGTCCCAAGTATTGTCTCACAGTTAACCAAGTCACCATACATAAATCATATAATCATTCAACACATCAGATAACAAAACCAGGGTTTATATTAATTCTTGAAACTATTACACAAAAGTTCAAGTTCACCCTATACTATGCCTCTAGCAAGCTATGCTTCTGGATACAGACTTTATATATTAATATGAAGTCTTCATATTTTAATCCACCCATCGTTTTCTGCTTCGTCAAGGAACATGTGGAATGCCCTTGGCTGTGGCGGTGCGTTTTTCTTTGGGTAGTCTTTAGAAACATGCCCTTCTTCGTTACATCCGTAGCACACCTTTTTGTTAGCTGCGCATTTGTTGGCGAAATGCCCTGTCTTCCCACATTTGTAGCAGGTCGTCTCCTCATTACACTTCCCAAAGTGTTTCTTTTTACACTTCTCACACCCCTTAGCTTCATCTCTTCCTCCAGATTTCGAGAATTTTGTTTCTTTGTTGATCATTGAAGATCCTTCATGTTTCCTTTTCTCTCCAACTTCAGCTCTCTCCAGACCCTTTTCTTTTATTTGGGTCTCAACATTTTTGGTTGCGCAGAAGGCGGCTTTCAGAGTGGTTGCTTGTTTGACTATCGGACCAAAGTCCGCTGGTAATGCATTAGCAAACTTGTTGACCTTGGAAAGTTCTGTTGGAATTAGGTATGGAATAAGCTTCATCTTCTCCGTAAAGCTTGTATCGTACTCAGTGATGCTCAATTTTCCCTTCTTCAGATTCTGGAACTCATTGTTGATTTCCAGAAGATCCTGCTCAGAGCAGTATTGCATTTCCAGTTGCACCACGAACTCATCCCAAGACATCTTGCTAGCTTCCCCCTTGGGCATCGAACCAGCCAGCAACTTCCACCAACTCAATACCCCAGATTTTAACAGAGGAATTGCAAGAGCGGTCTTCTGCCTGTTTCTACACTCACAACTTTCAAACATTGTCTCCATCTCGGAGATCCAGTCCATAACTCCCACTGGTGTCGGGCTTCCAGATAGACACGGTGGTTTGGATGCCATGAAATCCTTATATTTGCATCCGCGACCATCGTTTCCCCCATCCTGGTTGATCTGCCTAACAATCGGTGGGTTGGCTTGACCAACAACCCCACTGAAGTTACCTCCTTCCGAGTGTCCTCCATTGACCTCGGGCTCTTCTACGTGAAGTGACAGTTCTTCACGATTTTGCCGAAGCAGACGTCTCGTCTCCTCCATCTGATGATCCAACATCGTCTGAATCATCATTTGAACTTCAACCATGGTCATTGGCTCAGGTGCAGCAGGTACAACAGGTGTTTGCACAATCACTGGTGGTTGATTCCTGTTCTCGTTTGCATTTCCAACTCTGCTTCTTGTTCTTGCCATCTTGATCTGTACACCGAATAAGGTGAAATTATATCCTCATTCACGATAGATATTTTGATCTTCCTTATCACTCCGAAACTTTTACATGCTAGTCCTAATATCGTAATCATACACTTAGAATCCTAAACACATAAGGTTTCCAGATCTGGGTGGTAACAAACCATAGATCCAAACAAACAATTTCATATATAGCAAACATATAGCATTTACCACATAAAAGCATTTTAGACATCTTTCCTAAAATATACTAGTGCTCGTGCCTAAAATATGGTAGACACTCATCTCACAATCATCGCTTAGCATTCTAAGTTTAAGTCTAGAAACCTACAAATTCCTAGTTCGCTTAAACTAATGCTCTGATACCAACTGTGACATCCCCAATTTCACGGCCAGAAAAGACCGATTTGTTTATGCTTTGTTCTTATATAATCAGAGTAATCTTTTGATTAAAAGAGTTGCGGAATTTGTTCCCAAAATAAAATATGATAAAATTTATTAAAACGTTTCTCAAAGAGAATGTATTTTCATTAAATAATAAAACCTCGGGATGTCATGTTCGATACAGACCAAAAGCATAAACAATATAAAATAAACCTTACGACAGTTATTTATAACTACTGATCTATAATCCAAAATCTCTCGTCAAGTCCACCAACTTATACTCTTGTGCCATCACCTGTAATGTAAAGAAAACTGAGTGGGTCAGGCTTGGGAGCCTGGTGAGCATATAGGGTTTTCAACCCACAATAATACATTTATTATATTCAATTATCAAACAATCAACCCAAATACCCATCCCCATATCTCCTTTATTTTCTCAAGGGTTTACCCTAAGAATCCACTATCCTTCATTCATTCATTCATTCCTAAGGATTTACCTAAAGAATTGGCACAAGGTCTATTTGCTACCACGGTTTGTACAACAGGCACTACGTCACATAGTCACCAGGGTTCATACAGTAGGCACGAAGTCACATCGTCACCAAGGTTTATCAAATAGGCACGAAGTCGCATCGTCACCAAAGCTTTACTTAATAGGCACGAAGTCACATCGTCACCAAGGCTTTACTTAATAGGCACGAAGTCACATCATCACCAACTATTCCATCTACACATGTTATACCCAACATTTTTGTAGATATAAATACAAGCACAATTTAAATCATTTAACACCCGTGTAAAAACATCAATTCCAAGCCCATCTAAAATAGACAAATAGTATATAACCCATAGCACGTATTTCACAGCTAATACTTTATATTTATGTGTTAGAAGAAAGTAACTATACACTCACTTGATCAGAAGACGATCATACAACACTACAGCTTTAAGAGTAGTATTCTTCGGTGAAACCGAGATATCTTCACACACCGGGTTTCTCGCGGGCAGAGCTTTGGCTCGGAAACTCTTTTCTTCTCGGGATCTTCGGGGCTTCGGGACTCGCTTTGAGTCTCGGGGTTGATACCAGGTTTCAGGGGTACTTATTTGCACGTAAATCGAGGTAATATGGGTGAGAGATGAGAGAATGAGCAACCAAACTCGGCTGGCCCTTCAAATCTATTTATTGGGAAAAAGTAGCCCTTGCCACGTCGTGGAACCTTTGACACGTCGTGGGCTTGGTCGTCACTGCATGCGTGATCTCAAGTTGCATCTATGGGACTCCCGGATGTGTCAGGATACTTGCCACGTCGTGGCACTGCTAGCCACGTCGTGGTCTCTGACACAGCTTTGGGGTTCACGCCCCGAACTTCAGAAATTCATAACTTTCGCATACGAACTCCGTTTTTGACGTTCTTTATATCGACGCGAAGGTGAGATTATGCTCTACAACTCTCGTTTAGACTCCATTGGCTAATTTTGACTTTATTTTTAATATCTTATAAGTATATTACTTCTATATTATCCTTAGTAGGCCGGGACAGGAAAACTCCGTTCGAAATTCATAACTCCTTCATATGAACTCCATTTCATCTATCTTTTTATCGTTGGACTACTATCGAAGAAATCATCGACTCTCATTTAGATAACTAAGGATAGATATCTATCTACCTTAAATTCACTATTTACGTTGCGTTGGCTCACGTTGGGTCATGTCAGTTCTGTCGCGAAACTTCGACAGGTCATAACTTCTTCGTTATAACTCGGATTTTGGCGTTCTTTACATGAACGGAAACCTTGTGACATATACTAAAACTTGGTTAAGATTAATCCTTCTAAATAATATTCCATCAAAAAGTCATTTTTGATGCTTATCGTCTCTAATATAACTAGCCTGGATCTACGGGTGTTACAATTATCTCCCCCTTAGGATGATTACGCCCCGGAATCATCAACGAAATAGGGCTTGCATAATGATTCCACACGTTATCTCTTCATCCTAGGTAATAATCGTAACTTCTATGTTTCCTCAAAAGAGTATTTAACTCTATGGCTTTCTTGACCGCAGACGATGCCCAATCTTGCATCTGCTTATCGTACTATGTTGTACTTTCAATCGTAACGTTCAAGTTACCAAATAAGTCCTCATTGTGGACTCCTTCTTCTTCTCAGAATAAATTCTTTTATTTATCTATTGTAACAGATCGATGGGTCCTGTTCTAACGACCTCTCATCATAGTCCGACTCAATTTGATATGACCACTAGGGTCGGAATAACAACCATCTTACTAGTCATTACCGAAACAATGGTACTGACATACTTGAATAAAACGGAATTAATTACTAGCTTCTTGGTAACTGTGCAACTTCCCATGATCCAAGCGTGAGTCCTATACTTCCGGTAGTATAGATCTCTACTACCATTCACACCTACTCATACTCGTCCCAAGTATTGTCTCACAGTTAACCAAGTCACCATACATAAATCATATAATCATTCAACACATCAGATAACAAAACCAGGGTTTATATTAATTCTTGAAACTATTACACAAAAGTTCAAGTTCACCCTATACTATGCCTCTAGCAAGCTAAGCTTCCTGATACAGACTTTATATATTAATATGAAGTCTTCATATTTTAATCCACCCATTGTTTTCTGCTTCGTCGAGGAACGTGTGGAATGCCCTTGGCTGTGGCGGTGCGTTTTTCTTTGGGCAGTCTCTAGAAACATGCCCTTCTTCGTTACATTCGTAGCACACCTTTTTGTTAGCTGCGCATTTGTTGGCGAAGTGCCCTTTCTTCCTACATTTGTAGCAGGTCGTCTCCTCATTACACTTCCCAAAGTATTTCTTTTTACACTTCTAACACCCCTTAGCTTCATCTCTTCCTCCAGATTTCGAGAATTTTGTTTCTTTGTTGATCATTGAAGATCCTTCATGTTTCCTTTTCTCTCCAACTTCAGCTCTCTCCAGACCCTTTTCTTTTATTTGGGTCTCAACATTTTTGGCTGCGCCGATGGCGGCTTTCAGAGTGGTTGCTTGTTTGACTATCGGACCAAAGTCCGCTGTTAATGCATTAGCAAACTTGTTGACCTTGGAAAGTTCTGTTGGAATTAGGTATGGAATAAGCTTCATCTTCTCCGTAAAGCTTGTATCGTACTCAGTGATCCTCAATTTTCCCTTCTTCAGATTCTGGAACTCATTGTTGATTTCCAGAAGATCCTGCTCAGAGCAGTATTGCAATTCCAGTTGCACCACAAACTCTTCCCAAGACATCTTGCTAGCTTCCCCCTTGGGCATCGAACCAGCCAGCAACTTCCACCAACTCAATACCCCAGATTTTAACAGAGGAATTGCAAGAGCGGTCTTCTGCCTGTTGCTACACTCACAACTTTCAAACATTGTCTCCATCTCAGAGATCCAGTCCATAACTCCCACTGGCGTCGGGCTTCCAGATAGACACGGTGGTTTGGATGCCATGAAATCCTTATATTTGCATCCGCGACCATCGTTTCCCCCATCCTGGTTGATCTTCCTAACAATCGGTGGATTGGCTTGACCAACAACCCCACTGAAGTTACCTCCTTCCGAGTGTCCTCCATTGACCTCGGGCTCTTCCACGTGAAGTGACAGTTCTTCACGATTTTGCCGAAGCAGACGTCTCGTCTCCTCCATCTGACGATCCAACATCGTCTGAATCATCATTTGCACTCCAACCATGGTCATTGGCTCAGGTGCAGTAGGTACAACAGGTGTTTGCTCAATCACGGGTGGTTGATTCCTGTTCTCGTTTGCATTTCCAACTCTGCTTCTTGTTCTTGCCATCTTGATCTGTACACCGAATAAGGTGAAATTAGATCCTCATTCACGATAGATATTTTGATATTCCATATTACTCCGAAACTATTACATGCTAGTCCTAATATCGTAATCATACACTTAGAATCCTAAAAACATAAGGTTTCCAGATCTAGGTGGCAACAAACCATAGATCCAAACAAACAATTTCATATATAGCAAACATATAGCATTTAGCGCATAAAAGCATTTTAGACATCTTTCCTAAAATATACTAGTGCTCGTGCCTAAAATATGGTAGACACTCATCTCACAATCATCGCTTAGCATTCTAAGTTTACGTCTAGAAACCTACAAATTCCTAGTTCTCTTAAACTAATGCTCTGATACCAACTGTGACATCCCCAATTTCACGGCCAGAAAAGATCGATTTGTTTATGCTTTGTTCTTATATAATCAGAGTAATCTTTTGATTAAAAGAGTTGTGGAATTTGTTCCCAAAATAAAATATGATAAAATTTATCAAAACGTTTCTCAAAGAGAATGTATTTTCATTAAATAATAAAACCTCGGGATGTCATGTTCGATACAGACCAAAAGCATAAACAATATAAAATAAACCTTACGACAGTTATTTATAACTACTGATCTATAATCCAAAATCTCTCGTCAAGTCCACCAACTTATACTCTTGTGCCATCACTTGTAATGTAAATAAAACTGAGTGGGTTAGGCTTGGGAGCCTGGTGAGCATATAGGGTTTTCAACCCACAATAATACATTTATTATATTCAATTATCAAACAATCAACCCAAATACCCATCCCCATATCTCCTTTATTTTCTCAAGGGTTTACCCTAAGAATCCACTATCCTTCATTCATTCATTCATTCCTAAGGATTTACCTAAGGAATTGGCACAAGGTCTATTTGCTACCACGGTTTATACAACAGGCACTACGTCACATAGTCACCAGGGTTCATACAATAGTCACGAAGTCACATCGTCACCAAGGTTTATCAAATAGGCATGAAGTCGCATCGTCACCAAAGCTTTACTTAATAGGAATGAAGTCACATCGTCACAAAGGCTTTACTTAATAGGCACGAAGTCACATCATCACCAACTATTCCATCTACACATGTTATACCCAACATTTTTGTAGATATAAATACAAGCACAATTTAAATCATTTAACACCCATATAAAAACATCAATTCCAAGCCCATCTCAAATAGACAAATAGTATATAACCCATAGCACGTATTTCACAACTAATACTTTATATTTATGTGTTAGAAGAAAGTAACTATACACTCACTTGATCAGAAGATGATCATACAACACTACAGCTTTAAGAGTAGTATTCTTCGGTGAAACCGAGATATCTTCATACACCGGGTTTCTCGCTGGCAGAGCTTCGGCTCGGAAACTCTTTTCTTCTCGGGATCTTCGGGGCTTCGGGACTCGCTTTGAGTCTTGGGGTTGATACCGGGTTTCAGGGGTACTTATTTGCACGTAAATCGAGGTAATATGGGTGAGAGATAAGAGAATGAGCAACCAAACTCGGCTGGCCCTTCAAATCTATTTATAGGGCAAAACTAGCCCTTGCCACGTCATAGAACCTTTTGCCACATCGTGGGCTTGGTCGTCACTACATGCGTCATCTCAAGTTGCATCTGCGAGACTCCCGGAGGTGTCAGGAGACTTGCCACATTGTGGCACTGCTTGCCACGTCGTGGTCTCTGACACAGCTTTGGGGTTCGCGCACCGAACTTCGGAAATTCATAACTTTCGCATACGAACTCCGTTTTCGATGTTATTTATATAGATGTGAAGGTGAGATTATGCTCTACAACTCTCGTTTAGACTCCATTGGCTAATTTTGAATTTATTTGTAATATATTATAAGTATATTGCTTATATATTATCTTTAGTAGGCCGGGACAGGAAAACTCCATTCGAAATTCATAACTCCTTCATATGAACTCCGTTTTTGTCTGTCTTTTTATCGTTGGACTACTATCGAAGAAATATTCTACTCTCATTTAGATCACTAAGTATGGATATCTATCTACCTTAAATTCACTATTTACGTTGCGCTGGGTCGCGATGGGTCATGTCGGTTTTGTCGCGAAACTTCGACAGGTCATAACTTCTTTGTTATAACTCGGATTTTGGCGTTCTTTATATGAACGGAAACCTTGTGACATATACTACAACTTGGTTAAGATTAATCCTTCTAAATAATATTCCATCAAAAAGTCATTTTTGATGCTTATCATCTCTAATATGACTAGCTTGGATCTATGGGCATTACAGTTACACTTGTGCATGAAAATATTGGAGATATTTCCACATTGCAATATCCACTGATAGAGGTTGATCACATAGTTTTGCAACCTATAGCTATGAATGTTTAAGGAGAAGCACTATGGAGTGATATATAAATGTCTGTTAGGCAACACATCAAGTCATGAATACTTAGTATAACATTATTGTCACAAATTTTTTAATTCAAGAACTAATCAGAATTAATTCAAGAACTATGAATGATTTGTTAATATATTTTATGATTAATATATTAATATGAAATAGTAATAATTAATAAAGAACTAATCAGAATTAATTTCGAGTTAAATAAATTAATTAGAAGTGCAGGGACCAAGCTGTAATTGTTTAATATTTTAACAAGAGAGGGTTTCGAGAACCTCCTTAGGGTGGTCGGTTTTCGCTAAGCCCTTAAGGGATTCTAAAGTAATCCTATTACATAATAGAGGATTTGGATAATCATCAATTTGAAATATATTATTATATTGTTCAAACTAGGGTTTCAAGGGTTCCTTATCAACTATAAATAGGAACCTTAAGGTACCTATTTTTTTATCACGACTTCTCCTAATTGGCTAGAGCCGAAATTCTACTCCCTCTCATCCTCTCTCCTCAATTCTTATATTTTCTATGGTTTTGGGTAGAATCCATTAGAGGCACTACGCTTTTGGTGCTTGCTTTCCAAGGAACTCAAGAAGATTTTGGTGTGATTATTTACTACAATAATCCCAAGGTTTGTAACCTTAATCATATATGAATTTTGGTTTTCATAGACTTGACTTAGGGTTTCTTGATGTTCATAGATAACTACTATCATTAGAGAAAACATAGATCCATTCTAGGTTGCGTGTAAACTTAAGGGTTAAGTGTTATTCTGCTACATATATTTTTCATAACCTAGACAAGAGACTCACAACAACCTTGAACCTAGAGCCGAGAAGAGTTATTTCATTAGCTACCCACAAAAGTCCTTTGGATACATCTTCTACGGACCTAGTGAGAATGTGGTCTTTGTAGCTTGAAGAGGAGTCATTCACGAGAGAGAGGTCGTATTTAATGAGGACAATCGGAGTGATGTTAATCTTTTATAAATTTAAGAGTTACCCAATGAAGGAACCTCGGACAACAATAGCACTCAACCTAAAGAATAAGTTCTAGTTTAGCAAGTTGACAACTCATTACCACTTGGTTGATCCAGTAGGCTTAGCATGCCGCCTGAGTTATATGGTTTCCATATAATGTCGGATGGTGATATATTTATCAGTAAGCATACATTGGTAAATTTGGATGAACCTTCTAACTACAATGAAGCAATGGCAGGCCGTGAGACTGCTAAACGAAAGGAAGTAATGGATAGTGAGATTCAGTCCATGTATGATAACCAAGTATGGAACTAGGTTGATCATTTACCTGGTCGAAAGTTAGTCGACTGCAAATGGATCTTCAAGAAGAAGACTAACATGGATGGGAAAGTACACACTTTCAAAGTTAGGATGGTTGCTAAGGGCTTTATTAAAATCCAACGGATTGATTCTAATGAGACCTTTTCACCAGTAACTAAAATAAAATCTATTAGGATAATGCTTGATATAGCAACATTTCATGATTATGAAATATGGTAGATGGATGTTAAAATCAATTTCCTTAATGTGAGGTTATCTCAGGACGTCTACATGAGTCATCCATAAGGTTTTATATATGTTAAGTTTCATGACAGAGTGTGAAAGTTAGAAAAGTCCATTTATATATTGCAACAAGCATCTCACAGTTGGAATCTTTGCTTCCATGAGAAAGTCAAAGAATTTGGATTCTCTAGAAGTGAAGATGATTCCTTCGTATATGTTAAAGCTAGAGGGAGTACAGTGACCTTCCTAGTCTTGTATGTTGATTACATACTCCTTATATGAAACAACATTCCAACTTTTCAAGAAGTTAAATCTTGACTTGGAAAGTATTTCGTTATGAAGGATCTAAGGGCAGTGACCTATATTATTGGAATCAGAATTCATCGGGATAGATAGAATCACTTTATTGGTCTTAGCCAGAGTATAGTTGGATAAATACTAAAGTGTTTCAGTATGGAGAATTCCAAAAAATAAGAATTTCCTATTCATTATAGTGTTAACTTGAGTAAGACTCAAAGTCCCAGTATATATATGAAGAGATACCTGACATGACTTGGGCCCCATATGCTTTGGTTGTAGGATCGATCATGTATTCAATGACATGTACTCTCCCTAATGTGTCGTATGCTTGAGCATAGTTAGTCAACTTTAGGGAAATCCTGGCATAACCATTTGGATTGCGATAAAGAATATTCTTAAGTATATGCGAAGAACAAAAGAATTGTTTCTAGTTTTTGGTGGTAGTGATACAATTAGAGTGGGTGGCTATTCTTGTTGAGTGGTGGAGCGGTTACCTGGAAACGTTCCAAGAAAGACACAGTGGTTGATTCCACTTCTGACTTAGAGTACATTGCAGCAAGTGAAGCATCGAAGGATACGGCTTGGCTGAATAACTTTATCGGAGATTTCGAAGTCATTCCAACTATTCAAGAACCAACATAACACTTCTATGATAATGAAGATGCAATTACTTTGACAAAAGAACCAGCGGATCATGGTAACTCCAAGCATATCAACAAAAAGTACCATTACATTCGATATCGGGTTGGAGAAGGACACCTTATGGTGAAGAGAGTATCATCATAGGATAATGTTACAAATCCTTTCACAAAGGCTCTAAGCAGATTCAAACACTTGTAATAATCCTTTCACAAACCTTATGGAGAAGGACACCTTATCGTGAAGAGAGTATCATCATAGGTGATATTTTTAAACTTGTAACAAAATAAATGTAATTGATTTTTTGTGAGTGATTAATAGAGAATTATTTATGAGTATTGTACTACCTTATTCAAATATTTCTTCTTGTGTTTCATTTTGCATGTTTCACTTCCTGGGTAATTTGTTTTATTTAAACTTCCACAGTCGTTCATACTTTTGGGAGTGAGTAATGAATTCAGGTTGTCATGAATTGATTGTAGATTGTTGATTGAGGTTAAGACATTGAAATTGGAATTGCTATAATATTCATGAGTACTTTAAAAATAGATATTTAAGTATTAGATAAACCCACACTTGGAGATTAATTCATGGATCTTATCACAAGTAATTCTAAGATAATAATATCTACTATTCTTCAAATGGAGATACATAAGTTGTAAATTACAAATCGGTTGTATATTGGTGTTGCATAAACGCATCAGTAACTTGATGTAATTAAGTGTAGTATCATATATGATTTGGTAAGTAAATGTTTCAATCTTGTATTTAAAGTTTTCTCATTCCTTTTGACCTAAGATTAAAAGAGATATCATTGGTCCCCTCGGGGATTTGATGTCGACATCATGGTGATGGGCCCAAACAAGACTAATTGATATGTTCAATTTGTAGTTTAATAAACTCTTTATAAAGTGGGAAATCGGGAAACAAAATATTGCACAATGATATTGATTCTGATCCATGTATCGTGTCCATATGATATCATGAAGAACGAAGGAATATTTGATCACTTATCTTAGGGCCAACAACTTATTTTAATTAGAGTTTGACAGTGGCTTTAGAAAGCACACTTTGCTATTTAGTTCAAGGTCTCTACGTTCAACTGTAGTTACAAACTTATCCGAGTGAGAGACTGTTGGATTAAGGTTTCTAAGCCAATAACTAAATTGGTATATTCTTGAATTAGAAGCAAAGTCCTATTTGGGTTGCCCTCACAACTAGTAACTAAATAGAATGACTTTTGGAGAGAGAGGTTGATTTTTTAATTTATTATATTATTAATAATTAATTGGAAATTGAAATAAATGATTTATTAATATATTATATTGATAATATATTAATTTGTAATAGGAATAATTAATTAAGAATTAATTAGAAATTAATCAGAATTCATTCCAATTTAATTAGAATTAATTAGAAGTGTAAGAGCCAAGTTGTAATTATTCAATAGTTAAACAAGAGAGGGTTTCTAGAACCTCCTTACGGTGGCTGGTTTTGGCTAAGCCCATTAGGGTTTCTAGAATCATCCTATTAGATAATAAAGGACTTGGATAATTACCACTTTGAAATATATTATTATATTGTTCAAATTACGATTTCAAATCTTCCTTATCAACTATAAATAGGACCCTTAGGGTACCTATTTTCGACCACCAATTCTCTTAAAAGGATAGATATGAAATTCTACTCCCTCTCCTCCCCTGTCCTCAAATCGTCTAGTTACTATGGTTTTGGGTACAAGCCATTAGAGTCACTAAGCTTTTGGTGCTTGCTTTCCAAGGAACTCAAGAAGAATTTAGTCTTATTATTTTCTATAATAATCTATGTAACCCTAATCATATATGAATTTCTATTTTTATAAACTTGCCTTAGGGTTTCTTGATGTTCATAGATAATTGCTATTTATAGAGAAAATATAGATCCATTCTAGTTTGCATGTGAACTTAAGGGTTGAGTGTTTTTCAACTACATGTATATTTTTTATAACCTATAGAATCCAACAATAATTACCAAGATTAATTTATTGATCAATGGATGTCACAAAATAAAATGTGGATGATCATGCACACATAGTTCTTTTAATAGCACCTTCCGAGAGAGTGCTCAAAGAACACCAATGGGCGCCTATTGTCAGCCTATTGGACCCTTGATTAGGTAAGTATATATAGTTAATATTTATATGTATTAAAGTTACAATATACTAATTTGGGTTTTTACTAAGTTGGTCATGTTCATTTATTTATCAATGTCCTAAATGTTTGTTCATTGTTGTGTGAGTGACATTTTGATAACTAGAGTATCACCGTATATGAGAGTTTTTTGCAAGTTATATTATTTCAAGAAATTAAAATTAGATGTAAACACTTTTAAACACAATATCACCCACTTATCATACTATATTATAAAGGAAACATTTTTTCTTTGACCATATTAATTTGAAACTTCCAACTTTTCATATTTCCATACAATATACTTAATTTATTAACTTAAATATGTTTTTAGTTGTAAACATTATCATAAATGGAAGAATTTGTGACTTATCCATATGATATACTTAATTTGTTAACTTCAATATATAGTTAAATAAATAACCTACATTAATATATCAAATAAGCTTAAAATTTTAGTGTAAAATTTAAAACCTAAAGTAAAATATCAAATAATGTTTAAAAAAAATTCAATATATATTTTTGAACATAGTTAAATGGAAAACATTAAATATAATAATAATAAAATAACCTAAATTGATGAATCGAATTAACTAAAAGGTGTCTAAAAACTATATTCTAACAATATATTTTTAACCTGTGTCCCGCAACGCGCGGGAATACGTCTAGTTAGATAATAAAGATTACTAGAGAAAGGAACATATGTAAAAAAAGACTTTGTAGATCTAATGAACTGGGCTATAGGGGTGCCTCAACAGGGCAAAAAAAAAATGGAAGATTATGTGGTATTTGTTTGCATGCATTTGAAAAAAAATATATATATTTTTAGGCCTTCTAGTGGAAATATAGGTTATGCCAATGGATGTGTAAATGGATTTCATGAGCATATGGTGATTATTTATTAAGGATTATGGGTGTCTCGAGATATATTTAGGTTATAAAAATGATACTTTTGTGAAAACTAGTTTTTTGGGTTTAATATTTAGTTAACAAATAATGTTATATATGATGGGTTTTGATACATAAAAAAGAGTGTTCTTCATAAAAACCGATGACGGAAGCATTTTAAAACAACTAGTTTATTTTAGAACATTTTAAAACAAAACCATCAATGATCCTTTTACATAAGTTAGAATTATATAAACACAACCGTAGGATGTTGTAGAATGATAACCTTTGGAGTCTTTGAACCCAGTTGGTTTTGGGGTGTTGAAGTAGATGGCAAGCTCAAAGATTATGATCTTCTCTAGAATTATCCACCACCAAGAGTAAGGCACTTTGGAATGCTAGTTCCTTTTTATATTCTTGAATTTCTTAAGTCTTTAAGTTCTTAACAAAATAAGAACTAAAGGAGAAATAAAATGTAGCTCCAAAACACAAGCATCTAACTTCAAAAGTGAGAGAGAGTGAAGAGAAGAAATGCCTACAGTTTTTTTAGAGAGTTTTTGGGTCAAAAAGAACTAGTTTTTCTCATGCATGAGACTCTCTTATGTATTCCCATTCAAATAAGGTCCATCCCTGTATTATATTCTAAAGTAATATAAATCATAAGGAGCATGGGGAATAATTGATGGGATGTTGACAAGTAGCCTCCCATGCTTCTAGATCTTGGTCTATTGGATAAAAGAATAAGAATTCAAAAGTTGTGCTAGTTACATTAAGGATAAAGGTAACTAAATAGATAGTCCATGGTTAAAAAAAAGTGTCCAAAACATTTGTACATGACTTATTAATCGTACTATATCATACAATAACTAGTTTGTCCTTTCTTTTATTATTATTTTTGCAAAATAATAATTTTTCTCTAATCAAATACAAGATTTCATTTTATTTATTAATAATCAAATATTTAATAAATATTCAATAAGTAGCAATTTGATTAAGGTGTGACCCTATAGGATCATATGTTATTAGCAATATCACCGAATAATGATTCTTGACCATATAGATCCAACAGTCTCCCACTTGTACAAAATTCATTACAAACTGATATAGATAATAGTTGGCATTTAGCAACACACGAAGGGGTTCCATCAATCAACATCCAATTCCCGGAGCTCAGAAGTTGAAATTGAAGTATATAAGGTAAGTGTATCAATATACTCTTTGTTACATACATCATGTTGGATATGAGACATGTAACGTAATCATTCTCATTTTATATCCAACTTTAAGGCCCTTTATATGTCTAACTCTCAATACATAAGAGGAACAAATCTCATCTTGACTACATACACACTCTCATATAGTTCATGCTATACCCAATGAAGACCTTTATGACTGCCTAGTTACTAACAACATTTAACCAAGCCAAAGTGTAACAATTCCCATACTTGAGTCTCCAATATGTATCTTAGGTCGAAAGACATAAAGATATTTACTGGTATTCAAGATTCAGTTATGATAATGATGCATGAAGTGATTCTTGATGGGTTTCATATCCAACAGTTGTCCTCTAATGAGTACATATGAATTTGGATGCAACGCTTTGCTATTTCACCACTTGAAAATCAACCAATATGATTCATATTAGTCTTAATTCACAATTGATCCCACAACAATGACTAACTATGGATAAATTTGAATAATCAAGTTATTCAAGGATTAAATAACTGCTAACATAGAACACAATAATATTTAACACAAAATTGATTTCTCATATATCAAAAGACATTACATATCATTGCTACATAGTTTAGAATATCCAAATATTAGTAAAGTACATATTTAAATCAATCACTAGCTAACCGGAGGCTTATTCATGTTGCATTCCCTCAAACTTTATTTAAGGAAGAGTCTTCGTGAATGGATCTGCTATATTATCAGTTGTATGAACCTTATCAATGAGTATATTTCCCAATTCCAATTCTTGACGAATGAAATTGAATTTTCGTTGAATGTGTCTAGTCTTGTTGGTAACCATCGAGTATCTTTTGATAACAATAACACCTATGTTGTCACAAAGCATCTCAATGGCGTTTTTTATGCTTGGAACAACCTTCAGATCACCTATGAATTTCTTAATCTAATAAACTTCTTGAGCTATTTCATATGTAGCTATATACTTATATTTTGTTGTATAAAATGCAACCACTTCTTGCTTTGAACTTTTCCAGGAAATGGTTCCTCCATTAAGTGTAAACACATATCCCGACTATGACTGTAAGTTATCTCGGTCTGTGTTGAAGCTAGCATCAATGTAACATCCTACAGCAAGCTCTTCATCAAATCCTCCAAAAACTAGAAACATATCTTTAGACCTTCATAAGTACTTAAGAATGTTCTTTACAGCCATCTAATGTTTTTTCACCAAGATTAGCTTGATATCTACTAGTTAAACTAATAAAATTAGCTACATCTGGCCTAGTACATGTCATAGCATACATAATTGAACCTACTACTAAAGCATACGATATGCGAATCATTCTTTTGATCTCATTGTCACTACTAGGGTAGTCAGCCTTAGAAAGAATGGTGTTAGATAATATGGTTACAATTCCTCATTTTGATTTATCCATTAAAAAGCATTTTAAGGCTTTGTTAAGGTATGTACTTTGACTCAAACTAATGAGTCTATGGGATATATATATATATATATATATATATATATATATATATATATATATCATAATACTGAATATGTATGTAATATCCCTTAGATCTTTTATTTCAAAGGAATTGCTTAGATAAGCCTTAGTCTCTTTCGATGTTGGGATGCCGTTCCTGGTCAGTAATATATCATCGACATACAGAAATAGAAAAACAATTTTTCTCCCACTTTCTTTGATGTATACACATGGTTCATCGGGACTTTCTCAGAAACCAAAAGTTTTGATATTCTCATCAAAATGATGATATCATGCGCTAGATGCTTGTTTCAATCCATAAATGGACATCTTCAGTTTGCACACCTTCTTTAGGTTATTTGGGTTGACAAAACCTTCAGGTTGTTTCATATAGACATCTTCCTCAAGATAACCATTAAGGAAATTAGTTTTGACATCTATTTTCCATATCTTATAGTCATAATATGTAGCTATGTCCATGGTAATTCTAATATATTTGATCTTGACATTTGGTGAGAAAGTATCTTCATAGTCAACGCCTTGAATTTAAGCATACCCTTTCGCGACAAGTCGTGCCTTGAATGGTTGTATATTTCTATCCATGTCGATCTTCTTCTCGAAGATCCACTTACTTCCACCAACCTTGTTGTTAGAAGGTAAGTCAACCAAGTCCCACACTTGATTGTCATTCATGGATTGAATTTCAGCTCTCATGGTCTCATGAATTTTTTTCAGATTCAGGATTTGTAGTAGTTCCCTTGAAATTGATGGGTTCACAATGATCCATCAATAACACTTCTTATTCAAGAAAGATAAATCCAAATCTATCAGGTTCCTGATAAGGACTACTTAGGCATGTAACATCCTGTTTCCTGCTATTTTTGGTTTGTGGGCCCAAAGTCAATTGTGTAAGGCTTTAGGCCTTAAGGAAGCAAATTTTAGTCCCTATGGAAGGAGGTAATGTTAGTTAAGAGATTTAAACCTTGAATTGTGTTTTAGGCCGAAAGGTAGAAAAGGAAAAGTCATAGGTCATGTTCTTGCATGAAATATGGATTGTTGTTTGAGAAGTTTTTAGTCCAAGATATTTAGATAATAATTTAAATCACTTCCACACCTTTCCATGGATATAAATAATGTCAAAAATGGAGTTGGAATGAAGAAGTTACGACAATTTTGAAGTTTAGATGATTTTTAGGTTAGTCGCATACGTTGGGCGTACGGGGAGCACGTTGAGAGTAATAGGGCATCCCTAGTATGGTGGGCGTACCAGGAGTACGTTGGGCATACACGATTAATGCCCAAACCTATTTTCTTGGTTTGATCCCTATTTAAGCTTCTTAACTTCTCAAAACCCTTTCCATTCTCAGCCTCCACCTCTCCAACACCCTCTCTTGAAACCCTAACCCTACTTTGAGCCTTGCGAGAAAAAAGAAGGTGTTTTTATGTTCTTTGGGGGTGTTATTGGTGCACCTTGGAGAAGAATAAACTCATTGAAGAAGCATTAGTTGCATTGGAGTTTGTAGATCCAAACCTTGTTCACCTTGATCCTTCTTTAGAGGTATAAAGCTTGAATTTTGATATTGAAATTGTTAGATCTAGCTAGTTTTGTTTGTTATGAGCTTTTGGTCACCTTAAGTGCATAAAGTTTATATCTTGAAAGTTTGTGACCTTGTTATGGATAAAGTTGTAAACTTTATCCATCTAAACATCATATTGATTCAGATCTGAAGGTTAGATACTTGGACTTAATGGATGAAGTTGAAAAAGATGCACTTTTGGTCCCTTTGAGACTTAAAGACTAGATCTTATTTGTTGGGACTATTCTAATGGATAAATTTAGAAACTTTATCCATTATGGAGCTATTAGGAACCATAAAAATATGATATTGGTCCTTCTATCCCTTCCATGCAAGAGTTATGATATCTTAATGGATTAATAAGTAGGTTTGGGCTTAGGAGTTGGGTTGGTAGTTGGAGGCTTCCCTTGACCCTTTCCTTTTCCCTTACTTTTCTTGACAGCTTTGCCTTTCCCTTTATTGGTAGCATTGCCGATTTTATTCTTTGAGATTTTTCCCTCACATATCATCATCACTTGATTCCCAGATTTCTTGATGTATGCCTCGACATTTTTTAGCATCGAATGAAGCTTATTGATGCTTCTCTCCCAGTAATTCATATTAAAATTCAACAAAAATTGATTGCATGACTTTGGTAATGAGCTAGGATCACATCGGTCGAATCATTTCTTGCTTAGCCTAAACTTGAAACATGATTCTCAGTTGTTCAGTCATGTCAAATGATTCATGGCACTCAATGATTTTCTGAAGCTCAGAATTCATTATTGCAAGCGTCATACAAGTCACTTTGGTCGAATCATTTATATGTTTCACCCAAGAATCTTTCAATGCATTGACAGCATTGGCTGGGAGCTCTTATGGAATTCATCAAGGACATAGTCCTTTTTCTCAAGTTTGAGGACAATCCTAAGTTATCTGAACCAATCAAGAAAGTTAGGTACACTTAGTTTTGCTTTTTCGATGATGGATCGAATGGTGAGTGATGAGGTGGTTATAGTTGGGATAGTTATCTATAAAATAATAAGATTCATTTTAATATCTTTGATATAGTTTCTTTTAAATTAATTACCCTTTAAATTAAGATTGAAAAGCTAAGATCCACATCACCCAAAATAACTTGAGGTAGTGACCCACAACACAAGTGATTTTGTTGATCGTAGATTGCGATAACCTATTACAACTCTTATGTAATTCTTAGAAATAATGGGATCCAAAAAAATTCTTTGTTTTAATGGCATGTTATTCCCATATATGCCTCAAGTCTCTTATACTTAGTTGACCATTATCACATAAGAAATTTGATAAAATCATCCATTTAAAAAACTTGTGAATTATATTTCACAGATGCTTAGGTGACATTTATCCCTTAAGTAAATATAAAACACATTGGCCATTATTTGACAATCCAGATACATAAGGTGATCTAAAATCCACAAAAGATTGCACAAATAATGCACAAGTGATTTTTAAGTTGATTGCATTGATTTAAAGATTTAGAAAAAAAAATCTTTTATAACTGTTTTATTATTCTAGCATTTTAAAATATTTTGTATCATAAATATTTCATGTTACATTTTATAAAGTTCCAAAATCATAAAGTTGAATTTATATCTCATATTCAATTTTACCGGTTAAAACTAATATTCAATTTTAATTCGACATTATAACGATAAGAACTAGTTTTTAACTTTTTAATAAAACTTCATTTTATTATAGAGTTATGGAGTTTAAATTAAGTTTAAAAAACATTTTAAACCTTTTTAAATATTTAAAATTTGGTCTATTTAAGAGTTCTAAAAATAAAACTCTTTTTAACAAAAAAAAAAAAAAAAAAAAAAAAAAAAAAAAAAAAGCCCTCAATCTTTGACATCTTATGTTGAAAACCTTTTATTTAAAATTCTAAACCCCAACTTGATGTTATTTTTGTCAAAATATTTTTTTTAGCATGAAAAATATTTTTCATATATACAGTATTTTATAGCAACTAAAAATAAACATCACAAGCATTCATTGTAAGTGTATAAACAAAATCATTTTCTAGTAATAATTATTATGAATAATCACAACAATTATTAAGTCATTTCCTTAATGACTTATTAAGACACTTCAAGATCTTCAAAAGATACATGTATTGATAAAGTCTTCATTGCTCCATCTTGTTATATTTTAAAAAAAATGTCCAGTATAGTCTAAACTAATTTATTACACATAAAAATGAACGATGAGATAATACATATTTGTCTGTTAAATCATTATATGAATAAATAAACAACAACCATAAATGTCCTAATGGCTTGTTTATACACAACATTAAACATATTAACAAACAACTCTTTGTTTTTTAAGGCAACTTTTATATAATCAAAATGCATGGGAAATGATTATATAAACAATAAACATTTTTAAACTACAAGTTGCCAAAGAAAACAAATATAAACATTTATTTAGCCAAAATGAAATCTATATTTGTTTTCTAAAACTCAAAGATTATCAAATGTAAAAATCATTATAGCATATAAAAAATTGCAGTGATACCAAGGATGAGTTTTGATACATAGAAAAGTGTGTTTTTCAGAAAAACCTACAATGAAAGAATTTAAAAATAACTAGTTTATTTTATGACATTTTCAAACAATACCATCAAGTATAGTAATAATATAATCAATAAAGGATAAACAAAAGGTAGCTCCAAAACACAAGTATCTAACTACAAAATTTTGAGAGAATGAAGAGAAGAAATTCCTATGGTTTTTTAGAGAGTTTTTAGGTAAACAAGAATTAGTTTTTCTCATATATATATAAGACTCCTTTATGTATCCCCAAATCAAACCTAATAGTATATTCTAATGTAATATAAAGCATAAGAAACATGGGAGACAAGTGAAAGGATGTTGTCAAATAACCTCTCATGTTTCTAGATGATTTTGGTCTATTGGGTAAAAGAATAAGAAGACAAAATTTTTGCTAGTCACTTTAGTGATAAAGGTCAATGTATCCAAAATATTTATACATGACTTATTAATCATATCATATGCTATAATAACTAATTTGATCTTTATTTTATTATGGTTTTCGTAAAACAATAATTTTTCTCTAATCAAATACAACAATTGAATTTATTTATTAATAATCAAATATTTAATAAGTACAAGCTTGATTAATGTGTGACCCTATATGATCATATGTTATTAGTAATAACACTCATAAATAGTTATTGAGATATAGATGCGACAATATATTTGTCGATTTCCCTATTTATTTGATTGATTTATAAAACCAAACTACATAAAAGGTAACCATTACATAAAACATATTATCCAACACTCATCACAAGGGAATTTAGATTTCTGTTGTTCGATCCATCTTTGCTTTATACCATTGATGCATCTAGAAGTAAGAACCGCAAAATTATTACTTCAATATAAAAAACTAAAGTTACTAATTTGACTTCATTTCTCCATAATATATATATATATATATATATATATATATATATATATATATATATATATATATATATATATATATATATATATAATGGAGAAATGAAGTCAAATTAGTAACTTTAGTTTTTTATATTGAAGTAATAATTTTGCGGTTCTTACTTCTAGATGCATCAATGGTATTGTTTGTCTCCAAAGTTATAGCGACCTTGATAGTTATCTAACGTGCTTGCAATTAATTTCCTTTTCTCGGACTTGTTGGATGACCTCACATAATTTTAAAAAAAAAAAAAACAACGAGATAGAAAAGTGACCAACTAGTTGTGAATTATAATATAATTTTAACATGTTTATGCAATAGTCGGATAAGATGTCAGGTGAGAGTGGAATGGGAAGTAAGTTTAAAATGTCTACCTATAAAAGACAATAAATTACTAGTCCGAAAATCTTAAATTTTAGACTACACACAAATTTATAAGCTTACTTTTCATAAAAGATGAGTTTGAAAAAAATATTAAGTTTGAAATTTTTAGAATTTCAAACTAGGTGACCATTTGTGAAAAATGCAACAAAAAATTGGCTATTTTCTTATACACCTTAAAAATAATAAATTAGATGAATTGTCCTTGTGTGTTGTTGCAATCTATGTGTTTTTTTTTCTTTTTTTTTTACTCGAACAGTGACTATGATATTATAATATTATGATTTTCATCATTTTCAGACATGAAATAGTTATATTTCCCGTGCTAAATTTTATTTTGACTTACTTTTATATCATTTATTGTTATTTATTAATTGGGATCACTAAACATGACCTAGCCCCACCTTTATTTCCTTCTTTAATGATATGATCACCATCATCGGTTACAAGTACCTATGTTCATGTACATCAACCAGAACCAATTACCATCAGCACCCCCATTCACCTTTGGTCAACATTGACACAAAACTGTATGAAAGCAAACCAAAATCAAGCCAAAATTGATAATTAAATCTAAAATTGTAATTTGTATAGATATATGATAGTCAAAGTTAACCCAGTAATCAGGAGAATAAGAGGGCACGTGCATCACTTGCCCAGTAAAAGAACCGTTGCTATTTTTCTGCTTTCAATTGTATTTTAGCCTTTTTTAAGTTCCAATGTTTTAGTTGTTTTAGTATATAACCTTTTCAGTTACAATCATTCAATAAAGCAAGCATTAGGCTATATCTACTCTGTTATACTTCTCCTATTTTTCTTGATTGCGAACAATTGGTATTAGATCTTTGAGGTTCTGATCATTTGTGTATGCCCAAGATTATCATATACGACACCATGGCAATAACATCATCATCCAATCCACCCAAAGACAGCCCATATCCCCTCCAATTCTTGATGCTAACCTCATCAAATTACAATACGTGGTCGATTAAGATGGAATCCATTATGGATGCCCATGGATTATGGGATGTCATTGAGCCACCAACCGGTGTGGTTGTGGATGAGAAAAAGAGCAAGCAAGCTCGAGCCTTTATCTTCCAGTCGATCCCAGATGAGATGCCTGCACGGGATGCCAAGAAGAAGACAGCCAAGGAGTTTTGGGACTCCCTAAAGTCTCAATATGTGAGTGCAGAACGGGTCCAGAAAGCAAGACTACGGGTGTTGAAAAGTGAATTTAAAGGATACAGAGACCATAGATGATTATGCAGGGAGGATATCGGCCATGATCTCAAAATTTGGGAGTACAGGGCCAATACCGGAAGATGAGGAATATGTGAGAAAGTTGTTTGATATTGTCCCGGAAAGATTTATAAATCTTGTGGCATCAATTGAGCAAAGCTCTTACATGGAATTTATGTCATTTGAGGAGGCAATTGGGCACTTAAAGGCTTATGAAGATCAACTTAGACTCCAAAAGGAAATATTAATTGTTGATAATACTTTGTTGCTTGCAAAATTGGAAGGCTCCTCAAGTCATTGAAGTCCAAGCAAGATCGAGGGTCGGGGGAGAGGTACAAGCAACAACAGAGGCAGAAGAGGCAGTTCATATGGTCGAGGGTCGGCTCGTGGAAGAGGCCAGCACTCTGGTGGTAGTTCATGACAAGAAGCAAGTAATTCTAGCCAGAAGCCTCGTGACAAAAGTCACATAAGATGCTTTGAATGCTAAGAACTTTGCCATTTTGATTCTGAATGCAAGGCAAAGAAGCAACAAGATCAGGAGGTAAACTTGGTTGTAGATGAAGATGGACATGCATAGTTATTAAGTGTACATGGAGAAGAGAATACAAGTATGATTCTCCTGAATAAGGAAAAGGTGTATCCAAACCAGCTAAATGGAAGAGAAGATGACAACTTGTGGTACCTATACAATGGGGCTATGTCACACCCCAAAACCGGAACGGTGGAAACGTTCTGGGGTGGATGACGTCATCTCAAGTATCACAACACATGCATTATAGTAATCAAAGTACAAAAAAACATTGCATTAATAGTAATAGTTTTACAAGGTTACATTACAACAATTTAAAGTAATACAAGTAATAGAATAAATACAGCGTGGTACTAAGCTATCTTCATCAACAGCTCCGGGGACGTACCTGTCTAATGCTAACCTGAGAATACAAGTTATTTGAAAAGCGAGTATCAGTATTTTTACAATGCTGGTGAGTTCATAAGTATTTATTGTCATTTAGTCAAATAACTTTATAAAGCAGTAGTTTAAGTGATTTCAGTGTATTCGTGTTCTTTCCAGAAAATCCTATATTTTCTTTAATAAAAGCAGCCTTCTACCAAGACTGGTCAGTGTATTGTGGTAAGAAGAAGTTTCCCTTAATTGCTAATAATATAAAAATATTGAATTTGATTATTAAAGAAAGCAGAGGCATCAGGGAATAACATATGCCTCAGCAGTGAGGACTGCTGACTAAGGCAAAAGAGTCATAGACCCCAGGAAAGTATCGAACTAACGACACGCCTGGTTCAGTCTAACAAATGGAGAAACAGACCCCCGAAGGTACCAAATGAAAGGTACAACTGGTAAGGTCTAAAACAGTGAACGCAGACCGAAGACGATACCAAATGGAAGGTACATCTTGCAAGGTCATAACAATGAAAACAGACCGCAGACGATACCAAATGAAAGGTACATCTTGAAAGGTCAAACAGAGATAACAGACCCCAGATGGTATCAAACGAAAGGTACATCTTGTAAGGTCAAACAGAGATAACAGACCCCAGACGGTATCAAATGAAAGATACATCTAGCAAGGTCAAAACAGTGTGACTCTAAAAAAAAAAAAAGGTGACATCAGCATACAGTGTAAGTCGCTGACGAAATACTATTACCTTAAAGCCATGAATTATAAGGCAACCCAGGATACTCGTAACCATACTGACTAGAATTCTAGACGCCCTACAAGCATCTATATATTGTGACATTTGTCACCCCTTGGCTTGGTAGGCCGTGGACTGTAGCTAGCAGTCAGGGTGCGGGGTTGTCAATCCCGTATAGGCCTATACACACAATGTCCTCTCTCCCTACAGGAGACTCTGGTTACCAACTAGACGACGGAGAAGGCCGCGTCCCGAAGATGCATCCCAAATAGAGGATAGTGTGTTACTAGGAGGGAGTGGGTTTCTTATGTAAGTGTAGACTAGAGGTATAGACTCTTAACTGAATTGACTGAAGAAAACTCGTATGTCTATGCTCGTATACATAATATATAACTAATAAATCGAACGACCTTCAGATGGACATCCGATCCCACCAGACCACATCTCAACGAAGAAAAGGAAATAGGGCGGATAAGCCTTCCTAAGTCCTTCAATCATTATTTATATGCATCTATACAAGCATAAACATACATCTAACTACGCTTGAGTGTGTATCATACGGTGAACTATAAGTGTACAGTGGAACATCTGAGTCGTGAAATATAAGCGTACAGTGGAACATCTGAGTCGTGAAGTATAAGAGTACAGTGGAACATATGAGTCGTGAAGTATAAGAGTACAGTGGAACATCTGAGTCGTGAAGTATACGTGTACAGTATGGGATAATCGAACCATGAAGTATAAGCGTACCCAGTATAAGTGTATCACGAAGCCGAGACGACAATAAGTGATGTAAGAACGTCTATCAAGTATAAGTGGAGTAAAGTCGTTATCCAGTATAAGTGAAGGAGAAATCGTATCACTAAGTAAGAGCGTGAATAAGTATAAGCGTCATCAAGTATAAGCGACTATAGGTATAAGTGAAAGTGTTACCGAGTCAGAGTATAAAAATAAGTAGAAGCGATACAGCAGTGTTTATCAAGTAAAAGTATACGTCAAAAAGGGAAATCTTTAATGAAAAGTCTTTATGTACAGAGAAAATCACAAATTGTATTCCTTTGTAAAATACGTTTAAAACCTTAGAGGATCTTTCATAATCCAATTTAGGATGAATTTGAATAAATCAGTATAAGTAAAAGTTATGAAACAGGTAAAAGTCATTTTAGTGTCCCACTCGGTAAAACAGTGTAAAAGTGGTAAAATCTTGTGCATGCGGGTTATCAATCATATGCGATTGACATGATAACTGGCATGTTTAACTTGTATTCCCCCCCTATAAAACATTTAAAAGCATTTAAAAGGTTCATTCAGGGGTATGAACTCACCTGGTGTAAGTAGGTCCGACGAGAGTGCTGTTTGGGCGTTCGGTGCTACGTAAGGACTCAAACACACTCAATGACCTATTTTAACATATGATAACATATGTTCACATACAATTAGCATATAATATACTAATTAAACAATTATACACACTCAAAGGAGTGGAAAACACTTTTGGTTAAGTGTTTGGGGTCCCGGGTAGCGTTTAAGGGTGCTACGAGTCTCCTATCAGTTGTGGAACTTTGCTAAACTCAAATATTAAGTGTGTAAATGGACTTAAAGCATCAACATGGACCAAACAAGGAGTTTATGGCCCAACCTAAGGGAGTTTACGTCCGTAAACTCCCAAGGTCCTATTCTTGGGTGTTTGATGCTTCTAGCTTGTTCATGGGATTTTTCTAAGGACTTTTCATAAAAGGCATGAGTGGATTTGAGGCTTCTAAGGGCTTGATCTATGAGTTTACAGCCAAGGAACTACTCCCAAAGGATTTTACGGCCGTAAACTCTAATACTTAGAGTTTTGGGAAGTTTAAAGCCCCTAATGCCTTCCTAGTGATTTCTGATGAAGTGTGATGCCATTTTGGGGGATTAAAACTACCATTTGAGTGTGTTTTGGGGAGTTTATGGCCTAGACAATTTCTTGGGCCGTAAACTCCTTTTTACCCTTCATTTTGATGTGTTTAATTAATCTAAACCCAAATACCAAGTCCCTAAATTATGTATGAAGCCCTAGGATGAGTTTGGAGTGCATTTGGGATCTTTTAACATGATTTTGAGGTGTTTACGGCCTAAGATTGTGCTTGGGCCGTAAACTCTCTTTTAACCCCCAAATTCATGAGTTTTAATGTTTAAACACTCCTAGGCTAATACCTCAATTTATTTCCAAGCCATTAGGGACAAGTTTGGGTCATTTTGGCCTTATTTTGGGTGTTTACGGCCTAAGGAGGTTCTTAGGCCGTAAACTCCTTTTTCATAGCTTCTAAGTCTGATTTTTGGGCTATAAACACAAATCAATATGTTTAGAATAAGCTAGGGTAAGCGGACTCACAATTTGGAAGCGTTTGGTTGTGGTTTCGGGGCGAAAATGGGTCTAGAGAGAGAGTATAGAGAGAGAGTGTAAAAAGTCTCCAATAGACTCCACTCACCCTTATATAGGGTTTTGAGTTGGGACACAGTGGAATTCTATCCGATACTGCCGTTAAACGGGGCTTTTGGTCGCACCCGATTTAGTGGTCGTAATAATAAAACTTGACATTTTCCAAATAAATGGAAATATGTGTCTTGTGTTTTTATTTCCTTTTATCACGAATTAACGGCATATAAACATACACAATTGAAATGTTTATTAAATTTGACGGCTTCGTATTAACGGAACTTTTGAACAGTGGAAAATTCCGTTAACAGTAACGGAGAAATGTAACGGGACAACTTGGGTTGTCACATCATCCCCCTGTTAGAGGGAATTTCGTCCCGAAATTCAGATCTAGGCAAGGAAGTAGGTATGAATGGCCAAGTAGAGGTAAGAGAGTACTTCATATGTGGTTTTCCTTGCATCCCCAAGTGATCTCTGATCTGTGTTTGTCATTTCAACAGACCCTCGCGTACGGGATGCGGATTCCGTCTCGTGTAGCTAGTGGGTTCCAACTGGTGTATCTACAAGGTTAGGGTTCTCGATGGATTCTATCAAGATGAGTGAGGTACGAAGAGTGTTGTCGGAAATTCACGTATCAAGTCTAAGAAGTGAGTCGATCGAATGTGAACCTTGTGGTATCTCCGAAAGTAGTAGCTGCCTAAAAAGGGTTGGACCATGTCTCCATGAGGATTCTCGGATGGTCCTAGGCTCTCGGAAAGGAGCAGAGATTTTCAGTACTAAGAACATAGTGTACTTCTATGGCAAGATCATCACTGGCGTGATCGCCATTACGAAGTTCCTAACGTTCTCACTTGTACTGGATGTGTAGTCCTTCAGGTTAGTCCTTAGGAAGCTCAAGTGGTCTTCGGTTTCGTGTTTTCTTTCAACTGGCTGATAGGGACTTTCTAGATCGTCGAGTGGGTTGCATGACTATGGTTATTGGTTTGCTATAGAGTGTCTATCTCGCGTTTGTGCAAAATGAACCTGCACTTAAGAATCTCGAGATACGGAAACCCTGAGGGTCAGAGAGATAGGGCTTCACTAGACAAGCGTTGGACTATCTCGGGCGGTAGTTCTACTATCTCTGCCTGAGATAGTATTCGTGGAACACCTAATAGTCCAAGGAATCTCTAAGACTGTGGTTTATTCTAGTGTGGAAAGTGCGTGCTCCTGCATAATCCCTCGACTAACACCAAGGCTGGTGTCGAGTCTATAATCTTTTCGGGATCCGGGTCATGAGATTTAACGCAACTACCTTCGCACTTGACCAAGTATTCTTGGCTGCGATGGTTACCCTGTGGTTCTCGGTATCCTAGTGTTCACTTCGGAGAATGAAGTCTATCGTCTACAGGGCGACGACGATTTCCTCCTTGCGAGAGGGTGGAGGATGATAAGC
The DNA here is from genome assembly GCF_052625555.1 of Lactuca saligna. Taxonomy (NCBI): domain Eukaryota; kingdom Viridiplantae; phylum Streptophyta; class Magnoliopsida; order Asterales; family Asteraceae; genus Lactuca; species Lactuca saligna. The sequence continues at coordinate 87,309,750 of NC_136425.1, forward strand.
ACCACTGGTCTATAACTGGGTGGACAAGGTGGACGATTTCCTCCTTATGGCCATCATTTGTGCTCACCAACCCATAGAGAGAAACCCTTGAGTGCTTGAACGTTTTGAGAGAGAAAGGAAGCATTTCTTGACCTTGTGTGTGTTATTTAGCAAAGAAGGAGAAGGTTCTAGACAAGAGGAAGCAAAGGAGGTTGCTATACTGTGGATTTGAAACTTAGATCATCAAACTAAAGGTATGATTTCAGCTCATCTTCTGTTTTGTGAAGTATAATTGGATCTATGGTTTCTTATGGTTATTATTGGGTTGATTTGATGCCAAATAGTTCCCTTCTTGTGTTGAGGCTTTGGATCTGGATACATAGAGGTCCAGAGAGCCTCACTCATCAAGCTTTATGTATAGCAATGGAGATTATGACCTTGGGTTGTATTATTTGAGACAAAAGCATCATATATGGTCATATAGATATTGTATGTGCATCAAGATAGTGACTTTACGTGTTAAATAAGCTTGGAAGGACTGGATCTATGGGTTAATGGACCGGATCTGACCTTATGAGCAAGTTTGAGTCATTTCATGGCACGGACTCGCCGAGTCCGAAGAACAGACTCGGCGAGTAGTATGAATATTGCCCCGACCACACAGCGAGTGGTCTTGCCGAGTTGGGGAGGGTTGACTCAGTGAGTCAGGGGGAGTCAGAGTGGACAAGTGGACTGAATCAAGCTGGACTCGCCGAGTTGTTCTTGAGACTCGGCGAGTTGAGTCGTGGTGGCCCCACAACTCATACCAGGTGGAACTCGTCGAGTTAGGAGAATAATCGACGTGTCAAGGGAGGATTCCAGGGAAATCAGTGTAGACGCTCAGACTTGCCAAGTCGCTATAGTGCACTCGCCGAGTCCCGTCAAAGTTGACCGTTGACCGTTGACCAGCGTTGACCTAATTTGACTTGTTAAAGGGTAGTCAACCTTGGTTGGGAAAGTGTTAATTAGAGATGTATTGTGCTATAGGAGGACTATAGCTCGGGAGATCGAGCACTAGTGATTTCAGGATTTGCGAATTACCGAGACACGCGAGGTGAGTCTTCTCACTATACTTTACCTTGAGTAGGTAACCAGAGTTATGTGATAGAGTATTTGTATGCTATGTATGTTATGTGTTGTACTGCATTATTTCTATGTGATTTATGTTGTGCATGTTTACAGAGTTAGAACCTGAGGGTTCACAGAGTTTGGATGCACGGACCCACAGAGTTATAGCCTCGAGTGGCTAATATGTATTATATGTGGTATTTTGGGGAACTCACTAAGCTTTGTGCTTACAGTGTTTGATGTTATTGTTTCAGGTACTAGTGACGACCGCGGGAAGGCGCCGGCTTGATCTGTACACACGCACGGAGTTTATGCATTTGAGATCTTGGGATTTTGTAATACTTGGATTAAATATTTAAATGTGATTGTTTTTCTGAATATTAAATGAATTATATTTTATAAAATTTGAAAAAAATTGCTTTGAAATTTACGGTGTTACAATTTGGTATCAGAGCCTTGGTTTGAGGGATTCGGGTACACCTTCGGGAGTATTTGAACTCAAACTGAGGATTTGGAAAATATTTTCTAAAGAGAATTAAACTTTTCTAAGAGTAAAATATTTTTAGAGAAATTCAAAGAAGAAACGTGTGTACGATCAGTCAGCACCCGAATGGTGATTTCCCAAAATACCCTTATATTATATGTTTATGGAAATTGATATGATGTATTCTCTTGCTAGAGTAGACTAGGTATTCTTATTAGGACTAGAGTGCCCTGATTTGTGATGCCTTAGCATAGGGAGGTGTGAGCTGCTATGAGATGCTTGAGAGCGAATAGGTAGCAGCGAGGAGCTTATGAGAGATCTGTTAAATAGTGATAGAGTACTTGGAAGTTGGGATCCGAAGAGGAGGATTCGGGGTGTGTACTGAGACGGTGTGGACAGTAGTATTGGGCCCGTACTACTGAAAGCACCGGGGCGGTGCACGGTCCAAGTAAGAATCTTTGGTATACCAAGGATCAAGGAGGGATGAGTTGTCGAGTGTGTGTATGCTCGAGCGGATTCTAATGTATCGTATGTTGTATTTCAGAGGTTGATCATGGTGAGGACACGTCATATGCCGGAGGGTGTCGGGGCTAGTGATGAGGAGATCCGACAGATCATTCATGAGGAGCTGGCTGCGGTCATCAGGGCAGAGATACCAGAGATGTTCGGGTCTATTAAGATTGCGCTGATTGAGACTTTTGACGAGCATTATGCTGCTCTTTCTGAGGCTATTGTTGCGGCGGCCACCGCAGCTGTTGCTGCTGCTAGGCCGGAGGGTGGTGACACGTTGTTGTTCCGGGAGTTCAGCAACACGAAACCACCAGAGTTTGATGGGACCCAGGACCCAGTGGCTGCTATGAGATGGATTTCTGACATAGAGGGGTGTTTCTTCACTTGCTCATCTCCTGAGCATTTGCGAGTACGGTTCGCGCTGAACCAGCTTCGCTTGGGAGCGAAGGACTGGTGAAAGTTTGTCATAACACACTTTTCACCTGCTGAGCTTGCGGCAGTGACCTGGGAGAGGTTCACTTCCATGTTCCGAGATGAGTACGTTCCCCAGGTGGAGAGGGAGCGTTTGGCCCAGGAGTTTCTGACCCTCAAACAGGGCACTGAGTTTGTTACGGTGGTTACCAGGATGTTTCACGAGAGGGCGATGTTCTGCCCTGAGCACGTGTCCACTGAGCAGGCACGTATGAGTCGGTATTTGAGTATCTTGAGATGGGACATTCGGGAGTTCGTGGCTAACTCCTCATACCGAACATTTGCTGAGCTTCAAGAAAATGCCGGGAAGAGGGAGATCGAGCTGGAGACTCAGGCTAGGGAGGAGGCTGAGTCTCATGGGAAGGATCGGCGACCGGCACAATTCCAGCTGGCAGCCAAGCGGACCAAGCCCGCTGATCCCAAATCAGGGAGCCAGAAGGGCCGCACTTGTGGAAAGTGAGGCAAGGATCATGATGGAGTGTGTAGAGCGGGATCTTGCTAAAAATGTGGCAAGGAGGGGCATATGGCCAAGGACTGCCCCAAGGGGTTTGCAGTATGTTTTCACTGCAACCATACCGAACACCGGAAGGCGGAGTGTCCGCAGTTGCGGGGATCAGCTCAGGGAGCACCTCAGGGATCTGCCCCTGCCGTCATCAGAGCTACCTGGAGTGGGCCAGTGAAGGCCGAGGTGTCGAGGGCACATGGGAGAGCGTTTCAGTTGACCACGGAGGAGGTTCCTATAGTGCGTGAGTTCCCGGATGTCTTTCCAGAGGAGTTTCCGGGGGTGCCTCCCATGAGGCAAGTAGATTTCGGTATTGATTTGGTCCCGGGGGCCGCGCCTATCGCTAAGCTGCCTTATCGTCTTGCACATCCAGAGATGCAAGAGTTATCCTCGCAGCTTCAGGAGCTGCTGAGAAAAGGGTTTATTCGGCCGAGTAGCTCGCCGTGGGGAGCGCCCATTCTGTTTGTAAAGAAGAAGGATGGTTCACACCGGATGTGCATTGATTACCCGCAGTTGAACAAGTTGACGGTCAAGAACCGTTACTCGTTGCCGAGGATTGACGATTTGTTCGACCAGTTGCAGGGAGCATCTTGGTTCTCCAAGATCGATTTGAGGTCTGGATACCATCAGGTGAGGGTGCGAGATAAGGACGTCCAGAAGATAGTGTTTAGGATGCGTTATGGGCATTATGAGTTTGTGGTGATCCCTTTCGGGCTCACCAATGCTCCGGCAGTGTTCATGGATCTCATGAACCGGGTGTGCAAGCCGATGTTGGATCGATCGGTGATCGTATTTATTGATGACATTATGGTATATTCGAGATCTAGGGAGCAGCATGAGGAGCATTTGAGGGAGATCCTCGGAGTTTTGAGATCGGAGAGGCTTTATGCCAAATTCTCCAAGTGTGATTTCTGGTTGCGAGAGGTCCAGTTCCTAGGACATCTTGTTAACCAGGATGGGATATTGGTTGACCCAGCCAAATTGGAGGCAGTGATGAGTTGGGAGGTGCCGAGGTCACCCTCCGAGATCAGGAGTTTTCTAGGGTTGGCCGGTTATTATCTGAGATTTATCAGGGATTTCTCTAAGATCGCAGTGCCACTCACCAGGTTGACCCGGAAGGGTGTTGCTTTTTCATGGGGCCCCGAGCAGCAGGCCTCCTTTGAGATGTTTCGCCAAAGGTTATACGAGGCCCCGGTGTTAGCCCTTCCAGAGGGAATGGATGACTTTGTTGTATACTGCGATGCATCGATTTTGGGGTTGGGAGCGGTACTAATGCAGAGAGGGCACATGATAGCGTATGCATCGAGGCAGTTGAAGCCTCATGAGTCGAGGTATCCCACCCATGACCTAGAGTTGGGGGCAGTGGTGTTCGCCCTCAAGATTTGGCGCCATTATTTGTATGGGGTACGGTGTACGATATACACGAACCATAAGAGTCTGAAGCATTTGATGGATCAGCCCAACCTAAATATGCGGTAGAGGAGGTGGTTGGATGTGGTTAAGGATTATGATTGTGAGATCCTGTACCATCCGGGCAAGGCTAATGTGGTAGCCGATGCCCTGAGTCGTCGGGCAGAGAGCGCCCCATTGCAAGGTGTATGTTTGCGTTTGACCGTGATGACTCCGGTGATGGACACCATTCGGGGAGCACAGGCTGAGGCAGTGAGGTCGGAAAACCAAAAGAGAGAGCGAGTTGTTGGATTGGTATCGGAGTTCGTTACCGATGGTCGGGGGCTTATGAATTTTCAGGGGCATATTTGGGTACCGTTCGTGGGAGGTGCGCGTGCCATTTTGATGGAAGAGGCTCATCGGTCGAAATTCTCGATCCATCCTGGAGCCACTAAGATGTATTTGGATTTGAGGAGGGAGTATTGGTGGCCCTGTATGAAGAGAGATGTTGCGTGGTTCATTGAGAGGTGCTTAACCTGCCGTAAGGTTAAGGCTGAACATTAAAGACCGCATGGTAAGTTGCAGCCATTAGAGGTTCCTGAATGGAAGTGGGAACAGATCACCATGGATTTCATCACCAAATTGCCAAGGACTGCTCGGGGAGTTGATGCAATTTGGGTGATTGTGGACAGGTTGACGAAGAGCGCTCACTTCCTTGCCATTAGTGAGAGTTCTTCCGCAAAAAAGTTAGCAGAGATATATGTGAGGGAAGTGGTATCTCGACATGGGGTGCCGATCTCGATTGTCTCCGAGCGGGATGTACGTTTCACTTCCAGATTCTGGAAGAAGTTCCATGAGGAGTTGGGTACTAGGCTGCATTTTAGTACCGCATATCACCCCCAGACAGACGGACAGAGTGAGCGGACGATTCAGACCCTCGAGGACATGCTCCGAGCATGTGTATTGGATTTCGGGGGAAGTTGGGATACGTATTTGCCGTTGGCCAAGCTTTCTTACAACAACATCCATCATTCGAGCATCGGTATGCCACCCTTTGAGCTGTTGTACGGGAGGAGGTGTCGGACCCCCATTTGCTGGGGAGAAGTCCGGCAGCGCGTTATGGGCAACACTGAGATAGTGCTTCAGACGACAGATCAGATCCAGCAGGTCAGACAAAGGTTACTGACTGCTCAGAGTCGACAGAAGAGTTATGCGGACAGACGCCGGTCCGAACTTGAGTTCCAGGTCGGTGATTTTGTGCTCCTGAAGGTCTCTCCTTGGAAGGGAGTGATCCGATTCGGGAAGAGGGGCAAGTTGGGGCCCCGATATATCAGACCATTTCGGGTAGTCGCGAGGATAGGCAGGGTAGCCTATCGCTTGGATTTGCCAGCAGAGTTGGGGCAGATTCACGACACTTTCCATGTGTCGCAATTGCGGAAGTGTATAGCCGATGAGTCGGTAGTGGTTCCATTAGATGATATTCAGGTGGATACGAGCCTGAATTATGCTGAGAGACCAGTGGCCATCAGAGATCGGAAAATCAAAGTTTTGAGGAACAAGGAGGTACCTTTGGTTTTGGTTCAGTGGCAGCACCGTAAGGGGTCCGAGATGACGTGGGAACCAGAGGGGAAAATGCGAGAGCAGGATCCGGAGTTATTTGAAGAGTGAGACTTCGAGGGAGAAGTCTAGTTCTAGTGGGGGATAATTGTAACATCATAGATCGGAAAATCAAAGTTCAGAGGAACAAGGAGGTACCTTTGGTTTTGGTTCAGTGGCAGCACCGGAAGGGGTCCGAGATGACGTGGGAACCGGAGGGGGAAATGCGAGAGCAGCATCCGGAGTTATTTGAAGAGTGAGACTTCGAGGGAGAAGTCTAGTTCTAGTGGGGGAGAATTGTAACAGCCCGGAATTTCCAGGTGTTTATTATTGGTTTATTTTTGGAAATTGTGAGTGGACTCGGTGAGTTGGAGCCCAAACTCGCCGAGTAGGATCGCGGTATTGGGAACGGGTTCGCGTTCGGACCCGACGAGTCCAAGAGTGGACTCGGCGAGTCCACACTGTGTGGTGAAACCCTAATTCCCGGGGTTTGAGACCTATTTAAAGGGCCTTATGGTCGTCATTTGTGCTCACCAACCCATAGAGAGAAACCCTTGAGTGCTTGAACGTTTTGAGAGAGAAAGGAAGGATTTCTTGACCTTGTGTGTGTTATTTAGCAAGGAAGGAGGAGGTTCTAGACAAGAGGAAGCAAAGGAGGTTGCTATACTGTGGATTTGAAGCTTAGATCATCAAACTAGAGGTATGATTTCAGCTCATCTTCTGTTTTGTGAAGTATAATTGGATCTAGGGTTTCTTATGGTCATTATTGGGGTGATTTGATGCCAAATAGTTCCCTTCTTGTGTTGAGGCTTTGGATCTGGATCCATAGAGGTCCAGAGAGCCTCACTCATCAAGCTTTATGTATAGCAATGGAGATTATGACCTTGGGTTGTAGTATTTGAGACAAAAGCATCATATATGGTCATATAGATATTGTATGTGCATCAAGATAGTGACTTTACATGCTAAATAAGCTTGGAAGGACTGGATCTATGGGTTAATGGATGGGATCTGACCTTATGAGCAAGTTTGAGTCATTGCATGGCACGGAATCGCCGAGTCCGAAGAACAGACTCGACGAGTAGTATGAATATTGCCCCGACCACACAGCGAGTGGTCTTGCCGAGTTGGGGAGGGTTGACTCAGTGAGTCAGGGGGAGTCAGAGTGGACAGGTGGACTGAATCAAGTTGGATTCGCCGAGTTGTTCTTGAGACTCGGCGAGTTGAGTCATGGTGGCCCCACAACTCATACCAGGTGGAACTCGTCGAGTTAGGAGAATAATCGACGTGTCAAGGGAGGATTCCAGGGAAATCAGTGTAGACGCTCAGACTTGCCGAGTCGCTATAGTGCACTCACCGAGTCCGGTCAAAGTTGATCGTTGATCGTTGACCGTTGACCAGTGTTGACCTAAGTTGACTTGTTAAAGGGTAGTCAACCTTGGTTGGGAAAGTGTTAATTAGACATGTATTGTGCTATAGGAGGACTATAGCTCGGGAGATCGAGCACTAGTGATTTCAGGATTTTCGAATTACCAAGACACGCGAGGTGAGTCTTCTCACTATACTTTACCTTGAGTAGGTAACCAGAGTTATGTGATAGAGTATTTGTATGCTATGTATGTTATATGTTGTACTGCATTATTTCTATGTGATTTATGTTGTGCATGTTTACAGAGTTAGAACCTGACGGTTCACAGAGTTTAGGTGCACGGACCCACAGAGTTATAGCCTCAAGTGGCTAATATGTGTTATATGTGGTATTTTGGGGAACTCACTAAGCTTTATGCTTACAGTGTTTGATGTTATTGTTTCAGGTACTAGTGACGACCGCGGGAAGGTGTTGGCTTGATCCGTACACACGCACGGAGTTTATGCATTTGAGATCTTGGGATTTTGTAATACTTGGATTAAATATTTAAATGTGATTGTTTTTCTGAATATTAAATGAATTATATTTTATAAAATTTGAAAAAAATTGCTTTGAAATTTACGGTGTTACAGAAAGGCACTCTACTGTTCGATTGCAAAAATGGTGACCAATTTGTCATTCCAGATGTATACTATATCCCAGCCTTGCATAGCAATATAATTAGCTTGGGACAGATTCCCGAGGAGGGATATGATATAGGAATGAAGAAAGAATTCCTAAAGATGTACGATGAAGCGACAATTGACAACACCACACACCCCACATCAAAATGGGGTTGTGGAACATCGCAACGGGACGATTATAGAGATGATGAGGTCGCTACACAAATCCATGACGATGCCAGATTAATTCTGGGGTGAGGCGGTGGGACACTCGGTGTACTTGCTGAACAGGATTGGAACAAAAGCGCTCAAGGATGCGACTCCATATGAGGCCTGGAAGGGGTCCAAGCCGTTAGTTGCACACCTCAAAGTTTTTTGGGTGTGTAGGGTTCATCAAGAAGTTTTGAGGCGTAACCAAGCTAAGCGATCGAAGTGAGACGATGATTTATTTGGGAGTGGAAGAAGGAAAAAATGGATATCGACTCTATAATCCCAGAAGTTATCGAATTGTAATAACAAGGGATGCGGTGTTTGAGGAGTCAAAAGCATGGGCCTGGAATGAAGAAATAGTTAAAGAACCACTTACCACACCTTATTGGACTAATGTTTTGGTCCAAGAAGCAACCCAGTTACAGCCAGCCCAAGAGCAGCAACCATCAGACAATGTAAATACAAGCCCCTCGACGCCGACTAGAATTTACACGCATTCTTCTAATTTTGGAACAAGTAACACGCCTGTTGATGAATCGTTGTTATTAGCCTCACCTGGAGATGGTTAGCAAGCAACATCTTCAAGTTAATACCCTAGAAATTACGATGATATTGGGTTGGCAGCCTCGTTTGATGATACCCTAGCGAAAGGATTTCGCTCAATTAATGAAATTTACCATAATACAGAAAGAATGGATGATGATGAGGTACATAGGCTATATGAGCAAAATCAAGAATTGTTGTTGATCGATGATGAACCCACAACGTTTGAAGAAGCATCAACAAAAAGAAATCGGAAGCTAGCTATGGAAGCTAAATTGAAATCAGTCGAGAAAAACAATACTTGGGTTTTGACCAAATTGCCACCAAACCGAAAGGTCATAGGGTTAAAATGGATATTCAAGATGAAAAGAGATGCAGCTGGAAACGTGACCAAGCACAAGGCCCGACTAGTCGCTAATGGATATGTTCAAGAAAAAGGTATCAATTTCGAAGAAGTCTTCGCACTAGTAGCTCATGTGGAAACTATAAGGCTAATCCTTGTACTAGAGACAACAGAAAACTGGCTTATACATCACTTAAATGTCAATTCTGCATTTCTACACGGTGACCTCAAGGAGGAGGTGTATGTCTCTCTGCCAATTGGGTTCTCGTTCAAGAGAAAGGAGAATATGGTATATCGCCTCCGTAAAGCTCTGTACGGGTTAAGATAGGCACCAAGAGCCTGGAACGTGAAGCTAGACCAGTCACTCAAAGGACTAGGATGCACCAGATGTGCTCAAGAACAAACAATTTATAAGGTACACAAACCCAACTTAACCCCCATCGTAGGTGTATATGTAGATGACCTTATAGTTACTGGCTCAAGTTAGAAGGGAATTCTAGAATTCAAGAAAATAATGAAGAAGATGTTTTTCATGAGTGACTTGGGCCTTCTATCCTATTACCTGGGAATAGAAGTGTTTCAAGGGAAGGATGGCATTATGCTCACACAATAGGGTTTTGCAAAGAAAATCCTAAAAATGGTAGGAATGGAAGAGTGTAACAGCTTACAGTACCCAATGGAAGCCAAGCTAAAGCTAACTAAGGATGAACAGGGAGAGCTTGTAAATGCAACAAATTACAGGAAATTGGTTAGCAGCTTAAGATATCTAGTACATACAAGACCTGACATGAACTTCAGTATTGGAGTTGTGAGCAATTATATGTAGAACCCAAAACAAAGCCACTATGCAGCCATAAAACATATCCTAAGATATGTAAAAGGAACAATCGGGTATGGTCTAATGTATCATAGAGGAGGCGATGGTATGTTAGTAGGGTACAGTGACTGCAACTACAGTGATGTTCGAGAGGATGGAGGAGGAACCACGGGTGTAGCATACTACTTCTCAGGAAACCTTATAACATGCGCCTCACAAAAGCAACAAACTGTTGCTCTAAGTGCGTGTGAGGCACAATACATGGCTGCAACTGTAGCTGCTTGTCAAGGATTGTGGCTGAGAAATTTACTTAGTGACCTTATTGGAAGAAAAGCACAAAAAGTGAAGCTACTGGTGGATAATCAATCTGCTATTACCCTTATAAAGAACCTCGTTTACCATGGAAGAAGCAAACATATAGATACAAAGTACCATTTTATCCTTATGTGTGTTGAAAGAGAGCAAATTCAGGTGGAGCATGTGAGTGGGGATCAACAAAAGGCGGATGTGTTGACAAAAGCAATGCCAAGGATAAAATTTGTTGAAATTAGGACACTCATTGGTGTGGAATGTCTAAAGATGAAGGTCAAATGTAACAGCCCGGATCCCCAGGTATCTTCATTTCTTATATTTTGACATTCTGTGAGGGGACTCGGCGAGTTGGTGGTCGAACTCGCCGAGTCGGGTCGCGGTTTTTAGCGGGGGTTCGCGTCCGGACTCGGCGAGTCCAAGGGATGGACTCGGCGAGTCCGCGCTGTTTAATGAAACCCTAATTTCCCGGTCCTAAGCCCTATTTAAAGGACCTTATGGCCCTCATTTGCGGCCACCTTGAACCCTAAGAGCCTCCATACGTCTGTAAGCCCCTGTGAGTGTGTTTGAAGGCCATTTGTTCATCATTTTGTGGGATTTTGCAAGGAAAGGAGGGAGAGGAGCAAGCTTGAAGTGTTGGGGAGCTTAGATTTGTTGCTATTTCATCAAGGGAGTCTTCTTGAGGTAATTTTCAGAGCCAAACTTCGTGTTTTGTGTTGATGTGCCAAATCTAGGGTTTCTTCTTGCATTTCTTGGCTTGAATAAGAAGTATGAGAGGTCCCATGGGGATATGGGACCTAGATCTAGACATTAGCAGGTCCAGGAGACCCCTTATGACAAGCTTTATGTCCATCCTTTTGAGTTAGAAGTTAAACTTGCCATATTAAAGGTTGTTTCTTCAAAATAAGCCTTGTATGCATTGCATGGCAACCAAGACTGAGACTTTACATGACAAATAAGCTTGGGAAGGCCAGATCTATGTATTTATGGAACGGATCTGACCGCGAAAGCCAGTTTTAGCTGGTGCATGGCATGGACTCGCCGAGTCTGAAGAACAGACTCGACGAGTCGCTTGAAGATTGTCCTTGAGACCATCCTGTGTGTAGACCGGACCGAGTTGTGGGTGACTCAGTGAGTCGCAGAGAGTTGGAAAGGTTTTGACAGGTGGATTGAGTCAGGTTGGGACTCGCCGAGTTAACCTTCGACTCGGCGAGTTGAGTCGCGGTGGCCCTGTGATTCAGGCCCAGGTGGAACTCGTCGAGTCGGGGGAGTACTCGACGAGTCAAAGGGAAAATTCTTGAGAGTTGGTAAAAACACGTAGACTCGCCGAGTCTGGTCCAAATTGACTAAAGACTGTTGACCAGGTCAACCTGTGTTGACTTGATTTGGATGGTCCACCTTAGTGGTACAAGTAATAATTATAGATTTATAATATCATAGGAGGATTGCAGCTCGAGGGTTCGAGCCCGAGTGATTCCAGGATTCACGATTAGCGACTTAGCGAGGCATACGAGGTGAGTCTTCTCACTATACTGTGCCCGGAGGGGTTTTGACTGTGTGACCGGAAGGTCGAATATGATATGAAATATATGCCTTATGCGTGTCAAGTTATTTGCTATATGTGTCATGTATGATATGTTTGATATGGGCCGGAAGGCGTGGTCATATGGACTGTAAGGGTTGACGTGGGTGGGACCGGAAGGTCTACCCAGTCGGGACGGAAGTCCCCTGAGACACATGGACCGGAAGGTCAAGGCCTGGAAAGGCGTATGTGCGCATGTTGTATTTTGGGAACTCACTAAGCTTTATGCTTACAATTGTTGCTTTATGTGTTTCAGGTACGAGTGAGGATCGTGGGAAGGCGCCAGCGTGACCGCACACACACTCGGGAAACTATTTTGTTATCTTTTGTTATGTAATCGGTTGTGACTACATTGTTACTATGGAAATCTAAACTTATTACTCATGTTCTGATGGTTGTAAAAATGAAAATTTTTGGTTGGAAATTTTAGGACGTTACAAGTTGGTATCAGAGCCTTGGTTTGAGGGATTCGGGTACACCTTCGGGCGTAACTGGACTCAAACCGGGGATTTGAGAAAATTTTTTAAAAAAAATTTAATTTAATTAATTAAAATTAAAAATTTTGATAAGTGAGATGACCAAAGAAGAAAAAGTGCGTACGGTCAGCCAGCGCCCGAATGGTAAAAATCCCCAAAATACTCTTATTATATGTGTTACGATATATGATATGATATGATACGCATGCTAGTAGACTAGGTATACATATTAGGACTAGAGTGGCCTGATTTTGTGATGCCTTAGTCTAGGGAACCTGCTTCTATGAGGTGCTCGAGAGCGAGTGGGTAACTAGAGTATGATAAGAATAGAGTACTCAGGATTCGGGGTTTAGGGAGGAGGACTTGGGGTGGATACCGATGCGGTGTAACTAGTAGTATTGGGCCCGTACTACCAAGGACACCGGGTCAGTGGGCAGCCCAAGTAAGAACCCCTGAGTAACGGACACTGAGTAGGACTACGGTGTCGAGTGCGATTTTTGCCCGATAGAGTCTCTGATATTTTTATGTTGTATTTCAGAGACATCATGGTTGGACCATGACACAGACCTAGCACGAGTGGAGTGACTGACGAGGAGCTTCGTCAGATGATTCATGAGGAGATAGCTGCAGCGATCCGGGCCGAGATTTCGGAGATGTTTGGGTCTATTAAGACCACGCTGATGGAGACGTTTGATGAGCGGTACGCCGCGTTTTCCGAGGCTGCCGCCGCTGCAGCTACCGCAGTTGTGGCCGCTGCCAGACCACAGGGGGGTGATTTGCTGCTGTTCCGGGAGTTCAGCAACACGAAACCACCAGAGTTTGACGGGACGCAGGACCCGATTGCTGCGATGAGGTGGATTGCTGATATCGAGGGACGCTTCTATACTTGTTCATCCCCGGAGCATCTGAGGGTGCGGTTCGCCTTGAACCAGCTCCGCCTGGGAGCAAAGGATTGGTGGAAGTTCGTGACGGCGAACTTCACTCTTGCGGAGGTTTCAGCCATGACTTGGGAGAGATTTACTACTATGTTCAGAGACGAGTATGTTCCCCCGGTGGAGAGGGAACGGTTGGTTCAGGAGTTCTTGACCCTCAAGCAGGGTAACGATTCGGTTACAGTGATCACGCGGAAGTTTCATGAGAGGGCGATGTTTTGCCCCGAGCAGGTGTCCACGGAGCAGGCTCGGATGAGCCGGTATTAGGGAGTGCTGAGGAGAGACATCCGGGAGTTCGTATCGAACTCGTCATATCAGACTTTTGCTGAGCTTCAGGCGAATGCCAGGAAGCGGGAGATCGAGTTGGAGACCCAGGCCAGGGAGGAGGTCGAGTCTCAACGGGTGGATCGGCGGCCGGCTCAGTCGCAGCCGGCAGCCAAGCGGACCAAGTTCGCTGATTTGAGATCCGGAGGACAGAAGAGCCGCACTTGTGGGAAGTGCGGCAAGGGTCACGAGGGGGCATGTCGATCGGGTGCTTGCTACAAGTGTGGCAAGGAGGGACACACTGCGAGGGATTGCCCCAAGGGATTTATGGTTTGCTTCCATTGCAACCAGACTGGCCATCGGAAGGCCGAGTGCCCCCAACTTCGCCAAGGATCTTTGCCTGCTGCCAGGGTTCCTGAGGTTCGACCAGTAAAGACTGAGGCCTCGAAGGCTCGTGGGAGAGCTTTCCAGTTGACTGTGGAGGAGGTCCGCGCGGCGCCTGATGTAGTGGCCGGTATGTATTCTTTCATGTATTTACATTTATGCTGAGATATTATGCTTATATTACTATCTGCGTAGGTACTTTTCTTGTGAATCATATGCCTGCTTTGGTATTATTCGACTCGGGTGCGAGTCGGTCCTTTGTTTCGTTGGCTTTTAGCCAGCACATCGATATCGATCGGGAGACGATGAGTCGTCCCCTGCGAGTTGCTATAGCGAACGAGAGAGCGGTATACGCCACCGAGGTAATTCGAGGATGTGTGCTCGAGATTTTTGGGGTCGAGTTTCCTATAGACTTGGTCCCTATAGCTATGGGGGATGTTTGCATTATCGTGGGCATGGATTGGTTGAGTAAGTTTGGAGCAGTCATTGACTACGAGAGACAGCTGGTGATGATTCGAGACCCTAGTGGGGGAGTGCTCACGGTTTATGGCGAAGGGACCCGGTGTGGATCGACGTTTTGTTCAGCGGCCAGGGCAAGGCAGAGTTTGCAGCAGGGCTGTGATGGATTCATAGCCTATGTGATGGATACTTGTGTGACCACGGAGAGGCCCAATTCGATTGATGACGTTCCGGTTGTATGCGAGTTTGCGGATGTGTTCCCCGAGGAGTTACCAGGTGTGCCTCCGGAGAGGCAAGTGGAGTTTCGTATCGATTTGGTTCCGGGAGCGGAGCCCATCGCCAAGGCACCTTACTGTCTCGCTCCACCGGAAATGCAGGAATTATCCTCGCAGCTTCAGGAGCTGTTGGGGAAGGGATTCATTCGACCGAGTAGTTCGCCTTGGGGAGCGCCGATTTTGTTCGTCAAGAAGAAGGATGGTTCACATCGGATGTGTATCGATTATCAGGAATTGAACAAGTTGACGGTTAAGAACCGATACCCGTTACCAAGGATCGACGACCTGTTCGATCAGTTGCAGGGGGCATCTTGGTTTTCCAAGATTGACTTGAGGTCGGGATATCATCAGATGAGGGTTCGCGAGGAGGATATCCAAAAGACTGCCTTCAGGACTCGTTATGGACATTATGAGTTTGTGGTGATGCCTTTTGGGCTCACCAATGCCCCGGCCGCATTCATGGATCTCATGAACCGGGTGTGCCGACCGATGCTGGATCGGTCGGTGATCGTATTCATCGATGATATTTTGGTGTATTCGAGGACTAGGGACCAGCATGAGGAACATTTGCGGGAGATTCTTCGGGTTTTGAGATCGGAAAGACTGTATGCCAAGTTCTCCAAGTGTGATTTCTGGTTATGAGAGGTCCAGTTCCTCGGACATCTTATGAACCGGAAGGGGATATTGGTCGACCCGGCCAAGATTGAGGCGGTGTTGAGGTGGGAGGTGCCGAGATCGCCCACCGAGATCAGGAGTTTTCTAGGTTTGGCTGGATATTACCGCAGATTTATCAAGGATTTCTCCAAGATCGCTGTGCCACTTACTAGGATGACCCGGAAGGGTGTTACGTTTTCGTGGGGACCGGAGCAGCAGTCTTCATTCGAGACGCTTCGTCAGAAATTGTGCGAGGCTCCAGTGCTTGCACTCCCGGAAGGGATGGAGGATTTTGTGGTATACTGCGATGCCTCTATATCGGGTTTGGGGGCGGTACTTATGCAGAGAGGTCATGTGATAGCGTACGCTTCGAGGCAGTTGAAGCCTCATGAGTCGAGATATCCCACGCACGACCTAGAATTAGGGGCGATGGTGTTTGCCCTCAAGATCTAGCGACACTATTTGTACGGGGTTCGGTGTACGATTTACACGGACCATAAGAGCTTGAAATACTTAATGGATCAGCCAAATCTGAATATGCGACAGAGAAGGTGGTTGGATGTGGTGAAGGATTACGATTGTGAGATCCTGTACCATCCGGGCAAGGCTAATGTGGTAGCCGACGCATTGAGCCGTAGGGCGGATAGCGCCCAGATCCGAGATATTTGTATGAGGTTGACGGTTTTGACCCCGATTCTGGATATTATCCGAGGGGCTCAGGTGGAGGCTGCGAAGCCGGAGCATCAGAAGAAGGAACGGGTTGTAGGTCAGGTATCAGGATTTGTTATGGATGGTCGAGGGCTTATGACTTTTCAGGGGCGGATTTGGGTGCCGTTTGTGGACGGTGCGCGCACTATTTTGATGGAGGAAGCGCATCGATCGAAATTCTCGATTCATCCTGGTGCTACGAAAATGTATTTGGATCTCAAGAAGGAGTACTGGTGGCCATGTATGAAAAGGGATGTCGCTTGGTTCGTCGAGAGATGCTTGACTTGTCGGCAGGTCAAGGCCGAACACCAGCGACCGCACGGCAAGCTGCAACCGCTAGAGATTCCCGAATGGAAGTGGGAACAAATCTCTATGGATTTCATCACCAAGTTACCGCGAACTGCGAGAGGAGTCGATGCAATTTGGGTGATCGTGGATCGGCTGACAAAGAGCGCTCATTTTCTAGCCATTAGCGAGAGCTCTTCTGCGGAGAAGTTGGCTGAGTTATATGTGAGGGAAGTAGTATCTCGGCACGGGGTGCCGATCTCGATTATTTCGGACCGTGACTTGCGTTTCACTTCCAGGTTCTGGAAGAAATTCCATGAAGAGTTGGGTACTAGGTTACATTTCAGTACGGCATATCATCCTCAGACATACGGTCAGAGTGAGCGGACAATTTAGACACTCGAGGACATGCTTCGGGCATGTGTGTTGGACTTCAGAGGGAGTTGGGACACCTATCTACCTTTAGCAGAGTTCTCGTATAACAACAGCCATCATTCGAGCATTGGTATGCCACCCTTTGAGCTGTTGTATGGGCGGAGGTGTCGCACCCCCATCTGTTGGGGTGAGGTGGGACAGCAGGTTATGGGTAGCAAGTAGATCGTGCTTCAGACGACCGAGCAAATTCAGATGGTCAGGCAAAGGTTGTTGACCGCTCAGAGCCGGCAGAAGAGTTATGCAGACAGGCGACGGTCCGAGCTTGAGTTCCAAGTGGGTGATCTCGTGCTCCTGAAGGTCTCTCCTTGGAAAGGAGTGATTCGGTTCAGGAAGAGGGGCAAGTTGGGGCCCCGATATATTGGTCCTTTCCGTGTGATCGCAAGGGTGGGTCGGGTAGCCTACCGTTTAGACTTGCCAGCAGATTTGGGACAGATTCACGATACTTTCAATTTGTCGCAACTGCGGAAATGTATAGCCGACGAATCAGCGGTGGTTCCGTTAGGGGATATTCAGGTGGATGCAAGTCTGAATTATGCTGAAAGACCTGTAGCCATCAGAGATCGGAAGATCAAGGTTTTGAGAAACAAGGAGGTACCCCTGGTATTGGTTCAGTGGCAGCATCGTAAGGGATCAGAGATGACCTGGGAGCCGGAACGGGAGATGCGGGAGCAGCATCCGGAGCTTTTTGCCTAAGCGGGACTTCGAGGGCGAAGTCTTATTCTAGTGGGGGAGATTTGTAACAGCCCGGATCCCCAGGTATCTTCATTTCTTATATTTTGACATTCTGTGAGGGGACTCGGCGAGTTGGTGGTCGAACTCGCCGAGTCGGGTCGCGGTTTTTAGCGGGGGTTCGCGTCCGGACTCGGCGAGTCCGCGCTGTTTAATGAAACCCTAATTTCCCGGTCCTAAGCCCTATTTAAAGGACCTTATGGCCCTCATTTGCGGCCACCTTGAACCCTAAGAGCCTCCATACGTCTGTAAGCCCCTGTGAGTGTGTTTGAAGGCCATTTGTTCATCATTTTGTGGGATTTTGCAAGGAAAGGAGGGAGAGTAGCAAGCTTGAAGTGTTGGGGAGCTTAGATCTGTTGCTATTTCATCAAGGGAGTATTCTTGAGGTAATTTTCAGAGCCAAACTTCGTGTTTTGTGTTGATGTACCAAATCTAGGGTTTCTTCTTGCATTTCTTGGCTTGAATAAGAAGTATGAGAGGTCCCATGGGGATATGGGACCTAGATCTAGACTTTAGCAGGTCCAGGAGACCCCTTATGACAAGCTTTATGTCCATCCTTTTGAGTTAGAAGTTAAACTTGCCATATTAAAGGTTGTTTCTTCAAAATAAGCCTTGTATGCATTGCATGGCAACCAAGACTGAGACTTTACGTGACAAATAAGCTTGGGAAGGCCAGATCTATGTATTTATGGAACGGATCTGACCGCAAAAGCCAGTTTTAGCTGGTGCATGGCATGGACTCGCCGAGTCTGAAGAACAGACTCGACGAGTCGCTTGAAGATTGTCCTTAAGACCATCCTGTGTGTAGACCGGACCGAGTTGTGGGCGACTCAGTGAGTCGCAGAGAGTTGGAAAGGTTTTGACAGGTGGACTGAGTCAGGTTGGGACTCGCCGAGTTAACCTTCGACTCGGCGAGTTGAGTCGCGGTGGCCCTGTGATTCAGGCCCAGGTGGAACTCGTCGAGTCGGGGGAGTACTCGACGAGTCAAAGGGAAAATTCTTGAGAGTTGGTAAAAACGCGTAGACTCGCCGAGTCTGGTCCAAATTGACTAAAGACTGTTGACCAGGTCAACCTATGTTGACTTGGTTTGGGTGGTCCACCTTAGTGGTACAAGTAATAATTATAGATTTATAATATCATAGGAGGATTGCAGCTCGAGGGTTCGAGCCCGAGTGATTCCAGGATTCACGATTAGCGACTTAGCGAGGCATACGAGGTGAGTCTTCTCACTATACTGTGCCCGGAGGGGTTTTGACTGTGTGACCGGAAGGTCGAATATGATATGAAATATATGCCTTATGCGTGTTAAGTTATTTGCTATATGTGTCATGTATGATATGTTTGATATGGGCCGGAAGGCGTGGTCATATGGACTGTAAGGGTTGACGTGGGTGGGACCGGAAGGTCTACCCAGTCGGGACGGAAGTCCCCTGAGACACATGGACCGGAAGGTCAAGGCCTGGAAAGGCGTATGTGCGCATGTTGTATTTTGGGAACTCACTAAGCTTTATGCTTACAATTGTTGCTTTATGTGTTTCAGGTACGAGTGAGGACTGTAGGAAGGCGCCAGCGTGACCGTACACACACTCGGGAAACTATTTTGTTATCTTTTGTTATGTAATCGGTTGTGACTACATTGTTACTATGGAAATCTAAACTTATTACTCATGTTCTGATGGTTGTAAAAATGAAAATTTTTGGTTGGAAATTTTAGGACGTTACATCAACATTGAGGGGGAGAAATGATAGTCAAAGTTGACCTAGTAATCAGGAGAATAAGAGGGCACGTGGGTCGTTTACCCAGTAAAAGAATTGTTGCTATTTTTCTGCTTTCAGTTGTATTTTAGCCTATTTAAGTTTCAATGTTTTAACTGTTTTAGTATGTAACATTTTCTAGTTTTAATCATTCAATACAATAAGCATTAGGCTATGTAACATTTTCTAGTTTTAATCATTCAATAAAGCAAGCATTAGGCTATCAACTCTATTACACTTCTTCTATTTTGCTTGATTGCCAACACTATACAAATGCTAATTCCCTTCTATTAATAAACAATTTTGAACTATTTGGCTTTTGAAATCTTCTTTGGAAACATCATATTTTGCAAGAATTTTTTCCCACTGTCATTGGAATCATCGGATAAGAAAGACAAAGACAAGGATTAATCGGAAATATAGTCTTTCTTTTTATATGGGTTTAAAAAGTTGTAAAAAGTGGGGTGTTGACCTAAAAGGAATGGTGCAAACAGTATGGCGATGACCGGGGAGGAGGTTGACCGGTGTTGGATATAGGTTATGGTGGAGACATGGTCTTGCTCTTCGCCTAGGTTGAAGCATGGGTATCGATTTGTAGATCTGTTCAATAAGGGACAAGACAGGGAAAAAGCGAGAGTCATTTATATTAAATTTATTATAAAAATAGAAAACATTAAAAGGAAAAGCTAAACAAAAAAAGGTATAATAGTTACTAAACTATAACAAATTAAAACTATACAGACTATTTTCGAATGAAAAAAAAAAAGTGATAGAACACACATATCACATCATACTAATATAATTTTCGTTGTTATTTCGACAAACACCCTATAATTATTTTATTTATATTACGAAATTAGATTATCACTTTTTTTATATTTTTATTAAGTTATCTTGTTACATTAATTTATGATTTTATTTATTGAAAGATTTTATAAATATTTCAAATATGAAATTACTTTATTAATAACTATTTATGCTTTTTACTTTATAACTAAAATTTATATTGACATGCAAGAGTATTTCTACCCGCGTTGTATTATCTATTTATGTGAAATGTGCAAAACGGAGTAAACATGAAATTAATATTTTCATCGTGTAAGCGACAAAGCAAAGCATGCTTCATATTTTTAAAAAAATGAAAGTTGGGTCACTTTTTTATTTTTTGTAAGTTCGCTTTCCATGAATGAAAAAAACATGAACAATGCTATTTACACCAAAATATGCAAAAGTGATCACGCTATAAAAAGAAGTTAAGAACATGCAAGATTTTGCCGTAACTCGCGGGTGGGTAACTTTGAAACCATGAATTCGAATGTTGTATTTGTTGTCGATCAATATTTTATAAAATATATATTAAAAAAATTAATCAGTAAGTAATATATATAATATTTGAGAAAATCATAACCCAAAATCTGCCAAACACATTTAAGA
The DNA here is from genome assembly GCF_052625555.1 of Lactuca saligna. Lineage (NCBI taxonomy): Eukaryota > Viridiplantae > Streptophyta > Magnoliopsida > Asterales > Asteraceae > Lactuca > Lactuca saligna. The sequence goes on from NC_136425.1 coordinate 87,330,413, forward strand.
GAGGTAAGCGGACATTGATTCTCAAATGTTTATTTTGGGATTAGCTTGTGTTTTTTGAGTTATAAAGGGGTGTCTTGATTGTTTTTTGAACTCCAAAATTGATTTTGGTCAAAAGTATTTATTGAATTATGATGTTGGCAAAATGAATTTAAGAAAAAAATGTTTGTATTAATTTTTTTGGTACAAAAATCAATAATACAATAAGTTAAAAGAAATATTTAGTTAAAAAACTTCTTTTTGAAGCTATTATACTTAAAAAAAAAAAAAAAAAAAAAAAAAAAAAAAAAAAAAAACTAACAATAATTCATGTTGGAGATACTTTTGTAAATCTCTTCTAAAGTATATTGAAAAGCTATTTTGAAAAGTATTTTGATATTGATAAAAAAATTTACTTATTAAAATTAAAATGTTAATAAATTGTTTTCGTAAGCAATCCCAAACACCCATAACTTAGTGTTTGGTAAGATTATAAAAATAATTTATCAAATATTATAAGCTATTGAGATATTGATAAGCTAGTTGAACTATTTTTTTATTTTTATTCTTTTTAGTGGATCATTCTAATAGTTTATGTTCGATATAGTTTCGGATATGCTTGAAGATCATTGAGGAGTGAAGTGGTGTTTTGCATAAATGTGAACATTGCCCTTTTGAATTAGGAAAACTTCGGAAAAACGTTTATGTTTAATATTGTGTATGAAAAATTGTTACTTTATTTTTATTATTATTATTATTATTATTATTATTATTATTATTTTCAAAAAAGATCATTTTATTTCTAAAAGTTTTTCACAAAAATATTCAAATTACTAAAAGTTTTCAAAAAAAACATATGATCACCATTTTATAAATGCTGCATACTTTTTTTCTATAATACTAACCACCAACATCATCTTTGGTTTATGCACAAAGAGTCTTACATACACAGCGGATCAATCCTCAACCTAACTCAAACTCAACCCAATAAATAGTGGGATGTCTTAGAATGATTTTATAAATGCGGCATACTTTCTAGCTATAATACTGGTTTTGATATTATATATTATTATGGATAAAAATAAAATTTTCAGTCTTGAATTTTGGAATGTTACATTATCACTGATAAATGTATCACCTTCAACTGTTATATGAAAACCATATAACACAGGTGGAACACTAACTCTACTAGAACAAGGAACGGAACCAGGATTTCAGAATGAAGGGGTCTTATATCATAATATAATATGAAATATAATTTATATCTAAACCACGTTTGTGGCTAGTATAGCTTAAGATCATAAGGCGTTTTCATGTATTACGGAATAAATAAAAAAATCTAAATTTATTTATTTTAAAATTTTCATATTATTTTCATTTCAAGTTTAATATTAACCGACTCTTTATTATTATGTCTTAATTAATAATTAACATAATTTATATGAACAATTTAGAAGATGGAAATACTAACTAAATTATTAATAATTAATAACATACATATTTATTTTCAATCAAAACCAAAGCTAACTTAGTAATAAATATATATATTCTAAAGAGAGCATCTTAACATTATCAATATAATGTGAGTAGGTCACACCAATAATATTTTCTAACATGTAATTATTAGTGAAATATAGATAGCAATATAAAACTTTGAAATTAGAATTTTTAATATAAGTTCAAAAATGATATTGAAACTTGGAGTTCTGTAGTCGATGGCGGCGTTATTTGTCGATGATAACGAATTGGGTATAAAGGTTCTAGTTTATGTTTTGGATAGAGTGATTTTTAATTTTATAAAGATTATTTAGGAAGTTTGTATAAGAAAAGAAAAGTAAATAGATTAATTGGTTAAAGATAAAGGAGATATTTGACTTATTGGAAATTACGAGGAATCTGAATTGGTAAAAGATAAACAGGAGGTAATATCATATTTTATAGAAATCTATTTATGGGCCTACTCTAATTGGAGGTGGCAATGGGTAAAATGAATAAATGAAACTATGGAGAATCTTATAGCCTATATATTAATATTCATATTCTTATAGTCTAATTCAAAGGGATAAGGGGGGCTGAACACTTGCTGGCCCCTGTACTCCTTCCGCCCTTGATCGGAACGTTTCAGAGGTACGAACTCGTCAATCGGTTCAACAAGAGTTTCCTCCTTAGGTTGAACACTGGTGTTTGAGGTTTCTTCATCATTTAACTCTTGAAGCTCTTTCAGATCAATTTTCCTCATACTATCCTCTTGGCATATTAGTTCTCTCTCTCGGAAAACCACCCCCCTCGCAATGAAGACAACATTGCCACTCGGTCAATAGAAGAGATATCCAAATGACTTATGTGGGTAGCCGATAAAAATACATCGCTCATTATGAGGTTCGAGCTTGTCGTGAGTCTCGCATCTCACGAAAGCCTTGCAACCCCAAACTTTAATGTGGTCTAACAAGGGAACCTTCCCTGTCCAACTCTAATGAGGTGTTTTGGAAACCTTTTCAGTAGAGACTAGATTAAGGATATGGGTGGCAGTCTCTAAGGCATACCCACATAAAGAGATAGGTAACGAAGTTCGAATCATCATAGAACGAACCATGTCCAACAAGGTTCAATTACGCCTCTCAGCCGCACCATTAAGTTGTGGTGTCCTAGGTGGGTTGTGTTAAAATTTTGAACGCATTCAATTAAATGGGTCAATCAATCTAACCTGTTTAATTAAATGGGTTGGGTTGGGGTTGAAATTCCTAACTCGTTTACAATCCATCTATACGTTTAAATTTTGTAAATGTTTTTTAACTTATATTTATTTAATACTATTATTTAGTTAATCATTATTTCGATTATTTTTATTTATCAAAAATCATGGGTCAATAACCGTTACTAAAATTCGAGTTGATTAAAGTGATAGTCGAGTTGCCTAAACTTTAAAAATTAAACATTTATAATGTTTTGTGGTTGTAAACACTTTTTTGTGTTTATGTTATGGGTCTATAAAGTTATTGTTGTATAATTTCAAAGTTGAAGAATTATTATGGACTTGTTTGGCAAAAGTAGTTGTTAGCTGGAACTGGATAGCGGTTAGCTGGTAGCAGGTAGTTGGTAGCGTGTAGCAGATAGCTGGTAGCGGGAAGCTGTAGCTTTTATTTGTTATATGAATGTTTGGTAAAAGTAACTGGAAACTTTTGAAATATATAAAATTACATTAAAGACAATTGATTAAAAACAAATTAATATATAAATATAATTTTAAGGGTAATTATGGAAATTGATTTCAAAAGCTCAGGAACGTTTAATCAAACGTTACATGAAGTAGCAGTTAGAATCGGGGCGTTTTGTTAAAACTAAAAGTTAAACGCTCGTACAGTCAAACGAAGTTTTTTGTTTAAAAAAAATAACGTTTTATCAAAAGTTAAAAGATAGAAGCTTTCAAACGCTTTCAAAAGCTTCGTGCCAAACACACCCTATAACTTTTAAATTGTATGTATTTTTATTTGATGTATTATTTGATTTTTAAACGGTTGTTTTGTGAAAATTTAGACGGGTGAACCCGTGTTTAACTTATTTAGTATATTAGTTGGGGTGGAAAAATAATAAATAGGTCAACCGATTTCAATCCATTCAATGAAAATGTTGAGTTGAGTTGGAAATTCTAAACACATTTACCTAAACAGATTGGAATGGATAGAAAATTTCAACTTATTTAACTAAACATGTCGGCAACTTTACGAGCCAATCAAACATGTTTACGACTCAACCAAACTCATTGACACCCCTAGGCCGAGCCACAGAGCCACATGGGGCCACCCTCAAATTTTCAGTTTTTTTTTTTTCTTTTATATTGTTAATTTGTTATTATACATTATATTTGTGCCATTATAAACATCGTAACTCTAGGTTATAGTTTTACCACTTATTTATACTCACTTTTACGATTTAAAGAATCATCTAATTTATTTTTTCAAAAAATCAGTTTTAGAAATTTATATATCATCCCCTCAATTTTTGTAAGATTTTATATATTCTAACATTCTAAGAATTCTATTTGAATATTTACATTGTAATATTCTATTATAAAAAAAAAAAAACGATAATTTTTAATTTTTTTTAATTTTTTTTGGATTAATTAAATGATGAAAATAATATTAAAAAAATGGCTTTTTCATTTTATTTTGCATTTTATAATTTTTTTGATCTCCAAAATAAATGACTATGATCGTATCCCCATATCTCACAAAATTAGAATAGTCTTAAATTAACCTCTACTCACTGACATGTTTATATATAATTAAGGTATATAACTTGACCCATCTTATTTTTTTTTATATAAAAAATACATAGAAATAAAAATTGTGACCAATCTTAATTATATTTAGTGAACTATCTTAATCTTTTGGAAACAAAACATATGATTAACTCATAATTTTTAAAGCTCGTGTTTTATATTTCAATAGCCCAAATAAATAATCTATCCAAGATGTAGGTGCACAAACGTCAGTTATAACCGAATTAGGTTTATTTTAAAAACCCGCCTGGTTTTTAACCAATTTTTTTTTATATGAGGTTCGGTTTTAAAGAGTTTTAGTAATGATACAATTGTAAAAATATATCAATATTTAAGAACTTGTTTTGTACAATTGTAAGAATTTTTATTTTATTTTTTGTTTATACAACCTGACTTGATCCGAAACCGCAACTAGTTTTTTTTTTTTTTTAATATCAATATTATTTAAATAGTGAACAATGTATTTTTACGTTCTAGACTCGTCACTGCATATATATATATATATATATATATATATATATATATATATATATATATATATATATATATATATATATATATATATATATATATATATAGGGTTAGGTTCATGTGAGACGGTCTAATTTTGTGAGACCGTGAGACGCATTTTTTTATTTTTTTTTATTTTTTTTAGTTAATTCTAGTTCCGAAGATAATATTTAAAAAAAGAATTTTTTGATTTTTTCATTTATTTAGCATTTAATATTCTATTTAGAATATTTCACGTATTTTCAAAAAAAAATATGATTTTTTTTAGTTAATTCAAGTTCCGAAAGTAATATTTAAAAAAAGAATTTTTAGATTTTTCCATTTATTTTGCATTTTAAAATTATATTTTAGAATATGTCAGTGCAATATTCTATTTAGAATATTTCACATATTTTTCAAAAAAAAAAAAAAACGGGATTTTATTTTATTTTTTTTATTTTTCATTTAATTTTTTTTAGTTAATTCAAGTTCGGAAAATAATATTTAAAAAAAGAAATTTTGGATTTTTCCATTTATTTTGCATTTTAAAATTATTTTTAGATTTGGTCTCACGGTCTCACAAAATTAGCATGGTTTCAAATGAACCTGAACCTATATATATATATATATATATATATATATATATATATATATATATATATATATATATATATATATATATATATATATATATATATATATATATATATATATTGATTATACATTTAAGAAAAATTTAAGGCTAGTACTAACACAATTCATGATAATTTCACGTAAGTTTAAGAAAATTTTAACAATCGTTACTCAAAAGGACCAATAATAATATGACAAATTTAAAACTAAATAACCTTTGATGTATATATAAGGTTTGCTATAAAAAGACCATTCATGGGGAAAAAATCTTAAAGACTATTTTAGGAAGAAAAAAAAATGAAAACGATCATTTGTGAAATTTTGTCTTACTTTTAAAATATACTTTAGATAACCAAATATATGGAAATATATGGGGGTAAAATTCAATTTGTCATCTTTTTATGAAGATGTTTCATTTCAATTCGTTTCCTAGGTTTTCCAAATGTGTTTTGCATTTCTATAAAAATAAATTCGAAAAAAAAGGCTAGAGTAGGTACCTAGAATATCTATTTCTCATGTTTAAAGTGATATTATCTTGAATTAAATTATGTAATCAAAATGCTGTATATTGAATTTCTGAAAATCCAAAATATTACACGAATTAGTTGCGCAAGGATTGTTGCAATACATAGCTTCACTTTAAAATCTTCACGTATTTATGTGAACACCATCAATTTTTTTTTTTTTTTTTTTACACAACCAAATCAAATCCATTCATTTTTTTTTAAAACAACTAGTTTGTTTCTCTTCCACATCCATAATTCAATTAAACCCTATCTTTTACTCTCATTAGAAATCCAATTCAATCCATTTTTTATATTTAAAAGATATCGAAAAAACTATATCAATATTAGTATCATGTTGTAGAGAAGAATTAATAACGGATTTTGGTATATGTTATTTAATATTCTACTTAAAATAAAATATAGTTATTAATAAAATTAAATTTAATTAGCAATTTTATTTAACTCTACTAGTAAATGATAGATACATGGGTTTGTTTGATTTTAAAAAGTGTTGATCCTTTGTGAGCTTGGTTGTTCCTCTGGCCAAAATTCATTTAGTTTTTTATTTTTATTTTTTAATTAAGAAATGATGAGCATCTCGTACATATCACCCCAATTGCAGATGTCTCAATTTGCAAACAGGTCAATTTAACTTAAAAGAATTTTCTAGCATTAAAACATACTTACCATATGTTAAAAATCTAAGTAACTATATATTCAAAACTAAAAAGTCAAAAAGATCATTCCAAAGAAACAATAACAATATCATCCAAAAAAACCTAGCACCCTAAACCCTTGGTACATAAATCCATAACCGCTTAAGGAGTGAATATTTATGAACCAACCAACCTTTGATGAACAAAATCACAAATTAAGTTTGTGTTTATTCATGTTTTCATGTAACACGACTAAAAACGCAGTCTATTCGTATCAGGTCACATGCCACACATATTAACTACCCAACGTATCAAGTAACATGTCACATAGATTAATTACCTATCATGTTTGTGTTTGATACCCAAAGTACATTTACAATTCATGACATGTTTTTGTTTATCAAATTCGTATCAAGTAAATTCATGTCTAAATGCATACACAACATGTAAGACACAGATTTTCAGATCTAAATGGCACAAAAGTAGGCACTTCCAAGGTGGACAAAATCCAATATGCACTAATCTAAGTACTCATTAACCCTATTTATAACATTTTTGAGTGGGACAAGAATATATTTTTTTTGTCTCGCTAACTTACACACAACAAATGCAACACAAGTTGTTTTTTATTCTTGTTTGCCATGTCCTCCGTAAGCCTTTACATCATAACTAATCAAGCTCAAGTCTTTTATGGGAGATGGAAACAAACTTTTTCAAGCCTCATCAACATACATACATACATAGACATAGACATACACATACACATACACATACACATACACACAACATATAAGCAAATAGAATGTGAGATAAATATATAAATGAACACGAACAACCAAAATCCATTAACTACAAGTGTCATACTTTGATCAAAACACAAATTCCACATTTTTACCAAATACTTGATAGTATAAATCTAATTAGAATATCCTTCTGGCATGTTAGAAAATGCTTTGATCATACAACTGCATGCATCCAGCAGCTGCAAATACTCATCTGCTCCATCCACAAGGCACTGCATATGCATAAAATTCCATTTAATCCAAAAATTAAATAAATAAATAATTGAGTGATAATAATTAATAAACAAATAAATACCTTATCGGATTCACCCAGTTTCCTACATATTCTTGCTTTTTGTTCATCAGACACATCATCAGATTCAACCACCAAATCAAACAACTGAAATCACATTTACATCATACGAAAAAGATTCATTTGAGACACAACTCAACATATTAATCATCATATCACATTATGATTATGGTCAAAGTCAAAGTCAAAATGTTGACCTGGGAGAGAATCTGGCTGACTGGATACCCCTCTGCAATAATATTATTCACTTGTTTGTTTGCAGAGTCAAATGAACCACTTTTACAAGATCCAAGAAGACCCCCAACCACTTCCTGGGGTACAACCTGATGAATGTTTATCAATGAAAAAGACATAAATACCCTCCTCCTCCTCCTCCTCAACCTTATTGTTAGAAATAACCCTAGAAAGTTAAAAGTTAAAAGTTACCCCTGAAACACTAATCAAGTCCTTGGAAGAAATTGAAGATCCGAATAAACGAGCGGCTCCCTGTGAAAAAAATTGAAAAGTTTATTATTGTAATAACAATTTTTTATAATTATATTAAAAAAAATTGTAATCCTAATTACCTGTAAAAAGGTGATAGCCCTACGAAGATCTCCTTGAGATATGGAACTTAAGGTTGAGAGGGCCTATAAGTTATAACATATAAATAATAATTTATTATAAGTTATAACATGTAAATAATAATTCAAGAAGCTTAATTTAATAGCAAAAAGTGAACCTCAGAGTCCAAGTTAAGCCCTTCCTCATTGCATATATGTAGCACACGAGTGCTCATGATTTCTTCTGAAAGTGGCTTAAACCTAAACTTAGCACATCTAGAAGCAAGAGGTTCTATGATCCTGTATCATTTTGTAAAAAGAAATGGAAAACTGAAGATATAAAAACAAAAACAAAAAAAGGAGAAAGAGGAAGAGAAAGATGAAGTAGAGAACAAATGAAACCTGCTGATGTAATTGCATATGAAAAAGAATCTTGTTACTTTTGAATAGGTTTCCATAGTTCGACGTAAGGCATTCTGCAATATAAAGAACAACAGATTTGTTATTTATATAATTAGTTGTGTAAGTGTTAAATGATTAAAGAGGAAAAAGATAGAGAGAGTTGCCTGAGCATCTTCAGTCATGGAATCAGCCTCATCAAGGATGATGATCTTGAAAGGTGGACAAGGATAACCATAGCCCCTACATCAATATAAGCTACAAGGTTTAATCGAACTGAGGGTATGGATTATGATATGAGTTATGAGAAAGTCGAAGTCAATTGAAGTATCTTTGAGGCTATGAATTATCAACATATACCCTTGATGTCCAGAACCAACAGCAACTGCAGCGAAATTCTTGATTTTAGTTCGAACTACATTGATTCCACGCTCATCACTAGCATTCAGCTCAAGAACCCTAGATTTGTATAGTTCAGGACTGTAAAACAAAAAAAAAATAGCATTCAATAACAAGCGTATGTCTCTTCGGATAAAACTATTGTGTTGTATTTCTAATGCTACCTGTTTGTTTATCATCAAAAGGTAGGAGATGAGAAGATGAGTAGAAAGGAGGTAAAACAAAGAAGAAAGTTCGAATATAGGTACCCGTAGAGCTGGTGAGCAATGGCGAGAGCAGTGGTGGTTTTGCCGGTTCCAGGTGGGCCATAAAAGAGCATGTGTGGACACTGCACGAACAAATCAACTCAACTCAATAACAGAGATCAGGAAAAAACCCTAAACTCTTCTCTCCTTGATGTTCCATTAATTCGGAGAATGGAAATCTTGGGTTTTTAGTTTCAATGGTGTAATTGATGGGGAAACGAATATCAATTTCGAATTGAAATGAGTAAATAACCCCGTTTGAAAGTCATAGATTGATAAATCGGAATTTCTCTCGAAATTGAAATAGAAAACCCTAGAAAAAATTGTTTGATGATAGAAGCGGCTTTTACATTGGTGGTCTCGAGCGTGTTGGTGAGGACTCGGACAACTTCGTCTTGGTGAGCAACATCCTTAACTCGCCTGGGTCGGCTGAAATATTGATTTTACACACATACATACAACAAAACGTAAATCAACTGATGAGAAACAAAAAGGAAATGGAGATTAGGAGAAGTTTTGTTACTATTTCTCGACCCAAGGTTGAGAGCTCTGCAGCAATGGCGCCATCCCCTCTCGCACTCTTAAGTTTCCCGCGCTTTTGTTTTTGTTTTCAGGAGGAAGAGTGATGTTTATGAAGTGGTTCGGTTCTGATTATATACGGGTCACAGGGACGAACAATAAACCCTCCCTATGGTTTTGATTTCTTGCCCCCTTCGTCCTTCTGCAAGTTAGTAAAGGATTTTTGGGTATGTGGGTTTAAGATTAATGATTTTTGGTTCGATATTGTCTAAAATTTGTTAATTTTTTCAGATAAAATTGCAAAAACGTTCCACCTGTTTAGTCGGAAATTATCACTTTGATCCATCAATAATCCAAAATAGCAATTTCATTGCATGTTTGGTCAAAAAAAAAAAATCTTAAAAGACAGGATTTATCCCTTTCTATTTTTTTTTCCTTCTTCTTATATTTCTTAACTAAAAAAAATCTCATCTCCCCTTTCCTTCTATGTCCCAAAACCGGTAGTCAACATCTCTTGCAAAAGAGTTCCTTTATCTTCTTCACCTTTCTCTCACCATGAACAAACACCGTCGGAACCGCCATTTTGGTCGGAGATTGTATCAACCAGTGGCAACCTCTTTTCTTAACCTTGGTAGCTATCACTTTGTCATCGGCAACGTCGGCTTCTCTTAAGCTCCCCCTACCCCCACACACACATATACACGTACATTGTAGCACCTGGTTCCGGGTACGTGAGTTTTGCCTAAGTACTTTGTGTTTTTGGCCGTGGACTCGGCGAGTTGGAGGCCCGACTCGCCGAGTAGAGACGAGACTTTGGGGCGCGGTTAAGATGACGACTCGACGAGTCCATATTATGGACTCGGCGAGTCCGCGCTGTTTGATGAAACCCTAATTTCCAAGGGTTTGCACCCTATTTAAACGACCATGTGCGCCCCAACTTCGCCCCATTCACCCCCAGAAGCTCTCCATACGTTCTAGCTCTTGTTCTTGTGAGTTTGAGGCATTTTAGTGTGTGTTCTTGAAGATTTTGAGAATGAGGTGGAGTAGATCAAGAGGAAGGGAAGGAAGCCAAGCATCTTAGTGTCCTCTCAGTGATTTCTTTGAGGTAAAACTCGTTTTCCCCTGTCTCTATGCTTATAACTCCATTAAAGTCTTCCTTGAGCCCTTCCCCAAGCTTGTATCTGCATTATATTTCGTAATAAGTTGATTGGCCTCTAGATCTAGGCATGGTTGAGCTCCAGGAGCTCAGATCTACTACCTTTATGGACCCATGTTGCATGAAGACCTTAGATCTACTCTTTTGGTGCATTTTGAACCCTAAAACCCTAATGGATGAATATCTACACGTAAAATTGGAAACTTTACATGTTATTCGTGCTCTATGAACCCAGATCTATGAATGACATGGACTGTATTCGAGCATAATCGCGTATATGGCTCTTGCATGAAGCAGACTCGGCGAGTCGCTCATCTGACTCGGCGAGTCTAGTCGCGAGTCTTCGAGATTGTCCCCTTTTAGCTGTGTCGAGTTGTGTAGTGAGTCCAGGGTGGACTCGGTGAGTTGGAAGCCAAAACTCACCCATAAGGGAACTCGGGGAGTCGATGCCCCGACTCGGCGTGTTCAAGGCAATCTCCTTAGATCAAGATCAGACTCGGCGAGTTGTTCATACAACTCGGCGAGTCGCAGCATAAATTGTTCATCGGATGAAGATGAACTCGGCGAGTTGTTCATACAACTCGGCGAGTAGGATGAAGGACTTGAACAAAGTAAAATTTTGATATGCACTGTGAATAGAGTACGTGTTGCTGTTGGTGTTGGCGAGACATAGTGCAACATTGATGAGAAATGGTGCGGTAGTGGTTATGTTTTTCACTTGTTTGCTTTGTAGTTGGTAACAATTGGATTTTTAAATCTCGAAGCCAAACTATGATTTTGACTAATAGAATGAATACTATTCTTCATCTTTCTTACATTTGGTTACTTTGTTCTTGGGACATAAAAGGGAAATGGCATGATTTAAAAAGATGATGGTGGAAGTTGATATTGCTAATGTTGGTGATTTGTTATCATCAATATTATTTAAGTGTAATGGGATTACTTTGTTGACCAAAAGTGATCTTGATAAATATTAAACAAGTAAGGAAGATGTGGAGTACACACTTGTTTAAGTTTGATCAAGTTTACAAGGCACACTGTCATTTAGGGGCGAATCCCCTAAACGAACGGGGGTCCGGGAGCAGCGCCCCTAGGAGCGGGGTCCAAGGGGTGGCAGCGCATAATTTTTTTATATAGGGTATGTTGCTATATTAAAAATGCATCAGAAAATCGAATTTTCAGAGAACTGACCATTGTTTGACCCTTATCCAAACTTCCGTTTTTATGTCAGTTTTTATAGTTTTATGACAGTTTGAAACTGTCATATGACGGTTTTCAGACAAAGATCATAAAGTCGATTTTGGTCTCATTTTTTGGTACATACGTAACTATCATAAAAACATTTTAAATTCTTGTCTCTCTGAGTCTTATCCGATTAAAGAATATTAGGAGTACCACCCAAATGCTTTAAGTTGAAAGTGTTTTACACAATTCTCAGAATTTCAAGCCTTATTATACCCCAATTTCTAACAAAGATTAAAGCAATTCTGTGATCATGGCAAGTGGTGATTCTATGAAGGAAATGACAAGTACGTTTGAAAAACTAAACAAGTTTGAAGGGCAAGATTTTCGTAGATAGCAGAAGAAGATGAAGTTTCTCTTTACTACTCTGAAAGTGGTGTATGTTCTGAGTACACCCATGCCAGTCTTACCAAAATCCGTTGAAGATGAACCTTTGGAGGCAACAAGAAGAATATCAAAGTGGGAACATGATGATTACATATGTTGTGGGCATATTCTCAATGGTATGTCTGACTCTCTTTTTGATATCTATCAAAATTTCGAATCTACAAAAGAACTGCGGGATTCTCTTGAATCCAAGTACATGGCTGAAGATGCTTCTAGTAAGAAGTTTCTTGTTAGTAACTTTATGGGTTACAAGATGATTGACTGCAGGCCTGTTATGGAATAATTCTATGAAATGTTAAGGATTTTGGGATAGTTTGCTCAACACAATCTGAAAATAGATGAAGCTATTTTTGTGGCTGTGATCATTGACCAACTGCCCCCTTCCTGGAAGGATTTTAAACACAATTTGAAACACAACAAAGATGAATCTACTTTGACTCAACTTGGAAGCCATTTAAGGATTGAAGAGTCCATAAGGACTCAAGAACTTGATAACAATCCTAAAGGCAAGAACCATGTTGGTTCCTCTTCTGTGAACATGGTGGAAGGAGAAAGTTCAAAGAATCCCAAGAAGTCTAATGGAAAAAGGAAGTTTAAAGGAAAGGATGATAAGTCTTCCAACAAGAAGGCTAAGTTGGTTTGTTGGAATTGTAACAAACTGGATCACTTCAAGAAATATTGTTGTCTTCGCAAAGTTAACAAGGATGGTGCTGGAACAAGTGGATCCAAGGATCCAGAAAAGCAACAAGGATAGATTTTTGTTTTCATGCAAAATTCTAAATATATTTATGTGATTTCTGAAGCATTTTATGTGCAAGATGATAAAGTTGCATGGTAGGTTGATTTAGGATCAATAAGTCATGTTTGCAAAGATCTATATTGGTTTGAGGACTTTTAACCAATTGAAGATGGATCTGTTGTGAAGATCGGAAATGTTGCAACTGAACCAATCAAGGGCATAAGATCTGTTTTACTTACTTTTACTTCTAGGAAATGTTTGTGTTTGAACAATGTTTTATATATTTTACGAATTCGTAAGAATCTCGTGTCTGAAATTGTATTAAATAATTGTGGTTACAAACAAGTGTTAGAAATTGACAAGTATATCTTGTCAAGACATGGTTCGTTTATGGGATTTGGCTATATATGTAATGGAATGATTAGGCTTAATATTAATTATCCTTCTAGTGTTAATTTTGTTTGCATGGATTTTAGTAGTACTAGCAATAATTTTCATAAATCTGAATTATGGCATGCTAGACTAGGACACATTCATTACAAGAGATTAAAAGACATGTCTAAAATGAGTTTAATTCTTGTTTTTGATATGCAAAATAATGAAAATGTAAAATATGCATGCTAACTAAAATCACTAGACAACCTTTCAAAGATGATGTTATGGAAAGCAAGGTGTTGGATCTTATACATAGTGATTTAAGTGATTTCCATGCAACACCTTCCCTTGGAAACAAGAAGTATGGTGTTACTTTTATTGATGATGCATCTATATATTGTTATATATATATATATATATATATATATATATATATATATACACTACATTCTAAGGATGAAGCACTTGATAAATTTAAATTTTATAAACAACAAGTCGAGCTTCATAAAAATGAATTAATAAAAGTGTTGCGTATTGATAGAGATGGTGAGTATTATGATCCATTTTATTTTGAATCAAATGGAAATATACATCAAACCACAGCTCCATATACACCACAACAAAATGGTGTAGATGAAAGGAAGAATAGGACTTTGAAAGAAATGGCTAATTCCATGTTGTCATATTTTGGTTTAAGTGAAGGGTTTTGGGGTGAGGCAATGTTAACTGCATGTTACATCTTGAATAAAACTTTGGTGTAAAAAGGTACCAAATTTGAATTATCTCAAAGTTTGGGGTTGTAGAGCAGTTGTAAGGCTCACTAAACCCAAAAGGAAAACATTGAGTGAGAGAGGTATAGATTGTATCTTTATTGGATATGTTGAGCATTCCAAAGCATATAGATTCTATGTTTTAGAATCTAATGACTCTGTGTCTATGAACACAGTGATAGAGTCAAGATATGCTATCTTTGATGAAGAAAGATTTACGTCTATACCTAGACCAAGGGACATGATTCATCATTCTTCCAGCAAGAGTACTAATCAAGTTGAAGATGTTTCTGGTGGTACAAGTTTTGTACCTGAACCTAGGAAAAGCACCAGAGCTAGAAAAGCTAAGTCTATTGGATCTGATTTTCAACTACACTTAGTTGAAGGAACAAGGAATGAGATTATTTCTCAACATCAATATTGTTTTAATATTGAAGGGGATTCAAAGACTTTCAGTGCAGCTATGGCTTCTAGGGATGTTCATTTCTGGAAATAGGCAATTCATGATGAGATTGATTCTATCATGGATAACAATACTTGGGTATTGGCTGATTTACCTCCTGGTTGCAAGGCATTAGGATGTAAATGGATCAAAAAAAAAAAAATGAAGGTGGATGGCACAATTGATAAGTATAAAGCCAGATTGGTTATCTAAGGCTTTAGACAAAAGCAAGGCATTGATTTCTTTGATACTTATGCTCTTGTAGCCAAAATTTCTACTATTAGATTATTATTAGCTTTTGCAGCTATACATAATCTTGTGATTCACCAAATGGATGTGAAAACTGCATTCTTGAATGGTGACTTGGATGAGGAAATATACATGAAACAACCTGAAGGGTTTGTGATGCATGGAAATGAACACAAAGTGTGTAAGTTGAAGAAATCATTATATGGTTTGAAACAAGCACCAAAACAATGACATCAAAAGTTTGATGATGTTGTCTTGTCTAATGGTTTTGCATTAAACCAAGCTGAAAAGTGTGTATATAGCAAATTTGATACTTCTGGTAAAGGAGTCATGATTTCCTTATATGTAGATGATATGTTGATTTTTGGTACTGATTTAGAAGAAGTTGATAAAACCAAGAAATTCTTATCATCTGATTTTGATATGAAAGACATGGGGGAGGCTGAGGTAATTATTGGTATAAGAATTAGAAAAGAAAACAATGGGATTTCAATTTCTCAATCTCATTATATTGAGAAGATATTGAAAAAGTTTAACTTTGAGAATCGTTCTCCTGTTAGCACTCATATAGATCCTAGTCTTAAGCTTCTACCTTATAAAGGATCTCCAATGTCTCAACTAGAATACTCAAGGGCTATTGGTTGTCTAATGTATGCCATGATTAGTACCAAACCTGATATAACATATGTTGTGGGAAGGCTTAGTAGATATACTAGTAATCCTAGTTCATATCATTGGCAAGCTGTGAGTAGAGTATTCAAGTACTTGAAAGGGACCATGAATTATTGTTTAACTTATAGTGGATATCCTTTTGTTTTGGAAGGTTATTCAAATGCCAGTTGGATCAACAACTTAGAGGATCACTCCTCTACAAGTGGTTGGATGTTTCTTCTTGGAGGAGGTGCCATTTCTTGGGCATCTAAGAAACAGACTTGTATTACTAACTCAACCATGGAGTCTGAGTTTGTTGCATTGTCTGATGCTGGTAAAGAAGCTGAGTAGCTAAGGAATTTGATTTATGAAATTTCATTATGGCCCAAACCGATATCTACCATTTTTATCAGATGTAATAGTGCTGCAGCCTTAGCTAAGGCTTATAGTCAAGTGTACAATGGAAAGTCTAGACATTAAAGTGTTAGACATAGCATGATTTGTGAGCTCATCATGACTGGTGTGATATCTGTGGAGTTTGTAAGAACTCAGTTGAATTTAGCTGATCATCTAACCAAAGGGTTAGCAAGAGATCTTGTGCACAAGGCGACTGTAGGGATGGGTTTAAAGTCCACTTAAAATCTTTTATATTGAGATACCCAATTCCCATCTAATGTGATATTAGATGTTGAATTCAATGTGGAAAGCTTGATATTTGATCATTAGAACACATTATTATTAAAGGAGGTTGAATTTATATTCTTAATAGTTCTTTTGAAAAATTGCATTTGCAGGTGCAAGAATAAAAGGACTACCTATATAAACATGAAGTTTAGCTGCTTTAAGAAGTTAGAACTTGGTTTTGATATGCTTATTGAAGGATGGAACACAAGCTAGTAAAATATAGTGTAAACTTAGAACTTATGAGAATGTAAACTGTTGTGTGTATTATCTTCATGTATTCACTATGGATAGAAAGGGTTCAATCCTTAGTGACACCCTGATATTTGAATATTTGGATTGTGTAATATACTAAGGTGAAATTCAATCATCACGATATTTCATTTATGCATCAGTTAGTTGGTGTTATGTTCCATTTTAAGTTAATCAAGATTGCACTTAAATGGGGGAGGTTTGTTGGTGATTTGTTATCATCAATATTATTGAAGTGTAATGAGATTACTTTGTTGACCAAAAGTGCTATTGATAAATATTAAACAAGTAAGGAAGGTGTGAAGTACACACTTGTTTAAGTTTGATCAAGTTTTCAAAGTACAGTGTCATTTAGGGGCGAAACCCCTAAATGAACGGGGTTCCGGGGGCAGTGCCCCTGGGAGTGGGGTCCAAGGGGCAGCAGCCCCTAGCTGGGGTCGAGCTGCCAGGTCAGCACGATTTTATATATATATATATATATATATATATATATATATATATATATATATATATAGGGTATGTTGCTATATCAAATATGCATCAGAAAATTGGATTTTTAGAGAATTAACCATTGTTTTACCCTTATCCAAACTTCTGTTTTTATGTTACTTTTTATAGTTTTATGACAATTTGAAACTATCATATGATAGTTTTCAGACAAAAATCATAAAGTCGATTTTGGTTTCATTTTCTGGTATATACGAAACTATCATCAAAACACTTTAAATTCTTGTCTCTCTGAGTCCTATACGATTAAAGAATATTGAGAGTACCACCAAAATGCTTTAATCTGAAAGTGTTTTACACAATTCTCAGAATTCCAAACCTTACTATAACTCAATTTCTAACAGCTAATATGTTGTCAAGGAATTTAACAATATCATAAGTACATTATGCACCATTTTTGCCTGTAAAAGCAGAAACCTGGTTTAAATAAATAGTAATTATTATTATTAGTTTTTTGAAAAAAAATAAAAGAAATTAAAAAGGACAAAGAAGTCGTTTTAGGTGGCTCAAGGACCATTTGTGCATGTTTTAAAAACCTTAAAGAGCATATCCATAAAAAAAGGAAAAAATATTGAACATGTGATTTTGAATAAACATATTTATAGATATTGATCATATGATTTTAAACAAACATAGTTAACCATTTGGGTTGTGGTGATTTGGTAAAACATATTGAGGATATAGTAGAAAACCTATTGACTCATATTCAAATTCTAGCACCACTCAGCCCTTGTGGCTATAGAGGTTCACCTGCAGTGACTTCAGGATATATGAGACAAAACTTCATATTTACAGCGGAAGATTAGTTTGTGCGCGAAAACTAACCCATAAACCTTCGTTAGGCAAATTCCCTTTTAAAAAAAAAAAAAAAACGTTTTAGTTACTTGCTACCCATGAGTCTTATTTATTAATATATTTATTGTTTTAAAAAACAACCCAATACTGCGGCACAAACTTATGCATTTAATGCTCGATTTGTTTTCGTCCTTTATTCCACAGTCTATTGTTTTTTTTAATACTCATTTTTTTGTAACACGTGATATCCGACCTTTGATCACTAGATTTTCTTGCTAACAACAAAACAACCCCAGCTGTGATATAATATACAAACGTAAATCTTATCTATATGTTGTTGTGCAATTAGCATGACACGAGACTGGGACTAAACCTATCATTCAGTAAAGAGAATAATCATTTTTTCGTGAGAATGATACAAAGGAATGGGACTTAAAAGTCGTTATTGCCCATCTTCATTAAATAATAATAAAATTAATTCTAATAAATGTAACAAATGCTACATAATAAAAATTTTAATTATGTAAGGTTGTTTACACTACTCCAAAGTGATTAGGATTATAAGCAAAGAATAATTACACTTCAGAATAAAACACTTTGAAAGCAAACAAAAGAAGAAAAGAGGAATCATAGTCAAACATATTCTCAACCTATGTGGTTTCCTTTACTTGAGTATCCTCCTATCAGATTTATGCAGATCTCTGTTGATTCATTAAATACTATATTCAATCACATGAATCATGTTACTTGGAGATTCCTGGTTTACAAATGATGAAAAAAGTAAGGTTATATGCAACAAAATAGCAATCTACGTACTTTTATTACATCCTACTTTCAATTCTTCTTATTACACCATTCTAATTTCAAAATCTACTCAAATATAAAGCAATTTTCACTAGTATAACTAGATATATTTTTCAAAGTATAATGTCCAAGTAATAAAAGAAAGTTGGAAGTATAACAATACTATAACTAATTAGATATTTTAAAATACAATGCCTTACTAATAATAAAAAAATAAAAAATACAACACTATAATGGAAAGAAATAAAAGTGAGATGTAGTAATCAACTCTAATAGTTGAAAGTACTTGATAATTTTTAAATTATATAAAGAGTTCTACTACCTGAAGCAAGGAAGTTAATTCCTTAAATTATACCATCACTTTATTTCTATATAAACCCAACCACATTATAATTCCTTAACAACATAACACAACTAAAACCAAAACCTATCATTAAAAATGGAGTCATTCTCTAACTTTATGAAGGGCATCCCACCACTTACTACCGAAAAGAAGCCCTTAACACCCCCCACAAACCCAATACAACAACAACAAGAGCAGCAAAAGCAACCGATGGTGGGTCCCATACATAATCCAGTGCAGCAGCAGCACACCAGAAGCGAAGGAAACTCGATCTTTAGTGCATCTGATGACAATGTGATAATGAAGCAAGTTATCGATACTCATCTCCCTGATGGAACCGATGTTGATGTCAGACCTCTTCTTGATATCATACAAGACATCCTTCGACATGCTACCATCAATCCTGATCCTCTTTCATCGGTATTATTAATTACTATTTTTCACATCTATTAATCTAAAATTACATTTCTAATCATTTGTAGTTCATTTATCCGGGGTAGGGTCCACATACAAATGGAGATAAACCGAATGGTAAACCAAATCAGAACAATGCCATTATGATGCTCCATTCGCTTTCTCATATAATCGAAAAACTTGCTAGCGAGGTATAAAAACTCAATCTTTTACATATCCTTTAATGTCATTTTACATATATATCAACTCGTTTTATCAAAAACCATTTTTATTATCAACAAACAGCTAACTTTTCAACTGTGAGTAGTTTTTCAACTAATCCGTGGAATGTAATTTTATTTACAGATGGCGTTCAAGTGCTTAACGGTTACAGATGGACACACTACAGCCCTTGCGTTATTCCACACTGTCGGAAACTTCCATTGGGATGCGAAACTGGTGCTAACGCTAGCAGCTTTTGCACTCAACTATGGAGAATTCTGGCTTTTGGCTCAAATCTACTCATCGAATCAACTAGCAAAATCTATGGCAATCCTTAAACAAGTTCCAACAATCATGGAGCATACGGCTCCATTGAAACCTCGATTTGAAGCTCTTAAGAAACTAATCCATTCCATTCTGGAATTGACAATATGTATTGTCCAATTCAAAGAGCTTCCGTCTATGTACATAACTCCTGATATGCCAGCCATGTCATCAGCAATCAATACCATTCCGACAGCTGTCTACTGGAACA
Organism: Lactuca saligna; assembly: GCF_052625555.1. Taxonomy (NCBI): domain Eukaryota; kingdom Viridiplantae; phylum Streptophyta; class Magnoliopsida; order Asterales; family Asteraceae; genus Lactuca; species Lactuca saligna. Next base: position 87,350,694 of record NC_136425.1, read on the forward strand.
TCAGAGGCATTATCACTTGTGCTACACAGATTGCTCACTTGACTAGCATGGGCCATGAGTAAATAAACTTTAACCCCATTTTACAAAATAACATTTATAATGTACATATATAGACCTATAAAGTTATGGGATTTCAGGTATGGGATTGCATCAACAGAGATGCAATCATGGGAACTATCGTCATTGACTTCAAAGATTGATCATATACATGACTTTCTCAGGCGACAGTTGGAGAATTGCAATCGTGTTGTTGGTATGCTACAGATTTATGTAAACATAAAAAAGATTCGATTATTTATATGTATATAGTAAAGGGTATCTTAAATCTTATTTGATTGATGCAGGAGACAAGAAGGAAATTGAATTCAGGAGGTCTTTCAATCAGCTGTTTGAAACAAGCCATATGGATAACATGAAAATCCTTAAAATCTTGATTAATCCAAGGGATGATATACAACCACTCTTCGATGGCAATACAAAGATGAAGGTATACTATCAACACTTTCAATATTTGTGATTTTGTTATTTGAGGAGGACATTTACGTCTTTTCCACACACAGGTTAGTCTAGAAGTCCTGAGGAGGAGGAACGTGTTGTTGTTGATATCAGGGCTAGACATGTCTCGTGAGGAGCTTTCAATTCTTGAAGATATTTACAACGAGTCTCGCATTCACGGATCAAGAACGAATGCTCTTTATGAAGTCGTGTGGATGCCCATTGTGGACCCCTCTGTAAACTACACCATTGAAATGGACACGAAATTCGAGGAGATGAAGGTGAAAATGCCATGGTACTCTGTATCCCACCCTTCAATAATAGACAAGGTGGTTATCAGGTCCATAGAGGACAGGTGGCACTTTAGGAAAAGGCCTATACTAGTGGTGTTGGACCCACAAGGAAAGGAGTTGAGCCCTAATGCAATCCACATGATGTGGATTTGGGGCAGCAATGCCTTCCCTTTCACCAGCATGAAAGAAGAATTGTTATGGAGGGATGAGACGTGGAGGCTAGAGTTGCTCGTTAGTGGCATGGACCCCACCATAGATAATTGGGTGAGTTAATTCTTTAAAATAATAGTAATTTTTTTCTAATATTATTAATTTTATGTGATGAATGGGTGTAAATGTGTAACGTATTTTTTTAGATAAGAGAAGACAAATACATATTCTTGTTTGGAGGTGATGATATCGAGTGGATACGCAAATTCACAACCACAGCTCGGGCAATGGCGACTGCTGCCCGAATCCCATTAGAGATGGCGTATGTTGGAAAAAGCAAGAAAAAGGAAAGCGTACGTAGGGCTGTTGCTACCATTAATGTGGAGAAGCTTAGCTACAGCTGGCAAGATCCAACCCTAATGTGGTTCTTCTGGACGCGTTTAGAAAGCATGTTGTACTCCAAGATTCAATTAAAGAAGGCTGATGATCAAGACCCCATGATGCAACAGATCAAGAAACTTCTAAGCTATGACAAAGATGGATCATGGGCTTTGTTGTGTAGAGGGTCAAAGATTCTGACTAATGGACATGGAACCACTATGATGCAAACACCATCTGACTTTGATTTGTGGAAGAAAGATATTGGAACAAAGGGGTTTGATTTGTCGTTTATGGAGTATCATGATAAGCTTCATGTTGCAGCGAATAATTGTTGTAGATTTGAGTTTCCAGTTGCAGCAGGTAGAGTCCCTGATGGGATGCGGTGCCCTGAGTGTCATCGTGTCATGGAGAAACACATTGCTTTTCTTTGTTGCCATGATCAAGAAGGCCTACTTGAACTCGATTGAGAATTATCTACATACAACTATGGAACTACCAATCACAAGGGTTCTGACCATGAGTGTTCTTGATCCTTTGAATAAATGAGTGTACTATGTTTGTTTGTTTCCTATAAATTTTAATACACATTGAGGAATAAATTTCGATCAATAAGTTTCAAGCCTGAATAGCTATTGATGTAGGAAAACAGTTTACATAAGAGTATATCTACTAATTTGAACAATTGCTATCGGTAGAAGTATGATCAATACCATGTGCACCCAAAAAACCCTTTTTTAAAAATATGAAGACACAAAATTTTCAAGTTTTGTTCTTGCTTGATTGGCAGTTGATGCCACGAAATGGGTTTACCTTTCCAAAGCTCTCCAAAAATCATTGGAAGTAATGCCTAATCAACTCAGTGAAATGATTTAGTTAGAGCAAAATATATTAGTAGATAAAATTATAGACAAGATAAAATTGTAAGAATGGTCATGATGTGACGTGTTAGAACTAACAACTTTGATCCAAAATGAGTTTAGCTTGCAAGGATAGATTAATAATTTCGTTTTATTGCGAGTTTAATCCAATTTTCTATTAACTTTTTTATATTGATGGATTTGCTCCTTATTATTTTATTTTTTATTTTTCTTTTATTACAACAATTAAACAACAAAAAACAATTAAAAATGAAACAAAAATAAAATATCTCTCTCTCTCTCTCTCTCTCTCTCTCTCTATATATATATATATATATATATATATATATATATATATATATATATATATATATATATATATATATATATATATATGAACACACAAAAGATAATAAAAAATCTAGCATACAAGAACACATAAAAAATATGAATTTCCTAAATCCTAAACTTGGAACCATGAAAGAGATCGAGTTCAATGGTTTAGAATGGAACTCCAAATATACACAAATCCAAATACACACACAAAAATACAAAGATCTGCATATTTGGGATGTGAAGCAGAGTATAAATCGTCATCTGAACATGTGAATTCTTTGCTTCTCCGTCTTCAAGATCTGTTGAGTCGGCATCGTGTCTCTCCTCTGGCGACACCGTCTTCAAGATCTGATGAGCATCAAGGGGTGACGACAAGAAAACTCTAAATGTTCAGATCTCGATGATGGTTAAGGATGATAAATCTTCTTCTTCGGCATGAGGATTTTCATCTGAAACCCTAAATGACAGCTGAAACCCTAAAAACTAAAAGGGTGGCAACTGAAACCCTAAATACAAGCACCCACCACTATAAACAAAATTACATTTAGTGGCACAAGTTTTTAGTGACATATTATTCTTTGTGCCACTATATTATACTTTTTATGGCACATATTTTTTTTGTGTCACCTTTTGCCTCTATTTTCATTTTCCTCTTATTCCAAAAAAAAGAAAAAAGCTTTCCGCCATCCTAAATTCAATTCATTTTCATTTTAAACTATTTGTTTCCCTCTAATCCTAAAATTTTCGACCTAATTTCCCTCCACCTCGACACCTTTTGTTCCTAATTTTATCCAACTGCAAGTTCATTTCATTCGGAAGAGAATTGTGATGTTTCTTCCTAATCATTTAGGCGTGAAATCTAACCTAGTTTCATCGATCGCTTCCATACCTTGTTGTCTGTAGCATCCGGATTTTTAGGGTTATTATTGTGCAAGTTAATTTTGTGATTAGAGGAGAGACTCGACGAGTTGAGGGTCCAACTCGCCGAGTCAAGCCGGGTTTTTCTCGCGGGTTTAATGGGTGGACTCGAAGAGTCCGAGGAGGGACTCGCTGAGTAGGTGCTAGGTAGAGAGACCCTAAATTCTGGGGTTTGGGACCTATTTAAAGGCACATATAACCTCCTTGGCCCCTCCCCACTAGAGTTTTCGTTCCTTGAGAGAAACCCTAGAGTGATTGGTGATCTAGAGAAGAAAATGGCTTATTGGAGGTTGATTCTTGGAAAGGAGGAACAAGGGTGTTGCAAGGATCTCAGAGGAGAGTTAGAAGATCAGTTTCATCTTCATTGCAAGCTCCAGATCTGGTATGAGCTCTTCCCTTCCTTGTTTTGTATGGATTTCCTTGATTGATTAAGTTAGGGCTTAGATCACCATTTAGATAGGGTTGTGGGTGCATCCAAACCCTTTTTCAAGTCATGTGTAGATCTGGACCTTGTGAGGTCCAGGGAACCAGAAAGTAGGTAGCCATGAAAGAGCTGTTTGGGAGTTTTGAAGCTATGGAGCTTCAATGGAGTCCAAATGGTGTATTGAGAAAAAGACACAATACATGAGCCTCAAGCTCAAACCTTTACGTGACTATTGGGTAGTGGGAGGTTAGATCTATAAGCGTAGGTTGCAGATCTGACCTTAGATGGCAGAATGAGCAATCTGTAGGAGCCAACTCGCCGAGTCCATGAGGTGACTCGACGAGTTATAGCGGGTTTGACCAAGTAGCCTTAACCTAGTGTTGGCTTACCGAGTTTGGGGTCAACTCGGCGAGCTGAGTGAGACTCGAGTAAAGTTCTGATAATGCAAGAGGACTCGATGAGTCGCAAGGATGCACTCGACGAGTAGGGTCAAGTGTGGATTGTTGACTTGAGTTGACTTCTTTTGACTTTGGGGTTTTTATCAATATAAGTAATGGGGACCTCAGAGGGGTAAAATGGTCTTTTACCCACTTCCTGATTAGAGAGGGAAAGAGTAATCGTCGGTTTAATTAGAGTTGAGATTACGAGTGTTAATTAGAGATATTGCCTTATGTATTAGGCGGCGACGAGTTCGAGATTCAAGAGTGTCACACCCCGAAACCGATGGCGGAATCGTTCCGGGGCGGAGGACGTCATGTAAAGTATCACAACCAATATACATAGTAAGCATAGTAAACACAAAACATTACATTACATAGGAATAATTACATTTGTTTGAAAGTAAAGAAATACATGTTTTATCTATACATTAGTATAACAAAAGTGAAGACGAGACTTCTAAAATACTCCGTCTTCTCCAAAAGATCATGGGATACCTGTCTAACGAGGACCTAAGAATACAAGCAGTTTTAAAAATATCAACATAAAGCTGGTGAGTTCATAAGCGGTTTGTTTCTGTAAAAAGTGCAAGTTTCCTTTGGTTTTCTGTAAAAGTTGTTATCCAAGAAAATCCCATATTTTTTTATATGAAAAGTTGAGTTATCCGTTTGTTACACAATCTGGTTATGAACAGTTCAATTATCCCAGGAAAAACCCTTATTTTCCTTAAAAGTTTGTAGTTGGTTATCGATTTGGAATGCAGTGTACAAGTATCTACCATACTTATAATGTTTGTGTGAAGTTTCCTGAAAGCCTGGTTATCCTTGAAAAGTATGTTCGTTTTAACACATATATAAAACTATTGTGTGGGAAGTAAGCTAATTCTTAAGGTTATTAGCTTACTAACTTCATTATTACCAACAAGTAAATCCCTGTTATCTAAATTGCAAGTTCCATAACCATACGATAGACTAGATATGGTAATAAGAAGTCCAATATCATTTTATGACTTTTGTCACCCGTAGACCTGCCGATCCCACTGTAGCTAGCAGCAAGGTGCGGGGTAGTCAGCCCCGTATAGATCTATACACTCAAGTCACGCTCTCTGTCCATGAGATTCTAGTTACAGGGGCGGTCCTCCACTCGCGTATCTCTGTGGAGTGTTTCAGAGGACGTGTCTCCAATTTTTAAGATTAACAAATTTACAAGTAATAATGTGAAAAATCCTGTTTTAAGTTCTAGTTACAAAGGGGGTCTTCCACTCGCGTATCTCTGTGGAGTGTTACTGAGGACGTATCTAAAGTTCTAAATTAATGATTTTAACAGTAATGAAGTGGAAAATCATTTGTGAAATATACAATATAACACTATATAATGAGATTTGCAATTAGTTTGAAAACTAACTCTGCAAGTCAAACGGTTGGTTAATACGGTTTTCATTGTTAAAAGCATACGGAATATGAAACATTTCAAATGAAATAATAAGTTTGAGTACAAGATTTCCTTGTACTTTTGCTTGTATTCCCCCCCCCCCCCCCCCTGAAAACATTGAAAACACAGAAAAAGGTGTAGGGGTATGAACTCACAGTCGAGAAATGTGCCGGTTAGGATGCTAAGTGTCAATTTGGGGCTTGAATACACACGAGGTTCCTATGTAATATGAAGAGATACATAATTGTATCTAATTAGATTTTGAACCACTAATTAATTAAGATAGTACACTCCGAGAGGCGAAAACACTTTATTTCAAGTGTTAGAAGTGATCCGGGTAGCATTTAAGGAGGTGTAAGGCCTATATATGGAGTTTGCTCTTCACGAGTAAACTCCTAGGGGAGATAACGGCCCATAGAGCATATCCCCACGAGTTTACAGTCGTAAACTCATGGGTGGTGTGTTCTTGGATGTTTAAAGGTCTTACATTGCACAAGGGAAGGTTCTAGGGTTGATTCCATGGCTTAGGAAGTGATCGGGACTTGAAATGACTTTGGAAAAAGGGTTTACGGTTCTTGAAGGACACTTAGGGAGTTTAATGTCATAAACACATGAGTTTACGGCCGTAAACTCATGCTTGGTCCATTCTTCATGTGTTTTGGTGGTTGTAGGTTAAGCATGCAAAGTTCTAGACCAAATATAAGCCATGTCAGGTGTTAAGGGCACTTAAACACCCTTTGGAGGTGTTTATGGTTTTGGGAGACCTTCCCAAACCGTAAACTCAAGTGTGGCTCATTTGTTCATGTTTTGGTGCATCACATGAAGGAATACAAGGTTCTAGGTACTCATGTAAGCTTTTGGAGGTGTTTCACGGGCAATTTAACACCTTAAAAGGTGTTTAAGTTCTATGAAGGAGTGTTTACGGTCCAAGAATGTTCTTGGGCTGTAAACTCATGTTTACTACCCAAAAGACAAGGTTTTGGTGTTCTAGGCTCGTACATGCAAGTCCTTAAGTCATATCTAAGCACTAGAAGGGACTTGGAAGGGTTTTGGGGCTTCAAAACCCCTTTATAGGAGTTTACGGTTTTAGGAGATGTTCCCCAACCATAAAGACAAGTTTTTGAGATTTTTGGATAGTTTAAACACATATTTTCATGCTTAACAAGTTAAACAACAAGTTAGGATAGATCACTTACGATTTTTGGAGCTTGAAGGGGCGTTTTTGGATCAAAACTCAAGTTTTAGAGAGAGAGTAGAGAGAGAAAGTTATGAGGAGGTGGGAAAAAGCTTAAATGAAGGTCACTCATCCTTTATATAAGGCTTGAGTTTGTGGCCCGGTGGAAATCTACCCGATACCGACTTGAAATAGGGTTTATGGTCGTACCCGATTAAGTTGTCGTAACCCGACTTAGTCGTAACTAAAAATTTTCCAGTTGAATATCGAGAATGTTTTCACCTGTTTCTAATGTGTTTGGACACTCATGAGGTCATAATAAAAGTCTCAATTAATTAACTTAATCAAAAAGTTAACGGAAAAATTGAAATACAAACGGTTTTATTAACTGGAACGCGTTATAGTGACAGAAAATTTTCGGATTGTCACATTACCCCCCCCCCCCCCCCGCGCACATTAGAGGGAATTTTGTCCCGAAATTTAGAATTTAAGATATAAATCATAGATTTGGAAAGAGATGCGGATATTTCTGTTTCATCGAGTCTTCGTGCTCCGAAGTGAATTCGGGTCCCCGCTTGGCATTCCAGCGAAACTTCACTATCGGGATACGGCTTTGTTTCATACGTTTGATCTCTCGATCCATGATTTCGATTGGTTCTTCCACAAAGTTCAGACTTTCGTTGATCTCGATCTCATCAAGAGGGATCATGAGGGTTTCATCAGATAAACACTTTTTAAGATTAGAGACGTGGAAGACAGGATGGATGTTGTTAAATTCTTGAGGTAGTCGGAGTTTATAGGCTACAGGACCGATCCTAGCGAGGATTTCGAAAGGTCCTATGTACCTCGGGTTAAGTTTTCCGCGCTTTCCAAAGCATATCATGCCTTTCCAGGGTGAGACCTTCAATAGGACACGATCTCCTACCTGAAATTCTAAGGGTTTTCGTCGTTTATCAACGTAACTCTTTTGTCTGTCTTGTGAAGCTTTCAGTTGTTCTCGGATCTGGATGATTTTCTCGGTGGTTTCGCGGATGATTGTAGGACCAGTGAGAGCACTATTGGGGACTCGACTCTTGGCTAGCTGCGTGTCCCCTACCTCGGCCCAACACAGAGGGGATCTGCACTTGCGACCGTAGAGGGCTTCGAACGGGGCAGCCTTGATACTGTGTGGTAGCTGTTGTTATACAAGAACTCGATGACACATGCTCTCAACATGTCTTCCAGGGTTTGGATAGTTCTCTCACTCTGTCTGTTAGTCTGAGGATGATAAGTTGTACTCATATTCAGCTTTGTTCCAAGAGCTTTTTGAAGGGACTGCCAAAATCTTGAAGTAAATCTGCTATCTCGATCAGAGATAATGGACGTAGGCACACTGTGCAGTCGGACTATCTCTTAGATGTAGGCTCGTGTAAGTCTTTCCATCTTGAATGATTCTTTGATAGGTAGGAAGTGAGTGGATTTTGTTAAACGATCGACAATTACCCATATGGTATCGTACCCACTCGGAGATCTAGGTAATTTGGTGATGAAATCCATGGTAATCATCTCCCATTTCCACTCAGGTATCTCGGGCTGCTGGAGCAGACCCGAGGGTTTCTGGTATTCAACCTTCACCTTGGCGCAACTCAAACACTTGCCCACAAATGTAGCGATTACGACCTTCATGTTTGGCCACCAGTATAGCTTCTTGAGATCCAGGTACATCTTATCCGAACCTGGGTGAACAGAGTATCTGGTCTTGTGAGCTTCGTTCATAACAACCTCTCTGAACCCTCCGAACTTTGGGGTCCAGATTCGATCCATGAAACAATAGACCCCGTCACCTATGATCTCAAGTTTCTCATCCATTCCCCTCAAGGCTTCATTCAACACATTCTCTGGTTTTAGGGCTTCCAACTGGGCTTCTCGGATCTATATGGATAAGTGGGAATGTATGGTCATCGTTAATGTCTTCGCCTTGTTGCTTGAGTTTTCCTTTCGGCTAAGGGTATCTGCTACCACATTGGCCTTCCCAGGATGGTAGCGGATTTCGCACTCATAGTCACTGAGTAGTTCTACCCATCACCGCTTCCTCATGTTTAAGTCTTTCTGATCGAAGATATGTTGCAAGCTTTTATGGTCGGTGAAAATCGTTCACTTAGTTCCGTAGAGATAATGTCTCCAAATCTTTAGTGCGAAGACCACTGCTCCTAGCTACAGGTCATGAGTCGTGTAGTTAACTTCATGTGCCTTTAGCTGTCTTGAGGCATAAGCAATAACTTTTCCTCTCTGCATAAGCACACAGCCTAAACCCTGATTGGACGCATCGCAATAGACAACGAAATCCTCTGTTCCTTCGGGCAGGGACAGGATAGGTGCGCTGCACAGGGCTCGCTTCAATGTTTGGAATGCGGTGTCTTGTTTCTCATTCCAACAAAATGGTACACCTTTCTGTGTCAGAGTGGTTAGGGGTTTGGCGATTCTGGAAAAATTCTGGATGAACCTACGGTAGTTGCCAGCGAGACCTAAGAATTGACAGATTTCTGTGGGTGTCTTCGGTGCCGACCAATTCTCTATCGCCTTGATTTTGGATGGGTCCATGTGTATAACCTCCTCGCTTACCACGTGACCAAGGAAAGCTACCTTCCGAATCCAGAATTCGCACTTGGAGAATTTCGCGTATAGCTTCTCCGTTCTAAGAGTTTGCAACACTAACCTCAAGTGTTGTTTGTGATCTTCTTTGCTTCGGGAATAGACAAGTATGTCGTCAATGAACACAATTACGAACTTGTCCAGAAAGAGGCGACACACCCAGTTCATCAAGTCCATGAACACAGTCGGTGCATTGGTTAAGCCGAAGGCGTCACTACGAACTCGTAGTGACCATATCGAGTCCTGAATGCTGTCTTTTAAACATTATTCTTGTGAACTCGAAGCTGATGGTACCTTGATCTAAGGTCTATCTTTGAGAAGTAACTGGATCCTTGAAGTTGATCGAAAAGGTCGTCTATTCGAGGAAGCAGATAACGTTTTTGACGGTCAATTTGTTCAACTCACAGTAGTCCATACACATTCGAAAAGATCCATCTTTCTTCTTCACAAATAATATCGGGGCTCCCCAAGGCGAGGAACTCGGTATGATGAACCCTTTGTCGAGCAGCTCATTGAGCTGACTGGATAACTCCTGCATTTCTGCAGGAGCTAAGAGATATGGAGACTTGGCTAGAGGATTAACTCCAGGAATTAGGTCGATGCGAAACTCGACTTGACGTTCGGGAGGAATTCTCGGGAGCTCTTCAGGAAAGACATCAGGAAAGTTGCAGACTTCGGGGATGCTCTCGAGGTCTTTAACTTCCTATTTCTCATTGATTACATGAGCTAGCAATGCATGACACTCCTTTCGCAGAAGCTTTTGAGCTTTGATGCAAGATATGATGCGAAGATTGGAACTAAGTTTATCGCCGTAGATCATAAGAGTCTGGCCAGAGGGGAGATTGAGATAAATGGATTTTTCATAACAAAGGATATCAGCATCATTGGGACTCAACCAATCCATGCCACTGATAACATCAAAGCTCTTTATGGAAACTGGCATTAGGTCAAGGGGAAAAGAATGATCGTTCAGGGTAAGGGTACAACCTATGAATATATCGCTAGCATTTTCTTTTTCACCGTTAGCCATCTCTACGCTAAATGTTTCGGTTAATGGTTGGGGATTATGCTTAAGGAGATGTTTGAATGAATGGATAACAAAACTTCTTTTAGCACCAGAATCGAAAAGGATACTAGCATAAGAGTTGTCGAGAAGGAACGTACTCGAGACAACGGTGGGGTCGGCGATTGCTTCCTCTCGTCCCATAGCTAGGACTCTCCCAGTGTTGCCAGTTGTTGCTGCTTTGGGGAAGTTTCGATTGAAATGCCCAACTTCACCACATCCGTAGTAGGTTGTCCGACACCTGCTTCGGAAGATTGATTTGTTGATTGGGTTTGTGCTTTGCAAAATCGAATCGTATGCCCCTTTTTACCACAGTTGGAGCATGACAGTTCATGGCAGGAGCCGGGGTTATGGTGGAAGTTACACTTGTCGCATCGGGGAAAGGTACCAGCATACCTACTAGTAGGTGTTTGGTCCGTGGATCCGGCGATAGAAACAACAGGAGGGGTAGTAGCAGCGTGGACTGCCACAGTTTGCTGTTTCTTCGAGGACTCCTACGAAGACTGACTCTTCTTCTTCTTCTAAAATTTTCTTTTCTCACCACTCCTTTTTTTCGGTTTAGGAGTGTTGGCCGCTTCCTCAAGGTCATCACTATGGTTAATCAAAGTTTGCACTAGCATTTGGCGCTGTCGTAGGTGTCTGGCTTCGCAGCTAAAACGTTACCATTGGTTGGTTGAGTCAAACCCCATTTGAATCTCTCAATCTTTTTACTCTCTGGGGTAACCATACCCGAACAGAGAAGCGCCAAGTTATCAAATCTGGAAGTGTAAGCGGCGATATCAGAACCCTTCATCTTCAGGTTCCAGAGCTCATGTTCCAGCTTCTACATTTCGCCATGAGGGCAGTACTCCACAAGCAGAAGCTCCTTCATGATCTCCTAACCCATAGCATTGGCTACAGGTAGGGTTAAGGATTTGACTCGGCCATTCCACCAAGTTAGGGCTTTATCGGTGAACGTACAGGCGGCGAACTTCACTTTGTCGGATTCTGAATAGGCACAGATTTCGAAGATAGATTCGATTTTCTCGAACCACCGAGTTAGGGTAATGATACCTCCAGTGCCATTGAAGGGCGTGGGTTTCGCGTTCATAAAGTCCTTGTAGGAACACTCCTTCCGGTGTTCCTGACTACCTTCCTGGTTTTGAGACTGGGTACCCCTCCTGGCCCGCCTGAACCACCGGGGTGATGGGTTTTGGTCATAAGACATCCTATGTGCTCATACAAACCCTAATGCTTGGATCTAGGTTTCTTTATTGTACATGCTTTGAATCCAAGACTATAAACCCTAATTCTAACATATGGAAATTGACATTAACATATAATTAGGTTTAAGAATATACCTTGATTGTTATATAGCAATAACAATCACAACTCCACCTTGGATTGACTTTGGAATGCTTAGAGTCACAAGTGTCACTCCTCTAATGGCTCACAAACACCATAAGCAAATGGAGAAGGTATAAAGAGAGAGGTGAGAGGTTAGAATTCGTATCTAGGACCTCTTGGGAAGGGATTCACGAATTCATGACCCTAGGGGTGTTTATATAGGTGTAGAGATAGGGTTTCAGTCATTATCCTTATCTAGTTGATTATCCATTAAGCAACCAATAAGATAATCCTTGAATCCTTATCATACTCGAATTCTAAGGCTTTCCAACCTTTAATTCGTCCACCATATAAATAAGATAATCCTTACCTTATTTTGTAACTATCACATAATTACAAATCAGCCCCTCTAGTTTAATTAATTACATTTGATCACAAAACTAATTCTTAATTAATTATTGACCAATATTAATTAAACAAATATGATTTCTCCTTTAATATATTATTCTTATAACATATTAATAAATCATATTATCCTCTCTCTCTTTATTCATTTCTCCAATCAAGTTGCTTTGGTGAAGGCAACCCAAAAGGACCATGCACCATCGGGTCAAGTACATACTAAAATAGTTATGGACTTAGACACTAATCCAACAGTCTCCCACTTGGATAAGTCTAACAACTATTCTGCGTATGACTTCAGATCTTGATCTGCAGTCGTAGCTTTCCAAAGCCGCTGTCAACTCTGATCATATCAGATACGCATGTCCTTAGATAAGGGATCATATATTCCTCCATTCTAGATATCGTATGAGATATGATTTCTAATCATTCTCTTTGTACTACTTCTCGATTTCTGATTTATGACGACAGACTAATTGAACAAATCAAATTAGCCCTAGCCCGGCCGAGCATTTACGTATGTCATCACTAAACCATCGAGGGGCCCAAAGATATCGCTTTTATTCTTTGAATAAAAGGAACGGATAAACTTTGATACAATGCTTGCTTGCACTCATTAACCAAATCACACACAACAATATGTTTTATAACACCAAGTTACTAGTGCGTTTACATATTATCAATGTGCAACCGATTAGCAAGATACAACTCACACATCTCGGTTTCAAGAATATAAGATGTTATCGTCTCACTAATCACTCGTAATACAATTCATGGAGTGATCCAAGTGAGCGTGGGTTTAATCCAATACTCAAATCATATTCATAAGCACTCATGAACGTTGCAGCAAACATTTGCTTATGTCTAATACTCTTCTAGACAATCCACACACCAATTCACGATAGTCTTCATTCATATCTACTTCCAACATATGAACGACTGTGGCCCGTTTGAATAATTCGATTATTCTTAATAAACTCAATTATTCTGGAAGTCAAAACATGCAAAGTGAAACACAAGAATAATACTAATCACATATGGCCTCAAACCTTTGAGTATAAACAAAACACATTTTATTTATCACCATATCGATTACTCATTATTTGTCGTTTCGGGTAATCAACTTCTTACTTGAATTCCAACACTTGTCCCATGCTCCTAGCATGCACACAATGTTTACCTATGGTTCTTACTTTTGTGAAATAGACAAATTGAACACGTTTCCAATCCTTCTCATTTTACAACTCCAAATCCATTTTCTTAAGTGTAAGAATATCAAATTCTTGTTACTTATAGAATATACTAGATTCTAACACTTTATGCAACGATCCTTTTGTAATGTCACTGCACTAAAGTCTCAAAGACTATTGCCAATGATATTACAAAGTCCTCTATCGGAGATTGTTACAAGACAATTCCTTAGATATGATGTCTCTCACTCAAAGTACATTCCTTTGAACATCCTTTTGCATAAAAGTTTCTAATCTAGACATCGATTTTCAATATTTACTTCCTAATATGGACACGCTTCCATATTTTCCATATGACAACTCATTTCTTAATAGAATCTTATCTATTCGTAATGATGTTGATATTGTCCATCCAATATGGAAACATTTCCATAATTTCCAATACTATACTTCCAACTACTCACAAGCGACCAATCCTCGTCGAACTTTGGATTGTCCTTTGATAGTTGTTTAATTATTTTAGTCAAAACCAATTCTAGTCCCTTTTCCCTCTAAATGCACTAGACATTTGGAAAATTTTAGAATGGTCAAACATTAAAGCATTTGCAATCGATCCTATACCCATAGCGTATGGGACACGATGCACAATGTTTTATTTGCTATGTTCTCAAAATTCGAATTGTGAAGAGGAATGCCGTAATCATAATCGAAATTTTAAGAACACACTATGTACCTTTGACTAAATTTATTAACATTCCACAACCTAATCCTTTAGATTTGAAATGAAGCATAATATTCTCTCCCTTAATTATAGCAAAACAACTATACAACCCTTACGACTTTGCAAGGTATAACTCTTGTTTTTCTATAATTAATATTGCTAACTTTGCAATACGTGTCTTAATAATCATACAATCATAACATTTATGCTCCCACTATCATGATGATTATTATAAAACATAACACTTATGCTCCCACTAGCTTCGACATGTATTCATAAACATCTTAACTTTCAGAAAAACAATACTTATTGAATTTCTTAAGTTCATGTTTCTAATACTTAGTGCTTTGATAATCTTTTATCAAGGCTTCTTGAACTTATACACTTTTGCCTTAGATAGTTCATATGTGTGTCTTAACAATTAAGACTAATTGCCAAACCTCACAATTCAAATTATGGAAAGGGATGCCGTAACCATGATCGAATTCGAGAATGCAATTTTACAATCACTATCTTTTAAAATCTTTCTTAGTGAAAGCATTTCCTCACAATCATTTTCATGAAGGAGGAAATCTTATGACACTTAGATTTAAACGGTGTATGTGTTCCTATCCATGTGAATTTGTTAAAACCAAAGTTTATGACAAATTCAAACTCATATGGATCGAACTTCCTTAATCTTGATTTCTTGCCTTATGGTAGGACAACTGCCCACCACGTCTTCCAAGTAGTTAAGTAGCTCACCTTTTCCTATCAATGTACTTTCCATTGATCAAGGTCCTTGCCTTTTATGCATTCAAATGAGAACTCATAGGACTCACATGCATAATTAACTCGATTGGATTGGCACAGAAACAAAATAATGTCTTCACGATAGGTTGTAAACCTCAACTCGTGTGCTAGTGATGATCGATAAGGTTTATTCGATTTGTTCTTGAAAACTTTCAAGACCATTAAGACTCCCACTGACTCCTTGACATATAAGATTCTCTTGTCAATAAACATTTGTTGACAACCAAATATTCAAGAGTTAGTGTAGCTTTTATCAAAACACTTCATAAAATGGTCTTAGTTGGTCTTTGTCTTATCCAAGACATCAAAACTTTCCACAATTGATGAATGTTATAAACCTTCTTAATACTATTCACTCAATGTCACAATCTTGACTTTAAGACTTGTTTTGGAACGAAGTATGATTGACTTCTTGATTTGACCATTTCTTCAATCTTTGATTCCTCTTCTTGGACATACAATTGTACCAAGACTCACTTAGAGGATCAATTGAGATATGGTTCTAAATCATTAAGACCTATCATAAAGCATAAAAGCTACTCTCCCTTCTTCTTAGAATGGAGAAACTCTTATCTTTCTGCCTACTTGATTCTTCTTATTCGTTTTGCTATTGATCTAAACCCTTTAATCAATTCAAAATTACACTTAATCTTGTAAGTGTAATCATATTTACTAAGCCTTTAGTAAATCATGACGAATATATTTGTTACTCTTATGGTGAACTTGATCAACACACAACTTTGTGTACTCGATCTCCTAATCCTTCACTTGACACTTTGTCAATGAATTAGTCTAATTTCCAAATACGAAATTTCTCATTCATCATGCAACCAAGTTGCATGATTCCAAATTTCTGTCCAATTGAAACTTTGGGCGATGAGAAACTCTCCCTATTTGGTAAATTCTCGATGTTTCCATAAATAACATAACTAAGAATCATATCCATTCGTTGTAGAAATATGTAAACATCAATTTTCACATAACGATTTTATTGCAAGGAAGTAAACAAATAAATAAATAAGTCAAACAAAATTTATTTCATTTATAAAAGCAGCGGAAAATCATTTGTCCTTACAATGCAAAATCTATTGAAAACTATGTAAAAAGAAAATTTCTAACAACTCTATCATAACTATCTAAGCTCAAAATCCAATCTTCAAGTCCATGCGATCAAGATCCATCTCTTGTGATTAGATTCATCTTGCTTTCTTATCAAGCTTCCTTTCTTTTCACCGATCCTTCAAAACATTCAAATGCAATCTTATCACATCATGTATTAAGAATCAATGAATAGGAACTTAATGGAGTTAGATAGTAGATTCTTACCTAAAGCGTAGTCATACTTTTGACTCTCCCATCTCTTAGATCTCTTAGGCAACTTCGTCTCCAATGCCCTTTCTCTTGGCAATAAAAGCAAATTGACTCTTTTGGAACAACACATGGAACTACTTCAGACATCGCCTTTTTCTTATGATCAAACTTTTCGATCATTGCATGTCTTTCATTGCCATTGTCTATATCCATAGAGGTCTTGAAGGCAGATTCACCAATCAACTTTGCTTTTCTATTGCGCCAAACCATTGCTGATTTAGCAGCAATAAGCATATAGGTGAGATCTATAAGGGTCACGTCGTAGCTCATCATATAGTACTCTCTTACGAACTCACTATACGAGTTAGGAAGTGACTGAAGAATCCAATCAACAGCCATCGCTTCACCGACAACGAATCCCATCATTCTTAATCTATCAATGTGTGACTTCATCCCTAAGACGTGTGCACACACCGACTTGCCCTCTTTATGTTTACTTGCCAAAAGGGCTTGAGTGATATTGAACCTTTCAATTTTACAATCTTGTGGGTTAGGGAGAATAATTGGAGGAGGAGGAGGAAGTGAAGCATGATTTCTTGTTCCTCGATCGAATCGTGGAATATCATCTTCATGTGGAATGCTTGTTCCACGGGATTTGAGAAGACCATAGTTGTCGAACTTTGACATCGGGAGAAAACGAATTGAAGTTAGTTGATTGATTGAGTCCTTGGTAAATCACCCAAATGAAATTCCAAGGCTAGGACCCAACACAATATCCTACAACTCAGGAGAGGGATGCCGTAACCCAAATTGCAGAACATTTGAAGGTAAGTGAATGACGATTCAATAATTTCCACCATGAAAAACGAAAAAGAAATTTAAGTTTTAAATCTATGAAAACTCCTAGATCCTTTGAGATTCATTGAACATTTCAACGGCATGTTTAAATCTCGATATGCCCCTCTAGTTTGTGACTGGGATGCCGAGGATCACAAAGCGGGTGTGAATAACCATGCAAACTTACATGGTGCCCTCACATGTTACTATCACCTATTCGATGTGCCGGTAAACCACACACGCTCCACCGAACTATGACAAACATTGAGTCACCCTATGCTACCTTTGCTTAGAACCATTTAGTGTGCCGGTAAACCACACACGCTCCACTAACGTCTTCGCAAGGGCACAAAGTGTAATTTCATGGAATTGCATCAATTCACTTTTTGCCTAAGTAACTAAGATTGGGAATTTGAAAAACATTTAGTTACTTTGTATTTCATTATACTTATAATGGAAGGTTTCGTCCTATCCTACCCATTCGGCTAACGACCCTCCACTAGTCAAGAGTGCGGTGGGTAAGAGTGGATACTCATTCAATCGCCATTTTATAGGCAATTTCCTTAAACACCCCTTATAGACCAGCTTCGTGAATGAGGCCTACTAACGGTAAGACTGACTTTTACTCATACATATATATAATGTTAGACTTTTAATGTTATATATATAGTATAGGGTGTATTTTATACTTTTAAAATACTATATGGTTAACTTTAACAATTACACTTTTAATTCAATTAAAAGGTTAACCTAAACTTTTATGGATTTATTAAACCTCTTTTAATTATACTCTTTAATTAATTAATAAAACCATAAGGGTGTGATTTGAACTTTTCAAAACATTACTAGAGTTTTAGAATTTAACATTTCTAATTAAACCTTTTAATCAACTTTTAAATTCCAAAACTTGAGGGCAAGTTTTGAAACCTTTTTCAAAACATTAGGGTTTTAACTATTTAAATTTCAAAACTTCAAAACTTTTGGGTTCAAATTTAAACTATAAAACCTAAAGGGGAAAATATGAAACTTTTCATAACAACAAGGATCAAATAACAAATAATCTAAACTATCATTTAGTTACATAATTATCCATATTTGATTTGTTTAATGATTTCTTGCAAAACAATTTATCAATTTACTCAAAATAATTAATCAATTATCTTATAAGGAAACAATTATCTTGTTAATTGATAATTATCTTTAATTAGATCAAGAATATAGTCATATATATCATAAAATTGGATTTATATTGATCTAACATGATAAGATAACTATCCAAATGCAAAAACAGCAAGAAATCCTGAGATAAGCATTATCTGACGCTCGAACTCGCCGAGTACCACCCTGTACTCGCCGAGTACACTGTGGTACTCGCCGAGTTCCTCAGCCATAAAGCCCAAAAAACGATTTTCCAGTTATACAATGCATCAATACAATTGAAACCAAGCTAGGCTCTGATACCACACTGATGGGTTTTGGTCATAAGACATCCTATGTTCTCATACAAACCCTAATGCTTGGATCTAGGTTTCTTTATTGTACATGCTTTGAATCCAAGACTATAAACCCTAATTCTAACATATGGAAATTGACATTAACATATAATTAGGTTTAAGAATATACCTTGATTGTTATATAGCAATAACAATCACAACTCCACCTTGGATTGACTTTGGAATGCTTAGAGTCACAAGTGTCACTCCTCTAATGGCTCACAAACACCATAAGCAAATGGAGAAGGTATAAAGAGAGAGGTGAGAGGTTAGAATTCGTATCTAGGACCTCTTGGGAAGGGATTCACGAATTCATGACCCTAGGGGTGTTTATATAGGTGTAGAGATAGGGTTTCAGTCATTATCCTTATCTAGTTGATTATCCATTAAGCAACCAATAAGATAATCCTTGAATCCTTATCATACTCGAATTCTAAGGCTTTCCAACCTTTAATTCGTCCACCATATAAATAAGATAATCCTTACCTTATTTTGTAACTATCACATAATTACAAATCAGCCCCTCTAGTTTAATTAATTACATTTGATCACAAAACTAATTCTTAATTAATTATTGACCAATATTAATTAAACAAATATGATTTCTCCTTTAATATATTATTCTTATAACATATTAATAAATCATATTATCCTCTCTCTCTTTATTCATTTCTCCAATCAAGTTGCTTTGGTGAAGGCAACCCAAAAGGACCATGCACCATCGGGTCAAGTACATACCAAAATAGTTATGGACTTAGACACTAATCCAACACGGGGTTCATTTGTGACATAGCAACAGCCACAACATCAGTAACGTCTGCTTGGAACATGGCAGGATCAAATGGAGAGGGAGGTGGTGGTGGAGGAGGATTTTTATTCTTTGAGCTGGCTCTTTTCTTTGGAGGCATCTTGATCTAAAATAGTTAGGAAAGAGAGGATCATAAGTCCTCTGAATTGAATCAAGAGATATGGAACAAGAGATATCTCTTTACGATAGATATATAGTTCTATTAAGTGATAAAATAGGAAAGAGTTATCAAAGCAGATAAACTATCACTAAGGAAAGAATGAGTAGCAACACTCGGAATGAATTCCTACAACGTATTCAGTTTTGGCTAAAATACTCCCATAGTATTTTATGTTTCGCTGCAATGAAGAATCATTGTTTGGATATTAGGTAAGTTTTAGGCATGTTGCACACTACAGTCACTCCCAAGCACATGTTGGTCGTGTCTCGAATGAATATAGTTGATCAGGCTATATTGACCCTAGACACGACTACATAACTGCCCAGGTTTAACCGCAACGCACAACACCCAACTACTTATGTTTTGTTTTACTCGAGGTTACGGTCTCTGACGTTTAGGTATTCTTGTATACTTTTGAAAAATACTTATATTTTAAATTACACTTTTAGTTCAGAGCGCTTCCGCCCCTTAGTGTTTATAGTCTTATACCATGTGAGGTTCGGTGTATTTAGTTCACTATAAACAAGGGCTCTGATACCAATCTATCACACCCCGAAACCGATGGCGGAAACGTTCCGGGGCGGACGACGTCATGTAAAGTATCACAACCAATATACATAGTAAGCATAGTAAACACAAAACATTACTTTACATAGGAATAATTACATTTGTTTGAAAGTAAAGAAATACATGTTTTATCTATACATTAGTATAACAAAAGTGAAGACGAGACTGCTAAAATACTCCATCTTATCCAAAAGATCGTGGGATACCTATCTAACTAGGACCTGAGAATACAAGCAGTTTTAAAAATATCAGCATAAAGCTGGTGAGTTCATAAGCGGTTTGTTTCTGTAAAAAGTGCAAGTTTCCTTTGGTTTTTTGTAAAAGTTGTTATCCAAGAAAATCCCATATTTTCTTATATGAAAAGTTGAGTTATCCATTTGTTACACAATCTGGTTATGAACAGTTCAGTTATCCCAGGAAAAACCCTTATTTTCCTTAAAAGTTTGTAGTTGGTTATCGATTCGGAATGCAGTGTACAAGTATCTACCATACTTATAATGTTTGTGTGAAGTTTCCTGAAAGCCTGGTTATCCTTGAAAAGTACGTTAATTTTAACACGTATATAAAACTATTGTGTGGGATGTAAACTAATTCTTAAGGTTATTAGCTTACTAAGTTCATTATTACCAACAAGTAAATATCTGTAATCTAAATTGCGAGTTCCATAACCATACGATAGACTAGATATGGCAATAAGAAGTCCAGTATCATTTTATGACTTTTGTCACCCGTAGACCTGCCGGTACCGTTGTAACTAGCAGCAAGGTGCGGGGTAGTCAGTCCCGTATAAATCTATACACTCAAGTCACGCTCTCCATCCAGGAGATTCTGGTTACAGGGGCGGTCCTGCACTCGCGTATCTCTGTGGAGTGTTTCAGAGGACGTGTCTCCAATTTTTAAGATTAACAAATTTACAAGTAATAATGTGGAAAATCCTATTTTAAGTTCTAGTTACAAAGGGGGTCCTCCACTCGCGTATATCTGTGGAGTGTTACTGAGGGCGTATCTAAAGTTCTAAGTTAATGATTTTAACAGTAATGAAATGGAAAATCATTTGTGAAATATACAATATAACACTATATAATGAGATTTTCAATTAGTTTGAAAACTAACTTTGCAAGTCAAACGGTTGGTTAATACGGGTTTCATTGTTAAAAGCATACGAAATATGAAACATTTCAAATGAAATAATAAGTTTGAGTACAAGATTTCCTTGTACTTTTGCTTGTATTCCCCCCTGAAAACATTGAAAACACGGAAAAAGGTGTAGGGGTATGAACTCACCAGTCGAGAAATGTGCCGGTTAGGATGCTATGTGTCAGTTCGGGGTTTGAATACACGCGAGGTTCCTATGTAATATGAAGAGATACATAATTGTATCTAATTAGATTTTGAACTACTAATTAATTAAGATAGTACACTCCGAGACGCGAAACACTTTATTTCAAGTGTTAGGAGTGATCCGGGTAGCATCTAAGGAGGTGTAAGGCCTAGATATGGAGTTTGCTCTTCAAGAGTAAACTCCTAGGGGAGATTACAGCCGATAGACCATATCCCTATGATTTTATGGCTGTAAACGCATGGCTGGTGTGTTCTTGGATGTTTAAAGGTCTTACATTGCACAAGGGAAGGTTTTGGGGTTGATTCCGTGGCTTAGGAAGTGATCGGGACTTGAAATGACTTTGGAAAAAGGGTTTACGATTCTTGAAGGGCACTTTGGGAGTTTCCTGCCGTAAACACATGAGTTTACGGCCGTAAACTCATGCTTGGTCCATTCTTCATTTGTTTTGGTGGTTGTAGGTTAAGCATGCAAAGTTCTAGACCCAAATATAAGCCATGCCAGGTGTTAAGGGCACTTAAACACCCTTTGGAGGTGTTTACGGTTTTGGGAGACCTTCCCAAACCGTAAACTCAAGTGTGGATCATTTGTGCATGTTTTGGTGCATCACATGAAGGAATACAAGGTTCTAGGTACTCATGTAAGCTTTTGGAGGTGTTTAAGGGGCAATTTATCACCTTAAAAGGTGTTTACGGTCTATGAAGGAGTGTTTATGATCCAAGAATTTTCTTGCGCCGTAAACTCATGTTTACTACCCAAAAGACAAGGTTTTGGTGTTCTAGGCTTGTACATGCAAGTCCTTAAGTCGTATCGAAGCACTAGAAGGGACTTGGAAGGGTTTCGGGGCTTCAAAACCCCTTTATAGGAGTTTACGGTTTTGGGAGATATTCCCCAAATGTAAACACAAGTTTTTGAGAGTTTTGGATAGTTTAAACACAGATTTTCATGCTTAACAAGTTAAACAACAAGCTAGGATAGATCCCTTACGATTTTTGGAGCTTGAAGGGGCGTTTTTGGATAAAAACTCGAGTTTTAAATAGAGAGAGAGTAGAGAGAGAAAGTTATGAGGAGGTGGGAAAAAGCTTAAATTAAGGTCACTCATCCTTTATATAAGGCTTGAGTTTATGGCCCAGTGGAAATCTACCCGATATCGACGTTAAACAGGGTTTATGGTCGTACCCGATTAAGTTGTCGTAACCCGACTTAGTCGTAACTAAAAATTTTCCAATTGAATATCGAGAATGTTTTCACGTGTTTCGAATGTGTTTGGACACTCATGAGGTGATAATAAAAGTCTCAATTAATTAACTTAATCCAAAAGTTAACTAAAAAATTGAAATACAAACGATTTTATTAACGGGAACGGGTTACAGTGATGGAAAATTTTCAGATTGTCACAAAGAGTGAAAATAACTGCTTTATAACTGCTTTCTACTTGCCAGGTGAGTCTTCTCACTATACTTTACCTCGAGTATTAACTAGAGTTATGTGATAGAGTATCTTGTATGTTACATTTGTGATGTTTTGCATTGCATTATTTCTATGTGATTTATGCTTTGTGTATCCCAGAGTTATAGAGTTAGGATCGAAAGGTCCACAGAGTTAGGACCAGAGGGTCCACAGAGTTAGGGCCCAAGGGCCCACATAGTTATAGCCTCTAGTGGTTAATATGTGTTATATGTGGTATTTTGGGGAACTCACTAAGCTTCGTGATTACAATGTTATGTGTTATGTGTTTCAGGTTTTCTCAAGATCACGGGATGGCACCGGCTCGATTGTACACATTAGAGGAATAGTTATGTTTTTGAAGATACTGGATTATTAATTATCTAAATATGGAGATGTGTATTGTAAATTAAACAAAAATGAGATTTTATGAAAAGTGTTTTAAGAATTAAGTGATTTTAAATGAAAATTTTAGTTTTTGAAAAATTTACGTCGTTACATTGTCGAACGGGGTCTACTTCCAGTCAGATGTCTTTTAAGCATGACTTCAAACTAGCTTGTTTATCGCTGCTAAAGTGATGCCAAACTAGAGCTCATTTAATCAAAGGTATGTATTGCATTCTCTACTATGTTATCTTTATCTATGTATTGTTTGAACAATTGAGTTGAGTAGCTTTTTTTGTTTATTATTGTTTAAGATGAATATGACGTTGTGTGGTAAATTTATATGCATACTATGTGTTTGATAAAATGCATGTCTGGAACTTTGTTCAGTAAGCACTCAAGTTACCTATCTTCTGATAATTTTGATATATCTATACTTTTTGGAGATGCAACACAATGATTACTTTAATATATTCATTATTTCAGGATCATGGACAAGGCTGGTGGAGTGAGTTTCCTTTCACCGATGACTATCATTCATTAGTATGACAGTTTGCAAGTAGGAGGCTTCATAAGAGGATCAAAACAATACTTGGAGTGATTAACAGAGCATACATTTGGGTCATGTGGGATCATAGGAATAGAATTGTTTTGAGAAAAAGGTGTTCTCCGTCAACACTCTTGTTATCGAGGTGAAATTGCTCTCTCTTCACTGGCTTAAGCTTAGGGCTTACCAGGGGTTATGGATAGAGTTGGAGGAATGTTCTGTTAATCAAATAGTATCTTCTTTTACCCTCTTATTCAAATTAGAATAGTTCTTCGACTTTTATAGATTAAGCTTGTGTATTGGTTAATGTATGCAATTGGATTTGACTTCTCTCCATGTATGCTAATAGTTAAATACTAAAAATTCCTTTCAATTTTATTTTTTAATGAAATTGTAATTATTACACTTTAATTTGTTATCTTGAGTTTCATGAAAATTGCAAAACAAGTGGGCATTAAAAACGTTAATGCAGGTGGACGTTGTGAACTATGGTTTATTCTATGAGGTTGTCATTGTGTTTTTACCTGACCAGGTTTGTAGATATCATATTAACCTCCTTTATGATTTTGTATTCTTAATTTGATTTGGGTTTTTTCATTTTAGATAAGTTTATATAATTTTCTCTTTTAACATGCTAATCCTTTTTATAATAATTAATTTTATGGGGTTTTAGTTTCATATTCATCAGTTAATGAATTTTTATGGTCTTTAGAACAATTAAGGGGAAGGATAAAAATCATATTTTTACATTAAAGTGTATACTTTCCTACCGATGTGATGAAAGATTAGTTTGGGAATTATTTAGTTCATAAGTTTATTGCTCTATGCAATAATGTTTATTGCTCTATGCAATAATGACCAGAAAATAATATGGTTGCTTATTTCACTAATCAAGATCCCAACCAACATTATGCTTGTGTATATGAATCCATGTGGGTTTGTATATTTACTTCAATCTTGTTAAAATTTTCAAAATAAGCTAATTTTCTCTATTTATTAAGCCAAAATTTCAAATTGCCTATATGTTTTTCATGATGTGTGTGTGTGTGTTTTATTATCCAAAGTATAAACTATTTTTTTGATGGCAGATATGAGGCGATGTAAACCACCCTGACTCTTTGACTAGAAGAAAAACTCAATATGAACAATTATTCAAGTTTCGAGGTCAATCAAGTTTTGTTTCTTCCCGAACAAGTAGTTAGTTTGATAGTATTGTGATGTGTACTAGCATGGTATTTATATACATATTAAACTTGTCTGAAGACATTTACGTTTTAAATATTGAAAATATTGTGTTAGACAAGTTTGAATTGAAATAATGATATTGTGTTTACCATTTCTTATCTTAATTATTTTATTATTATGATATATTACATATAAATTTTAAAAATTAAAACCCAATTTGTTAGTATATAATTTTTTTTCTTAAAAAAATATCATTAAAAACATGCTTTTTTTAATAGTTAAATAGTGGCATAAAAATAGTGCAACTAAAAGATACAAGTATTATAGTGGCATAATAGAAAAGTGCCACTAAAACCTAAGAATGTTGCAGCGACACAACCAAGAAGTGCCACTAAAGACCTTTAGTGGGAGCATTTTTAGTGACATTTTTTTTGCTGCTGATTACCTACTGGGCCTTTAGTGACACTTTTTTGGTTTTTAGTGACACTTTTTCTGTGCCACTAAATGTCATTTTATTTGTAGTGTACGAAACCATAGCGATGCACCATCTCCAATATGTTTCGTCCTCCATCATTTTGTCTTTGGATCTTACAATGATTTTTAGGGGTGATGAAATGATTCAAGTTTAGGTTTGGGTTTCATAGTAGAAATCGATTCAGGTGTTGGTGAAGGGCCTTGAAACACCGATAAGGGTTTCATATCGACAGTGAGAGGGATAATCGAAAAAGGACAATTGTGGTGGTGCTCTTTCAGATCATCATAGGGCTGCTAGGCAGCTGATGAAGGACATCAGATAGAGATACATTGGCAGTGCTCTTTCATATCTTCACAGGCTTTTGGTGAAAGGCCTTGAAACACCGATAAGGGTTTCAGATCGACAGTGAGAAGGATAATCGGAAAAGGACAATTGTGGCGGTGCTCTTTCAGATCTTCACAGGGCTGCTAGGCAGCTGATGAAGGCCATCAGACTATTGGATTAGGTGTCTAAGACAATAACTACATTGGTATATACTTGAATTATTAACAAAGTCAGTTTGGGTTGCTCTCAAACCTGACAATCGGATAGGATGGCTTTTAGAAAGAGAGACTGATTTATTGATTTATTATATAATTAATAAATAGAAATAAAAGATTTGTTAATATATTATGAGAATAATATATTAATTAGAAATAGTATTATTTAATTAAGAATTAATCAAAATTTAATTAGGATTAATTTTAGGATTAATTAAAAGTACAGGGACCTAAGCTGTAATTGTTCAATAGTTGAACAGAAGGGCTTCTAGAACCTTCATCAAAGGTGGTAGATGGTTTGGAGGGTGATTCTAGGGTTTCTAGAACATCTCTTGAAGATAATATTGATTATTAGGAAACTAGATAATTAACTTTTTTGAAATAACATTATTTTGATTAGGTTAGGGTTATCTATGATTTTTCTATCAGCTATAAATGTGGTCTATTAGCCTCATATTTTAGGCCGCTCTTTTTGCTAAGAGCATAACCAAAATATACCTCCCCTCTCTTATTTCTTCAAGTTTCCTTTGTTGCTGGGGTTTGGGTGTGAACCATCAGAGACACGAGATTTATGGTGCTTGCTTCCAAGATCTATTGAAGAAAGATTGGTTTGATTTGTTAGCTACAACAAATCAAAAGGTATGTAACCCTAATTCTTGTAATTTGTTTATACTAGGGATTTATTAGGATTCAAATTATTGTTCATGGCATGTTACATTCAAAGTGTTAAAGACATAGATCCTTTAGGTTACACGTGACCTTAAATGTTAAGTGAAATTCCGCAATCACATAGTTATTGTAATCTATAAAATCCATCAGATAAAACATATAAAAGTATATAATTTTGAAAATATGGGATATTTTTAGGTTTTTCCAGCCAGAAAAAAAAAATTCAAATAGGGTTTTTTTTTCTGAAAAATGGATAACAAGAAGAGGGTTTTTACTAAAAGATGAATTTTTAAAGGTATTTTTAGTAATATATATGGGTGAGATCCAATAATGATGCACATAATATAGTGAGAAGACTCATCTGAATTTGAAGAGCTAAAAATACACAATCACTCGAGTCCTTGAATGAATCAAGTACATGCACCACCTAAGTCAAATATAGGTCAAAGAGTTATAACCTTTAATGTTTGACTGAAAGTCAAAGTGGTCAAAAAGTCAACATGCAATAGTTAACTGGTCAAAGTCAATGGTCAAGGACTAACTGGTCAACGTCAACAGTTAACATGTCACAACCCATCTACTGGTTATGTCAAGATCACATGGTGAGAAAACATTCATGATTTCCTTCCAACACTCGTTTCATGACCTCTTATTGGTCGTGATGTGCTTTTTAAGGACAGAGATCTTAATCCCGTAAGTGACATAATTATTAATGTTTCCAACTTTATCCAAATCCATGCACTAATCAAACCTAAACTTAAACCCTAACTGATCAATGGTCCAAAATGGCCAAGAATTTGTGAATGTATCAAAGGGAGGCCATGCATGCCCTATTTTCTATTATGCATCCTAAGTCCATAAATTATCTTAATACACTTACAGGGTTATAGAGTTGCTCAAACTCCAAGAACATCCATAAGAAGCAAAAGGGACATAATAACAAGTGGAAGCTTTGTAACCTTCAAGGTCCATAAGTAAAAGAAGATGTTGGATCTTCATTAGAGAATTCACATTTTTGCGCCGAAACTCAATCCTCCTTCTTTAGTGATCACACCAAAGGCATAAGGATCTTTAAACTCACTCAAGAATACTTACAAGGGATAGGCTTTGCTCTTAGGGGGAATAAAGGTTGTAAACTGACAAACCCTAGGAGTTAGTGTCTTTATACAGGGCCCCATGCCTAAGTTAGGGTTTGGACTGATTGTGGTCATGTGTCATGACTAATACATAGTCTTCTTGTGACTTGATGATGTGGAATGCACCGCGATCACAAAGTCATTGCACCAAGGTCCTCCCAAAATCCTTCCAAATATAAATTAAGTGAAAAACAACTTGATAAACAACATATCAAAAACCAGGTGTTACAACTATGTCTCTCATTTGAATCATATTTCTTCCTCGAAATCTGCCTCCACAAATAGCTCTAGGTAATGCTAGTGCATCTTTTCCTCGGTTCCTAAGTCCAGTCAGAACACTTCTGATGTTGGCACTACACCTTCACCAATCCAATTACCTTGTTGTGCAAGGTCTTCATCTTAGGAGAAACCATAAGAGGTGAATGTAACACCCAATATCTTATATCCCATAAGAACATCCAGAAGATAAGGTAAACCACATTTTGGTAGTGACTAGGAACGATAAGAGTCAATCAAATTTGTATACGCTCTCACTCTGAAATATCATGGTACAATAGTACCGTCTATAGAGGTAACTATCCTCCACTTGTATCTTTGAAGTGTCGTGTAAGTTATGTATTGTTCATCTCTTCTATCCAATGCTAAGCAAAATTATACCTGAGATACATGACATTTAAAATATAATACTCGAGACGATAATGTCTTGTGAGTTATATGGGTTTTAGAGACAAAATATAATTTCGAAAAGCATTAGTGTGCTTGCTAACATTCATAAAGCAAGTACATTATTTCGAAAGTAACAACAAAGAACACAAGTGGAATACATGATTCCAAGCACAATAGATTACAAAGAAACTAGATAAATCTGGCTCTTGTCTCGCATGGGGACGTAAATGTACCAAGAAAGGAAGAACATATCAGTCCTCCTCTAGTACTTTGCTCTCAAGGTCGCAACCTTGTTTTGGAGTTTGCTCCAAAGAACCTGTTGTCTATGAGCTTGTTCATGGGTTCTTTCTCGTTTTGGAACGTGCTCCATAAAAGATGTCGACTTCGTGAATGGAGGTATCATCCGATTAGTATCTAACAAGTATCTAGACAATTTCACTGGTCACGTTCATGCAAGTTCACACACAATGATGCACGACCCAAACACACTATTTTCCGCCAACGTTCATTCACAAACAAATACTCTTATGTACAATTTTTTCATGGTATCAACTTTATACCAGGCAGGAACAAAGCTTGGAAAATTTTGTGTCTAGAAATTTTCAAATGAGGGATTTTTTGGGATTTTTTGCATCAATTAATTACTATTCAGGCTTGAAACTTATTGATTGAAATTAGAGTTTGTTCCTTTTATGTAATGTGCCATTGAGACTCATTTTGTACTATTGACGACATTTTCTAGTTAGGTGCAAATACTCTTATTATGATTCATAGAAAATGAAACAGAAAACATACTACACTCATTTATTCAAGGATCAAGAAAACTCATGGTCTGAACCCTTGTGATTGGTAGTCGTATGTAGATGATTTTCAATCAAGTTCAAGTAGGCCATCTTGATCATGACAACAAAGAAAAGCAATGTGTTTCTCCATGAAACGATGACACTCAGGGCACCGCATCCCATCAGGGACTCTACCTGCTGCAACTGGAAACTCAAATCTACAACAATTATTCGCTGCAACATGAAGCTTATCATGGTACTCCGTAAACGACAAATCAAACCCCTTTGGTTCAATATCTTTCTTCCACAAATCAAAGTCAGATGGTGTTTGCATCATAGTGGTTCCATGTCCATTAGTCAGAATCTTTGACCCTCTACACAACAAAGCCCATGATCCATCTTTGTCATAGCTTAGAAGTTTCTTGATCTGTTGCATCATGGGGTCTTGATCATCAGCCTTCTTTAATTGAATCTTGGAGTACAACATGCTTTCTAAACGTGTCCAGAAGAACCACATTAGGGTTGGATCTTGCCAGCTGTAGCTAAGCTTCTCCACATTAATGGTAGCAACAGCCCTACGTACGCTTTCCTTTTTCTTGCTTTTTCCAACATACGCCATCTCTAATGGGATTCGGGCAGCAGTCGCCATTGCCCGAGCTGTGGTTGTGAATTTGCGTATCCACTCGATATCATCACCTCCAAACAAGAATATGTATTTGTCTTCTCTTATCTAAAAAAAAAAAAGCGTTACACATTTACATCCATTCATCACATAAAATTAATAATATTAGAAAAAGATTATTATTTTAAAGATTTAACTCACCCAATTATCTATGGTGGGGTCCATGCTACTAACTAGCAACTCTAGCCTCCAAGTCTCATCCCTCCACAATTGTTCCTCTTTCATGCTGGTGAAAGGGAAGGCATTGCTTCCCCAAATCCACATCATGTGGATTGCATTAGGGCTCAACTCCTTTCCTTGTGGGTCCAACACCACTAGTATTGGCCTTTTCCTAAAGTGCCACCTGTCCCCTATGCACTTGATAACCACCTTGTCTATCATTGAAGGGTGGGATACAGAATACCATGGCATTTTCTCCTTCATCTCCTCGAATTTCCTGTCCATTTCCTTGGTGTAGTTTACAGAGGGGTCTACAATGGGAATCCACACAACTTCATAAAGAGCACTCGTCCTTGATCCGTGAATGCGAGACTCGTTGTAAATTTCTTCAAGAATTGAAAGCTCCTCACGAGACATGTCTAGCCCTGATATCAACAACAACACGTTCCTCCTCCTCAGGACTTCTAGACTAACCTGTGTGAGGAAAAGACGTAAATGTCCTCCTCAAGTAACAAATCGTAAATATAGATAGTGTTGATAGGATACCCTCATCTTTGTATTGCCATCGAAGAGTGGTTGTATATCATCCCTTGGATTAATCAAGATTTTAAGGATTTTCATGTTATCCATATGGCTTGTTTCAAACAGCTGATTGAACGACCTCCTGAATTCAATTTCCTTCTTGTCTCCTGCATCAATCAAATAAGATTTAAGATACCCTTTACTATATACATATAAATAATCGAATCTTTTTTATGTTTACATAAATCTGTAGCATACCAACAACACGAATGCAATTCTCCAACTGTCGCCTGAGAAAGTCATGTATGTGATCGATCTTTGAAGTCAATGACGATAGTTCCCATGATTGCATCTCTGTTGATGAAATCCCATACCTGAAATCCCATAACTTTATACGTCTATATATGTACATTATAAATGTTATTTTGTTAAATGGGGTTAAAGTTTATTTACTCATGGCCCATGCTAGTCAAGTGAGTAATCTGTGTAGCACAAGTGATAATGCCTCTGATGTTCCAGTAGACAGCTGTCGGAATGGTATTGATTGCTGATGACATGGCTGGCATATCAGGAGTTATGTACATAGACGGAAGCTCCTTGAATTGGACAATACATATTGTCAATTCCAGAATTGAATGGATTAGTTTGTTAACAGCTTCAAATCGAGGTATTAATGGAGCCGTATGCTCCATGATTGTTGGAACTTGTTTAAGGATTGCCAAAGATTTTGCTAGTTGATTCGATGAGTAGATTTGAGCCAGAAGCCAGAATTCTCCATGGTTGAGAGCAAAAGCTGCTAGCGTTAGCACCAGTTTTGCATCCCAATGGAAGTTTCCAACAGTGTAGAATAACGCAAGGGCTGTCGTGTGTCCATCTGCAACCGTTAAGCACTTTAACGCCAACTGTAAAAAAAGTTACATTTGGATCATCTTATGATAAAATATGATGTTTTGTAAAACTAAATGATAAGCTCGATGTAATATTGTAAATGACATGCAAAGACATGTAGAAGATTGAGTTTTTCCAAAATAAATAGAAGATACATTTGGGAGCATTAAAAAAAAAAAAAAAAACTCAATAAGCTTGTTGAAACACTAGTTTGAGTTTTTTTTACCTCACTAGCGAGTTTATCGATTATATGAGACGATGAATGGAGCATAACAATGGCATTGTTCTGATTTGGTTTACCATTCAGTTTATCTCCATTTGTATGTGGACCCTACCCCAGATAAAAGAACTACAAATGATTAGAAATGTAATTTTAGATTAATAGATGTGTAAAATAGTAATTAATAATACCGATGAAAGAGGATCAGCATTGATGGTAGCATGTCGAAGGATGTCTTGTATGATATCAAGAAGAGGTCTGACATCAACATCGGTTCCATCAGGGAGATGAGTATCAATAACTTGCTTCATTATCACATTGTCATCAGATGCACTAAAGATCGAGTTTCCATCACTTCTGGTGTGCTGCTGACGCACCGGATTATGTATGGGTCCCACCATCTGCTGAGGTGGATTACTTGCGGGACCCATGAGTTGCTTTTGTTGTTGTTGTTGTTGTTGTGGTTTCTGTTGTTGTTGAATTGGGTTTGTGGAGGGATTAGTGGTGGTTGTTAAGGGCTTTTTTTCGGTGGTTAGTGGTGGAATGCCCTTCATAAAGTTGGAGAATGACTCCATTTTTTATGTTAGGTTTTGGTTTTTTGGTTGTGCTGTTTTTGGTAAGATGGTTGGGTTTATATATATGTATATGTATGTGTGTGTATATACTATTTAGAATGGAATAAAGTGATAGTATAACTTACTGAATCAACTTCCTTGCTTGAGCTAGTAAAACTCTATATTTTTACTTTATACTTTTTACCATTTGAAGACCAAGATTTCCAAGGAACAAGATCCATGTTGTTGAAAAGTTTTATTCTGGTAACAGGATAGTGAGTGAAGTAAAGGAAATCATGTAGGTTGAGAATAAGCTTTTGCTTTGATGTGTTTTATTCTGAATTGTAATGATTCTTTGCTTCTAATCATAATTCATGTCCTGGAGTTGTAATCAGCTACTTGTACATATAGCATAATCCAGGTTTCAATCACCTTTCGCTTTTTAAAATGTCGACAAGTATAGTTTATGCTAAAACAAATATTCAATCCACCAAGAAAAAAAGTTGAGTTTCGCTTATTTCTAGTAGGTATTTCACATAAAAATCACTTTATGTTAAGCTGTTCCATTACACTGTATTTGTTACTATGAAACTAGACTAGACTGTATATCTTTTGGTATGATTGGTATACGATAGGATCGAATGTGAAAATTACAAATATCATAATATTTGGGTATATAATTCCATAGGGTTTAAGGTTTTCATCACTAAAAATCCCAAAATTATAAACCCTAACAACAAATCACTAGCCTATTCGGGGCTCATACTTTGATTCAAACTAGAAAGGTTACCCCCGCTATGCCGGGATCAAAAGCTTTCAATGTTGTTTCCGAATCGATAAATATGTTAGACGTAGAAAGTGCAATGATGAAAAACACGGGCTTTACCCCGTACCGTTTTTTTTTTTCATGTTTTTATAAAAAAATGTAAAAATTTTGACTGCAAGGACCAGAAGTATCAAAATGGCTAAAGAATTAAAGGGGTATGAATTAGCAACTTTTTAGAAAATGGATCAAAGTTGTCAAACCGTTAATGTTTTGTGGCCAAACTTTAAATATTAAAAGGTTTCTAAAAAGCATAAAAATATTGGTTGCAAGGACCAAAAATGTAACATCCCGGAATAGCAAGAGTAGTGTTGAAGGGCTAAAAGTGTAAATCTTAAAGGGCGACTCGGCGAGTCCATGGATGGACTCGGCGAGTAGAGTCGCGACTTTGGTCGCGTGACAAGTGACCTACTCGGCGAGTCCAAAGATGGACTCGACGAGTAGGTGCTGGGCGAAGAAAACCCTAAATCCGGGGAATGAGCCCTATATAAAGATCATTATGTTTCCTCCACAGCCTCCTTGATCCCCCTTGAGTCCCAGAAACCCTAATTTCGTGGAGGAACCCCATTGTTGAGCAAATTGGAGCTTGGAGAGGTGTTGGTTGAAGAAATCTTGAAGGAGAAGAGGCTTGGATCAAAGGGCTTTGCTTGGATTCGAGTTTCATTGCTGTTGGGGCATTCTTTGGAGGTAATACTTTCGTTCTTGGGCTGTATTCTCCTAGATTCTCATTTTGGGGTTGTGTGGGAAGCTTAGTTGTGTGACATCTTGAGTTTGAAGGATGGATCTGAGGTTGCTACCTCAGATCTGGAGTGGAGAAGATCTTAAGAGCATTAAAGCCCCTGTTCTTGTGTTGTTAATGGAGCTATCATGTCCCAAACCTTAGCCCTAATGTGTATTATGCCTAGATCTTCATGGAATCACGTAAAGTTTGCCACTTTACGTGATGGATGGGTTGTAGGAGGTTAGATCTATGTTTTGGATCAATTGCATGGCCTGGAGTGCTTCTGAATTGATTCAGACCGGTGATACTCGGCGAGTCACATGGGTGGACTCGACGAGTTGCTTGAAGATGGCCTGGAACTCGGCGAGTTGGAAGAACAACTCGGCGAGTAGGTTGAAGATAGCCTTAGACTCGGCGAGTCTGTTCTTGGACTCGGCGAGTCTTGTCAAAGAGTCCCGATATTTCTTGGTTGAGTCGAGAATCGGTGAGTCAAGGGATGACTCGGTGAGTTGGGTGCGAGTGGACTCAGAGTTGTTGGACTCGACGAGTCTTGGGGTGACTCGGCGAGTTGGGTCGCTGATTGAGGGAAGTTCTGAGCATAGGGACTCGGCGAGTCATCGGGTTCACTCGACGAGTAGGGTCAATCAGGGGTTGACTTTGACTTTGTCCAAGGTTGACCAGTTGTCTTCCAGGGGTATTTTGGTAATTAAGGGTATTTATTGAATTGAATGTTTCAGTGTTCAGTGGAGGAGTTCGTGTCAGGGTTGGAGCAGCGGGATCTTATCCTTTCAGCCGACAGTTTCGAGGTGAGTTATCCTCACTATATCAACAGGGTCTAAGGCACCAAGGCCGGCCCTTATCGGATTGAGATCCGGGTAGTTGTTATTATTTTGTTGTTGTGATATGCTTACATCCTGAGAGTTAGGACGGTATACGTTAGAGACCTGATTGATATCGGTATCCTGAGAGATAGGGAGATGTTATGCTAATGACCTGTTAGGTCGGTATCCTTCTTAGAGTATGTTATGCTATGTGATCTGCTAGATCGGCTTGTTTGAATGTGAACTGTTATATGATTATATGTTTATGTGTACATGGTTGCTTAGACTGGAGATGGGTTGAGGCGGTCCTGCTTTGTGCTGTAGGCCAAGATACTCAAGGCGGACCGGTTGTTCTGAAGGCCTAGCGAGCGGTCCGGATATGCTGTAGGGCCCACGCGGGCGGACCAGACGTGCCGAGGCTTGGAGAGTGGACCAGGCCGACTGAAGGCCCGATGCGGGCGGACCAGTCATACTGTAGACTTAGAGAGTGGACCAGGTGAGTTGAAGGCCCAGTGCGGGCGGACCAACCACACTGTAGACTCGAAGGACATGACTAGACTCGGAGGATACATCCGGTGGACTGAAGGCCGATACGGCGGACCAGTCACACAGTAGACCCGATATGCATGGCTGTTCTATATTTTGTTATGTTATGTATGTTTTATATGTTATGGGGCGGAAGGAAATATGTTTTGGACCGGAAGGTCGTAGCCTGGAAGGGCGTATATGTGGTTGGTGTTTTGGGGGTATCTTACTAAGCTTTCGGGCTTACAGTTGTGGTTTAATGTTTTGCAGGTTCTTCAGGAAACTGTAGCAAGGCGAAGGCGTGATCGTACCGCTCCTCAGGATTTTGTAGCAATGTGATTCTGGGAATACTCTAAATGATTTGTATTGAAAACCTTTTGTAAACAATTTAATGAAATCGGGTTGTTTTTGAAAAATTTAAATTGGTTGTATTTTTCGGTTGTTACAAGTTGGTATCAAAGCCTTGGTTTGAGTGAATTGGAGGAACACTTGTGTGACTCCAGTCTCAAATTGAGGAGGGTTTTCAAAAGAGAATTTAAAATGGTTTTCAAAATAAGTAAAGGAGGACGCGGAGGTACGATCAGCCGGAGCCAGTAAGTAACCCCAAAATACCATACATGACAATTGTTTTATTGAGCTTTGATAGAACAACATGCTAGAGTTAGGCTAGGGATCTTCAGGATTTCTTGATGTGTTGCCTGATTTATGATGCCTGCTAGCCTAGGGTTTCCTTGTGAGAGATTTCTAGTGTTCCTCTAGTTGTGAGGATAGAGCGTTGTTATGTATATTTGTCTCTAGGGTGTTGTGGAAGTACTTCATACAAATATGGGTAGGTGTGGAAGGTAGTATGGGCCCGTACTACTGAAAGCACATGACCCATACGCGTATCGGGGAAACCATGACCTCTAGGGTTGGGTTGGGAGTTGGTTCCCGGGATAGTGGGAAGTGTCTGAGATTTCTGGTGGTTTATTTTCAGTATGGAGACTTCAGGACACGCTGGGAGTGGATCCGGGTCAGGATCAGGAGCAGGAGAGGGAGTTCCGGGTGGGTCTGTACAGCCCGAGGTTGTCAGTCAGATGAGTACGCACGAGTTGGATGTGAGGATTCGTGAGATCCTGCATGATGAGGTTGCTGCATTGTTTCGGGCTGAGCTGTCGGAGTTGTTTGGGTCGATCAAGACCGCCATGGTGGAGTATTTTGATGAGCGCTATGCGGCTCTCACGGAGACGGCTGTCGTGGCGGCTACAGCAGCTGTAGCAGCGACAGGGGGAGGAGCTAGTACAGGTTTTCAGTATCGGGACTTCGATAATACGGAGCCTCCCACTTTTGATGGAGTTCAGGATCCGATCGTTGCCATGAGATGGTTATCAGATGTGGAGGGATGTTTCTTCACGTGTTCATGCCCTGCTGATCAGAGGGTGTCACACCCCCGAACCAGACGGCGGAAACGTCCGAGGGCTATCGTGACTCATTGAATACCATCACAATGCATATACATGAAACATAACATTATACATCACCAACATTTGGAATGATACAACTGGTAACGTTACATTCATTACATTGTTCAAAACATTACATTCTCAAAAAAATAACTGTTTGATACTACTTAAACCACAGCAAAACGTCATAGAGTACAAATCATCCTTCACCTTATCTGTTACCTGAGAATACAAGTATTTTGAAAACGTCAACATATGAAATGTTGGTGAGTTCATAAGTAGTGTTTGAAATCCAATGTATTGTTTGAAAACCATCAGAAAATCTGATATTTTCTAAAAATAGAATAGTGTAAAAATATGTGATGATCCATGAGTATGCTTGTTTGAATTCTATAGATGTAAGCGTAAGAGTTGTGAAATTCGACCGGTAATTCATAATTGTAATTGTTGAAAACCCTAGGAAAACCCGACGTTTTCCTATCACTTTGCTTTACTTAGTTTGTGTACCGTTGTTTCGTTGCGTTAGAGGAAACCATTGAGCTCCGGAGGCATTGAGAATACAGTGGGTGGTGAAGTGTTGTGACGTGCGTTAATGAAAACGTCCAATCGACAACCTTACAAGCGATCCCTTAGGCATCACTCGTAATTCTTCACACCACTCAATCCTCCCGGACTTGTGTAGTCCCACGACCGGAGGGAAGAAGAGAAGGTGCGAAACCCTCGGTATTTCCCCGCGTCGTTCAAGACCATTGCAATTGCGAAGGGCCCGAAGCCCAACCCGCAATCGTGAGTTACAGACTTTACTAGCAGCACTGAAGGACCCTCGGGGACCAGCAGCATGTTTGCCATTGAAAGTCCTTTTACGTTATGTCGGATCGGTAAAACCCAACACTTCGTAAGAGAGAGGTCTTCGGGCCTTAAGATCAGGTCATTGGGCTAGCTAGGCTCAACAAACAAGATTTTACACTTTTGGGGCCCAAAGATGGTGCGTAGACGTCTGTGCACACTCGCATGTATAGTGACTTCCCAATCGTTATTAGTTATGAATCGTAATGTCGTAATGTCATAGTGTCGTTGTGTTAGTAGTTTCAGATTGTTATTGGTTCGAGACCGAACCAATTCGTTTGACAACGACTTTTGGTATTGTAATGTATTGTATTTCGTCGATAGGCGTGGTACCATCATTTGGTCAAATTGCATGTATTGAACTAGCCTTGAGAATTTTCTGTTTTCAGTCCCTCCTTATTTGTAAAATTTACCCTTTTCACCCCTTTATTTAAAAACTTTCCGGTTTGGTCCTTAAATCAATTTTCTTGACATTTTAACACCAAAAATTATTGAAATAAGTATTTTCCAGCATATTTTTCATAGAAAACAGCTTAAGTCCTTGAAATTGCAGTTTTCTCGGTTATAACCCCTCTTTTTCGCAATTTTTACATTTTTGGCCCAATTTGGAAAATTTTTGCAACTTTGGTCCTTTTTAAATTTGAAAAGCATTTTAAACCTTTGAAAAGTACATGGAACACTTATAGTCCACTGTTTTACAGAAAAATGCAGTTTTGGTCCTCCAAATTAGAAAATTTCGCATATTGGGCCTCATTGGGCCGAAAATGTCATATTTAGCCCAATAAGCTTGGAATTTATGTTTTTAACCCTCCAAATAGTACATTTTCAGAAAATGCATTATGTAAACTGTTTTGACTCATCTCACCCATCAGATTTCGAAATATTTCATTTTAGACCCTTCAACTTTGTATTTTTAACATTTTATGTCAAAAAAATGAGTTTTTAGCCCAAAATAAGTGTTGTCAAGCCATTTGGCTATTTTTCTTAGTATACTTTGCATGTAATAGTATATTTTATGCTAGAATAAAATATATATCTCGGTTTTTAGTATTTCATCACTAGATCTAGCATCAAAATCATACAAAACATACATATAAGCATAGAAATCAACCACAACATACACATAATGATGGATCTACACCTTTGCTTGTATTCTCCCCCACAAAAACTTATAAAAACCGAAAATAAGGGGGTATGAAACTCACCTTGGGTGTTGATTCGGTTTTTGAAGAAAGAATGGAAGAAATGAAGTGATTTTTGGCCTTTGCACTCCTTGATGAAGTTTTCGAGTTTATGGGGTTTTCTAGAGTGCAAGATCACGATTTTTGCATGGATTAGGAAGAGATTTTTGATAAAACAAGGAATACAAGTCATAGATCCAAGCAAAACCTTACCTTAGATGATGATTTTTGTGGAAGAACTTCCTTGAATGTTTCCTAAATCTCGAGATTTTGGATGGAGAAGAAGAAAGAAGCCTTGAGTGATCTAGAGAGAGTTTGTGAGAGATGTGTGTGTGTGTGGGTGTTGTTCGGCCGAGAGTGAGTGGGAGAGGAGAAGAAGAGTGACTTTGAGGTGATGTATGCATGGGTATATGTGATATGTTGCATGGATGTCCTTTAGTTAATAGTGAGGTGGCATGAGAAAGTCAAACCTTTCTCTTGGGCTTGTTTTGGGCCGAAAACATGGAAGGAAAAAGGAAAATTTGGGCTTTTTGCTCCTAAGCCCAATATTAGAGTTAGTCTTAGGTATTTATTGGCCTATAAAATAAAATTGTGATTTTTATGTTTTAATAAGCTAGATTGGGTTAATCATGGATCAAAACTTTCAATTTATTTCATTCTAGGCCCAATATGGCCCATAATATTGAAATAAATGAATGTAGGTCCAATTAGAGCCCAATTAGGGTTCTAAACCCATGATAGTCCAATTGGAAGCTTGTTGGTCCATTTGGATCCAATAAGGAAGTTCTAGTCCAAAATGGACTTAACAAGAACTTCTAGGGTTTCCAATTGTTTGATTTAGTGAATTTGGGGTTTAGTTTTCCATTGAGTAAGCATCATACATGCTTTTGAGTTTTTGATTTCCACATTCACTTGAGTATATAGCTTATATGACACAAAATTTCTAGTTGTGACATCATCCCCCCGTTAGAGGGAATTTCGTCCCGAAATTCTGTTTGAAAGCTAGATTTGAGAAAGCTAGAATAGGTGAGGGTACTTTTGCTTCATTTGGTCTTCGCGTTCCCAAGTGAATTCTGGCCCACGCTTTGCGTTCCACCCTACTTTCACGATCGGGATGCGACTCTGCTTAGTACGCTTCACCTCCATGTCCATGATTTCGATTGGTTCTTCAACGAACAGGAGATTCTCATTGATTTTGATTTCGTCAAGGGGAATGACGAGTGTTTCATCTGAGAGACACTTCTTCAGATTAGAGACGTGAAACACGGGGTGTACACCGTTTAGCTCTATGGGTAGTTGCAGTCTGTATGCTACTGGACCAATTCGAGCGACGATTTCGAAAGGTCCAATGTATCGTGGATTTAGCTTTCCCCGTTTTCCGAAACGTATAACCCCTTTCCAGGGCGAGACTTTTAACAGTACTCGGTCACCGACTTGAAATTCTAAGGGCTTCCACCGTTTGTTAGCGTAGCTCTTTTATCGGTCACGCGATGCTTGCAGTCGAGCTCTGATTTGAACGATCTTTTCTGTGGTTTCACGGATGATCTCCGGTCCCGTTTGTTAGTGTTTTGTCCAACGTATGGGTTTTTGCTAGCTGGGTGTCACCTACTTCAGCCCAACATAGTGGTGATCTACATTTACGCCCGTACAGTGCTTCGAAAGGAGCCACCTTGATGCTCGAATGGTAACTATTGTTGTATGAGAACTCGATTAAGGGTAGGTGGGTATCCCAAGACTTTCCAAAGTCTATCACGCATGCGCGGAGCATATCTTCGAGCGTTTGGATGGTTCGCTCGCTTTGACCA
Source organism: Lactuca saligna (assembly GCF_052625555.1). NCBI lineage: Eukaryota > Viridiplantae > Streptophyta > Magnoliopsida > Asterales > Asteraceae > Lactuca > Lactuca saligna. The sequence continues at coordinate 87,391,249 of NC_136425.1, forward strand.
TCCGTTTGTGGATGATAAGCGGTGCTCATATCGAGGTTTGTTCCCATCGCCTTATGGAGTGATTGCCAAAATCGGGACGTGAACCTACTGTCCCTATCCGAGATGATAGATGTTGGTATTCCGTGGAGTCTCACGATCTCTCGAATGTATAAACGCGTCAATCTCTCCATCTTGTACGATTCTTTAATTGGCAGGAAATGGGCAGATTTCGTTAGTCGGTCGATTATTACCCATATAGTGTCTAATCCATCCGACGTTTTGGGTAGCTTGGTCACGAAATCCATAGAAATCCCCTCCCATTTCCACTCAGGGATTTCCGGTTGCTATAACAATCCTGAGGGTTTTTGGTATTCCACTTTTACTTTGGCGCACGTAAGGCACTTACTGACGTAGGTCGCGATTTCCGCCTTCATGTTAGGCCACCAATAGTGTTGCTTAATATCCAAATACATCTTATCAGAACCGGGATGAATGGAGTATCGCGTCTTGTGGGCTTCCTTCATGACAACATCTCTAAACCCTCCAAATTTAGGGACCCAAATACGGTTCATGAAATAGTATACTCCATTCTCCTTTGCCTCCAGGTTCTTTTCCATTCCGCGCAATACTTCGCTTGCTCTATTTTCTGTCTTCATGGCCTCTGACTGGGCTACTGCAATTTGAGTGGCCAGGTGTGATTGAATGGTTATCGAGAGAGTTTTCGTACAACGATTAGAGTACTCCTTCCGACTTAATGCATCAGCTACCACGTTGGCCTTGCTTGGGTGGTACTTAATCTCACACTCATAATCATTTAGCAACTCAACCCATCTTCGTTGCCTCATGTTTAACTCTTTTTGGTTCAAGATGTGTTGGAGAATCTTGTGATCCGTGAAGATGGTGCACTTTGTACCGTAAAGGTAATGCCTCCAAATTTTTAGGGCAAAGACTACAGCTCCCAACTCTAGGTCATGGGTCGTGTAGTTTACTTCATGCGTCTTTAGCTGGCGGGATGCATAGGCTATCACTCTCCCACGTTGCATGAGAACGCAACCTAAACCCTGATTTGACGCGTCGCAGTAGACTACAAAATCTTCCGTTCCTTCAGGCAGAGATAGTACAGGTGCGCTACAGAGAGCTTGTTTCAAGGTTCGAAACACGATCTCTTGTTTGTCTGTCCATTTGAATGGTACCCCCTTTTACGTAAGCGAGGTAAGTGGCTTGGCGATCTTAGAGAAGTTTTGAATGAACCTCCTATAGTAGCCTGCTAATCCCAAGAATTGACGAATTTCCGTGGGCGTTGTCGGGATTTCCCATCCTTCTACAGCTTTGACCTTAGAGGGATCCACATGGATTCCATCTTGGCTGACTACATGACCTAGGAAGTTCACGCTCCGCAGCCAGAACTCACACTTGGAGAGTTTGGCGTAAAGTTTTTCTGATCGTAGAGTTTCTAAGACTTGTCGAAGATGTTGGCCATGCTCTTCCTTGCTTCGAGAATAGACGAGGATGTCATCGATAAAAACAATGACAAAGTTGTCGAGAAACGGTCGGCAGATTCGATTCATTAGGTCCATAAATGCGGCAGGGGCATTCGTTAGACCGAAGGGCATTACGACAAATTCATAATGTCCGTAGCGAGTTCGGAAAGCGGTTTTTGGAATATCCTCTTCCCGAACTTTGAGTTGGTGGTATCCGGACCGTAGATCTATTTTAGAAAAATAACTAGCTCCTTGGAGCTGGTCAAATAGGTCATCGATTCGTGGGAGTGGGTAGCGGTTCTTGATTGTGAGTTTATTTAACTCTCTGTAATCGATACACATTCTAAAAGATCCGTCTTTCTTTTTGACAAAGAGCACCGGAGCTCCCCATGGCGAGTAACTAGGTCGAATAAATCCCTTATCCAAAAGTTCGCTGAGTTGGCTGGATAATTCCTGCATCTCGGCAGGAGCCAATCGATAGGGTGATTTAGCAAGAGGAGTTGCTCCTGGAATAAGGTCGATTCAAAATTCAACCTGTCTCTCTGGGGGTACTCCCGGAAGATCTTCAGGAAACACGTCCGGAAATTCACATACTACAGGAATGTCTCGAACATTAATCTCCTCCTTGGTTTTGTCCACCACGTGAGCTAGGAACGCCAGATTGTTCCTTCGTAGATATTTTTGTGCCTTGACACACGAAACGAGGCGAAGGTTCATGCTAGATTTGTCTCTGTAGATTACTAGGGTTTCGTGATTTGGAAGACGAAGACGGACGGCCTTCTCATGGCACATAATTTCGGCATGGTGGGGGCTTAACCAGTCCATGCCGATGATCACATCGAAGCTCCTAATTGACACTGGCATTAGATCTATTCGAAAAACGTGTTGATTAAGAGTTAGGGTACATCCGGTGTAGATTTCCCTAGTGGATTCGGTTTTCCCATTGTCCATTTCCACCGTATAGGCTTCATTTAGCTTTTGGGGAAGTTGTTTTAATAAGTGCTTAAACTTATTGCTTACGAAACTTCGCTCCGCTCCGGTGTCAAATAAGATGCATGCATATGCGTGGTTTAAGAGAAACGTACCGGTAACAACAGAAGGGTCTTGAATAGCCTCACTCTGACCCATGGTCAACATCCTTCCTGTTCCTCCATTTCTTAAATTGTTGTTGTTGGGACATTCTCGGCGGATGTGTCCAGTCTTCCCGCATCCGAAACAGGTGTAGCTAGGCCCTGCACTATTGCCGCTGGCATGGGCGTTGTTGTTGTTGCGAGGGTTGTTGTTGTTGATTCCCTGATTTTGGTTATGGGACGGGTAAGCCTTGCAGTACTTTGCGGTGTGACCCCTTCGGTTGCAAATGGTGCACTGAAAATCCTTGCATTCTCCATAGTGATGGAAACCACACTTGTTGCATTTGGGAAGATTACCGGAATAAGGTTTGGAAGCATTTGAAGTGGCTGAGGTTGGAGCATATGGTGCGGCTGGAACCGATGTGGTAACAGCATTAACCGCCACTTTCTGCTGCTTCTTGGAGGTGTCGGGGCCCTGGCGCCCCTTCCTCTTATTGTTCTTTCCCCTCTTGCCATCTCCTTCCTTCGTCTTCTCAGCCTCCACTGGCTTCTCTCCCTTTTTGTTGTTATGGTCGTACAACCTTTTTGCCAGTCTCTTTGCACTGTCAAATGTTTCGGGGTTTGCAGCTATCACATTCCCTTGAATTGGTGATGTGAGTCCCCAAATGAATCGTTCAATCTTCTTTCCTTCCGAGGCGATCATACCCGGGCACAGCAGAGATAGTTCGCTAAATCTCGATATGTAGGCATCGATATTCACGTTCTGCACAGTGAGGTTCCATAGCTCTTGTTCCATCTTCTGTATTTCGCCCCGTGGGCAGTACTCGGCCATTAACATTTCTTTCATCTCCGTCCACGGCATAGAGTTGGCTACAGGGAGTGTCATGGATTCTACATGTCCGTTCCACCAGGTGAGTGCTTGATCCACAAAAGTGCAGGCTGCGAACTTCACCTTCATGTGCTCAGGGCAGTCGCATATCTCGAATACCGACTCCACCTTTTCGATCCATCGCTTCAGAGTGATCACTCCTCCAGTGCCATTAAAAGTTCGTGGTTTGGCGTTTGTGAAGTCCTTGTAGGTACATGTCTTGGTGGGTCCTTGATTCATTCCATTGTTTGAACTTCCGGCTCCTTGCCCATTGACTCCTCCATTGTTCCCTTGTTGAATTTGCGCAATCGCTGCAGTGACTGCTGCAGATACAGCTGCCTGGAAGGCGGCTGAGTCAACTTCAGGTGGGGTTGGTCCTGGGTTTCCGCGAGTAGGTCGGAGAGGCATCTTTCTGTGACAAAACGGAAAGATGTTGAGGGTATGTGGTTTCGGTGAGGTCGTGATCCTACTGACTAGGTGCATGGTACGAACTTAAACACTACTACCATTGACCAATCAATAATAATATCTCAACACATAGCAATTTGCAATATCGTAATAAAACACGTAAAAATTTATTAATATTATCCGCATTTGATACATGAAAATTTGCTCGTAGGAGCATACATGAGTGATACTAGTTCGACAGCATAACGGCTCTATGAGTAGTGTAGTCACTTAAACATAGAGTCGGGGTACACAGCATATTTCCTAACGACCTACTATGATAAGTCTATCCCTAACCGCGATGAGTTGCGCCCGGAGGTGGTGCCGAGGATGTGGATGCTCCCTGCAGACGAGCCACCAAGCGTTTTGCGTCCCGAAGTCGAGACTCCCACCGAACCTGCCTCATGTGAAACTCTCGAAGGACGTCACGCGTCTCCTGCTCCGCACGCTCGACCCTAGTCCTCAACTGGCGCACCTGATCCGCAGTGTCCTGGGCAAGGTCGCCCGTATTCCGTAACCGTTTCACCATGACTGGAAGGGCTCGATCAGCCGGTCCTCCGTCTCTCAGGTCAAAGAACTCGCGTGACATGCCATACGGGGGTCGCTGTCCCTGCTGTCTGCTCCATCTCCAAAGATCAATACCCCAGGGAGGTGTAGGACCAGTGGGGCCTACGCGATAGGCAGGCACCCTGATCGGGTAAGGGGGGTTGATGACTTCGGACTCCGCATCCGAATCACCCCCTTCTCCATCATCAGCATCCTCCTCGAGGCTTCCTTCATCTTCCTCTGATTCGGCAGGCTCGCCCTCAACTTCGGCCTCCGGTTCCCCGTCAGATTCCTCTTCGGGGTCTTCCTCAGGCTCCTCCTCAGGCTCTTCCTCTAACCATCCCTTGTTCCCCTGGTTAGGGAAGTAGAGGTCTCCAGGGTGATGAAAACCAGCCATGTGGTCTGCGAGAGTGTGTAATTATGTTAACGTTATTCCTAGGATGCTACAATTATCGCATAGATCAAGTAGGCGTTCTCTTTTCGGTGGTAGGGGTATAGTTTTAGATTCCCTAGAAATCCCAATCTCATCAGGACGTGTGTTAGTTTTACTTTGGAGAGAATGTAGTTGATCAGGCTGCATTCACTCCTTGGAATCACTAAGAACAGTTCCCGAATTAACCGAGACACTAGTATTATTTTTGTTTGGTTCGGCGTTATGTTCCTATTCCTAGTGCAGACAAGGGTGTTTTATTTACTTGTTTTGTTCAGAGTTATGTTAGTCCCTCTTTTTGGTTTATAGTTGCATATCCATGTGTGGCTAGATATGCTAGTTCACTATAAACAAAGCTCTGATACCAACCTGTCACACCCCCGAACAAGACGGCGGAAACGTCCGAGGGCTATCGTGACTCATTGAATACCATCACAATGCATATACATGAAACATAACATTATACATCACCAACATTTGGAATGATACAACTAGTAACGTTACATTCATTACATTGTTCAAAACATTACATTCTCAAAAAAATAACTGTTTGATACTACTTAAACCACAACAAAACGTCATAGAGTACAAATCATCCTTCACCTTATCTGTTACCTGAGAATACAAGTATTTTGAAAACGTCAACATATGAAATGTTGGTGAGTTCATAAGTAGTGTTTGAAATCCAATGTATTGTTTGAAAACCATCAGAAAATCCGATATTTTCTAAAAATAGAATAGTGTAAAAATATGTGATGATCCATGAGTATGCTTGTTTGAATTCTATAGATGTAAGCGTAAGAGTTGTGAAATTCGACCGGTAATTCATAATTGTAATTGTTGAAAACCCTAGGAAAACCCGACGTTTTCCTATCACTTTGCTTTACTTAGTTTGTGTACCGTTGTTTCGTTGCGTTAGAGGAAACCATTGAGCTCCGGAGGCATTGAGAATACAGTGGGTGGTGAAGTGTTGTGACGTGCGTTAATGAAAACGCCCAATCGACAACCTTACAAGCGATCCCTTAGGCGTCACTCGTAATTCTTCACACCACTCAATCCTCCCGGACTTGTGTAGTCCCACGACCGGAGGGAAGAAGAGAAGGTGCGAAACCCTCGGTATTTCCCCGCGTCGTTCAAGACTATTGCAATTGCGAAGGGCCCGAAGCCCAACCCGCAATCGTGAGTTACAGACTTTACTAGCAGCACTGAAGGACCCTCGGGGACCAGCAGCATGTTTGCCATTGAAAGTCCTTTTACGTTATGTCGGATCGGTAAAACCCAACACTTCGTAAGAGAGAGGTCTTCGGGCCTTAAGATCAGGTCATTGGGCTAGCTAGGCTCAACAAACAAGATTTTAAACTTTTGGGGCCCAAAGATGGTGCGTAGACGTCTGTGCACACTCGCATGTATAGTGACTTCCCAATCGTTATTAGTTATGAATCGTAATGTCGTAATGTCATAGTGTCGTTGTGTTAGTAGTTTCGGATTGTTATTGGTTCGAGACCGAACCAATTCGTTTGACAACGACTTTTGGTATTGTAATGTATTGTATTTCGTCGATAGGCGTGGTACCATCATTTGGTCAAATTGCATGTATTGAACTAGCCTTGAGAATTTTCTGTTTTCAGTCCCTCCTTATTTGTAAAATTTACCCTTTTCACCCCTTTATTTAAAAACTTTCCGGTTTGGTCCTTAAATCAATTTTCTTGACATTTTAACACCAAAAATTATTGAAATAAGTATTTTCCAGCATATTTTTCATAGAAAACAGCTTAAGTCCTTGAAATTGCAGTTTTCTCGGTTATAACCCCTCTTTTTCGCAATTTTTACATTTTTGGCCCAATTTGGAAAATTTTTGCAACTTTGGTCCTTTTTAAATTTGAAAAGCATTTTAAACCTTTGAAAAGTACATGGAACACTTATAGTCCACTGTTTTACAGAAAAATGCAGTTTTGGTCCTCCAAATTAGAAAATTTCGCATATTGGGCCTCATTGGGCCGAAAATGTCATATTTAGCCCAATAAGCTTGGAATTTATGTTTTTAACCCTCCAAATAGTACATTTTCAGAAAATGCATTATGTAAACTGTTTTGACTCATCTCACCCATCAGATTTCGAAATATTTCATTTTAGACCCTTCAACTTTGTATTTTTAACATTTTATGTCAAAAAAATGAGTTTTTAGCCCAAAATAAGTGTTGTCAAGCCATTTGGCTATTTTTCTTAGTATACTTTGCATGTAATAGTATATTTTATGCTAGAATAAAATATATATCTCGGTTTTTAGTATTTCATCACTAGATCTAGCATCAAAATCATACAAAACATACATATAAGCATAGAAATCAACCACAACATACACATAATGATGGATCTACACCTTTGCTTGTATTCTCCCCCACAAAAACTTATAAAAACCGAAAATAAGGGGGTATGAAACTCACCTTGGGTGTTGATTCGGTTTTTGAAGAAAGAATGGAAGAAATGAAGTGATTTTTGGCCTTTGCACTCCTTGATGAAGTTTTCGAGTTTATGGGGTTTTCTAGAGTGCAAGATCACGATTTTTGCATGGATTAGGAAGAGATTTTTGATAAAACAAGGAATACAAGTCATAGATCCAAGCAAAACCTTACCTTAGATGATGATTTTTGTGGAAGAACTTCCTTGAATGCTTCCTAAATCTCGAGATTTTGGATGGAGAAGAAGAAAGAAGCCTTGAGTGATCTAGAGAGAGTTTGTGAGAGATGTGTGTGTGTGTGGGTGTTGTTCGGCCGAGAGTGAGTGGGAGAGGAGAAGAAGAGTGACTTTGAGGTGATGTATGCATGGGTATATGTGATATGTTGCATGGATGTCCTTTAGTTAATAGTGAGGTGGTATGAGAAAGTCAAACCTTTCTCTATGGCTTGTTTTGGGCCGAAAACATGGAAGGAAAAAGGAAAATTTGGGATTTTTGCTCCTAAGCCCAATATTAGAGTTAGTCTTAGGTATTTATTGGCCTATAAAATAAAATTGTGATTTTTATGTTTTAATAAGCTAGATTGGGTTAATCATGGATCAAAACTTTCAATTTATTTCATTCTAGGCCCAATATGGCCCATAATATTGAAATAAATGAATGTGGGTCCAATTAGAGCCCAATTAGGGTTCTAAACCCATGATAGTCCAATTGGAAGCTTGTTGGTCCATTTGGATCCAATAAGGAAGTTCTAGTCCAAAATGGACTTAACAAGAACTTCTAGGGTTTCCAATTGTTTGATGTAGTGAATTTGGGGTTTAGTTTTCCATTGAGTAAGCATCATACATGCTTTTGAGTTTTTGATTTCCACATTCACTTGAGTATATAGCTTATATGACACAAAATTTCTAGTTGTGACAGAGGGTGAGGTGCGCTCTAAACCTGTTAAGGCTCGGGGCAAAGGATTGGTGGAGATTGACCACGGGGATGTACTCGGATGCGCAGAGGGCTGCGATTTCATGGGATCAGTTTAGAGAGATGTTCAGCACTCGTTATGTTCCGCAAGTCGAGAGGGAGAGGTTGGCTCAGGAGTTCTTGGAGCTGAAACAGGATTCGGAGTCGGTGACGGAAATCACCAGGATGTTTACTGAGAGGGCGATGTTTTGCCCTGAGTTCGCTTCGGAGTAGGCTCAGATGTCCCGATATTTGAGTATGCTAAAGAGAGACATCAGGCAGTTTGTGTCTGCATAGAGGTGCGAGACCTTGCTGGAGTTGCAGGAGGCCGCCAGGCGGCGTGAGTTAGAGATTGAGTTGCAGATGCGTGAGCTGAGGCAATCTCCGGTTCAGTCGCAGCCGGCGACGAAACGGTCTAAGACCGTTGATTCCAGGATGGGAGATCAGGGTAGCCACGTCTGTGGAAAGTGTGGAAGGGGTCATGCCGGAGTTTGTCGGTCCGGTGGAGCATGCCGCAAGTGCGGAAAGGAGGGACACTATGCGAGGGATTGTCGGCAGTCAGTGTCGGTTCGGGATTTGAGGATATGCTATCATTGTCATAAGGTTGGACATTTGAGGGTCAACTATCCACGGCTTGCTGCAGGACCGGTGCAGGCTCCAGTACCGGCTACGTTGAGGATCACAGGTGGAGGTCAGGGTGGAGCGGAGCCCCCAAGGGCTTAGGGTCGTGCTTTTCAGCTTGCTGCTGCGGGTATGTTTCTTTCTGTTGTTTTGATTATTTATGATTATTGTGGAGTATCGTTATCTGCTAGTCTCGTTGGATGGTTATGGAATTGCGTTTCGGGTTTTCGTGTGGTATCCGTTGTTCCTTGAGGGTCTGGCGAGTTGTGTTCGAGATTTCGTTTTGGTATCCTTTGTTCCCTGAAGGATCGATATGGTTATGGATTAGTACTTCGAGCTATTGTGGATTATCTCTGTGAGGATTAGTGGCGGATGCGGCGTTGGTTTGAATGTCAGGTAGCCTCTGCAGTCTGAGGGGTGGATATTTGAAGATTGGGTTCCTTTCGAGCGGGTTGCTCAGTGTGGAAACATGATTTTTATGGAAGTTGTTAGCGCCGGGGAGAAACATTTTGCGTGTAAGTGTTGGTCTTCTGCAAGGTTGCTTTGGGAGATCGGTGATGGCGATCGGTGATTAATTGTCAGTGTCTTAAGTGGGGGAGAATTTGAAATTCTCCGGATGGTCGTTAGGCTTGAGAGGTTGCTTAGCTGCTTGGGGAATTCAACGGTATTTCTTTCAGCCGAGAGCAGGCTCATATGAGTGAGTAACAGGCATGCGGGGCGGAATACAGACCTAGGGCATTTGATTGTGGAAGGCTTGGGAGCAGGCCGGGATCGAGCATGTAAGATGGAGATAGAGTTTGGAACCCCTAGAGGGCTAGAACGATATGCATGGGAGGATTTCCCGAAGAGATAGATCGGAATGATGAATGCTTGTTAAGCGGTCCGGATAGACTGAAGGCCGGTAGGCGTACCAGTCAGGCCAAAGGCTCGGAGGACGGTCCAGTCAGATTGGCTGAAGGTTCTGAGAGTGGTCCAGATTGGTTGAAGGCCTGGGGAGGCGGTCCAGTCATGCTGAAGACTCTGCGAGTATTGTTGGATTGGTTCGAGGACATGTATTGCGTATGTGGCAGTGTGATTACATTGGGAGGTCTGGCCCCGGGTAGCGATCTTGAGCAGTGAAGGTAGTGCATGGGCTTGAGAGTCCCTGCGATGAGAGTCAGAGTAGTGGTGATGTATGGATGTCGGGTACGCTTTAAGGAGGTAGCGTAGCGTGGGGTGAGCACCATAGTACCTGTCATGGTGACAGGGCGGACGAGTGGTTTCCTTGGTAAGGAAAGAGGGAGGAATGAAATTCCGAAACGGAGTGCGAATTCACGGAAGTGAAAGCGGCAGTGTAGAGTTATGATTGGAGTGGTCCGTCGATGGTTTTTGAGTAGTGTGTTTGCGGTAGTGGAATAAAAGCTCATTCGACTTGAGATGTCTGCTCAGGGCGCAGAGGGAATTCCGTAGGCGTAGAGCCAGGGAGAGGGGTTCGGAAGGGATGCAGGGAGAGAGTCTTGGACTCTCAGTGAGATTCTAATCAGGGTTTTGGGTATGTATTAGTGGTTCATCCTGGAGGGATGTTTGAGGATATCATCAGTGTATCGGGTTTTCCAAACCTGAGGGTGCTAGAGCTAGATCACCATGTGTGTGTGATTGCAAGAGGAGAACTCGTGGGAGTTGCTCCGGGATTGAAGAATGGGTCTTTCTGTCGTCATGGAATGGATAGAGTAGGATTCGGATCGGGGATCCGATGGTTCATGGTTTTCTAGCCATATGAGTCAAGTGAATGATGAGAATTGGAGCAGTAAGGCATCATGGGTAATTCTCAGTTGTGAGTGCGACTATCGGAGGGTACAGCCGGTGCCCGGTTTGAGACGGTGGTCAGGACACCGTAAGAGAAGAGAGAGTGAGTTGAGTTTCGTGGGGTATGCTTGAGGGACCTGGTCCGGTTAAAGCCAGGTGGCGCATCGTGGGAGTATTTTTTTTTTGAGTTGAGTTGCCGTAAGCTTCGAGGACGAAGCCTAATTTAAGTGGGGGAGAATTGTAACATCCCGGAATAGCAAGAGTAGTGTTGAAGGGCTAAAAGTGTAAATCTTAAAGGGCAACTCGGTGAGTCCATGGATGGACTCGGCGAGTAGAGTCGCGACTTTGGTCGCGTGACAAGTGACCTACTCGGCGAGTCCAAAGATGGACTCAGCGAGTAGGTGCTGGGCGAAGAAAACCCTAAATCCGGGGAATGAGCCCTATATAAAGATCATTATGTTTCCTCCACAGCCTCCTTGATCCCCCTTGAGTCCCAGAAACCCTAATTTCGTAGAGGAACCCCATTGTTGAGCAAATTGGAGCTTGGAGAGGTGTTTGTTGAAGAAATCTTGAAGGAGAAGAGGCTTGGATCAAAGGGCTTTGCTTGGATTCGAGTTTCATTGCTGTTGGGGCAATCTTTGGAGGTAATACTTTCGTTCTTGGGCTGTGTTCTCCTAGATTCTCATTTTGGGGTTGTGTGGGAAGCTTAGTTGTGTGACATCTTGAGTTTGAAGGATGGATCTGAGGTTGCTACCTCAGATCTGGAGTGGAGAAGATCTTAAGAGCATTAAAGCCCCTGTTCTTGTGTTGTTAATGGAGCTATCATGTCCCAAACCTTAGCCCTAATGTGTATTATGCCTAGATCTTCATGGAATCATGTAAAGTTTGCCACTTTACGTGATGGATGGGTTGTAGGAGGTTAGATCTATGTTTTGGATCAATTGCATGGCCTGGAGTGCTTCTGAATTGATTCAGACCGGTGATACTCGGCGAGTCACATGGGTGGACTCGACGAGTTGCTTGAAGATGGCTTGGAACTCGGCGAGTTGGAAGAACAAGTCGGCGAGTAGGTTGAAGATAGCCTTAGACTCGGCGAGTCTTGTCGAAGAGTCCCGATATTTCCTGGTTGAGTCGAGAATCGGTGAGTCAAGGGATGACTCGGTGAGTTGGGTCGCTAATTGAGGGAAGTTCTGAGCATAGGGACTCGGCGAGTCATCGGGTTCACTCGGCGAGTAGGGTCAGTCAGGGGTTGACTTTGACTTTGTCCAAGGTTGACCAGTTGTCTTCCAGGGGTATTTTGGTAATTAAGGGTATTTATTGAATTGAATGTTTCGGTGTTCAGTGGAGGAGTTCGTGTCAGGGTTGGAGCAGCGGGATCTTATCCTTTCAGCCGGCAGTTTCGAGGTGAGTTATCCTCACTATATCAACAGGGTCTAAGGCACCAAGGCCGGCCCTTATCGGATTGAGATCCGGGTAGTTGTTATTATTTTGTTGTTGTGATATGCTTGCATCCTGAGAGTTAGGACGGTATACGTTAGAGACCTGATTGATATCGGTATCCTAAGAGATAGGGAGATGCTATGCTAATGACCTGTTAGGTCGGTATCCTTCTTAGAGTATGTTATGCTATGTGATCTGCTAGATCGGCTTGTTTGAATGTGAACTGTTATATGATTATATGTTTATGTGTACATGGTTGCTTGGACTGGAGATGGGTTGAGGCAGTTCAGCTTTGTGCTGTAGGCCAAGATACTCAGGGCGGATTGGTTGTTCCGAAGGCCCAGCGAGCGGTCCGGATATACTGTAGGCCCCACGCGGGCGGACCAGACGTGCCGAGGCTCGGAGAGTGGACCAGGCCGACTGAAGGCCCGATGCGGGTGGACCAAGCATACTGTAGACTCAGAGAGTGGACCAGGTGAGTTGAAGGCCCAGTGCGGGCGGACCAACCACACTGTAGACTCGAAGGACATGACTAGACTTGGAGGATGGATCCGGTGGACTGAAGGCCGATACGGCGGACCAGTCACACAGTAGACCCGATATGCATGGCTGTTCTATGTTCTGTTATGTTATGCATGTTTTATATGTTATGGGCCGGAAGGCAATATGTTTTGGACCGGAAGGTCGTAGCCTGGAAGGGCGTATATGTGGTTGGTGTTTTGGGGGTATCTCACTAAGCTTTCGGGCTTACAGTTGTGGTTTAATGTTTTTCAGGTTCTTCAGGAAACTGTAGCAAGGCGAAGGCGTGATCGTACCGCTCCTCAGGATTTTGTAGCAATGTGATTTTGGGAATACTCTAAATGATTTGTATTGAAAACCTTTTGTAAACAATTTAATGAAATCGGGTTGTTTTTGAAAAATTTAAATTGGTTGTATTTTTCGGTTGTTACAAAAAGTGTCAAAATGGGTAAAGAATGAGGAGCAAAGTTTCCAAAAAACATTTAAATTTACTATTCCTAACTTTGAAGCCCAACAATCACTACAAGAAGTATACTCTTTAGCGGCGACACTATTACCGGCGACAAGAGGCTTTATCGGCGACTTTAGATAAAGTCGCCGGTAATAGTGTCGCCGCTAAAGGGTTGTCACCCGAATCCACACTTTCCCCCTCTATTGCATCTCAACCGTTCGATGAGATATCCAATCCAACGGGTGGGGGTGCCTTATCCTGTCTAACCTAATATCGGCGACACAGATGTCGCCGCTAAAGGTTAAAAAAGTCGCCGCTAATAGTCCGCTAAAAATGATGCGGTACCCTTCCCTCCAGTTTGTCGCCGCTATTACTCATTGTCGCCGGTAAAGCCCCTGTTGTCGCCGCTAAAAGTGTCGCCGCTATTGGCTGTCGCAGATAAAAAAAAACGCATGCAGATAACCTCCCTTCTTCATTTTCCTTTCTGTTTACTTCCAATTTCCTTCACCATCTCGCCGATTTCCTCTTCAATCTGCTTCTTCCAAGCAAATTTCTCCCCACATTGTTCCAAGCAAGTGTCTCTAGGTGTGGTTAAAGCTTTGGGATCAATTTCTACCTCCATTTCTTGAAGAAAGGTAAGTTTTTTTTTGATGATTTCATTTTTATTTTGTATGAATTTCGATTTTGTAGCTTTATGTAGTGATTGAATGATAATAAATTGTTCATATTCTTGTTTTTTGTGGTGTTGTTTTGGATTAGAAACAAGTTATTCAATTTTTTGTTTGTGGTTATTGAATTGCAATTAGTTGTATAGCTTCAAGTTGTATTTATATGTGAAATTATGTGAAAATTAGATTGTATATTCCGTATTTGTTTGAATATATGTGAATTTGGTATATATATTCCAATGTATGTGTGTTTGATGTATATGTGGTATATTAGTATTTGGTAGAAATTATATGTATTTGTTATAAGTAGAATGTTATTGTGTGTATGTGAATGTATGTATGTTTGGTGTAAATGTGATATATGATTGTGAAACTTTTGTATTTGGTATAAATAGGATGTTATTATGTATGTATGTGAAATTATGTGTATTTGTTTTAAGTAGGATGTTATTTTGTGTGTATTTGTATTTGGTGTATATGTGGTATATGTATGTAAAAGTATGTGACTTTCACCTTCTTATGTATTATGTAAAACTATGTGGTTTTGGTATAAGTAGGATGCTATAATTGAAAAAAAAAAATAAACATACATTATTTTTATAATTTGAAAAAAAAACACAAAAAAACCTATAAAATTGTTTTAAAACTTATATACAAAAACTAGAAAGCTTCTAGTTTTTACCCAAGCTAACTCCAAATTAATTAACCAATAAGTTATATAGTTAACTTATAATTGGAAAAAAAAAAAACACAAAAAAAATTATAAAATTGTTTAAAAACTTATATATATTTTAATCTCGACGGTAAAAAAACAACACAACAACATAATATGTATGTAAAAGTATGTGACTTTCACCTTCTTATGTATTATGTAAAACTATGTGGTTTTGGTATAAGTAGGATCCTATAATTGAAAAAAAAAAAAAACATTATTTTTATAATTTAAAAAAAAAACACAAAAAAACTATAAAATTGTTTAAAAACTTATATACAAAAACTAGAAGGCTTCTAGTTTTTACCCAAGCTAACTCCAAATTACTTAACCAATAAGTTATATAGTTAACTTATAATTGGAAAAAAAACACAAAAAAAAAATTATAAAATTGTTTAAAAACTTATATATATTTTAATCTCGACGGTAAAAAAAAAAAAAAAAAAAAAAAAAAAAAAAAAAAACACAACATAATATGTATGTAAAAGTATGTGAATTTCACCTTCTTATGTATTATGTAAAATTATGTGGTTTTCTTATAAATAGGATGCTATAATTGAAAAAAAAATACATTATTTTTATAATTTGAAAAAAAAACACAAAAAAAACTATAAAATTGTTTAAAAACTTATGTACAAAAACTAGAAAGCTTCTACTTTTACCCAAGCTAACTCCAAATTAATTAACCAATAAGTTATATAGTTAACTTATAATTGGAAAAAAAAACACAAAAAAAAAATTATAAAATTGTTTAAAAACTTATATATATTTTAATCTCGACGGTAAAAAAAACAACACAACAACATAATATGTATGTATATAAAAAAAGAAAGTAATTTAAATTAAAATTAATTTAAAAAATGCATAAATAAAAATTTTTAATTTATTTTTTTCATTTCTTTATTACTTAATTTTTGTATTATTTTAGATCTAAAAAAAATGTGGATTGGAAAAAAAAAACAATGCTAATTCTGTATACTAAACTCTAAACCCAAAATTATGTTTCAGCAACATCATGTCTATTGATAAAAGCTGGACTACTAATCCATATCGAAACCATCCCGAGTTCCAAGCATGACTCAAAGCTTTTATTGAGAAGTCCAAGTCGCACCTTGATAGTAATGGTAAAATCAGATGTGCATGTGAAAAATGTGATAACCGTTACTTCAAGTACCCGACTGCAGTTGAACGCCATATATTTATAAATGGTTTCAGTAAGGCGTACAAAATTTGGATCTATCATGGTGAATATTTTATTCCTCCAGTCGTCTTGCCAAGTAACGAAATGGCCGATTTAATCAACGATGTGATGTGGGAGTCGAGAGAAAATGATACTCACCACATACAATCTGCCACCCTGGCTTTGTATGAAAGAGTCATCATTCATGTTGACTTTGTTGATTCCAGGACCGAAAGCTCCAGGTAAGGATATGGATGTTTTCCTTAGACCGTTGGTGGAAGAGCTTAAACAGTTGTGGAACTCAGGCGTACGTATTAAAGATGCGACACATTCTTCACGATGAGAGCTATATTGTTGTGGACAATAAACGATTGGCCAGCTCGTAGTAGTTTATCAGGTTGGAGTGGGCAAGGGTATAGAGCATCTGCTACTTGCAATGAAGACACTCATTCGTACCGTGCAACAAACAAAGTCGTATATATCGGTCATCGTCGTTTCCTAGATGCTAATGATCCGTTAAGAAAGAGGTTGGACTTTAACGGGATGGAAGAAACAAGACCCGCTCCGAGACACTTTAGTAATGATGACATACAAGAGCAACTAGGTTGTCTACTAACTCGTAAACCGGGTAAACATCCTGAGCATGGAGGCGGGGAGCCAAAGCGGCAAGATTATGAGTTGAACTGGTCGAAACGAAGCATTTTCTTCGAACTCGAGTATTGGTCTTCTCTACAGTTGAAACACAACATAGATGTCATGCATGTCCAGAAAAATATGGACGAGAGTTTGTTAGGTACTCTCCTAATGAACGATAAAAGCAAAGACACATCAAATGCACGAGAGGACTTGAGAATTCTAAACATTCGGAGAAATGAATGGTTGCAAAAGAATGGTGACAAGTTTCATAGACCCCAGGCAAGATACTCTTTCACGAAATCTAGTCGACAACTCTTTTGTCAATTTATAAAAGAGGTTAAACTGTCGGATGGGTTTGGTTCTAACATTAGTAAGAAAGTGAACGATACCAATACTAACATTATTGGGTTGAAATCGCATGACCACCACATTCTTATGCAACGTTTGATACCGATTGGAGTAAGAGGGTTGTTAGACAAAGATACTTCTACACCTATTGTAGACCTTTGTACGTTTTTCAAGCAACTTTGTTCCAGAACATTGAAGGTGGAGGATATGAGGAAAGCAAAAGTAGACATTATTGCAATCTTGTGCAAGTTAGAATTGATTTATCCTCCGGTGTTTTTTGACATTATGGTTCATTTACTTTTGCATTTACCTGATGAAGCAATTGCTGGAGGCCCGGTTTGTATGAGATGGATTTTTCCATTCAAGAGATATATGAAAAAACTAAAAAACTATGTCAGAAACAAGGCGAAGCCAGAAGGTTCTATAGCTGAGGGTTATGTTGCTGAAGAAGCTTTATCATTTTGTTCAATGTACCTTCGAGATGTAAAGAATCGTCCGGAAAGAAATGTAGATGTTGTCATTGAAAAAACAAAGTTTTGGATGTTTGAGTCTAAATGTCGACCGACCAGCACAACTCAAATCAAAACTCTTAATTTAACGGAAATGCATAACATGGAATGGTTTGTATTGAATAGCTGTGAAGAAGTCAGACAGTATATCAAGTAATTAATCTTATCTCTAACTTTCATTCTTAATTTTTTATTTTATCTTTTTAAATCTATATCTTTTGGTCATCAACATAGGAAATTCAAATCTGAGCATCCCCAAAGTGATGAAAAGAGAGAATTTCGTAATTGGTTTCGTGAAAAGGTAATATAAATTAATAAACAAATTTGTTTCATTGATCTAACGAATACATAATACATATTAATTTATAATTGTTAGGTTCATCAAATGAAAATAGAAAAATCTCTAGAATTCCACAAAGAGTTGTCGGTTCTTGCAATGGGCCCGCAAATGAATGTCTATTCTTACACCGCATGCATAGTCAATGGTGTTAGGTTTATGGTACTTAGTCGTGACACACAACGTACAACACAAAACTCTGGGGTTTTAGCGGTGGGTGAGAAAGGCGAGAAATATTATGGCCAGTTAGAAGAGATTATAGAGTTGAAGTATACACATGATTATTCAACTGTACTATTTCGTTGCAAGTGGTTTGATACACGAACAGGAGTTATTTCTAGTGATAGTTTCACCAGTATCGACACACGACGCGAAGCATACAAAGATGATCAACTCATATATGTGTCACAAGCCAAACAAGTGTTCTACATCAGAGAGCCAAACAATAACCATCGGTGTGTTGTCGAGCATGTTAATCATCGAAGTATTTGGGATCTACCATCGAACGATGACCTTGTTCAAAATGTTGGCAATGTCTCACACGAAAATGTAGACGATGTCGATGTACTTCAAAATATCTCTTCATCCGATGCTCCACTTTTTATCGATTTCAGCATGTACTTTCAAAACATTCCTAGAGTCATTGTTGATGTAGAAAGTGCATCTGAAGTTCCTCCGCCAACTGGTAGAGTCAATGATGTTTCTGATTGCAATACTGATTACGATGACACCGATTCTGACTATGATACCGAAAAAGACACTGAAGGATATGAGGAAGATTCTGATTAGAATAGTTCTTATGTAATGTGTATTTGTAATATGTGTTTGTAATATGAACTTTATTTGGATTTCTAGTTTAAATAGAAATGTTTATTCCTATCTAAATGTTTATTCCTATCTAAATGTTTATTTCTATGTAATGTGTATCTATAATAAAAATTGTATTTGTATATCTTATAATTTTTCAGGAAATGATGAGAGTGTGGCTGTTGTTTATGTTTACCATGGCTGCTGTCATGGGCCGTGGACATGGGGGAGACGGAGCTGAGGACCCACCTTTCCAAGGTGGTAGAGGTCCTGGCCAGCACGAGCAGGACGGTAAGTCTTATCATGAATTTTTATTTACTATTTGGCTTCTCAGACGTTTCTAATAATTTTTAATTACATTTGTAGTTGAGGAACGTGCCCGAAGGAAAGTTCGAGGAAAAGCAAAAAATATAAAGCTTGAAAAAGCAATCTTGCGTAACCAGGGGAAACCAATAGGCATGCAATATGATAGGGATATCACATTTAATCCCGTAGGAGAGGCAGGATACATGTTTTCCCGAGAAGTTGGGAAAACAATGTGGCAGATTGTCCCTTTCGACAAATGGAGTTGGAAAAGAGTTTCCCCTGATATAAAGGACACTGTATTACAACATTTAGCGGTAATTATTTATTTAAATATATTTTATAGGTTTAACTATAATTGTTTTTTACTTGGTTAACTTTTTTTTAATTGTAGACAAAGTTTGATCTCAATCAAATGTACCAGGATGCACAAGCTACTCTATTGACAGAGAGTTTTCAAGCAGCCTTGTTAAAAGGTTTTCGAGAGCGTAAAGCCGACGCAAAAGAATATTTCAAGATGGTCGGAGGGTATGAAGATATCCCGAGAGCATTGGCAAATCCTCCGGATGGTATGCTTGTTGATAACTGGGAGAAGACAGTTGAGTATTTTCAAACTGACGAACACAAAATTGCTTCAGAAAGGAACAAAAAAATCCGTGAAAAGCAAACAACTATGAATCGTGGGGGTTCGAGCTCGTATAGCAGTACTTGCTATAAGAAGGTACCATACGATACATGTAATTATTTATTTAAAATATAATCTAATTTTTAAACTTAAACAGAACCTTAAGAGAGTGGAAACATTTCGCAAAGCTCATACCGATAAGAATGGTGTATTTGTTACTATTGAATCGGAACAACAATATGTAAGTATTTAATTATAATTTTATCATATATTTAAATGTTATTTATACTTAATTGTTACTCACTTTTTGAGTTACAGAATCGGTTAGTTGAAGAGCTGCTAGAACAAACTCAATGTGAAAGTGAGTTAACGCCAACTCAAGAAAGAGCTACGTTCGAGAAAGTATTAGGAGAGCGACGTGGCCACATTAGAGGCATTGGCCGCAAACCTTCTGGTCTCCCGACGATTCCACAGCCTTCGCAACTATCACAACCACCATCACAACCATCACAGGTAAAATAACAATCTACTTTAGCATCGTAAAATGCATGTTGATTTGGTAGTTTTGGTTTTGTGGTGGTTATTTGCTAAAAAGTTTGGTAATTTGGTTTTTGTCCCAAGTGAAAAATATAGCAATGTACTTTGGTTTTCTATCTTACTTTAAAAATAACAATGTATTTTAATAGTTTTTGTTTATGTTTGATGATCTAACTTATAAGTTTATATATATTGTTATTGATTATGTAGTTGAAAAATCTTCGTGCAATGCTCGCCGACCCGGCATGTAGGGATGAACTTTATTTGTTTTTTCAATCCCAAAATAATCAAGGAAACGATGGGAACGACGATGAGGGTATGTAAGAATGAGTTTTATTTGCATATGTTGTTTCGTTTTGCTACTTGGTAGATTGTACTTTTGTTGTTTTGCTACTCGAATATTATGACTTTTGATATTTAATTGTATTTTGGATGTTTGTTTGTAATTTGCATTGACACTATTATGTTTGATATTTAATAGGATGTTTGTTTTGTAATTAGCGTCGACACTATTGGTTTTGATATTTAATCGAATATTGTTATTACCGGTAACACTTTTACTTGCGATATTATCACCGGCAACGAAAATCATTATTTAAAAAAAAATTGAAAAAAAATTACCGGCGACACTTTTGTTGGCGACGCTTTTACCGACGACACCGGTCATTACCGGCGATAACATTATTAGCCGCGACAATAGTCATTAGCGGCGACATACTAATAGCGGCGACTATTATCATTAGCGGCGACAAACTGATCAATAGCGACGAGGCAGTAGCGGCGATTCCGGTGACGTGTCGCCGCTATTAGTATTACCGGTGACTTTTGGGGCTTTTACCGGCGACTTTTGTCGCCGGTAATGGTTTTTTTCCTTGTAGTGAATAATCCTGGAAACAATTCTAATAAAAAAATAACATGTTTACTATTCCTTTTCTTGGGAACTTTAGTGTATATATATATATATATATATATATATATATATATATATATATATATATATATATATATATATATATATATATATATATATATATATATATATATATATATATATATATATATAAAAGGTTGGGCGAGTTGGATTGGTGCATTACTTATAGCTATAGTTATTTTATTTGGGCTCAATGTGATCACATCAAAGGGTTTGGCTAATATGGTGGCAGCTTAAGGCGGCAAAGCTAGGCATGGCTGAAAATTTGAGTGTAGTAAAAAAAAAAACTAAAAAAAAATGAACTGGGCCAATCACGAATTAAAACAGAAGAAAAGGAGTCGTCGATGTCGATTTTCACGCAAAACGTAATCATGAATCAACCCTAGAACAATAAACAAAAACAAGATGATCATTAAACAAATAGTGAAATAACATTTTATTCTTCTCGGTATTGTTTATTAAGATCGATGTATTTGTTAAGTGTTGAAGAACAAGCCCCAACACAACCATCAAATGCTCGAAATAGGTAATGGAATTTAACACGACTAGACATGTTTAATCCTTTGTTTAGGTGAATTTAGTTTGTATGGATACAATCTTTTTATAATAGAATTTAACTTATTTTTCGAACGTTTTTATATTGTTGTGTTTAACAACCTAAAAAGTATCTTATAAACTAACTTTTTGAAAAGTACTTAGGATGTGTTTGGAAAAAGTAGTTATTGGCTGGAAGCGGGTAGCTATTAGCGTGTATCAAGTAACAGGTAACGGGAAGCTGTAACTTTTATTTGTTATATGAGTCTTTAACAAAAGTAGCTGGAAACTTTTGAAATATGTAAAATTACATAAAAACACAACTGATTAAAAATAAATATTTTAAAGGTAATTATGAAATTTGATTTCAAAAGCTTAGTAGCGTTTTGTTAAACGCTACATGAAGTAACTTTTAGATTTGAAGTGTTTTGTTTAAACTAAAAACTAAACGCTCGTACTACCAAACAAAGTTATCAGTTAGCTTTTTAGCTAACAACTAGTTTTTCAACAAGTACGCCAAACATAGATTTAATGTTGTTTCTCTCACCACTCAAACGCTTTGATCGATTCTCCTTTAGATTGGTTAACACCGCGTGATGGCATGTGCCTTTGCTCGGTGCTTTAGCGATTGCATGAAGTTTGTGAGGAAGGCTTCCTTCAGATGATTGAATTAAATTATGTATACTATTTGGAGCAAAAAAAATTTAGCTAGGTTCATGCGTTATCAAGGTTTGTAGAGAAACAAGTACACCAGAAACATGGATCTAATTGCCATTCATAAGTGGCGATGTGACCTTCTGGACTGTAGTTTTGTAATACGTCTTGAGAGTAGATAGCCTTGTTGTGGCTAGGATCCTTCGTTGAGCTCTTTCACAAATGGTGATTTTAGTAAACTTATCCAAATATACAATACATGCATTTCACTCCTATAACGATGTATAATTTTATAACATGAGTGAATTTTCAAAATACAATGTGTTAGTTATATACCAAAAAATACGATGTTTTTATTAAAAAAAGAAAGATGCTATAACACACAAATAAGTAAAATTACTTTCCATTTTCTTGCCTTTTAACCTTTTTGCAAAGTTATACTCGAACATATATTTAAGCCGATACAATAACAACCACTATACCATTTACTGAATATTATATGACATTTCTATATTGTTAGTCACAACAGTTTATTAGAGTACCTAGTATTCCTAAATGACCAAATTGGCCTTTAACCAAGTGCAACTACAACTTGTACATTAAGCATCATATTAGTACCCTAGTCAATTCTATATGACATTGATATCTATGACTTCAGTATTACACGTCATCTGGACACGTGTCCAGGAACTGCCTTATGATCTCTCGCTCATTTGTTGATAGATCAAAATCATCACACGCCAATCTCCCCCACAATTCACTGCTTACGCTCTTTGGGTCATTATCACTTACCTACATCATTTAGGGTTTCAGTGTTTTTTTCTATTAAATAAATATCATTCATTAATGATATTTAATTTTTTTTGGGAAGATAATGGCATAATTAATGAAATGGAAGCAAAATCACACCTGGATATAGTTGTTGACGTGGCCATCCTTGTTGGCAGGAGTAACAAGTTCATGTTCATTAGTTAGCCATTCACCATCCACAATATACTTGTACTCATAACGCCCTTCCTGTATTTTACATAAATGGTCCCTCAGGTTTGTAAAATATTATTCAACTAAAAAACATATCTAACCAGGGGTAATTTAGTAATTTTACACATGAAGCAAACTGGAACCACATGGAACAAACATGCAAGAAATTGAAACAGGGACCATTCATGTCAAAAAATACTTGGGGACTAAACTTGTGACTTTTTGTAAGCCATAGGGACCATTTTGAAATTTATGTAATTTAGTCTATAGATTATATAACAAAGGAGATAATTACTGGTAGATCTTTATGGAGAATCCACGAGCCTTCCTTCTCGTCATATTCCAGTGGAATTTTCTGCAACAAAGAAACAAAGCTAGTAATCATTAGAGTAAATTACACGAATGGTCCCTATAGTTTGGGGTAAATTGCATGTTTGGTCCCTAACTTTTTTTTAACTCAAAAAGTCTACAGTTTGTTTTTGTTGAATGTTTTGTCCCCGTCTTACCTAAAAATATTATATTTCCCTTGATTTTTTAATTTATTTAAATAAAGCAAGGTAATATGAGGTGAAAGTGAAATTGAGGGTGTGTTTATTTAAATAAATTAAAAAATGAAGGGCAAAATAGTCTTTTTAGGTAAAAGAAGGACCAAGCGCGCAATAAAAACAAACAGTAGGGATCTTCTGAAGTAAAAAAATAAATTAAAAATCAAACCTGCAAATTACCCCAAACTATAAGGACCATTCGTATAATTTACTCTAATCATTATGATTGACCTCATTCTATAAAAAATTAAATTAAATATATAACTTTACTGTATTATATTTACAAAAGTATATTCTGAAAATCTAACCTGACCCCACCCAATATCAAGTCCAGATATTTCCACTATAGAAGATTTATCGCCTTTCCATGTCAACGTGACAGGTTTCTTTTTTAGGCCAGTAAGCTGTAAAAAAAAAAAAAAGATCAATCCATGTAGGGCTGTGCAAAAAACCGCACAAACCGCCCGCATCGCACCAAACCGCACCGTATAATGCGGTTTAGAATTTCGCGGTGCGGTTTGCGGTTCATCATTTTATCAAACCGCACTATGCGGTGTGGTTTGCAGTTTGTATTTATAAAATTGCGGTTCAAACCGCACCGCACCGCATGTTATATATATACTTTTTTTTCTTTTTTTTTTGTTATAACTTCAAATCACGATTTAAAAATGATGTATATAAATATATTTCTTACAATAACCAAATATCTATAACGTAACATTAAATCACTATTAGATCAAGATCTCATGGTTTACAAGAATATATAAATTATAATGGCAATATAAAGCAATAACAATGATACTTACAAAACTATAGTAACATGAGTCACAATTTATTAAAAACGATTTAACTCGAAAATTGTATTTGTTTTTATAAAATGAAAATAATCATTTTTTTAACCCGGTCAGGTTTTTAGTTTTTTGATAGATTTAATGTTAAACAACTCATCAAACCCCACAAACCGCATAAACCGCCCGCATCAAACCGCACCGCATCATGCGGTTTGAACATCTGTGGTGCGGTTTGCGGTTTCTAAAATATTCAAACCGCATATGCGGTGCGGTTTGCGGTTTTGACTCGAAACCGCACTAAACCGCACCGCGCACACCCCTAAATCCATGAGCAAACAATTTACCATTAACTAACAATAATATTTCACATAATTTTTGGGTTTATAAATTATGACCAATAATGACTCACAATGTCAGCTGTCGCACTTTTTATAGCATCCACTTTGGGAAAACACGACCGCTTACTCTGCATAGAAATAAAATCAGGAGTTACTGTTACTATTACTGTTACTGTTAATACTGATACCGATAAGTTAATTATATGATTTTAATGTTGATGATAAATAAATTTACCAGTAGAAAAGTCACAGCATCATTTAGCTTATAACCTTGAACCCAAAACATGTATGCCAGCTGTAATCCATAATAACCATAATTACTGATACTGATACTGATAGTGATACTGATAAGTTAAGACTTTAGGTATACCGCGGTTGCAGGAGCTCTTCCAAGGCCAGCGGTGCAATGTATATAAGTTATTCCTCCATTTCTATTGATGGCTTTGTGTAATTTGCTCACAACATATGGAAGCCTCAACCGCATATCAAATGCATCAAAGTCTCTGATTCATTAACTAAGTAGTTAAATACGTTGTGTTTTTATGTATTTTATACTAATATCAAAACCGTATATAAAATGATTTTTTTAGAAGGTTAATGATAGTTTAATGGTTTACTCGGTATAGGAAATACTTTAGTGCTTAAATAAAAAATAAAAAAAAAAATTGATAAAAGTAGATTGTTGTTTTCACTATTAAAGGTGCATTTGGTTGTGAAAAGTTGTCTAGTTTTTCAAGAAAAATTTCAAATGAAAATGGAAATTTTGAAAATGCATTTGGTTGATTCGGTTTTCAAAAAAGTTCCAAGAAAATGAAAACCTTTTGTTTGTTTTCCAAATTGTATGTACATTAGAAAACTGATTTTTACAGTTTTCAAAAATTTTCTAAATTTCTTAAATGAAAAATGAATACGAAAACTCAACTCTGTTTTCTAAAAAACTTTTTGTAGAAAAATAAAAACAATTTTTCACAACCGAACGCACCCTAACTTTTGACCAAAATATGAACTTTAAATGAAAAGGTTAAAAAGAAGTCTATAGAAATAAGCACAATTGGACAAATCATACTCAACCTTATTTCTGCACGCAAGTGTTGAATGTCATTAAAAGTGGATGCATATTCACGAATAGCACCAATATCCACGCTAAAATATCTAAAACAAAACAAGTAAAGGGAAAAAAAAAATGTCCCTCTCTAAAGGGTAATCCTTGAGAAGAAAAAGAAACAATCATGTGTCTATGTAACCTTTATAACTTGATGTAAATAGATAGTTTTGTATTTTAAATATCTTTCGGATACTCAAGATCTGAATCTTGTTGCAAACAATAAATGGTTTTCACTCCAATACTTCGAAGCTTGTCAACATCTTCACGAGTCTACGATATTAATTAATAAAATAAGTCAGAACTCATTTTATAATGGATGATTTATCATATTTTGGATAAAGGAAAATCACCTGAAGACATGACCCAACGATTAAATCTGGAGTAATGAAGTCGTAGTTCATTCCTAGCTCATGTCTATATGTCAAGACTGAAATCAATTTATAAGCAACAAATTGTTTATTAAAACTCTTTTTGATGATAACTTAAAATATAAATAAGGTTCTCCATTAAATCTTTCATAAGATTAATTATTAATAAAGTACACATTACTAACATTATAATTATGAAGGAACTAACCAGCACCCATGGCTTCAGTCATGTTATTACTATAAACATCAGATTTCTCTTCACTCTCTTTAGCACCTTCCATGTCGATAGATGTACTTGAGCTAGGTGTTACCTAAAGAATCAGATGCAAATTAATTGTTTATATCAAAGTATAATTAGTGACACTAAAGTCTTGACACAATAAAAATCGATGAAGAATTTCATCTTCAGAAACTAAAATGAAGTTTACCTTAACTAAACAGCTTCTATGGAGACCAGTAGCATTCATCAAACGCTTTTCATATTGATTTGTCTAAACGTATAAAATTACAATCACGCTAAATTAATCGATAGTGATAAACATACGTTAACACATATAATCTTAAGTGGAAATGGAAATGGAGTTTAATTACCATCGTATTGACAAAACATGGATGAATTGCAGATTGAATTCCGAAGCTTTGTAACGACATAACTGAAATCAATCTGAAAAAAACTCAAAATGTAAACAGATTTGTAGTAATTATTCGACGAATTAGCACTGATTATTAGTGAAATTGAAACAAACCTTGGGAGATTTTGAAGGCAATTCATGTTGGAGGTGTGTAAAGTGGAAGAAAGAGAACAAATCTGAGAAGTGGAGTTGTGGAGAGTGAGAGAGAGAGGAGAGGGGGAAGTTAGATTTTTTATGGGGATTGTTTATATACATCGGTTTGGTTACAAAAAAGGGTTTGCCTTTACCAAGATTCTCTAAAATGCCATTCTCTGTTTACCTTTATCGGAGCATGCCACGTGTCACTGGGGTTATTTCCAAGAGGTGGTCACGTGCTACCATGTTTAATCGCTCAACGGTGATCGTACTCCGTCTCATGAAACAATAAAAAAAGTTGGATTTGATTTACTTGAAAGCAATCTCAGTTAACTTTATTTATATAACAAGAATTTTATTACATATACAAGGGATGAACCTTTTGATAGGTGGAGCACACTAAAATTTTCTTGATAGAAATAGTAACATGCGAACAAAATTTAAAGTTCCAATTAATTTAGATAAGAGAGACCGGTGTATATATTACTTTTTTTTTTTAAGTTCACCTCTTTTTTATACTTGTTTTTCGAATTGTTTTCAATGAAGTTTTGGATCTTAACATTAATAAGTGTTTTTTGTACATATAAATCAATGCGCTTTATTTATAAAATCATCACCGATTTATTATGCAAGTCTCCGAAGTTTTATCATGAATAAAAAAAACATCTTTCAATTATTGTAGTTTCGACCGCGACAGATAAAACAAGAGTGAACTTTAATATATTGGAAACCAAAGGAAATGAATGATGTTTTCTTGTTTCCACCATCAATAAAATTTTGCATCATATATAAAAGAGTCCTAATAGACCTCAAATTGATCATCAAGTTTCACTCTTTCCATGAAGATATGATTGTTAATCTTGCGATTATGTTTTTGAATTCGAGTTCAAGAATTATGTTAAAATCTTGCTATGAATCGATTATTTGTACATGTTTGAATTATGTTTTTGATGTTAAAATCTATTCTTGATCTTAAAATCGATTCTTGCTATTTTAAAATCAATTGTGTGTGGATTCAAGGTGTAACTATACTTGTAGATTAGTGTTTAATTTTTGGTTTTTGAATCTTGTTATATTAAAATCGATTCTTGATGTCTGAATCTTGTAGAAAAGTGTTGAATGATGATCAATTGTCATTTGTTACTTGTTTGTGTTTGAGTCGTATGTACAAAAACAACTTTTTCTTTTACAATTTCGAGTTTTTTTATAGATTTTTTTTTCTCTAATTTCTTCATATAATCTTGGAATGAATAGATTGTTTTCCTAGATTGTAGTCATTTGGATTGACTATTTTTTAGGCTAAAAATAGCTTAATTGGTTAAGATTGACCGAGTTATTTAGCCCTAAAAAGGGTTATAAGGGATATTGGTTAGTATTTCCGTTTTTTGTAAAAAAATTCTTCAACTTTAAACCATTATAAAATCTTTATATGAGGTCAAATGAAGTGATTTTTTTTTAAGATTGTAGTCATTTGCCTTATCCACATTTTAGCATAAAATATAGCTTATTTGGTTAAGTTCGGTCTGTGTTATGCAACCATAAATATGGGCTTTTAGAATTGTTGTATAATATTTTAATGGTTTTTAGAAAATTTGTCCAACTTTGAACAATTATAAAATCGTCATACGAACTCAAAATGAGTCGATTGTTTTTCCAAATTGTAGTCCTTAGAAATATTTCTCTAGCTAATTCCCAGTTCTACCAAATAATGGTGTAAATTCTTTTTTTTTTCAGCTTAATTCTCTTTCTCTGCATTTCCATTCTCGACTGTAACTTCATTTCTCTCTACCAAACATAGTACCAAAACGTCTATTCTTAGTACTAACTTTTGTTGTTGGAAAATCATGATCGTTTGGTTAAGAAAGCCATTTAATCCGATATGCACTTCTTATTTCATCCATTTTATTTGGATGATAATATGTCGAGTATGAAGGAAGATCATTAATATCAAAATTAATTCTTACAGTAGAGTGTGAAACTTGTAGTTGAGACTTTTTCTTCCACCGATTTCATCACTGTTATCCATATTTGATTTTTTTTATAAATCCAATAAAACTATAAAATCACAATTAAAGAATTAAAAATTTCACAATTTCACCAACAACTTGACCAAGTAGATTAAAATAAAGCAAGCAAATTGAACAAGTTTAGTAAAAAACAAAAGCAATACTTGTTTTAAGAGAGAGAGAGAGAGAGGCGGAGCAGGGGTAATATAATTTTTTACTGCATAATATATAATATGTTTTTTTGGGGGTTCGATGTAACGCCTGCAGATTCGGGCTAATCAATTTAAAGACAATAAACGTTAAAAATGACTTTTTGATAGAAGATTATTTAGAATAAATAATCTTAACTAAAGTATAGTATATGTCACAAAGATTATGTACATACAAAGAACGCTGAAATCCGACTTATAACTAAGGTTGTTGAGTATATAACCATAAACGCTTACTTTGGATAATTACATTACCCCAAGCTTGGCTTATTCAAGCCCAAGGCCCAATCCGTAGGCCCAAAGTCAACTGTGAGTCAAAGCCCATCATATGGCCTAATTTTCCAAATTGGGCCCAAGCCTATACATGGTCTTATTCTAAGGCCCAACATCATATAATCATTAAGGCCCAACTATGGTCCAACTATGGCCCAATTTTCCAAATTGGGCCCAACCCCTTACATGGGACTTACCCTAGGCCCATTAAATTATTTTAGTCCATATAATTATTCTTGGATGGCCAATTAATAATCCAATCATCAAGGCCCAATAGAAAGGTCCAACAATAAACCCAAGTGAAGTTAGGGTTTCACATAAATTGCCGATTAGGGTCAAGTTTCCTACTTAACCCATTAAGGAATTATTCCTCTAAGGACTTAATCCATTAAGTCAATCATTCTTCAAAATAAGTCATATGGTGTGATTGGGCTTAATCACACAATTCCATTCCAATGGCCCAAATGTGGGTCTCAATAAGTCCAAGCCCATAATCCCAAATTAGAGTTTTCACATGAAATGATGATTAAGGTTCAGTGTTTCTTTCTTAACCCATTAAGGACTTAATTCGTTAAGTCCATTATGCCTTACGCTAGTTTGCCAATGATCCTTATTTAATATTCCAAGTTATTAAATAATTCCCGTGTGTCCCGATTAATTCCCCAAATTAAGATTTATTGGCATTAGGGTTTTCCAACACAAATACTAGCCTATTATTAATTTGTTGGACTTTTAGGTTATTTAGGGCTTTATTGGGCCTATTAAGCCCACTAGAATATCATTGAGCCCATTAGGATTTTATTAGGGTCCATTAAGCTTTATTGGGCCCATTTGAGCTACTTTGGCCCATTAGGGTTTCAAGCACCCTAAACGAATCAAACTCACAAATTAAGCACACCGCCACCCGACACGGCGGTCGGTGGCGGCAGCCACCACCATACGATGTTGGTTTGATTTTTCCTTTTCATTATTTCGACACTATTACAATTACAAAGTAAAATATCCAATACTACATACTCACACTAATGCGGTGGTTGTTCTTGGTATTCCAACTAGACAAAGCACACGTACATAAACTTCAGATTGCATCCAACACTCTAACCACCCACCTGGTGGCTCAAGGTGGTGGCAACAACACCAAAACGGCAGTAACAATAGCGGTTATGACGGTAGCCACCACCTCACGGTGGTGGCGGTGGTTTCTTCTTTGTCCCCAACCAAGCAATCATACACACGCACTCGTAATCAAGAACTGGACACCGAATCACTCCCAACCCAGCCACTACGGTGGCATGTACCGATCGAAAACACCAACAATGGTGGTGTAAATGTTGGATTAGTGTCTAAGCCAGTAACCATATTTGGTAAATACTTGACCCGATTGTACATGGTCCTTTTGGGTTGCCTTCACCAAAGCAACTTGACTGGAGAAATAATAAAGAAAGAGATTATTATGATTTATTAATATGTTATAAGAATAATATATTAAAGGAGAAATCATATTTGTTTAATTAATATTGGTCAATAATTAATTAAGAATTAATTTTGTGATCAAATGTAATTAATTAAACTGGAGGGGCTGAATTGTAATTATGTGATAGTTACAAAATAGGGTAAGGATTATCCTAAGGATAAGTTGGATGAATTTAAGGTGATAAGGCCTTAGAATTCGTCCATGATAAGGATTCAAGGCTTATCTTATGGGTTGCTTGGTGGGCAAGCAACTAGATAAGGATAAGGACTGAAACCCTATCTCTACACCTATATAAACTCCCCTTTGGCTCATGATTTCGTCCATACCCTCCCAAGGCTTCTTAGGGACGAATTTTTATACCTCTCATCTCTCTCTATAGCCTCTCCATTTGCAATTGGTGTTTGTGAGCCATTAGAGGCACTACACTTGTGGTGCGTGCTTTCAAGACTTAGGGTTTGAAGATTCAAGTTGTTATTACAATATAACAACAAGAGGTATGTAATCTAACCTTCTTGGTTAATTTCGAAAATAGCAATCATCTTTAGGGTTTTATTATGTGTTCATAATGTTGTGTATCTAATAGTGAAAACATAGATCCAATGCTAGGGTTGCATGTACACATAGGATTGTTTGTATAAAACCCATCAGTGGTATCAGAGCCATTGATTATTTTGTTTTCAATTAGTTTATACAATTGTATGAACTTGACATATTAGGGTTTATTGCCAATAAATCCTAGGAGGCTATAATTTTCGAGATTAGGGTTTACAAACCCTAATTTGCAAGAGTTTGAATAAGATCTTCAAATCCTTTCCTTAAACCCTTAAATTTCGAAATCTAGGGTTTGTTTTAATCCCTTGATTTTCGAAATTAGCCTCCTCCCCAAGATAAGATCCTAAATTTTAGGGATTTGGATTATCCCATATCTTGTAATTATCTTCTAATTGTTATATATGGTAATTATAGATTTTGCATTATCCTAACCATAATTTCGAAATCTAGAGAGATAATTAAGGGATCAGGATATCTTAAATGTATAAATGGTAATTATCCTCATGATTTAGATAATCCCTTATGATTTAATAATTAAACTAATAGTCTAATTCAAGATAATTATTAAATCAAGAGTTTTAATATTTAAAATTTTAATTTACATGGCATAAATTCGAAATTTTTTTAAGAGAAATTAAAACTAAATTGTTTTGAAAAGTTTCAAAACTTGCCCACACGTTTTGGAATTTAAATTTTGATTAAAAGTTTAATTTTGATGCATATTTAAATTCTAAACCCTAATGTTTTGAAATGTTTCAAAACTTACCCTCAAGTTTTGGAATTTAAAAGTTGATTAAAAGTTTAATTTAGGAATGTTAAATTCTAAAACCCTAGTATTGTTTTGAAAAATTCAAATCACACCCTTATGGTTTTATTAATTATTTAAGGTGTATAATTAAAAGAAGTTTAATAAATCCATAAAAGTTTTGGTGTAACATCCGAAAAATACAACCAATTTAAAATTTTCAAAACAACCCGATTTTCATTAAAATGTTTACAAAAAGGTTTTCAATACAAGTCATTAAAGTATTCCTAGAATCACATTGCTACAATATCATGTGGAGCGGTACGATCGCGCCTTCGCCTTGCCACAGTCTCCTGAAGAACCTGAAAAACATTAAACCACAACTGTAAGCCCGAAAGCTTAGTGAGATACCCCCAAAATACCAACCACGTATACGCCCTTCCAGGCTACGACCTTCCAGTCCAAAACATATAAAACATACATATCATAACAGAACATAGAACAGCCATGCATATCGGGTCTACTGTGTGATTGGTCCGTCGTATCGGGCCTTCAGTCCAACGGATCCATCCTCCGGGTCTAGTCATGTCCTTCGAGTCTACAGTGGGGTTGGTCCGCCCGCATCGGGCCTTCAACCCACCTGGTCCACTCTCTGAGTCTACAGTGTGACTGGTCCGCCCGCATTGGGCCTTCAGTCGGCCTGGTCCACTCTCCGAGCCTCGACACGTCTGGTCCGCCCTCGTGGGGCCTACAGCCTATCCGGACCGCTCGCTGGGCCTTCGGAACAACCGGTCCGCCCTGGGTATCTTGGCCTACAACACAAAGCAAGACCCGCCTCAACCCATCTCCAGTCCAAACAACCATGTGCACAAAACATACATTCATATAACAGTCATAGTCAACAAACCGAGCAAGCAAATCACATAG
This sequence comes from Lactuca saligna, assembly GCF_052625555.1. Taxonomy (NCBI): domain Eukaryota; kingdom Viridiplantae; phylum Streptophyta; class Magnoliopsida; order Asterales; family Asteraceae; genus Lactuca; species Lactuca saligna. Next base: position 87,424,157 of record NC_136425.1, read on the forward strand.
CATATCATTACCCTAACCGGGTTACCGACCTAACCGGTCGCTAGCATAGCATCACTCTGTATATCGGAAAAACTGACCTTAGCAAGGCCTCCTAGCATGTACCATCCTAGCTACCAGGATGCAGACACATCAAACAATAACATAATAACCATAACCGAATCTCAATACAATAAAGAGCCGGCCTTGGTGCCTTAGACCCTATTGATATAGTGAGGATAACTCACCTCGAAACTGCCGTCTGAAAAGATAAGATCCCGCTGCTCCGAACTCTAACACGAACTCCTCCACTAAACATCAAAACATACAACTCAATAAATACCCTTAATTACCAAAATACCCCTGGAAGACAACTGGTCAACCTTGGACGAGTCAAAGTCAACCCCTGACTGACCCTACTCGCCGAGTCATCCTGATGACTCGCCGAGTCCTTATGCTCAGAACTTCCCTCAATTAGCGACCCAACTCGCCGAGTCACCCCAAGACTCGTCGAGTCCAACAACTCTGAGTCCACTCGCACCCAACTCACCGAGTCATCCCTTGACTCACCGATTCATCGACTCAACCAGAAATATTGGGACTTCCTCGACAAGACTCGCCGAGTCCAAATAGACTCGTCGAGTCCAAGGCCATCTTCAACCTACTCGCCGAGTTGTTCTTCCAACTCGTCGAGTCCCAGGCCATCTTCAAGCAACTCGTCGAGTCCACCCATGTGACTCGTCGAGTACCACCGGTCTGAATCCATACAGAAGCATCTCAGGCCATGCAATTGATCCAAAACATAGATCCAACCTCCTACAATCCATCCATCACGTAAAGTGGCAAACTTTACGTGAATCTAACGAGATCTAAGCCATATTCACCTTAAAACCAAGGTTTGGGACATGGTGGCTTCACTAAGCACTCAACCACAGGAACTTTAATGAACTCTAGGCCTTCAATATTCCAGATCTGAGGTAGCAACCTCAGATCTATCCTCCAAACTCCAAAACATTCCAAGACATACTCCCCACAAACCCCAAAATGATGAAACTAGGAATGCACAGCCTAAGGATGAAGATATTACCTCCAAAAGATGCCTCAATAGCAACCAAACTCGAATCCAAGCAAAGCCCTTTGATCCAAGCCACTTCTCCTTCAAGATCTCTTCAAACAACACCTCTCCAAGCTCTAATTTGCTCCACAAATGATCTCTCCATGAATTTAGGGTTTCTGGAACTCAAGGGGGGATAAGGGAGGCTGTGGAGGGGTATAATGCTCTTTATATAGGGCTCAACCCCGAAAATTAGGGTTTTCACCATACAGAACCTACCCGCCGAGTCCATCCTTGGGACTCGCCGAGTAGGCCACTTGACACGCGACCATGACCGCGACCTGACTCGTCGAGTCCATCCATGGACTTGCCGAGTCATCCTCTAAAACTTACACTTTTAGCCCTTCAACTCTACTCTTGCGATTCCGGGATGTTACAATTCTCCCCCACTTAAATTAGGCTTCGTCCTCGAAGCCTACGGCATCTCATCTTCAAATTACTTCCCACGACGCGCCACTTGACCTTGACCGAACCAAGTCCCTCAAGGTACAACCATAGAACTAGAAGCTCACTTTCTCCTTCCATACGGTGTCCCCATCACCTACTCAAACCGGACACCAGCTGAACCCTCTGATAACCACACTCAACAACCGAGAATTACCCATGATGCCTTACTGCTCCAATTCTCATCCTTCACTTGACTCATATGGCTATAATGCCACGAACCATCGGATCCCCGATCCGAATTCCACTCTATCCATCCCATGACGACCGAACGACCCATTCTTCCATTTCGGAGCAACTCCCCCGAGTTCTCCTCTCGCAATCACACACACATGCTGATCTAGCTCTAGCACCCTCACGTTTGGATAACCTGATACACCGTTGATATCCTCCAAACATCCTTCCGGGATGAACCGCTGATACATACCCAAAACCCTGATCAGAATCACACTGAGAGTCCAAGACTCTCCCTCTGTATCCCTTCCGAACCCCTCTCCCTGGCTCTACGCCGCGGTATTCCCTCCGCGCCTAGAGCAACATATCAAGTCGAATGAGCTTTTATTCCACCGCCGCAACACACTACTCAAAGACCATCGACGGACCACTCCAATCATAACTCTACACTGCCGCTTTTACTTCCTTGAATTCGCACTCCCTTTTCGGAATTCCATTCCTCCCTCTTTCCTTATCAAGGAAACCACTCGTCCGCCTAGTCACCATGACAGGCACCATGGTGCTCATCCCACGCTACATTACCTCTTTAAAGCGTACCCAACATCCATGCATCACCACTACACTAACTCTCATCACAGGGACTCTCAAGCCCATGCACTACCTTCACTGTTCAAGATCGCTACCCGGGGCCAGGCCTCCCAATGTAATCACACTGCAACATACGCAACCCATAACCTCAATCCGATCCAACAATACTCGCAGAGTCTTCAACATGACTGGACCGCCTCCCCAGGCCTTCAGCCAATCTGGACCACTCTCAGAACCCTCAGCCAATCTGACTGGACCGTTCTCCGAGCCTTCGGTCTGACTGATATGCCTACCGGCCTTCAGTCTATCCGGACCGCTCAACTAGCATTCAACACTCCGAACCATCCCTTTGGGAAATCCTCCCGTGCATACCGTTCTAGCCCTCTAGGGGTTCCGAACTCTATCTCCATCATACATACTCGATCCCGGCCTGCTCCCATGCCTTCCTCAATCAACTGCTCTAGGTCTGTATTCCGCCCTGCACGCCTGTTACTCACCTATACGAGCCTGCTCTCGACTGATAGAAATACCGCTGAATTCCCCAAGCAGCTAAACAACCTCTCAGGCCCAACGATCATCCAGAGAATTTCCAATTCTCCCCCACTTAGGACACTGACAGTTAGTCACCGGCCGCCATCACCGATCTCCCCAAGCAACCTTGCAGGAATCAACACATGCACTCAAAATGTTTTCACCAGCGCCAACAACTTTCATACAAATCACGTTCCCATGCTGCACAACCCGCTCGAAAGGAACCCAATCTTCAACTATCCATTCCTCAGACTGCAGAATCTAACTGGCCTTCAAACCAACGCTGCATCCGCCACCAATCCTCACAAAGATAATCAACGATAGCTCGACGTACTAATCCATAACCATAACGATCCTTCAGGGAACAAAAGATACTAAAACGAAATCTCGATCACAACTCGCCAAACCCTCAAGGAACAACGGATACCACACGAAAACCCGAAACGCAATTCCATAACCAACCAACGAAACCGATAACAATACTCCACAACAATCATAAATAATCAAAACATCAGAAAGAAACATACCCGCAGCAGCAAGCTGAAAAACACGACCCTAAGCCCTTGGGGGCTCCGCTCCTCCCTGATCTGCACCTGTGATCCTCAACGTAGCCGGTGCTGGAGCCTGCACCAGTCCTGCAGCAAGCCATGGACAGTTGACCTTCAAATTTCCAACCTGATGACAATGATAGCATATCCTCAAATCCCGAACCGGCACTGACTGCCGACAATCCCTCGCATAGTGTCCCTCCTTTCCGCACTTGCGGCATGCTCCACCGGACCGACAAACCCCGGCGTGACCCCTTCCACACTTTCCACAGACGTGACTACCCTGATCTCCCATCCTGGAATCAATGGTCTTAGACCGTTTCGTCGCCGGCTGCGAATGAACCGGAGCTTGCCTCAGCTCACGCATCTGCAACTCAATCTCTAACTCACGCCGCCTGGCGACCTCCTGCAACTCCAGCAAAGTCTCGCACCTCTGCGCAGACACAAACTGTTTGATGTCCCTCTTTAGCATACTCAGATACCGGGACATCTGAGCCTGCTCCGAAGCGAACTCAGGGCAAAACATCGCCCTCTCAGTAAACATCCTGGTGATTTCCGTCACCGATTCCGAATCCTGTTTCAGCTCCAAGAACTCCTGAGCCAACCTCTCCCTCTCGACCTGCGGAACATAACGAGTGCTGAACATCTCTCTGAACCGATCCCATGAAATCGCAGCCCTCTGCGCATCCGAGTACGACCCCGTGGTCAATCTCCACCAATCCTTTGCTCCGACCCTCAACAGGTTCAAAGCACACCTCACCCTCTGATCAGCAGGGCATGAACACGTGAAGAAACATCCCTCCACATCTGATAACCATCTCATAGCAACGATCGGATCCTGAACTCCATCAAAAGTGGGAGGCTTCGTATTATCGAAGTCCCGATACTGAAAACCTCTACTGGCTCCTCCCCCTGCCGCTGCTACTGCTGCGGTAGCCGCCGCGGCAGCCGTCTCCGTGAGAGCTGCATAGCGCTCATCAAAATACTCTACCATGACGGTCTTGATCGACCCAAACAACTCTGGCAGCTCAGCCCGAAACAATGCAGCAACCTCATCATGCAGGATCTCACGAATCCTCGCATCCAACTCGTGCGTACTCATCTGACTGACAACCTCTGGCTGTACAGACCCACCCGGAACTCCCTCTCCGGCTCCTGATCCTGACCCGGATCCACTCCCAGTGTGCCCTGAAATCTCCATACTGAAAATAAAACACCAAATCTCAGACATGTTCCACTATCCCGGGAACCAGCTCTCATCCCAACCCTAGAGGTCATGGTTTCCCTCATACGCGTATGAGTCCGTGCTTTCAGTAGTACGGGCCCATACTACCTTCCACACCAACCCATATTTGTATGAAGTACTCCCACAACACCCTAGCGACACACATAACATCGCTCTATCCTCACAACTAGAGGAACACTAGAAATCTCTCACAAGGAACCCTAGGCTAGCAAGCATCATAAATCAGGCAACTCATCAATAAATCCTGAAGATCCCTAGCCTAACTCTAGCATGCTGTTCTATCAAAGCTCAATAAAACAATTGTCATGTATGGTATTTTGGGGTTACTTACTGGCTCCGGCTGATCGTACCTCCGCGTCCTCCTTTACTTATTTTGAAAACCATTTTAAATTCTCTTTTTGAAAACTCTCCTCGATTTGAGACTGGAGTCACACAAGTGTTCCTCCAATTCACTCAAACCAAGGCTCTGATACCAACTTGTAACATCCGAAAAACACAACCAATTTAAAATTTTCAAAACAACCCGATTTTCATTAAAATGTTTACAAAAAGGTTTTCAATACAATTCATTAAAGTATTCCCAGAATCACATTGCTGCAAAATCATGAGGAGCGGTACGATCGCTCCTTCGCCTTGCCACAGTCTCCTGAAGAACCTGAAAAACATTAAACCACAACTGTAAGCCCGAAAGCTTAGTGAGATACCCCCAAAATACCAACCACGTATACGCCCTTCCAGGCTACGACCTTCCGGTCCAAAACATATAAAACATACGTAACATAACAGAACATAGAACAACCATGCATATTGGGTCTACCGTGTGACTGGTCCGCCGTATCGGGCCTTCAGTCCAACGGATCCATCCTCCGGGTCTAGTCATGTCCTTCGAGTCTACAGTGGGGTTGGTCTGCCCGCATCGGGCCTTCAACCCACCTGGTCCACTCTCTGAGTCTACAGTGTGACTGGTCCGCCCGCATCGGGCCTTCAGTCGGCCTAGTCCACTCTCCGAGCCTCGGCACGTCTGGTCCGCCCTCGTGGGGCCTACAGCCTATCCGGACCGCTCGCTGGGCCTTCGGAACAACCGGTCCGCCCTGGGTATCTTGGCCTACAGCACAAAGCAAGACCCGCCTCAACCCATCTCTAGTCCAAACAACCATGTGCACAAAACATACATTCATATAACAGTCATAGTCAACAAACCGAGCAAGCAGATCACATAGCATATCATTACCCTAACCGGGTTACCGACCTAACCGGTCGCTAGCATAGCATCACTCTGTATATCGGGAAAACTGACCTTAGCAAGGCCTCCTAGCATGTACCATCCTAGCTACCAGGATGCAGACACATCAAACAATAACATAATAACCATAACCGAATCTTAATACAATAAAGGGCCGACCTTGGTGCCTTAGACCCTATTGATATAGTGAGGATAACTCACCTCGAAACTGCCGGCTGAAAAGATAAGATCCCGCTGCTCCGAACTCTGACACGAACTCCTCCACTAAACATCAAAACATACAACTCAATAAATACCCTTAATTACCAAAATACACCTGGAAGACAACTGGTCAACCTTGGACGAGTCAAAGTCAACCCCTGACTGACCCTACTCGCCGAGTCATCCCGATGACTCGCCGAGTCCTTATGCTCAGAACTTCCCTCAATTAGCGACCCAACTCGCCGAGTCACCCCAAGACTCGTCGAGTCCAACAACTCTGAGTCCACTCGCACCCAACTCACCGAGTCATCCCTTGACTCACCGACTCATCGACTCAACCAGAAATATTGGGACTTCCTCGACAAGACTCGCCGAGTCCAAATGGACTCGTCGAGTCCAAGGCCATCTTCAACCTACTCGCCGAGTTGTTCTTCCAACTCGTCGAGTCCCAGGCCATCTTCAAGCAACTCGTTGAGTCCACCCATGTGACTCGTCGAGTACCACCGGTCTGAATCCATACAGAAGCATCTCAGGCCATGCAATTGATCCAAAACATAGATCCAACCTCCTACAATCCATCCATCACGTAAAGTGGCAAACTTTACGTGAATCTAACGAGATCTAAGCCATATTCACCTTAAAACCAAGGTTTGGGACATGGTGGCTTCACTAAGCACTCAACCACAGGAACTTTAATGCACTCTAGGCCTTCAATATTCCAGATCTGAGGTAGCAACCTCAGATCTATCCTCCAAACTCCAAAACATTCCAAGACATACTCCCCACAAACCCCAAAATGATGAAACTAGGAATGCACAGCCTAAGGACGAAGATATTACCTCCAAAAGATGCCTCAATAGCAGCCAAACTCGAATCCAAGCAAAGCCCTTTGATCCAAGCCACTTCTCCTTCAAGATCTCTTCAAACAACACCTCTCCAAGCTCTAATTTGCTCCACAAATGATCTCTCCATGAATTTAGGGTTTCTGGAACTCAAGGGGGGGATAAGGGAGGCTGTGGAGGGGTATAATGCTCTTTATATAGGGCTCAACCCCGAAAATTAGGGTTTTCACCATACAGCACCTACTCGCCGAGTCCATCCTTGGGACTCGCCGAGTAGGCCACTTGACACGCGACCATGACCGCGACCTGACTCGTCGAGTCCATCCATGGACTCGCCGAGTCATCCTCTAAAACTTACACTTTTAGCCCTTCAACTCTACTCTTGCGATTCCGGGATGTTACATTTGGTTTACAATTAAAAGTATAATTGTTATATTTGACCACCTAGTATTTTTAAAGTGTAAAACACACCCTATACTATATATAACATTAAAAGTCTAACATTATATATATATGTATAAGTAAAGTCAGTCTTACCGTTAGTAGGCCTCATTCATGAAGCTGGTCTATAAGGGGTGTTTAAGGAAATTGCCTATAAAATGGTGATTAAATGGGTATCCACTCTTACTGACCGCACTCTTGACTATTGGAGGGTCGTTAGTCGAACGGGTAGGATAAGAAAAAACTTTCCATTATAAGTATAGTGAAGTACAAAAGTAACTAAATGTTTTACAAATTCCCAATCTTAGTTACTTAGGCAAAAGTGAATTGATGCAATTCCATGAAATTACACTTTGTGCCCTTGCGAAGATGTTAGTGGAGTGTGTGTGGTTTACCGGCACACTAAATGGTTCTAAGCAAAGGTAGCAAAGGGTGACTCAATGTTTGTCATAGTTCGGTGGAGCGTGTGTGGTTTACCGGCACATCGAATAGGCGACTGTAACATGTGAGGGTACCATGTAAGTTTGCATGGTTATTCACACCCGCTTTGTGATCCTCGGCATTCCAGTCACAAACAAGAGGGGCATATCGAGATTTAAACATGCCATTGAAAGTTCAATGAATCTCAAAGGATCTAGGAGTTTTCATAGATTTAAAACTTAAATTTCTTTTTCTTTTTTCGTGGTGGAAATTAGTGAATCGTCATTCACTTACCTTCAAATATTCTGCAATTAGGGTTACGGCATCCCTCTCCCGAGTTGTGGAATATTATGTTGGGTCCTAGCCTTAGTATTTAATTTGGGTGATTTACTAAGGACTCAATCAATCAACTAACTTGAATTTGTTTCTCCCGGTTTATATATCTCAAAGTTCAACAAATATGGTCTTCCCAAATCCCGTGGAACAAGCATTCCACATGAAGATGGTATTCCATGATTTGATCGAGGAACAAGAAATCATGTTTCGCTTCCTCCACCTCCTCCAATTGTTCTCCCTAACCCACAAGATCGAAGAATTGAAAGGTTCAATATCACTAAGGCCCTATTGGAAATGAAACATGAAGATGGTAAATCCGTGTGTGCCCACATTCTAGGAATGAAATCACACATCAATAGGTTGATTATGTTGGGTGTGTAATTTCCCGATGAGTTGGCTGTGAGCTGGGTTCTGCAGTGACTCCCTGAATCATATAATGATTTCAAAAGAAAGTATTATATGATGGATCATGACGATAACCTCATTGACCTAACTTACATGCTCATTGCTGCTGAATCAGAAATGATTTGGCGAAGCAATGGAGCGTATTTGTTGGGAAAGACAATCGACCATGCTTTCGAGGACGTTCTAAGTGAAGCGAACTACGTTTGCTGCCAAAAGAAAGGGCGTTGGATAGAAGTCTGCCCCAAGAGTCTGAAGATTCCAAAGATGGGAGAGTCAAAGAGTATGGTTGTGCTTCAGGTAAAAATCTACTATCTAACTCCATTAAGTTCCTATTCGTTGATTCTTAATACAATGTGTGATAAGATCGCATTTGAATGTTTTGCAGGATCGGTGAAAAGAAAGGAAGCTTGATGAAAGAGCAAGATGAGTCTAATCACAAAGAAATGGATCTCGGTCGCATGGACTTGAAGATTAGATTTTGAGCTTATATATTTATGATAGAATTGTTAGGACTATTCGACTACATAGTTTTCAATGGATTTTTCATTGTAAGGACAAATGTTTTCCGCTGCTTTTATAAATAAAATAAATTTTGTTTGACTTATTTATTTGTTTATTTCCTTGCAATGAAATCGTTATGAAAATTGATGTTTACATATTTCTACAATGAATGGATATGATTCTTATTTATAGAAATGTCGAGAATTTACTAAATAGGGAGAGTTTCTCATCGCCCAAATTTCAATTGGACAGAAATTTGGAATCACGCAACTTGGTTGTATAATGAATGAGAAATTTCATATTTGGAAATTCGACTAATTTGTTGACAAAGTGTCAAGTGAAGGACTAGGAGATCGAGCACACAAAGTTGTGTGTTGTTCAAGTCCACCATAAGAGTAACAAAGATATTTGTCATGATTTACTAAAGGTTTAGTAAATATGATAAGATTAAGCGTAATTCGGAATTGATTAAAAAAGGTTTAAATCAATGGCAGAACGAATAAGAAGAATCAAGTAGGCAGAAAGATAAAAGGTTCTCCATTCTAAGAAGAAGGGAGAGTACCTTTTATGTTTTATGATAGGTCTTAATGATTAAGAACCATATCTCAAATGATCCTCTAAGTGAGTCTTAGTACAATTGTATGTTTAAGATGAGGAATCAAGAATTGAAGAAATGGTTAAATCAAGAAGTCAATCATACTTCGTTCCAAAACAAGTCTTAGAGTTAAGATTGTGACAATGAGTGACAAGTATTAAAAGGTTTATAACGTTCATCAAATGTGGAAAGTTGTGATGTCTTGGATAAGACAAAGACCAACTAGGACCAATTTATGAAGTGTTTTGATAAAAACTACACTAACTCTTGAATATTTGTTTGTCAAGAAATGTTTATTGACAAGAGAATCTTATATGTCAAGGAGTGAGTGGGAGTCTTAATGGTCTTGAAAGGTTTCAAGAACAAATCAAATAAACCTTATCGATCATCACTAGCACACGAGTTGAGGTTAACAACCTATCGTGTTGACATTATTTTGTTTCTGTGCTGTTCCAATTGAGTTAATTATGCATGTGAGTCCTATGAGTTCTCATTTGAATGCATAAAAGGCAAGGACCTTGATCAATGGAAAGTACATTGATAGGAAAAGGTGAGTTGCTTAACTACTTGGAAGACATGGTGGGCAGCCGTGCTACCATAAGGCAAGAAATCAAGATTAAGAAAGTTCGGTTCATATGAGTTTGAATTTGTTGTAAACCTTGGTTTTAACAAATTCACATGGATAGGAACACATACACCATTTAAATCTAAGCGTCATAAGATTTCCTCCTTCATGAAAATGATTGTGAGAAAATGTTTTCACTAAGAAAGATTTTAAGAAGATAGTGATTGTAAAATTGCATTCTCGAATTCGATTATGGTTACGGTATCCCTTTCCATGATTTGAATTGTGAGGTTTGGCAATTAGTCTTAATTGTTTAGATACACACATGAACTATCTAAGGCAAAGGTGTATAAGTTCAAGAAGCATTGATAAAAGATTATCAAAGCACTAAGTATTAGAAACATGAACTTAAGAAATTCAATAAGTATTGTTTTTCTAAAAGTTAAGCTGTTTCTGAATACATGTCAAAGCTAGTGGGAGCATAAGTGTTATGTTTTATAATAATCATCATGATAGTGGGATCATAAATGTTATGATGTATGATTATTAAGGAACGTATTGCAAGTTGGAAATATTAATTATAGAAAACAAGAGTTATACCTTGCAAAGTCGTAAGGGTTGTAAAGTTGTTATGCTATAATTAAGGGAGAGAATATTATGCTTCGTTTCAAATCTAAAGGCTAAGGTTGAGAAATGTTAATAAATTTAGTCAAAGGTACATAGTGTGTTCTTAAAATATCGATTATGATTACGGCATTCCTCTTCACAATTCGAATTTTGAGAACATAGCAAATAAAACATTATGCATCGTGTCCCATACGCTTCGGGTATAGTGTCGATTGCAAATGCTTTAATATTTGACCATTCTAAAATTTTCCAAATGTCTAGCGCATTTAGAGGGAAAAGGGACTAGAATCGGTTTTGAATAAAATAATTAAACAACTATCAAAGGACAATCCAAAGTTCGACGAGGATTGGTTGCTTGTGAGTAGTTGGAAGCATGGTATTGGATGGACCATATCGACATTATTATGAATAGAAAAGATTATATTAAGAATGAGTTGTCATATGGAAAATATGGAAATGTTTCCATATTGGATGGACCATATCGACATTATTATGAATAGATAAGATTCTATTAAGAATAAGTTGTCATATGGAAAATATGGAAACGTGTCCATATTGGGAATTGAATATTGAAAATCTATGTCTAGATTAGAAACATTTATGCAAAAGGATGTTCAAAGGAATCTAACTTGAGTGAGAGACATCATATCTAAGGAATTGTCTTGTAACAATCTCCGATAGAGGACTTTGTAATATCATTGGCAATAGTCTTTGTGACTTTAGTGCAGTGACATTACGAAAGGATCATTGCATAAAATGTTAGAATCTAGCATATTCTATAAGTAGCAAGAATTTGATATTCTTTCACTTATGGAAAAGGATTTGGAGTTGTGAAATGAGAATGATTGGAAATGTGTTCAATTTGATCTATTTCACAAAGAAAGAACCATAGGTAAACATTGTGTGCATGCTAGGAGCATGGGACAAGTATAATAATTCAAGTAAGAAGTCGATTACCCGAAACAAAAATAATGAGTAATCAATATGGTGATAAATAAAAAGTGTTTTATTTATTCTCAAAGGTTTGAGGCCATATGGGATTAGTATTATTGTTGTGTTTCACTTTGCATGTTTTGACTTCCTGAATAATTTAATTGGTTTTAAATAGTAAAATTATTCAAACGGGCCACAGATGTTCATATGTTGGAAGTAGATATGAATGAAGACTGTCGTGAATTGGTGTGTAGATTGTATAAAAGAGTATTAGACATAATGTTTGCTGCAACGTTCATCAGTGCTTATTTGAGAATTGGATTAAACCCACGCTCACTTGGATCACTCCATGGATTGTGTCACACCCCAAAACCGGAACGGCGGAAACGTTCGGGGTGGAGGACGTCATGTCAAGTATCACGAGATATGTATATGGTAAGCAAGTAATGAACAACCATTTCATTTAGAAAGAAAGTGTTTACAATGTATGTGTTCACAAAACATAGAAGTCATAAACAAATAACAAAACAAGACTAGAAGCTATAATGCTCCGTCTTCTGAAGTCCCAGCACGAGCACCTGACTAATAGTCTCCTGAGAATACAAGTTATTTGAAAGAGTTGATCAGCAATTAAGCTGGTGAGTTCATAAGATTTTAGTGATGTGAGTAAGCTGTAAAATGTGGAAAAAGTATATGTAAAAGTGATGTAAGTTGTGAGTTCTGTTTTGAAATGATCGCCTGTTCCTCTAGAAAATCCTATATTTCCTACTTTAATGGAAGTTACGTAAAATAACACTACAAGCCTTTCTATGCGTACTAAGTGGGTACAAATTATATATACTTGGAGTAAACAAACAATCGATTGTACGCATCTGCCCTCAACTTACAACCCAACGGGGTACAATGAGTAAGGCGGATAGCACACATTCCATTGGTTGTTAGATCGTTGTCATATGTAACCATGGTGTATTCACTTGTTACTCATGGATTTATTTGTAATGGTTCCTTTATATCTAATGGAGAGTTCCTTTTAAGAAAACCTATATTTCTTATAATAAAATATTGACTATGGTGATTACTTTTATAATAACTTCGTTTATACTGCTATATATAATTTGATATCAGGTAGTTAGTAGATTGGGTGACTAACGGGAACAGGACATACAGCGAAGAGCACACATTCTACTAGCTGTCGGATACTAGTCTTATATATAAACATGGTGTATAAACTAAGGTATTATAGAGTTAACTCACTTAAAGTCTTTAAAACTGTACTGGCTTAATAAAATGGATTAAGCCCTTAACTGGGAAATCGCTAGTTTTGTATATCAAAAGTACTGACTTTGAAATAAAAGTTTTGTACTAGAAAAACTGTGCATTGACTCTGTGTCCTATGACCTGGTCCATACCTGGTACCCTTATGATGACTTAATGTATACTAAGCATAAATATATATATTTTCGGGTAGATAATAGATTGTGGGATCTCAGTTCAAGACCCCAATCCAACGAGAACAGGCAATGAGGCGGGGAACACACATCCTATTATCTATCGGAATCTATTAGCATATATGTATCCTATAGTGTATGCATTAAGGAATCATAAGATTAGCATTATGGTCCTAACTTTTAAAAGTAGCCTTCTACCAAGACTCGATTGTTTTGAAAGCAGTCTTCTACCAAGACCCTACTGTTTTGAAAGCAGTCTTCTACCAAGACTCTACTGTTCCTTTGTCAACTGTAAAGTACATTCTCCCTAGTTTATAACCTACTTCGATTAGAGAATAGATCAACCTTCAAGTGTTACCGACACTTTATGAAAGTAATGGGAGAAAGTGAGTACCCTGATGTCGTTTATAATGACATACGGAGGTACTATCAACCTAAAAACATATGCGTGTTTTATTACGGTCATAATGTGAAAGCTAGAACCCCTACTAACCCGCTCTCATGTATGGAGATTGAGGGAACCACAACGCGACCCGAGCATATCCATGCAAGCCGTGTAATTCACATTAAAGTTAGATCCTATCTGCGTATTATCATGCTATAGCAAATTTACTTGTTTGTTATGTTCTGTTCTGGTATTGTTTGATTCTCTTCACTGTTTGTTATGTTCTGTTCTGTTCTGTTCTGTGTGTGCTTCATTGTACAAGAAGTAATGAATAGCATTCTCCTAAACTATACCTATAATAGTTTACTAATGTTCTAACTGGACTGATACTGAAAAGACTCATTTATCTACAAAGTTATGCTTATACTTTAAAAATGGAGTTTTATATAACTATAAAGTAACATAACCTTTAGAAGAGTTTTAAAATGTTTTAACAACTTATAAATAACATAAGTAACATTTTGAAAGAATGATTAACAACAAATAATTACACAATTATCATTGTGTTCAACTTGTATTCCCCCCCCCCCCCCTTAAAACAATTAAAATAGTTAAAAGATTCATTACGGGGTATGAACTCACCTGATGTGGGTGATTCAAACGGGTATGCGCGTATGGATGAGAAGTTCCACGAATGAAGTTCCGAGACACAATAAATCCTAAATGATATTTAAGGACACATAATGACATGAATATAGTGTTTATAAACAACTATATGAAAGGAAACACTTTCCGGGACTAGGAAACACCTTCCGGGACTAGGAAACACCTTAACCAAGTGTTGGAATCACATGTGATTCAACCTAGGAGGGTATAAAGGCACTTAAATGATTTTACTACCATGAGTTCATGGCCCAAGGGAGTTTACGGCCGTAAACTCATGGTTACTCATGGGTTATTGCTAGTTTGAAGTCTAGGGAATTATTTAGGGACATTAGCTTTAAACTAGGATGAGAAAGACCACATCTTTTGGCACTTTTGGGGTGTTTACGGCCCAAATGAGTTTACAACCGTAAACTCATGGCCAAATATGTTTATGAGGGTCCTAAAGGTCATAAAGAATCATTCTAAATTCATGCCTAAGCCCTTGGAAGTGTTTGTCGCATCAAAACACCTCTACTTTGAGTTTACGGCCCATGGACCATTTGGTCATGTGTTTGCGGCCGTAAACACTTATGGAAGATGATATTTTGGTTGTTTTGGGTCCTAAACACATCTAGGTAAGGTTCTATGCTTGTCTCTTGGGCTATGGAAGGCATTTAGGGCAATTTGGCACACTAAAATGGAGTTCACGGCCCAAGAACTTCCTTGGCCGTGAACTCACTTTTGGTCCTTGTTTTTAATTGATTTTGATGCCTAAACATGTCAATGTTTGTCCCATGTTTGGTTTCCAAGGTCTAGGGGTCATTGGGCACACTTTGGCCCTTTAAATGGAGTTTACTACCCAAGGTGTTCTTGGGCGGTAAACTCACAGATCTTGGTGTTTTCCTATGATTTCTAGTGTATTAAGCATATATAAAGCTTTAGAACAACACTAGATAGAAGTACTCACGTTCCGGAACAAAAGTCCGAAGATCCTTGAGAGAGAATTTGGCTTTTCTCTAGTTGGAATTGTAACTAATGAATAATTTGGTTCAGAATTCTATATATAGTCCTGGGATTTTTGGCAGAAAATATTTTATTCCCGGAAAGAACTCTAATATCATAGAGTTTTGGAATAATAGAGTTGCACAAGACCTAAGTGCAACCTCTTTCCTGATATCCACTTAAGTGTAAATCCTGAGTTGCTCAAACTTGTCCCAAAAGTTTGAAAGTTAGCAGCAATAGGCTTGGCTTCTATTGAAGTGGATGGTTTCACTGAATGGAAAATTTTGAGTTGTCACAGATTGTATCACGAGTGATTGGTGAGACGATAACATCTTATATTCTTGAAACCGAGATGTGTGAGTTGTATCTTTCCAATCGGTTGCACATTGATAATATGTAAACGCACTAGTAACTTGGTGTCATAAAACATATTATTGCGTGTGATTTGGTGAGTGAGTGCAAGCGAGCATTGAATCAAGGTTTATCCATTCCTTTTATCCGAAGTAGGATAAAAGCGATATCTTTGGGCCCCTCGATGATTTAGTGATGACAAACGTAAATGCTCAGCCGGGCTAGGGTAATTTGATTTGTTCAATTAGTTGGTCGTCGTAAATCGGAAATCGAGAAGCAACACATAGACTAAGAGAATAATTTCAATCAATGTCTCGTGTCTATACAATATCTAGAATGGAGGAATATATGATCCCTTATCTGAAGGACACGTTACTGATAAGATCAGAGTTTGACAGCGTCTTTGAGAGCTATGATTGCAAATCGAGGTGTACTTACATTTGTAGTTACTAGAATTATCTAAATGGGAGACTGTTGGATTAGTGTCTAAGCCAGTAACCATATTTGGTAAATACTTGACCCGATTGTGCATGGTCCTTTTGGGTTGCCTTCACCAAAGCAACTTGACTGGAGAAATAATAGAGAAAGAGGTTATTATGATTTATTAATATGTTATAAGAATAATATATTAAAGGAGAAATCATATTTGTTTAATTAATATTGGTCAATAATTAATTAAGAATTAATTTTGTGATCAAATGTAATTAATTAAACTAGAGGGGTTGAATTGTAATTATGTGATAGTTACAAAATAGGGTAAGGATTATCCTAAGGATGGGTTGGACAAATTTAAGTTGATAAGGCCTTAGAATTCGTCCATGATAAGGATTCAAGGCTTATCTTGTGGGTTGCTTGGTGGGGAAGCAACTAGATAAGGATAAGGACTGAAACCTTATCTCTACACCTATATAAACACCCCTTTGGCTCATGATTTCATCCATACCTTCCCAAGACTTGTTAGGGACAAATTTTTATACCTCTCCTCTCTCTCTCTATAGCCTCTCCATTTGCTCTTGGTGTTTGTGAGCCATTAGAGGCACTACACTTGTGGTGCTTGCTTTCAAGACTTAGGGTTTAAAGATTCAAGTTGTTATTACAATATAACAACAAGAGGTATGTAATCTAACCTTCTTGGTTAATTTCGAAAATAGAAATCATCTTTAGGGTTTTATTATGTGTTCATAATGTTGTGTATCTAATAGTGAAAATATAGATCCAATTCTAGGGTTGCATGTACACATAGGATTGTTTGTATAAAACCCATCAGTAAAACCACCGGCAGCCCCTGCCGACATAAACTATTCCAAATCACAGAGAGAACGAAGAGAAAGGAGTAGATCAGTGGGTACAATCATTACCGAGAACTTCGTATCCACACCCACGCCTTGCACAATGGCAAACATTGCTCGTTTCACCGAAGGAGGGCAGTGACAACCCACTGCTGGCATCCTCGTGCTGCTCTTCGTCATTGGCAGCAGCTTCGCCATCGATCTTAGGTGCGGTGGACTCCAGCTTCAATGTCAAGGAGGCGGCGGTCGGACTCAACAGGCCAGGTGGTGGCCAAGCTTGTCTTCATCAATGGTGGTGGCTAGTGAAGCATTAGGGTTAGGCGTGTTTAGACAAAAATGGGAAGGAAGGGAATGATGGGTTTAAGTCTCGTGTTCCTTTCAAACTTTCATCCTTTTAACAAGTTTAGTCACTCCCCCACATAGCCTTTCTAACTTGAGTCTAATATTTACCCTTTCTACCCTGGCTTTGGAATGCTTCTTCAAATTAAATCCGATAATTACCATCTAGACCCTCAACATTAAAATCCTTTACACCTTAGGTACAAAATTTATCAAACAACCCTCAATATCATAATTATGCCATAATCAACCCTTCCACCTCATTTCCTTTTAAATTAAATCCAAACAGTTACCACGGAACCCTTGTCTTCATAAATATTTACAAACTGAGTCCGGAACTCAAACTTTTCACCCCTGACTTCTAAAACTGTGCCAATTAACTCCTTGAAACCAACACCCTGCATATATGATTATTTGTTTTAGGTCTACGAGTCATTCATTAATTTATTTATTTGTTTAATAAATAAACAGGGTTTTACAACTCTCCCCCACTTAAATTAGATTTCGTCCTCGAAATCATTCCTTACCAATCCTTACATACCAAGCCACTCTAGTAACATAGTCATCATCATGGGCACGCCCTAGGCTTCCCAGGGTAGCCATGACCAATCCTTGTAAAGCGCTAAATTCGCAAGTGTTGAATTCCTTGCAACAAGACCACATGTACGGAGATGGTCTGAATCCCTGAAAGACCACTCCTACTAAATTATTACTGATGAATCTAGTCGGTTCATCCCTCAACTAACTACTTAACTTCTGATAGCATGTGGTTCCCACCATAAACCTGGGTCACAACCCAATTACCTCTGCAGATCACTTATTCTCAGCTAAGGCTCAGCTAATCCCATTGTGGGCGACTTGGCACTCCCCAATAAACCAGCTATTCCGTGCGCATATGCAACTAAAACACACATACTATCACTACCCAAACGTTGAAGCTACCCGAACACTGAACTGCCTGAAGCAGTATACGCTGCTACATTGCTACTTACCAAAAGCTATCGAGACCTCCTGGGTCTCAATTCGCTTGCCAATCCTTTGAAATACTGGGTTTCCACCCGGCTGCGGAGCCAAAGGACTCCCTACTTATTTGCCTCACACGACTTCTGAGCGAAATCGTTCTCTGGAACTAGTTGCCACTAGTTATCAAGCCACTATGGCTCTAAAAACCCTCGATCTAACCAATCGGGTCCATGCGTCGAATCCTGTCATCATTAAATCCAAAACTAAGATTGATTGCTACCTGACCAATGGTAGCCTTACCTCACACGTCCTGAAGCAGTCCATTGCTTCTCTGATCTCATAACTGTAGTGACGTCCCTACAGTCTCATTACTAGCTTAACCAGATCTAATCCGTTTTGGTAAATCCGAAATCAAATAAGTGGGTTTCCATATTCTCACTACAACAACAAAACGGGTTGGTAAAATTGTTCCTTTCCCTTCCTAACAACGCACTCATGCTATCTACTAACCTAGTGAATGCTACGGCTACACCCGCAGACTCACAACACTCTATCGCTATCTGGCTGCTAGTGAATGCTACGACTACCCCCGTAGTCTTACAACACTTTCCAAACTATCTGACTGCTAGTGAATGCGACGGCTACCCCCGTAGTCTTACAACACTTTCCATACTACCTGACTGCTAGTGAATGCTACGGCTACCGCCGTAGTCTTACAAAACTTTCCATACTACCTAACTGCTAGTGAATGCTACAGCTGCCCCCGTAGTCTTACAACACTTTCCATACCGGTCGAGCACGCACTCGACCAAACACACAACTGAGCTTGAATCCTAACCGGAACTCTAACCTAGTTCCCGAAAACTGCTATCACGTGACCCCATTGTATCAGTACCGTACTCAAGCCCATGATCAAAGCATCACCATAAACCACAAAATCATCTACACCCTCTAGCAGGGTGAGAATTGGTGCCTCGTACAACCGTTGTCTAAGAGCCTCGAAGGCTGCCTGCTGCCCAGGCCCTCAACGAAAGGCCACCGATTTCTTGGTCAGTCGGGTCAAAGGAACCGCAATCTTGGAGAAGTCCTGTATAAATCTTCGGTAGTAGCCCGCTACACCCAGGGAATTTTGAATCTCAGGTGGAGACCTCGGAATCTCCCACTGCATCATGACCTCTATCTTGGCCGAATCAACTAGAACACCCTTCTGGTTGACAAGGTGGCCAAGGGATTGCACCTTGCGCAACCAGAACTCACAGTTGGAGAACTTTATAAAAATCTCTCCCCCACTTAGACTCGACTAAGTCTTCACATTACATGAGAATTGAAGGATTTCTAATCCTTCTCGCTTTCTAATATCCCACTGATGACAACCTATGCCTGCCAATGCTAGCGTTTAATCACCGATTAAACCTTGAGATCACCCATCCTTGGAAATATCGATGACTACTCTTGGACTCTGATCCAGTCTGACACCTCAGTCCATCCAACATGCTGCCAATTGAAGACCTTAATCTTCACTCTAGCTGATGAATCCTTGTTCTCATTTCCAATCTTGCAGTACCACTGAACTCTAACCAACACAACCCATGCGAAAACACAATTATCCTGAACATGCGATGACCAACCACTCATGTATCTAACATCCTCGACTGACACTACCCTCTTCCTGTCACCAGTTCCGTCCTAGCAACGGTAGTGCCTTGAACTCCAAAGTTCATCCATAAACAATTACCGACCATACCTGAACAATGATAGAACCTCTAAACGCTGACTTCATTGGAGAACAATCACTCCAACCCTGATCGAGTATCCTCTAAATAATACTCCTGCATAGATCTCGACAAAGATCCAAAATGATAACGGTATGCGCGGAACCCACTCCGCAAGACGCATCCCTCTTTGGGTTCATTAAGGACCTTTCGGCATGCAGGATGGCATATATGATCCTTGATAACCCAAACACTAGCAGGAAACAGACCCGAGATCTAACTTCTCCAAACTTATTCATAACTCCAAAGCAATACGCATTCCCAACATCCAACTAGTAGCAATAGAAGATGACATATCCGCAACATCTGGAGGAATACTAATCACGTTCTGCTGACATGATCAACCATGCTACCCTAAAGTAGCCTAAACTCTCGGAGCGGCAAACTCCCTTGTACACTGTCCTGTATGTGCTGCACTAACTCCGGTCCTGATGGCCTTTCACCCGATGATTAGAAATCATGGGTCTCTTTCGGGGACCTTCTGCTAAACACACCTGGCATGACCCTCTCCTTCCAGGGTGTTCCAAATCGATCTCGCATCTTCAACTTCTTGGAAATCATATCCCTTAGGGTCTAACACCCTGCCACGCTCACTAACTCACTTGCCAATGGCTGAGCTGCAACAACTGGAACGTCCTCTGTCCCCAAACTGGGTCACAAACTCTTCCCTGAAGCTTCTTAGATTCTCCAAGACTCTCACTGATTCGAGTATGGATCCTGTGCTTTCAGTAATACGGGCCCAATACTACCTTCCGCACCTATCCATACTTTCCTCAGCAATCCTCCCGGATCCTCCAAGTCACTTCCTCAACTGGTACACCCAAGTCTAACTGAGCCTTACTACTAACTCACTAAAATATATCCTAGGCTTCCCTAGGTTCCCGAACTCACCCAGTCCTCAGCTGCCGAAGGATTCCCAGTAATGTCAACTAGCTACCTCATGAATATAGCGACATGCAACATAGATCAGATAATCCTTCAAGTAACAGACTCATCCCTATAACGGTTAGACTCAAACGAGAGCTGCGCAATAGGGTCAAATCTATCACTCTGAGATTATCCAGCCTGTGCCAGATGTGACTTAGCATATTCACTTAATAGCTAACTCACATTACTAAGAGACCCACAAAGCACAAAGCAAGCAGCATTCAGACAACGGAAAATCTAACCATCATATTCCAATCAAATCATTTTATCCTCTAATCAGGAATCTGTACATGCAATTAAAAGGCTCATACAATCAGGCATAACCTAAATAGGTTATCCTATCACTGACTGATCAGTACTAGCATGTAAGTCTACAAGCACATATAATAGGCATATAAGGCATCCTCCTAGATCCTTAGCCCTAATCTAGCATGCAATTCTCATAATCATATCGTAACATAACATATCATAGGATGTATGGGTATCTTGGGGAAAACTTACTTGAGCTCGGCTGATTGCACGCATCACACACTTTGTTCTTCTCAAAGTTCCTTCTCTTTTCAGATTCCTTTCAAACTCCTTTTTTATAAAATGGTTTTACTTTTGAAACTTTTCATACCAAGCCCTTAGTTTGAGTTCAGACACACCCGAGAGTATGTCCGAGTCCCTCAAACCAAGGCTCTGATACCAACTTGTAACATCCCAAAAATACAAGCTAAAAATTTCATTTTTAAATATGTCATTATAAAACCAATAGTGTAATAAAACATCTGTAATATCATGTCATGTCAAAACCAAAGTAGAAATAATCAAACGTGTTATCATAAAATAATATCAGAGTGTAATCCCAAAGATCTCCTGTGGGGAAAACCATAGTGTGATGCGTTGCGATCAAGCTGAATCCTTTCCTCTAAACACGAAGTACCTGAAACCAAAACTGAAAACCGTAAGCACAAAGCTTAGTGAGTTCCCCCATCATACCACATACCATACAATTACATAACATACAAATATTGTCAGGCAATTCTGGGTGCCCGACCTGCCCCTTCGGTCCTCTCGACCGGATACTGTCTAGGATATCTGGGAGCTGGCCTCCCCTTCGGTCCTCTCGACCGGATACTGACAAGTATATCTGGGAGCTTGCCCCCCCTTCGGTCCTCTCGACCGGATACTGACTAGCATATCTGGGTGCTGGTCTCCCCTTCGGTCATCTCGACCGGATACTAACCAGTATATCTGGGAGCTTCCCCCCCCCCCCCCCCCCCCACCCACCTTCAATCCTCTCGACTGGATACTGACTAGCATACCTGGGTGCTGGTCTCCCCTTCGGTCCTCTCGACCGGATACTAGGGATTATTTCATCCCCTACTACTACCACATAACACATATATTTCATAATCTATCTAGCATGGCTGGGCATGACTGCCCCTTCGGCCCTATCGACCGGTATACTGGGGACTATCTCCCCCTACTGTCACTAGCACATTTCATCATATCATACTAGCACATTAGCATATCACAGATAGTAGAAATCCTAGATGAATATCACAGAGACAAACATCTATCATACAATCCTACTGGTGGGTCGGCATTGTGGCTACTGGAAGGTAACTCACCTCACACTGCTGAAGTCCCGTAGACACAATCCCACACTTGCTGAAGTCCCGCATACTCGACCCCAGCTACTGGCTGACAGATTCCCGAACTGTCAACACCAAAATAACACCCAATTAATAATTGGGTCCTAATACATAACCATAAACACTTACTTTGGATAATTACATTACCCCAAGCTTGGCTTATTCAAGCCCAAGGCCTAATCCGTAGGCCCAGGGTCAACTATGAGTCAAAGCCCATCATATGGCCTAATTTTCCAAATTGGGCCCAAGCCTATACATGGTCTTATTCTAAGGCCCAACATCATATAATCATTAAGGCCCAACTATGGTCCAACTATGGCCCAATTTTCTAAATTGGGCCCAACCCCTTGCATGGGACTTACCTTAGGCCCATTAAATTATTTTAGTCCATATAATTATTCTTGGATGGCCCATTAATAATCCAATCATCAAGGTCCAATAGAAAGGCCCAACAATAAACCCAAGTGAAGTTAGGGTTTCACATAAAATGCCGATTAGGGTTAAGTTTCCTACTTAACCCATTAAGGAATTATTCCTCTAAGGACTTAATCCATTAAGTCCATCATTCTTCAAAATAAGTCATATGGTGTGATTGGGCTTAATCACACAATTCCACTCCAATGGCCCAAATGTGGGTCTCAATAAGTCCAAGCCCATAATCCCAAATTAGAGTTTTCACATGAAATGATGATTAAGGTTCAATGTTTCTTTCTTAGCCCATTAAGGACTTAATTCGTTAAGTCCATTATGCCTTATGCTAGTTTGCCAATTATCCTTATTTAATATTCCAAGTTATTAAATAATTCCCGTGTGCCCCGATTAATTCCCCAAATTAAGATTTATTGGTATTAGGGCTTTCCAACACAAATACTAGCCTATTATTAATTTTTTGGACTTTTAGATTATTTAGGGCTTTATTGGGCTTATTAAGCCCACTAGAATATCATTGAGCCCATGAGGGTTTTATTAGGGTCCATTAAGCTTTATTGGGCCCATTTGAGCTACTTTGACCCATTAGTGTTTCAAGCACCCTAAACGAATCAAACTCACAAAGTAAGCACCCATACGGTAGTGGTTTGATTTTTCCTTTTCATTATTTCGACACTATTACAGTTACAAAGTAAAATATCTAATACCACATACTCACACTAATGCTAACACACACCCAAAAACATGGTGGTTCATGGTGGCGGTGTCTTGGTATTCCAACTAGACAAAGCACACGCACATAAACTTCAGATTGCATCCAACACTCCGACCACCCACCTGGTGGCTCAAGGCGGTGGCAACAACACCAAAACGGCAGTAACAACAGCGGTTATGACGGTAGCCACCACCTCACGGTGGTGGTGGTGGTTTCTTCTTTGTCCCCAGCCAAGCAATCATACACACGCACTCGTAATCAAGAACTGGACACTGAATCACTCCCAACCCAGCCACTACGGTGGCATGTACCGATCGGAAACACCAATAACGGTGGTGTAAAACCACCGGCAGCCCCTGCCGACATAACGTATTCCAAATCACAGAGAGAACGAAGAGAAAGGAGTAGATGAGTGGGTACAATCATTACCGAGAACTTCGTATCCACACCCACGCCTTGCACAATGGCGAATGTTGCTCGCTTCACCGGAGGAGGGCAGCGAGAACCCGCTGTTGGCATCCTCGTGCTGCTCTTCATCGTTGGCAGCAGCTTCGCCGTCGATCTTGGGTGTGGTGGACTCCAACTTCAACGTCAAGGAGGCGGCGGTCGGACTCAACAGGCCAGGTGGCGACGGAGCTTTTCTTCATCAATGGTGGCGGCTAGTGAAGCATTAGGGTTAGGCGTGTTTAGACAAAAACGGGAAGGAAGGGAATGACGGGTTTAAGTCCCGTGTTCCTTTCAGACTTTCATCCTTTTAACAAGTTTAGTCCCTCCCCCACATAGCCTTTCTAACTTGAGTCTAATATTTACCCTTTATACCCTGGCTTTGGAATGCTTCTTCAAATTAAATCCGATAATTACCATCTAGACCCTCAGCATTAAAATCCTTTACACCTTAGGTACAAAATTTACCAAACAGCCCCCAATATCATAATTATGACATAATCAACCCTTCCACCTTATTTCCTTTTAAATTAAATCCAAACAGTTACCACGTAATCCTTGTCTTCATAAATATTTACAAATTGAGTTCGGAACTCACACTTTTCACCCCTAACTTCTAAAGCTGTGCCAATTAACTCCTTGAAATCAACACCCTACATATATGATTATTTTTTTAGGTCTACGAGTCATTCATTAATTAATTTATTTATTTAATAAATAAACAGGGTTTTACACGTTAATAGGAACTGGACGATATAAAGATAGACGAAAACAGACATCGGATGACAAAGTTATGAATTTTTAACAGACTTTTCATGTCTAAGCCTGTTAAAATATAAATTTAATAATAAAGTCAAAACTTAGCCGACGGAGTCTAAACGAAAGTTGTAGATCGCATCGCTACCTACGCGTGGATATAAAGAACATAAAAAACGGAACTCGTATGTGAAAGTTACAGAATTTAGAAGTTAATTAAGTTCTGGATTGATGTGAGGCTGACACATGGCAAGATCCGGACCCTCTTTTTCTCCCTGCGGCTTCGCATGCGATGATGACACCTGCCCCTCGTATGCGCAGCGTAAGGCTTTGGACGCTCTGAGTACTGAGTAAGCCCAACGTACTCTAAAGTTGCGCCTAACATACTCTGAGGCTGCAACCTATATATAGATGTGAGGATTACCCCGAAAAACTCACACCGATCCCATTCTTTCTCTGTCAATTACCTCTCTTAGCCCCTCTCATTCCCTATGTGACAACCGTTAAATTTTCGTCAACAAAAGTTAACAAGGGTCAACAAAAGTCAATTGTGCGTATATTAGGTCAAAAAGGCGAATTGTGATTTTCATAACATCCATAATGTATTATCAAATATTATAATGCTACGTACGCTATTTTGAATCCATTATTGAAGAAACGTTTTTATTGCTATAAATAAACTACGGTAGAGTAGCAATTCAATAAAACACACAAATATTGTCAGGTATTGGGTAATATTCATGACACGAGGTTTGCATGTTCACAAAGCCATAACATGTTGCAAACATCATATGATTAAGCATTTAGCTTGATACTCCGGTAAATTACCAGAAAAGATCATACATCAAGAAAATAGAAATTATCACGTTTAACGCTCACATTTTATACGACAAATTTGAGAAAAACAATTTAATCATAAGGTGTTAATATTATTGTTAATAATATTAAATAACAATATTTTTATTAGTTATTAAACCTTACCAATTTCTCAAATCCCACCACACTTTTATAAAAATGTCAAACTTTTATAAAAAGGGCTAGGCTTTTATAAAAAACCATATAAGAAAATTATATCTCTCCTCTTCCAACATATCTCCCCATATCCAACACAATCATACCATCTTTGTGTTTTATAATCAAAACTAAACATACTTTATATATAATAACATAAAGTAAACTCTACTCTGAAATTTTATATTCAATTGACCATAACCCTAAATAAACAAATCAAAAGAACTCTCCATGCTACTTCCCCATGCAAGCCACCCCATCCCTCCTCCCTCCCTTATAAATTTCGGCCTAAAACCCCTTCCCCCCCCCCCCCCCTCACTCACTTCATCTTCAAACTTACTCTCACTCTCTCTAAACTCTCCAAGCACTCTCTAGTTGATTCCAAGCTTTTTGGCAAGTGTTTAGCAAGGATTTTTGGTAAGTTCTCTTCATATTTTCGAGATTTCTATCTTTTCCCTACCATCATCTTTTGGTTATCTCATGTTCACTCTTGAAACAAAAACCCTAGGCAAGATCTTGAAGTTCAAGGAGGTGTTGTCTTCCAAAGCTTGATTCCTACCTCATACTTCTCACCATTTCTTTCCATCTTCTAGGGAAAGCACAGAAGATGAGTTCATACCCCCTTTTCTACTAGTTTTCACTCATTTTACACTTTTGGGGGAGGTTACATGCCATGCAAACAAAATACATTTTAGACAACAACTTTACAAAAAGGTCGTAGATATAATATATGTTGGATAAAACTTTTAACCTTTGGGTAATACCATTACATGTTGTTTGTGTTCTTTTTATGAAGATATATACATATATTCTTGTTTTCAAAGAAATCACACAAGTCTCGTTCCATTATATGCACAAGTTTCTAGTACTAAGTCTATTGTATGATGGATAATACATTTATCCATTGGATAATATTCTTACACATTGGATATACACAAACTAACATGTTTACCAAAATTCTAGTTTTGAAAGATTAAAACTTTGTGTTTACACATTGGATAAAACCATTATCCCTTGGATAATACCATTATCCATTGGGTAATACTATTATAATGGAATAGTTATATTTACACATACAAAGGGGTTTCATTACACAAAAACATAAACTTGTTAAAACAATTATGTGAGACAAAGTCTTTTCCGTACCTGCCAGAGTACACACTAAAGTCCTGAATTATAACCATAATCTCGATAATAGAGCATGATACTTGTGTATAGATATATACGAAACTGACAATTCCGCACCTAAGCTTCTAGCTATAGCTAGACCAGCAGGTCTGGGGTGACAAATGTCTAACATTCTAACACCTGAAGAATGTCGCAGCAGGCTAACTTTGGTTTTAGCATGGTTGTAATTAATCACATGGGAAATCAACGATACATTTAGTATACGGGGCAACATGCATTCAAATGGTTTGATATAAGAATACGACTAAGTAATACTACTTTAAGTATAGAATTACTTATACATTTTTGGTCTTAAGGTTTTTAAGACTACAACTCATTTTAAAGGAAATATTGGATTTTCTGGGAACAAACACAACATTTTTAAGTATGGTTATTTACTTGTACACTACTTTTATAAGTAAGGTTATTACTTATACACTACATGTATAAGTATGGTTATTACTTTTACACTACATTTTTAAGTATGATTATTTACGTATACACTACTTTTATAAGTAAGGTTATTTACTTATACATTACATTTATAAGTATGGTTATTACTTATGCACTACGTTTATAAGTATGGTTATTTACTTATACACTCGATTTTTGGATTATAAAAATCACATGACAAGTCACACTTTTTATAAGTTTAGAAGTTATGGGAACTTTTATTCTATAAATGCTTTTGGATACATACTAAACGCATACATTCTTCTTTTACACTGAAGACGTACAAATACAAAACATTTTACAAGGATACGATTTTTACACAAGAAAAAATATCGGATTTTTCTACAACTGAACTCTTATGAACTCGCCAACTTTATGTTGACTTTTAAAACGACGTGTAATCTCAGGAAACAATTAAGCTCGGGTTAGTGGAGCTACTTTTGAAGACAAGACACCAAATATCATTACGAGAACTACTTTATTTGATAACATTCAAACCTTTCAATGTATTTTGATACTAAGTAACATTTGGGTCATGTAACTGATATAATCATATGATATGGTGGTTGTTTATGTACTTGTGTTTCAATGGATACAATTATTGTGATACTATGATCATCATTCCACCCCCAGACGTTTCCGCCATCCGGTTTGGGGGTGTGACACCCTAGCACTTCCCAAGTGTTAGAGGCAACTCCCGGAGCACTATAAGGCTCTGAGAAAAAGAGCTTTTGGCTTAGAAGTTCCGCCCCCGCAGAGTCCCGCTCCTAGCTAAACTCCATTGTAAGTGAGTTATACTTAGCCTACTTTAAGTATAGCTTATGTTTAAGTTCACTATCGTTATTATGAACCTATACATGAACTAAGTATTATAAATTATGCAAAGTGTTATTATAATACCTTTTAACTACTCTCGGTACGGGGAATCTGGTTTGAAGGGTCGCATAGGGTTGTTGGATTTCAGAACAACTTAAATGCCTAAATGGTCTTGCCCTACGGTGTTTCAAGTTTGGCCCATGTTTGTACATAATAGTTGAAAAATATTGTTTAACACTTACATAATACAAGAAAAACAATATTACTCGTAGACCTTGATTTAATGATAAATCTAGACTAATAATTAGTCGCAATAAATAATAGACTAAAATCTAGTGATAATGATACTAGGTTTCATCGAAGGATAATAAAATTGTTAGAAGCGAAGCACTGCCCGAGTTTGGAGTCATCACTTTAACAAGTGAGTGCATAATTAATTTCATCTTACACATAGATATGAAGTATTTAATATAAATTACGTGTTATATGTGCATATTACCTATGTTCTTGATATATATGCTAGATGAACAAAATATACATGTTTTATTCAATTTAAACTGTATATGTATTTTATACCTATAAATATGATGGGTAAATATGGTTAGATGAAAGAATATATAGATGATGAGAGGTGAAAGATGATGAGAATCCTTGGCCTTAATGATGATCCAGTCATCTAATAGAGTATAGATGACGACCACAGACTATTCTAGACGATTTAGTGGAACGCTAGCAGGCTCGTAACATGTAGGTGTTTTTGAATTACGTGTTCACCAGATGTACTCTAAAAACATGGTAGCTATGGACATAGTGCCTTACAAATGAACGTTGGCAACTATGGATTTAGTGCCCTATAGACGAACATTGGCAGCTATGGACTTAGTTCCTAACATATTTCATCGGCAACTATGGACTTAGTGCCTATTAGATAAACCCTGACAACGATGGACTTCATGCCTATTCCTTAGGACAATCCTTAGGAATAATATTAAGGAATAGATGATTCTTAGGGAAGATACTTAAGAATAAAGAAGATAATAGGGATGGGTAATTAGGTTAATTGTTTGATGATTAAACGTAATAATTATATTATTTTGGTTTGAAAATCCTATGTACTTAACAGGTTACCGAACCTGACCTACTCAGTTTATTTGTATCATAGGTGTCAATACGAAGCTACATTACACTAAGAGATTAACATAGATGTAAATCATTAGTGTAAATGAATGTAAGGTCCATTTATGCTTATGTTTATGTATTAACGATGACATCCCAATGTTTTAATATAAACAAAATATATTTCTTCGGAAATACTTTGATAAAATCATTATCATGTTTTCTGGGAACATATTCCGCAATATTATTCTTTAAAATAGATACTCTGCTTTTTAAATAAGCATAAATAAAATTTTTAAAATAACCGTGAAATTGGGGATGTCACATTCAAGTTAAATGGGTTCGGGTTAAACGGGTTCAATTTTTTGCAATTTAGAGAGACTATATATAATTGCAATTTCAGTAGTTGAATCTTACATTTGGTGAGTGGTGCCTTAATTATTTCAATGAAACTCCTTATTATCAAATCTAATTGTCTTTTGAAAAGATTTGAACAATTCAATTAAAAACTTAATTTCAACAATTCAGCTAAAAACTTAATTTCCAAGTTTCAACTAAAAACTTGATTTCAAGTTTCAACAATAACTAACTATTAACCCTAAGTTTCTAATGACAAAAATTATAGTTATAAAGAATATGCATTTCATGGAGAAATCATAAAATATTCATTTCATTTCCATCATATACTTTAAATTCTATTTTTAGTAATAAACTTCTCTAACAAGGAATAGCTAATTTCAAGATTAAATAAAAACTTGATTTCAATAACAAAAACAAGTAATAACTAAGTATTAATCCTAATCAAACAAACATAATTGCTAACTTATAGTTTTTTCAAGTTTTCAATAAAATGAGAAATATTTGAAATAACCCTAAAAACAACTTAAAACGTACTTGTTTCAATCTTGTAGGCGGACAGGGAGGTTCCCAGAGCTATCAGACTAATTATTAACATAAGTTTCTAATTAAATGCCTAATTGCTAATTTTATGTTTTTCAACACAATGATAAATAAGAAAATTTAAAATAATCTAATAACTATTAACAATAACAACCTACTTGTTTCGTTATGAAGGGGTAGGATGGGATTGGGGGGGGGGGGGATCGCTGAAGTAGACGTCGCCTAATAGGAGGTTGCCAAAAGATGAGGTTTTTGCCAGCACGAGGTTGGGAAATAAGAAGGTAGTAAACAAAATAGGAAGGGGTGCAGTAATCAAGAGTGTATTGTGCTTCCTATGTTTCCCTTTCCGATTTTGAGCAACAATTAAATGGGCTTCTAGTTCTACCTTCTCTGTTTCATGACAAAACTACAAAAATGGTCCCTGTGGTATTATTTTTCCGGGTTTTGGTCAAAACCTTAATTTTTTTGAATTGGTGGTTCTTTTGAGCTAGTTTCATTGCGTATTTGGTCCTCCGAATATTGAAATGGATGTAATACGCTTGGGTATTTATTTTCTATTTTTCTTTCATTATTTTAAAATTTAATACCTATTTATTTATTTTAATATTTAAAAAATGTAAGAAGGGTCTCTCTCTCTCTCTCTCTCTCTCTCTCTCGCTCTCTCCTAAAACTTGTAAACAAAACCCCTTTTTCGAACCTTGATTAACCCCAAATTCAAAACCAATTTTTTGATGACAATGAAATTAAAAGGTCCTCGATGATCTGGGTATGCATCAAGAAACAATTCCAGAAATGATTTCATTGATTGTAGAACATTATGTTGGGTATAAAGCTAAAGAAGGTGAGTAGCTTAACAAAACCTGCAATGTTGTAGGAACATTTTTCAAGCTTCCATGAATGTCGTCGACTTAGTGGGTCTCAACTCTTTTCTCAGTTTCTTATAATTTGTCTTCTATATAATCTAAGTTCTATTTCTTCATCTTGACATTAACATTGTATCTATGTTACATAAATTTAAAGATGATGTTGTTAATATTTCTACTCTAGTTGCTTTAATTGATTGTAACGCCCCATTTCTGGTATTTAATTTAAATAAATTATCTTCATTTCTAAAGGGGTACTCGACGAGTCTGTAGCCCGACTCGTCGAGTAGAAACGGGATGATCACGCGATTTAAGTTGGCTACTCGGCGAGTCCATATGCTGGGACTCGGCGAGTCTGCCTGTCTGGATGCAGCCCTAATTTCAAGGGTTTGCACCTTATTTAAACACATTTATGCGCCCCAAACAAGCCTCCATCACCCTTAGAGCGTCCCTTACTAAACCCTAGCCTCCCTTTAAGCTTTGTGGAGTATTTCTCATCTTGTGAAGGATTTTTGGTGCATTTTGAAGTTAGAAGAAGAAGAGAGAAGAGAAGTTTTCAAGAGGAGCAAAGGAGATCTGAGTTTCTTGTGTCATTCCATCCTCCATTAAGGTATAAAGCTCGAATTTTGACTTGTCATCATGTAGATCTTCTTAAAAGCTTGTTAGTGTTGCTTTTGAGCCATTTTCTAGACATTGAGGTCGATTTATGGGAAGTTAAGATGAATAGGTTCAGATCTAAGCATTTCTGGACTCCTTGAGCTCAAGGTTGCCACCTTTATTGAGCTAAACACCCATTCCAAACCTAGATCTCCTCTTTTAGCTTCTTATTGGGCATTTTAGCTTCTTATGTGCATGCATGAACGTAAAGTTAGAAACTTTACGTGTGAAATCAGTCCTAGGAACCCAGATCTATGTTTTGGATGCGTTGGAATCAAGAAAAATCGACTGTATAGTAATGGTATGCTTGGGACTCGACGATTTGTTCTTCAGACTCGGCGAGTCGAATCGCGAGTCCCCGGCTACCCCGATTTGAGACTTTAGGGTGAATCAGTGAGTGGGAATGAACTCGGTGAGTTAGAGTTTAGATCTAGTGATGAAGGGACTCGGCGAGTCTATGCCCTGACTCGATGAGTCCGGTAAACTAAAAGTTGACTTTGACCAGGGGCACAATAGTCATTTTACCTTGAGGACAGTTATCAGTACCTGATCTAGTGTTTTTGAGATTTGTAGCCGGTGAGTTCCGGAGCACCAGTTAGCCAGTTTTAGAGTCAGTGTCTCCGCAGCCAGCGTTACGAGGTGAGTTTCCCTTCAGTAGGAACGGGTCTAAGGCACCAAGTCCGGCCCGTAGTAAATTTAGTATTTCAGTGGGCGGGGCCCGAATCTTACTATGGTAGTTGGACTCAATGATTGCTTGATGATATACTTGATGCCTGTGTGATACCTGTATGTTTGTTACACAATGGAGTGTGGGCGGGGCCCGAATCTCCTAGACAGCAGAGTATGGGCGGGGCTCGAACCTCCTACAGCGGAGTGTGGGCGGGGCTCGAATCTCCTAGACAACAGAGTGTGGGTGAGGCCCGAATCTCCTAGACAGCGGAGCGTGGGCGGGGCCAGAATCTCCATGAGAGTGGGCGGGGACCGTACCTCTTAGTTTCTTGTATATTTCGTATGGTGTGTGGTAGTTTGGGGGAGCTCACCAAGCTTCATGCTTATAAGTTTTAGTTTTGGTTTCAGGTACTTCCGCTAGCAAAGAGAAGAGCTTGGGTTGATGGCATCGCACACACAACAACTTCAGTTTTATCCTGAGAGTTTTATTCAGATTTTTTGTTATGATTGATATAGTTTTTTTTTGACACAGTTACTATGACTTTTGAGTTACTCATTTCATGGTTCCTATTATATATGACATTCGATGATGTGATTTTTAGTAACATTAAAACAAAAAAAAAATTAGGTCGTATTTTGTTACAAGTTGGTATCAGAGCCTTGGTTTGAGGGATTCGGGCATGCCTTCGAGTGTGTCTGAACTCAAACTAAGGAAATGGTAAAAAAATTTCAAAAGAGAAACATTTTCGAAA
The DNA here is from genome assembly GCF_052625555.1 of Lactuca saligna. NCBI lineage: Eukaryota > Viridiplantae > Streptophyta > Magnoliopsida > Asterales > Asteraceae > Lactuca > Lactuca saligna. The sequence goes on from NC_136425.1 coordinate 87,457,396, forward strand.
AGAGTTTTTGAAAAGGAACTTAGAAAGAAAAAGAGTTTTCTTAAAAGGGGTGTGGTGCATGCGATTAGCCGAGCTCAAGTAAGTACTCCCAAATTACGCATACAAGTTATGTTATGATTATCAGTTTCAATTTCATTAGAACAGCATGCTAGAATAGGACTAAGGATCTAGGAGGATGCCTTTTGTGTCTGCTATATGTGTTTCAGATTTATGAGGATTACATGCTAGTATTGAGTAGACAGCAGTAGGATAGTCTGTTTAGGTTATGCCTGATAGTATGAGCTTAGCATTGTATGCTAGTTTAGTTTCTTGTTATGATGATAGAATTTTTGAGTAGTTTCCCAGATCTGAATGTTGCTTGATTTGTGCTCTGTGGGACTCTGAGTGATGGGAGTTAGCCATTAGGTGAATATGTCACATCACATATGATCAGGGTTGAATAATCTCAGAGTGCTGGACTTGGCCCTATGGCGCAGCTCTTGTTTGAGTCCAACCGTTGTAGGGACGAGTATTTTACTCGAAGGATTATCTGAGCCTCGTCACATGTGATGGTATTCAGGTGATGATTAATTGGCATTATAAAGAGGCCTTCAGCAGCTGAGGACCGGATTTGATTAAGTCATGGATTTCCCTAGGGCAAGACTAGGATGAGAGTAGTAGAGATCAGTAGCAGTAGTAGTGACTTGGTGGAGTTGGGGCAGTTCTTGAGGAAAGTACGGGTAGATGTGGAAGGTAGTAGGGGCACATACTACTAAAAGCAGAGGATTTGTACTTGAATCAAGGAAGGCCGAGATGAGACTAGGAAACTTGTAGTAGTAATGATCCCTTGAGATATATCAGTATTTTGACGTTTGTCGCTATCTGTTTCAGAATGGTGGTTTTATGCCCTAGACCAGCAGTCGGCAGTTCAGGTGCCGGTGCGAGATCAGGATTAGGCCCGGGAGTTAAGTAGTTGGATGAGCAGACCAGGGAGTTCATCTCTTCAGAGATCACACACAGCATACTAGACCACACTCCTGTGATCTTTGGCACGGTCAAGGAGGGGATTCTTGAGCTTTTGGATGAGAGATTGAGTGCATTTCGCATTGAGGTTACATTGATGATATGGTCGCGCACTTTGACCTTCAGGGAGTTTCGGGCTTGTGCAGCTCCAGATTATCAGGGTGATCAGGATCTCATTACGAGTACTAGATGGTTGGCAGACATGGCCAACGCTTTCCGCACCAGCAGGTGTCCCGAGGGGGACAAGGTCTGACTTGCATCCTATCTCCTCAAGGGCAGGGCACGTGATTGGTGGGAGAAGGTCGGAGATGCCATTGGGGATGCAGCCTTGGATGCTATGACCTGGACTGATTTTTTGACTCGATTCAGAGCAGAGTTCGCATCGGTGATTGAGGTTCAGCAGTTAGAGACTACCGAGACTATGGCGGTGATTACCGCTAAGTTCCGGGAGAGGGCCCTTCTCGTTCTGTAGTATGTAGCAGATAAGGAGATGAAAAAGGCCCGATATCATGAGATGCTTTGGAGTGATATTCATCATTTTGTGATTCGATCTAGCTGCAAGACGTTGGAGGGCATGATTGCACGGGCTCGTGAGAAGGAGATTGATTTAGAGATGGAGAAGAAGAGGAAACAGAGGTGATGTCTGGTTCAGATGGGTCGGGAAACAGACACAAGACAGATTCCCGGGGGAAGAGCCAGCAGGGCAGAGGTCGGTACGGCAAGTGTGGCAGGGGACATGATGGACCGTGTAGGGCAGGTAGTTCCGGCTGCTTCAAGTGCGGTCGGATAGGGCATGTGAGCAGAGATTGTACAGCTACTACCTCCACCGCAACATCTAATCTGATTTGCTTCCATTGCAATCAGAGGGGACATAAAAGGTCCCAGTGTTCGAGTTTGAAAGCAGCATCAGCAGGGACGGTGGTAGCACCTGCCCATGCAACATTGAGGATTGCAAACGGCCGTCAGGGCTGGAGTGAGGCGCCAGTGGCTAAGAGTAGAGCTTTTCAGATGACAGTATAGGAGGCGCGAGTGACTCCTGATGTGGTGATGGGTATGTATCTTTCTCTTATCTCTTTATTGATATCGGACGTTTCTTATGATTATATGTTTTCGTATAGGTTCATTCTTAGTGAACGACATTTCAGCTACAATGTTGTTTGACTCGGGGGCTACCTGATCATTTGTTTCGCTTGCGCTTAGCAAGACGTTCAGTAGAGCTTCGAGGGAGCTGGATTGTCCACTTGAGGTTGAGATAGCTGATGACAGGACCGTTGGGTCACGAGTGTACATAGGGCTTGTTCGCTGCAGTTATTTGATGAGCAGTTTTCAGTGGACTTGGTTCCCATTCCCCTACGAAGGAATAAGGTTATAGTGGGTATGGATTGGCTTAGCCCCAATGGGGAAGTGATTGATTGTGAGCTACAGTTAATGAGGGTCCGCACCCCTGGTGGGGGAGAGTTAGTGATTCAGGGTGAGAGCCCACAACACGGATCGATTCTTTGCTCGACAGCGAGAGCTCGACGCTACTTCCAGCAGGGTTGCACAGGGTACGTCGCCTATGTTTTGGATGACCGGGAGAAGGGCAAGGCGACTGTTGATGATGTACCGGTAGTACGTGAGTACCCGGATGTATTTCCAGGGGATCTGCATGGGATACCTCTAGAGAGACAGGTTGAGTTTCGGATTGACCTGGTTCCAGGTGTGGCACCGATAGCCAAGGCGCCGTAACGGTTGGCTCCTCTAGAGATGCAAGAGTTGTCTACACAGCTGCAGGAGCTGCTAGACAAGGGTTTCATTAGACCGAGTAGTTCACCATGGGGAGCCCCGATCTTGTTTGTGAAGAAGAAGGATGGGTCGCATCGTATGTGTATAGATTATCAGGAATGGAACAAGGTAACGGTGAAGAACCGTTACCCACTCTCGAGGATAGATGACTTATTTGACCAGCTTCAGGGAGCATCTTGGTTCTCAAAGATTCATTTACGCTCCAATTATCATCAGATGCGGGTCAGAGGCGAGGATGTTCAAAATACCGCTTTTAGGACCCGCTATGGTTATTATGAGTTTGTGGTGATGCCGTTTGGGCTCACCAACGCTCCAGCCGCGTTCATGGATCTCATGAACCGCGTATGCAGACCAATGTTGGATCGGTCTATGATAGTGTTTATCGACAACATCTTGGTCTATTCCAAGACTCAGGAGCAGCATGAGGAGCACCTAAGGGAGGTGCTGAAGTCTTTGAGGATGGAGAGACTTTTCGCGAAGTTCTCCAAGTGTGAGTTCTGGTTGCGCGAAGTGCAGTTCCTTGGGCACCTCGTCAACCAGAAGGGTATACTAGTAGATCCGGCCAAGATAGAGGCCGTGATGCAGTGGGAGGTCCCGAGGTTTCCATCTGAGATTCGGAGCTTCCTAGGTTTGGCAGGGTACTACAGGAGATTCGACAAAGACTTCTCCAAGATAGTAGTTCCACTCACTCGACTGACTAGGAAGTCGGTGGTGTTTCGCTGGGGGCCTGAGCAGTAGGTAGCATTTGAGACCCTCAGACAGCGATTGTGCGAGGCACCGATTCTCACCCTGCCAGAAGGAGTGGATGACTTTGTAGTCTATTGTGATGCTTCGATCACAGGGATGGGAGCAGTGTTGATGCAATGAGGGCATGTGATAGCTTATGTCTCTAGACAGTTGAAGCCTCACGAGGCTAACTATCCGACGTACGATTTAGAGCTGGGGGTAGTGGTGTTCGACCTCAAGATTTGGAGACATTACCTCTATGGGGTCCGCTGTACCATTTACACAAATCACAAGAGTCTGAGGTACCTCATGGACCAGACGAATTTGAACATGAGGCAGCGTTGATGGTCAGATGTGGTAAAGAACTACAATTGTGAGATCCTTTATCATCCGGGCAAGGCCAACGTTATGGCCGATGCCCTGAGCCGCAAGTCGATGGCGGCACCGATTAGAGATATATGTCTGAGGATGATGATGATTACTCCATTGTTGGAGTAGATTAGAGAAGCACAGGTCGAGAGCATGAAGGAGGAGAGGCAGAAGTGTGAGAGGATTGTGGGCCGAGTAACTTCTTTCGACTATGATAGTCGAGGATTATTGACCCTTCATGGGAGATTTGGGGTGCCATATTGGGGAGGAGTACGGTAGGTGTTAATGGATGAGGCCCACAAGTCCCGGTTCTCCATCCATCCAGTGGCGACGAAAATGTATAGAGATCTTCAACTCGATTATTGGTGGCCCTGCATGAAGTGGGAAGTAGCCTGGTACGTGGAGAGATGCTTGACCTGCATGAAGGTTAAGGCGGAGCACCAAAGGCCTCATGGCAAGATGCAGCCATTAGACATTCCCATGTGGAAATGGGAGGATATCACTATGGATTTCATCACTAAGCTTCCTAGGACCGCATGTGGAGTTGATTCAATTTGGGTTCTGGTGGATCGGCTGACCAAGAGTGCGCATTTCATACAATCCAGGAGAGTATATCGGTTGAGAAGCTAGCCGATATTTACCTGTGCGAGGTAGTAGCACGGCATGGAGTGCCTGTATCGGTAGTATCAGATCGAGATGTCCAGTTCACTTACAGGTTTTGGAAGCGGTTTCACGATGAGATGGGGACTCTTCTTCATTTTAGCACTGCTTTGCACCCTCAGACGGACGAGCAGAGCGAGAGGACGATTCAGACTCTCGAGGACATGCTTCGGGCATGCGTCCTAGATTTCAGTGGCAGTTGGGATACGTATCTTCCGTTAGCGGAATTTTCGTATAACAACAGTTACCATGCTAGCATTGACCGCCCTCCTTTCAAGATGCTCTACGGGAGGAAGTGCAGGACCCCGATTTGTTGGGGCGAGGTCGGTCATCAATTCATCAGGAGCACTGAGGTAGTGCTCAAGACCATAGAGTTGATCCAGCAGGTTCGTAGTAGACTACAGACTGCGCAGAGTCGGCAGAAGAGTTACGCCAACAGGAGGCGTTCGGACCTGGAGATTCAGGTGCGCGATATGGTCCTCCTGAAGGTATCACCCTGGAAGGGTGTCATCAGATACCGGAAGCGGGGCAAGCTGGGCCCCAGATTCATTGGTCCGTTTAGGGTTTTGGCCCGGGTGGGCCGTGTTGCTTACCGTTTGGATCTTCCAGCAAAGCTCAACCAGATCCACAACACTCTTCATGTTTCTTAGTTGCGAAAGTGTTTGGTGGACGAGTCAACAGTTGTAGCATTGGAGGATATTCAGGTTGATAGTAGCCTGAATTATATCGAGAGACCAGTTGCGATCTTAGATCGGAAGACGAAGACCTTGAGGAACAAGGTGGTTCAGTTAATGAAGGTGCAATAGCATCACCGAAAGGGTTCAAACTGGATGTGGGAGACCGAGGGTGTAACGCCCGTGTTTCTGGGCTTGCCATTTTTAGCAATGTAATAGTCTAGGTTAACCTTTGTAACCCCAATTTGAAATAATAAGAACGTATTATTTGAGTATTATGTTTTTTGTGCTTAATTGCGTAATTATGTGATGTGATTAGTTAAGAATAAAATAAGCATCAAAATTTAAGTGTAAAATAAACTTGATATCTTTGGATAATGTTGTAGTAGTTGGAATGAGGTTTCCGAATATATATAGAACGCCCAAATCTGACTTCGTATGAGGAAGTTATGATCTTTTGAAGTTTCGACATGGCAGTATGCAGCCCGAATACTCGATTTGAGATCGAGCGGTTTTTAGCCGAAACAATCTAAACGAGAATCGAAGATCTCGTTGTTAGTAGCGAAACGATAAAAATCTAGGTGAGAACGGACGTCGAACAAAGAAGTTATGAATTTATAAAGAAATTTTACTGTCCCGGCCTCCTAAAAACAAATAATAAAAATAAATTCAAAATTAGCCGACGGAGTCTAAACGAAAGTTGTAGAGCGTAGTCTCACCTATGCGTGGATATAAAGAACGTTGAAAATGGAGTTTGTATGAAGAATATATGAATTTTCAAAGTTTATTGAATCATTAATATTTAAATTTATTTAATACATCCGATATTATCCGGAGGGGAGTCACCGGACTCACCCGAAGTACGCCCAGCATCCAGGTGTACGCCCAGCGTACCACTCGAGTACTCCAGAGTCGTATACAATGACGTAGAGGACCGATGATGTAAGCTCTGATGACAACCGAGGCGTACGCCCCGCGTACCCCGAAGTTACACCCAGCATAACCCCGAGGCTCAGCCCTATAAAAGGGGATGCGAAGCCAGCTTCATTTCTTTTTCAATTTCCATCCTTCTCTCTAATATTTGCCTCGATTTGCATGCCGTTTATACCCCAAAGCCCCGGTAATATTCCCGAGCCCCGAAGTAAGATCCGAAGCCTCGAGGATCCCGAAGAGCGTTATTCCCGAGCCGAAGCTCTGCCCGCGAGGAGCCCGGTTTTTGTGAAGATCTTCCAGATCTACGGAGAAACACCTCTTTTGCAAGCCGTAGTGCTGCCCGATCATCTTCTGATCAAGTGAGTGTGTAGTCATTTTCATTCTAACGCAATATTATGAAGTATTTTATATAAAACACGTGTTATGTGTATATATTTTGTTGTTATATGTGTGAATGTATATTCACTATCTTCTATCTTATAGATCTGATTTTTTCTCTATGAAGTACGTGTTATGTGTGTATGCCTCATCTGTTATGTGGAATATGTGTCGATTAAAGCATGCTCTACAGGTTTTTAAACAATGTATAAAAATGTATATTTTTATCTACTAATATGTTGGGTAGAACATGGGTAGATAATTGGTGTGTAATAAACAGATGAGAGGCCTCGGTGTTATTGGTGTTATTCTAGTCATTCAGCAGAGTATGGATGACGACCACAGACTATTCTAGACTGTCCTGTGGAACACTAGCAGGCTCATTACCTGTAGGTGTTGTGAACGACGTGTTCACCGGTGTACTCTATCCCCCACATGGTTGCCTTTAGGACACTTATTGTTGAGGAAGCCCCTCTGCAGTAATGTCCGTCCCGATGAAAATCCTAAATTAGGTTCCTTATAATATATGTCATTTTAGGGACGTAAAGTGAGGATAACGGGAATGAGTAAATTGGTTTATTGTTGATTGTTGAATTAAATATAATTATTTATTGTGGGTTGAAAACCCTACATGCTCACCAGGCTCCCAAGCCTGACCCACTCAGTTTATTTGTATTACAGGAAGTGGCGCAAGAGCTTAAGATGGGCGAATCATCAAGTTGTTTTGTTTACAAGTCTGTATATGTATATATTTGATGAATGGATTGTAATGTTATCGTTTATGCTTTATGATCTGTATCGGAACATGACATCCCGACTTTTGATTATGAAATGAAATCATATTTCTTTATGAAATGTTTGATAAATATCTATTTTATCATGTTTTGTTTTTGGGAACAAATTCTGCATCTCTTTTAAAATTAAAAGGATTTACTCTGAAAATGTTTAAAAAGCATAAATGAAATCGGTCTTTTCTGGCCGAGATTTTGGGGATGTCACAGAGGGGGAGATGAGGGAGCATTATCTTGAGTTATTTTCGGATTCACCAGCAGTAGACTTCGAGGGCGAAGTCTAAGATAAGTGGGGGAGAGTTGTAACGCCCCATTTCTGGTATGTAATTTAAATAAAGTATCCTCATTTCTTAAGGGGTACTCGACGAGTCTGTAGCCCGACTCGTCGAGTAGAAACGGGATGATCGCGCGATTTAAGTTGGCTACTCGGTGAGTCTGCATGTCTTGATGAAGCCCTAATTTCAAGGGTTTTCACCCTATTTAAACACATTTATGCACCCCAAACCAGCCTCCATCACCCTTAGAGCGTCCCTTACTAAACCCTAGCCTCCCTTTAAGCTTTTTGGAGTAATTCTAATCTTGTGAAGGATTTTGGTGCATTTTGAAGTTAGAAGAAGAAGAGAGAAGAGAAGTTTTCAAGAGGAGCAAAGGAGATATGAGTTTCTTGTGTCATTCCAACCTCCATTAAGGTATAAAGCTTGAATTTTGACTTGTCATCATGTAGATCTTCTTAAAAGCTTGTTAGTGTTGCGTTTAGGCCATTTTCTTGACATTGAGGTCGATTTATGGGAAGTTAATATGAATGGGTTTAGATCTAAGCATTTCTGGACTCCTTGAGCTCAAGGTTGCCACCTTTATTGAGCTAAACACCCACTCCAAACCTAGATCTCCTCTTTTAGCTTCTTATTGGGCATTTTAGCTTCTTATGTGCATGCATGAATGTAAAGTTAGAAACTTTACGTGTGAAATCAGTCCTAGGAACCCATATCTATGTTTTGGATGCGTTGGAATCAAGAAAAATCGACTGTATAGTAATGGCATGCTTGGGACTCGGTGAGTTGTTCTTCAGACTCGGCGAGTCCCCGGTTCTTCCCCGATTTGAGACTTTAGGGTGAATCACTGAGTGGGAATGTAACATACACGTTTTAAAATCGTGTTTTTTAATGAATAAAATTGTGAAATATTATGTAAAATTGAGTGTTGAGTTCTAACATATGGTTTTTACTAGAAATGAAGTAAAACCATGTTTAGAATCACTCAGAAAATACTGGAAGTCTTATAAGATTCCAATTAAAGCCAAATAGTGAAATTTAGCGAAAATATGAAATTTTAAATAATTAAAATTTTATTATTTGATGTTGTAGAGAATCTCGTTAGAAAATTGTAGACGAAAACCTCGTCAAAATCCGAGTTATAACGAAGAAGTTATGACCAACTGAAAATCCGCGACAGAACCGGCACGGCACCGAATGACGTAAAAAGTGAGTTTTTGATAAACTACTTTTTAGCCTTAGTAATCTAAATGAAAGTCGTAGTATTCGTTAAACCGAGAAATTCGATAAAAAGAACGCCAAAATCTGACTTCGTATGAGGAAGTTATGATTTTTCGAAGTTTCAACTTAGCAGTAGATAGCTAAAAACTTGAATTTTAAATCGAGCGATATTTTACCGATACATCCTAAATGAGAATCGATGGTCTCGTCATATGTAGTACAACGGTAAAAAGTCTGATGAAAACGGATGTCGGATGAAGAAGTTATGAATTTTTAACGGATTTTCCTGTCCCGGTCTGTTAAAAATAATAATAATAAAATTAAAGTAAAAAATTAGCCGACGAAGTCTAAACGAAAATTGTAGACCGTAATATTAGCTACGCGTGCATATCAAGAACATCAAAAACGGAGCTCGTATGCGAAAGTTATGGATTTTAGAAGTTCGGGGCCCGAAAATCAAAGAATTTTGCATGAATAGTAACCGGCAACGTCATCTCGCACGAAGCAGGTGTGTCACCGGAGACGTGACCCAGACCGAGCTGCTTCGTTGCTTGCTTCCGGAGGCCGACGCGTGCCGCCTACCGATTCGATCGAAGTGCGAGCCAATCAGCTTCCGACGCGCCTCGCTGCGGTGTCCGAACCTCGCCCTTCCACGTCCCTCGCATTCGCCACCGACGCTCGCACGAAGAAGCCACCTCCGAGCCACCGAGCTGCTTCTGGACCGAACTTCGCAGGTGCAACGTGGACTCCTCCCAGCCGCAGACTTCCGAACCCTCGGCCCTATATAAAGAGGACCTGCGAACCCTTCCGACTAACTTTGAAAATTTGCCACTTTTAGCCCCTCTTTCCATATTTTCTTCATATTAACTTTCCCCGAAGCACCGAAATCAACTTTAGCACCCGAAACACGTCCCGAGACCCCCGAGAAGCCCATAAATTTTATCTTTTTGGTTTTGAAGCGCTACCTTCGCAGAGCCCGTTTTTCAATCAAGCTCCCGGTTTTTAACATTGAAAGGCATATTTAAAGCCGAAGTGTTGTCCAAATTACTATTTTATCCCCCGGTTAACATAAGCTGAGTTCAATATATAGGAACAATTGTATGTTATGTGTTATATGTGCTATGTGCTTTTCAGTATTATCATTCTGAGTTATTTTCTCGTGTTATTCGCTATGTGTATAGCAATTGTAATACCTTTGACCATGTGATCAGTGAAAAGACTTAGATTCACATTGGTACTGGTACGTAGCCTCTGGTCATGTAGAGTATGTCTCCGTAAGAGAATGACTTCTTTTTATGGCATTGGCAAATGGTTAGACAGGACTATAAGCCTGAAATCTAACAAGATGATAATCAGAAATTGCATGTCTTCTATGCCATTTGGGCCAAAGCTTTATTGATGTATATCAAGAATTGAAATGAATATCTTTGAATAATGTTTTTCATTGATATGAACGCTTGTCACATGATCTCACATACATCTTGTTGTTCCTCTTTGCTTTTGCCACATTGAAGTATATATATGGCATAACATTATATTGTATCTATTTTGGAACTCACTAAGCATCACCGCTTACCCTATCAATGTTTAACAATTGTAGGTGATAAGTAACTACTATGTTTACATATTATTGAAAGATGTAGAATAGTTTGTAATAGTACTTTTGTACTACATTTTATGTTTGTATAAATTACAATATCCTGAGTAGTTATGTAATATATATAACACTTTGTAATAGAAGGTTTGTATCCAATAGTTTGTAAATCCTTTATATCAATATAAAATATTGCTTTTATGAATATGCAAATATGTAACGCCCGGGTTTCAGGGCTAAGCATTTTTGTCAATGTAATAGTCTAGGTCAACTATTGTAACTCTTTTTGAAGTAATAAATATGAAATATTTGAGTATTATGTGAATTATGTGTGTTTATGTGTTTATTATTTAATTATAAATGTATAATTAATAAAGAATAAAAATGAGCGTCAAAATTAAAGTGTGAGATAATCCCGATATCTCTACACAAAGTTGTAGAATATGTCTCAAGGTTTCCGTAGATATAAAGAATGCCAAAATCCGAGCTATAACGAAGAAGTTATGACCCGTCGAAGTTTTACGGCAAAACCGGCATGGCACCGGGAGACGTAAATAGTGAATTTACGATAGAAGACTTTTTAGCCTTAGAAATCTAAACAAAAGTCGTAGAATATGTTAAACTAAGAACATCGATAAAAAGAACGCCCAAATCTGACTTCGTATGAAGAAGTTATGATTTTTCTAAGATTCGGCTTAGCAGTGCACGGCCCGAAACTCGAATTTTAGTTCGAGCGGTTTTTGGCTTACGCGACCTAAATGAGAGTTGAAGATCTCATTCATAGGAACTCAACGGTAAAAAGACAGACGAAAACAGAGTCCGTATGAAGGAGTTATGAACTCTTCGCGGTCATTTAACAGTCTAAACGCCTCCTACTGTTAAATTTGAGATTGGTCAAGAATTAGCCGATGGAGTCTAAACAAAAGTTGTAGATCTTGATTTTACCTACGCGTGGATATAAAGAACGTCGAAAACGGAGCTCGTATGCGAAAGTTATGATTTTTCTAAGTTTGAGGGCTGATACGCGATAGGGGCGACGTGGCACCACCAGAATTGGACACGTGGCACCACCAGAAGGCCACCATATGGACCAACTCGGCGAGTAGGTCCCCCCTACTCGGCAAGTCCATCAGAATCCTCCCCTATAAATAGAGGTGTCGGGTTCCCTCATTTCCTCACCCCTCACCCCTCTTCTTTCTCTCTCTAAACTCTCTCTCTCTAAGCTCCCTAACCCCCCTAAAAGCCTAGGTAAACCCCCTAGCACCCGAAGGAAGCCCCGAGGCTCCTGGAGTCCCGAGAAAAGAGCCTTTCGGCTCGGGAACGCTGCTCCAGCGAAGCCCGGTTTTCGAGAAAAACCCACTGTAAGTGAGCTGTACCTATCCTATCTTTAGTTTACCTTATGTTTTAATATAGGAATGTTATTAGGTCCTTAAAATAATTATTTGGGCTATTATTATGAGTTATATTAAGTGTTATTAACACTTATATAATAATAATAATAGTCAGACAATTAATTTGTCACGGTTATCATTAGACTAAACCCTAGTGGTATCGATACTAGGTTTTATCGAAGGAATATCATTTTGAGAGTAGCGAAGCGCTGTCCGAGTGCTGAGTCACCACCTAATCAGGTGAGTGCATAGTTACTTTCAACTTACACATAGATATGAAGTATTTTATATAAATTACGTGCTATGTGTGCATATTATCTGAATACTTGCTATCTATGCTAGATGAACGTTGTTATACATGTTTTCAATGATTTAAACTGTATATGTATTTTATATCTACGAAAATGTTGGGGTAAAACATGGGTAGATGTAATAGGTGATGTGTGATAAAATGATGAGAGGCCTCGATGTTGATGTTGTTGATTCTGTCATCTAGCGGAGTATGGATGACGACCACAGACTCTTCTAGACAGTCTAGTGGAACACTAGCAGGCTCACAACCTGTAGGTGTTTGTGAACGATGTGTTCACCGGTGTACTCCATCCCCTACATGGTTGCCTATTAGGACATTTATTGCTGAGGAATCCCCTTAGCAGTAGTGTTCGTCCCGATGATGATCCTTAGGCTAGGTCCCTTATGATAGGTGTTTAGGGACGTAAAGTGAGGATAACGGGAACGGGTAATCGGGTTATTGTTGATTGATGAAATTAATAAACTTATTTATTGTGGGTTGAAAACCCTATGTGCTCACTAGGCTCCCAAGCCTGACCCACTCAGTTTTATGCATTACAGGTAGTGGCGCATGAGCATAGGTGTGATGTTTTGGACGAGGGATTACGGATATAGGCCTGTAGATATGAAATAATGTAGTAAGGCTTATATTGTACTGTTTATACTTTTGATCTGTACGAACATGACATCCCGAGTCTTTTAATGAAATACATTTCTATGGAAATGCTTTTGATAAATCTTTATCATATTATTGTTTTGGGACAAATTCCGCAACCCTTTTATTAAAAGATAACTCTGATTTTGAAATAAAGTATAAACAAAACCGGTCTTTTCTGGCCGTGATTTTGGGGATGTCACAAAATAGCATGTTTTGGAGTAATGATATTGTGAAGTACGAAAATTTGGGTCTTTCAAAAATACGAAAGTTGGGGTCTTTCAGAGAGAGAGAGAGAGAGAGAGAGCCCTCTTACTTTTTTAATTATTAAAATAAATAAATAGGTATTAACTTTAAAAAATAAAAAATAAATATACAAGGGTATTACAGTCATTTCAATATTCGAAGGACTAAATATATAATGAACCTAGTTCAAAAAAAACATCAATCCGAAAAAGTCAAATTTATACAAAAATCCGAAAAAATACATACTAGAGAAGGCTTACTATTATAAAAGCCCTAAATTTTTAACGCGTAATTGGAAAAAACTTTGATATTTTTTTTATTATTGTTGTGGCCGCAACTTTCTCGCAGAATTATCACTCTACCCACTTAACGAGTTTCATGGTTAAGTTGGTTAACTTTTTTGCAAAATTAGTATTAAAAAGTTCAAATTTAGTCCATGAGGTTTGAAAACAATTACACCACGTGGTTTTTTAACTTTATTTTTCATTTTTTGTATACTTTATTTATTTTCGGTTTTTTTTATAAATATATGTACATTTTTTATTTTCTTTATATATATATATATATATATATATATATATATATATAGGGTTAGGTTATTTTGTTTTTAGTAACTATTGTGTGCCAGAATGCACAGATCTGGACCATCGGATTGAATATAATCAAAGGTCATGATCTGGGGGTCTATGATAGTAGAATAGGATAACATATACCATATAATCACACAAATTTCAGCATAAGGGCATTTTAGTCAATTAACCTATATTAAAAAAGGAAATTTTCGGATTTTTAGGGATAATTAATTCCTTTATTTTTAAAAATCTGAATATTTTAAATTAATTCAAATTTAAAAATTCGATTTTATTCTGTCAGAATGTTAGAATGTTAACCATAAACTAGTAAATATATTTTTCGATTTTATTCTGTCAGAATGATAGAATGTCAACCATAAACTAGTAAATACATTCTAAAAAGAATACACAAAATCAATTCTTGAACTAACAATATACCAAATAATTACATTGTATCATTGTGATTCATTGAATAATAACAACATTCTGAAAGAAAAAAGAAAAAAAACATCACAATCTAACAAAAACACTAATCAATTCTGATAGAATATTATTTTTTAGCAACATTTTGTACATTGTAACATAACACATTCTGGTATAATACACTCTCATTCTTTATGTTTTCTTCCTTCTCCATATCAATGTTAGTCTCTTCAAAACCTAAATCCACAAAGAAAACATAATCAAGATTCAAAAATTAAAAAATTCAATGCATTCTAAGAGAATAAAAACTATAAATTCTGACAGAATGTACTTGTTGTTGACAATTATTCTCAAACATTCTAACAGAATACATTTATATAAAATAAATTCTAATAGAATACATTACATAATTCAAGAGCTGTGATTGTATACATAATTCAATAGCTGTGATTGAATCATCAACACACATACATTCATTCCCAGTCATGAATTCAAGAAACAAACACACATTTACATTATCGATTTAGAAATATGAACACCAATTTTGATTTTTTCGAAACAAAATCCAACTTATGACTGTGAAGTGCAAGTTGTATCAGAATATTTCTTCAATCGAACAAAAATAAACCATTGAAGATATCGAATTTAATAAGATGATGAACACAATCTCGATCTTGAAAAAAAATCGAGATAAAATCAATCTCGATTGAGGTAAATAATTTCCAGTTATATCCCCTAATTATTGGATTACCGGACCAAAGAAAGAAGAACAGGAGGCTTCCGGAGGATACCTCCATCCAAGTACCTGCAATCGTCGAGATTTCCTCACCGTTTGCTCCTCGCTTCTCATTCGTGTTCATAGACCCCACAACAGCGCCACTGCTCCTCCACATCCCCTTCTTCAGCCTCATCGACCCTAGAATCCATCATCGATTGCGAGACGAGAGTATGTGCTCCCCTTTGGATCCGTCAATTGTAGAAGAAGTAGAATCGGTGATGGTGATGGTGTTGATGTCGATGATGAAGTGTTCGGCCGCAAGCATATCTAGGTCAAATATATTTAGTTTAATTCCTTAATTGAATGATTAGTTTATTTCCTTAATTGAATGATTCAAATTAAATAATTTCCTTAAATAAAAGTACAAAAGGTCCAAAATACCCTTTAATGATTTATTTAATTATTTATTATTTCTTGAATTCTCATTGGTGCATTTAGGCACACAATAGTTGCTAAAAACATTTGAACCTAGCTCTCTCTCTCTCTCTCTCTCTCTCTCTATATATATATATATATATATATATATATATATATATATATATATATATATATATATATATATACTAATAAATAAAACCCATTTTCTACCACATGTCATGTCCTCATTGATTTGGACACATGACATTTTAATAGATTTTTAAAATTTACTTATTTCCACATGTAATTTTCTGATTTGTTCACATATCACAACTTATTTCGGTTACAATATTGAGAGAAATAAATGCTTCCTTGAAAAAGAATTGATATATTTATAATGTAATAAATATCATAATTAATGATAGCTCTAAAATTGATATTGATATTAAATATTGATTTTAAATTTAAAGTTTAAATATTGATATTAAATTTTTATTTTTAATAAACCCGTGTAGTACACGGGTCTCATACCTAGTATATATATATATATATATATATATATATATACACACACACACACACACACACATACACACACACACACACATATATATATATATATATATATATTACTTATTTTCATTTTTAACTTTATTTTTCAACAATTTTTTTAAACCTTTTCACCTTTTGTTTTGTATTTTTAGTGTATATATAGAGTATATTAGAGTTTTTTTAGGTTTTTCATATTTCTTTTCGTATTATATTTTATTTTTTTGTCTTTTATTTTTTTATTATTTTTGTTATTTGTATTCCAATTATTTGTTTTTTTTATATTTATCTTTTTATTGATATTTTTCAAAAAAATATAAAATGTATTAATATATTAGAGTATATTACAATTTTGATAATTTATAGTTTTTGTAGTTGTTTTTAATTTTTATTCAAGTAAATAAAGTAGTTATATTTATATTTGTAATTTCGGTCCAACTTATTTTCTTATTTTATTTATTTATTTATTTCTTTTCTTTAGTGCTATTATATTTATGTTACGAAAAAATGAAAAAAAAAAAATAGTTTGTTTACTAAGAATTAGTGTTTCAATGTGTTATATAACTTGCAAATTAAATCATATTTCTATATGTGATATCAATAGAATAAATTCAAGATAATATTTTTCATTTTGATAATAGACTAAAAAAACAAAAAAAAAATAAAATAATAGTTGATCTTTATAAAAAAAAAACTTGTTATAGTAATTTATATTGAATTCAAGTTCGTTTACTTGAATCAAAGTAAATAAAAACATTAGAAAAACCATAAATAACTAAAATAGGGAAAAAATGGAAAACAAAAATTGTAATATGAAAAAACCTTAGAAAAAATATTAGAAAAACCATAAATAACAAAAAATAAAAAAAAAATAAAAAAATAAAAAGGTGAAAAAAATAAAATATAATACAAAAAGAAATATGAAATAACCTAAAAAAAAACTCTAATATACTCTATATATACACTAAAAAATAGAAAACAAAAAGTAAAAAGGTTTAAAAAAATTGTTGAAAAATAAAGTTAAAAAAGGAAAATAAATAAATTATATATATAAAAAGAAAATAACAAAAATGTACATATATTTATAAAAAAACCGAAAATAAATAAAATATACCAAAAACAAAAAATAAACTTAAAAAACCATGTGGTGTAACTGTTTTCAAACCTTAGGGACTAAATTTGAACTTTTTAGGATTAATTTTGCAAATAAGTTAACCAACTTAACCATGAAACTCATTCAGTGGGTTAGAGTGATAATTCTACGAGAAAGTTGTGGCCACAACAATAATAAAAAAAATATCATGGTTTTTCCAATTATACGTTAAAAATTTAGAGCTTTTATAATATTAACCCTAGTAGAGAACCATTTGTGCGGTTTTGTCTTGTTTCAATAAAGTATTTGAGCATTAGTCTTGAAATTATTGGACTACCTTGGGTTTATAAGTCAGGAACAATCCAATTTTTATAAGGCTAGCCTATTTTTTTTTTTCCAAGTATAGCACTATAATATAAAAAAGAAATTACAAAAATATTTATCCTACCGACCGAAATTTAAAGAGGAACACTAGTTATCACAGACGATCATACGGAGAGAGAGAGCTCGATGGAAGCTGTCAACCGGAGGAAAAGAGGGAAAAGCCGGCAATATCAATTCAATTTATTCTTTGGTTCTACTTTGGACATACCAATCTACAACACTAGCTTATATCATTAGGTTTACTTTTTTGTCATCCTAATAATCTATCTTTTTTATTATCTAGCCTAATCATTTTATTTATTTTTATCATTACTATATTTTCACATAATTATTACATTAACTTTTTATTTAATTATTACATAATTATTTTACTAACTTCATTATAACCAAAAAAATTAATTATTGTACTAATAAAAATATATATTTTTTATTTTTTCAAACCTATAACATAAAATATGTTAAAACACGTTTATATATATTTTTTATATTTTTTGTATGTAAATTATTAAAATTATTTTTGTATAACGTTTTAAAATTACAAATATAGAAAATAATTTTTTAATACTAAACTAAAAAACTAATTTAAATAAATTTAATAAATTAAAAAATTAAAAGGAATAGACTAATTTCGTTTAAATAAAAAACCCACATTTTGTTAACTCTAAAGCACAAATTTTGTTAGGTGATTACCTATTTACAAAAGAAAAATAAAATCTTAGAAAATCCTAATATCTTAACAGCCACGGTCAAACATTCTGTCATCACCTTACAATAAAAACACTGACGATCACCACCTACGAATACCACCATTATTGGTCGGCCAAGAACCATCTTCTGCCACCCAAGGACCATCGTTTGCCGCTTAAGAACCATCGTCTCGACCTTCTCTCTCTCTCTCTCTCTATTTTATGTTTTTTTCGACATGGTGGTCGGAGATAAGTTGTCGGAGTTGGTCACGGAAGTGGTTTGTGGCGATGTTAAGTCGCCGGCAGTAAATGATGATAGTGGCTGCCAGAGGTAGCAGCTCCCAATAAAATTTAGTCAAAAGTCAAAACTATAAATTTAGTTATCTTCGATCTCTCAATTTTTTTATTTTAAATATTACAATAAAATTCGTACAAATATTACATTTTATTTACTGTGTATCATGGTATATTAGTCGAAAGAATGAAAACTGATGTCTTTAAAATTTATGATTTTTTGTTACATTATAATTGAAGACTTTAATTATAAATTGTATGAGAGTTAAAATATATTATTAAGTACAAGAAATTTAATATTTATATAAAATATACTTATAAAGGCTGGATGTTACAAATAAAAATAATGGGTTAAAAAGGTGGGTATTAAAAAAACGACAAATGCATCCATTTTATGATATTAAAAAGAGGTGTAAATTATGAACAGACAAAAAAAAAGAATTTGAATTGAAAAAAAAAAAAAAAAACTAGAGGTTTCAAGCACTCCCTATAAATTTAGTCAATAGTCTACATTATTTTGTAATGATGGTGTAATTTAAAAAAGGAAAATGATTCTTGAAAGTAATTAACTTTTGTGTTTGTACTTATTTAGTCATTTTTTTTTTGTATTAATATACCATCAAACTTGTTGTTGGTATTTACTATAACCCTTTGACCGGCTATCACAGGTCAAAAGCCGGTCAAAAGGGCTATGATAAACAACAACAACAAGTTCGATGGTATATTGAATACAAAAAAAAGGAATCAAATAAATACAAACGTAAAAGTTAATTACCCTCGAGAGTTATTTTCCGTTTTAAAAAAAAAAATCCTATAATCTAAATTAAACTTGTGTGGTAGAGTAAGCTAGATTAGATTGGTGTGTGACAGCGTGAGATAGGTTGGTGTGCCCTTTGTTTTGGGTTTTAAACCCTCTTTGCGAGCGTGCGTATTGTCGACCATAGAAAGGTCGGCCTCTTCTTCATTTACTAAATAATGGTCTTCATCATACACATGGGCTAATTTTTAAATGAGTAATGGGCTAAATAATTAACTACTTTGCATCTCTTTACTTTAAAAACATCCTAATTTTTTAAACACTTCCTAATCAAAATTTATGGGGATCTTGTGGAACTACTAGCTGCCACTACACATATACGTGTGTTTGTTGGTAAATATATACCAGGCAAGTGTAAAGGAGCTATTACCAGCGGGTCGAAATAAATTTTCAAAACAAAAATACATAAACAAGTTCAATAGATATAGTTTTTAATACTAATTTCTAACCCTACTAATGAATTTTTTTTTTTTTTTTTAATTTTTTGATTTTTTAATTTTTTCTTGTGTTGTAGTTTTACATGCTTTGCTAATACATTAGCAGTTATATTAACATATCTTAATAATTACTTTAGTGTCTACAGGGCCTAAATCAAATTCTTTTAAAACAAAAACATATAAACAAATTTAATAAATATGCTTTTATTATAAATTTCTAACTATACTAAGCTGCTAATGATTTCTTTACAAAATTTTAACTATACTAACTAGATAGTAATAATAAGCTAGAAATAAAAGTTTCTTTGCAATAAAGTAACATTAGTTATTTGCGGCAGCTTCTAGACTAAAAGTCTATGTTATCATATCTTTTGTGTAGATATATTCACGTAATCAAGGTATAAACAATCTTAGGTTAACTGGTATAGAAGAATTTTCATGCGTCTTGGGCTGAAGTGGCGTGCATTCCCACGCATGAACATCACCCCCTACTTCGGCAGGGTGCGCGTGACGTGGCTCCGGAGACGGGATGAGACGGCGAATAAGAAGCTTTCTTTTGACAACGACTGGATTTTGGTGGGCAACGATCTTTTGACCGTTTAAACAATTAAAAAAAATTATTTTTTAAAATTTAAACAAACTCAACTTCACCTATAAATTACGTACCATTCTATTTACAATTTACACTTCAAAAAACACTCTCTACATTCTATTACCATCTACAAAAAACACTCATCTCTCTCATATATTTTTTCTCTCTACATGGATTCAAATCAAAACACCCCAAACACTCCAAATGCAAATGTAGCTACATGCAATTGTTAACCTTCTCAATCCAACAACAACCTCTATTCATCACTTCATACCCCCAAACTTGTACCAACAACAATTACAACAATTCAATCAACCCAAATCCAAGCCTATCAACAACAACTTTCTCAATAATTTCAACAATATTCTCAACAATTTCAACAACCTTTTTATACCTCAACAATTTCAACCATTTAAGTCTCATTATCTGTAACACCCATAAAATTTACGCCAAATTTAAACTTTTAATACTAACAAAAGAGTCAAATAGTAACTGTTTTTACAAAACATTTCCAATTCATTTATCATCAGAGTGTCCCAAAATAGATCATGAGGATGAGGAGCGGTACGGTCACGCCTTCGCCTTCCCTCGCTCTCTTGAAGTACCTGAAACAATAAACTGAAAACTGTAAGCCCGAGGGTTTAGTAAGCTACCCCCAAAATACCAATACCACACTGGCAGAAGCCATAACCATAACGATCAATCAAACAACCTACATACTGGGCCATCGGCCTGACTAGTCCGCCCTACTGAGCCTACAGTCTATCTGGATCTATCCCGAGCCTTCGGCATGACTGGTCCGCCGCATGGGCTTATAGTCTCCCCGGACTGCTCAGAGGGTCTGTTGGCCTTCAGCACAAAGCAGGACCGCCTCAACCCAACCAACAAGCAACTAACCATGTACGCATACTATCATATACTCGCATATACACATAGCAAACATATCTATCTCATTGACCATCAATCATATAGTTTTACTCGTAACTAGAGTTTCGACCTAACAGGTCACTAACATACCAATCATTACGGATCATAAAAGCATAACATACTATCTATCCTGATTCCAATCTAACAGATCAGAATCATATGTACCATACTATCACAACCGATCTAACCGATCTCTAGTATAACAACCATCTTAAACAGGATGGCTTCTAACAAAGCAATAACATAACACCCATCCTAAACCAGGATGAAATCTAGCATGGCAATAACAAAGCAACCATCCTAACGCAGGATGTAAATCATAACGAGTCGGCCTTGGTGACGGAGAACCTATCGATATAGTGAGGATAACTAATCTCGCAGATGTCGATTGAAATGCAAACTCCAACTATCGGATCACTTGACACCGGCTCCACCACCTATAACCATAGCACATTATACTCATAAGTTCTTACTCTTATGAGACACCCCATAACCCCTTAGTAATTCTTGATCAAGGTCAGAGTCCTCAGTCAAGGTCAACCGTCCATGTTGACCTCAACTCGCCGAGTCCATGGAGTACATTCCAACTCGCCGAGTCATCGGAGTGACTCGTCGAGTTCCTTCGAATCCCGATCAATCCTTAAGGGCCACCGTCGAGTTTCCTCCTTGCAACTCGACGGGTACACACGCATGCCTATCCAAGGGAAAAGCCATCCGACTCGCCGAGTTGTTCTTCAACTCGTCGAGTTTTATGGTGATCTTCATCGGACTCTCCGAGTTGTTCATCCAACTCGCTGAGTTCAATGATGATCTTCATGTGACTCGCCGATTCATCCTTGAGACTCACCGAGTCCCTCCAGTTCTCTTTCCATACAGACTTGTTTTGAGCCATGCAGCGGCTCCAAATCACAAATCCAAGCCTCTAGGGCACACTTACCACATAAAGTTGCAAACTTCAAATCTAGCCCATAGCTCAACATCCCAACTTAAAAATCCATAAAAAGCCTTAGAATCAACCAAAGGGAAGAAAAGGAAGTAAGAATGATACTTTGATACCTTCAAACGATGCTAGCTGAGGCAAAACCCGCTTCCCACTCATTTCTTGCTTCAATTTCCTTTGCACTCTTAGCTTCCTTCCTCCAAGATCCTCTTTTCCAAGCTTCAAACCCACACCAAGGCACACACACACGAATTAGGGTTTCACGGGCTCTCAAAGACTGTAAGGAGTCCCAAAGGAGGTTAAGGCTCCTTTAAATAGGGGTGCAAACCCTGGGATTTAGGGTTTCATTTGCCAACTCCTACTCGCCGAGTCCCAATAATGGACTCGCCGAGTAGGTCACTAAACACGCGTTCTCACCCCGCTGCTACTAGACGAGTAGGTCAACTAACTCGTCGAGTAGAGCTTTATCCCGAAATTCTTAATTAATTAATACCTGAGGATCGGAGCGTTACATTATCTCAATCTCAACCTATAAATCTCGACAATAATGACGATGACGAACAGGTCCAAGAAACACAACAACCAACTTGTCGAAGGCAAAAAAAAAAACAAAAGATCCAAGAAAAAAAAGAACTACCGCATGGAACGAAGACGAGGAGGAAGCTTTAGCGAAAGCTTGAATTTTCATATTGCAAGACGAGGATGTCGGCAATTCGTAAACGGGTCAAATTTTTTGGTGTCGTATTTTAGATCATTTCCACGCATTATTAGGAAAGAAAACGGAGTGGATGTACGACTCGATCAACACAAAATGACGTGATTTACGAGCGGCTTGCACCAAATTCAATGGGATATTTGACAAGATTAAAAGCATGCGTAGAAGTGGTAGCAACGATTTCAATATTTTAGCAACCGCGACCTACGAATACAAAATTACCAGCAATGGTAAATCGTTCGGCCACCAAAAAGCGTGGGAAGTTTGTCGTAACGGTCCAAAATGAGTTCTATATATGGAAATGGCGCATTCGGGATCTACCACCGGTTCCAACAAAAGGGCAAGAACGTCCGAGTCGGACGTGGGTTTTGGACTCGACCTCAACGATGACTTCGATGCCACCGAGGGGGAGGATCCATTGGACGTCCAACTTTGCCGACCACCGGGAAGGGACAAAGCGAGAAAGGGAGCGTCTTCAAGCGGAAAAGCACCGGCAACTAGTGAAGGCGAGCTTGCGACATCTATAGATAAAACTCTAGTTTTCTAGAAAAAAAAAATACGAACCAACGGAGGAAACCCGTCGCCAAAAAATAGTTCTAACCGATCTTCAAATCATAAACACAAAGCCCCAACCGGATATCAACCCTGAAAATCTTGTGACGTTTCTTAAAATTCAACGACAAGTCCAGGACAAATATGAAATTTAGGTTCTAATATTTATGATTTTAAGTAATTTAGGATTTTTATTTTTATTTTTTTAAAGTTTTTTAAGAATTTTAGGATTTTAATTTGTGTTTTTTATATTAATGTAATGTGTGTTTTTATTTAAATTATGGTTTGTATTTTGTTTTTTTATTTAATTTAATGTTATAAAAATAAAAAATAATAATAAAAAAAGGAATTTGTGGAGGGTAACCATTTCCAATGTTTAGTGGGTTGGTAGTGAAGCTGACGTTGCGCACATGTGACATCACTTTTTCGGTGGGTTGGGTGTGACCACTCCAAAGCCTTATTTATGAGTATGAAGTAAGTAAAGAGAGAGAAATATTGAGGGAATACATCCAGCTTCGTTGTTACACTGGTGGTGAGGAAACATGAGTGGAAAAAGGCAGCGACCAACAGATTTGAGATTAGAGGCAAGTAGTCAAGTGGCTCGCATGAGGAGGCGAACAAATTGCTGCGGTTTCTTTTGAGATTTCTTCTTTCGACGACGGCTATAGGCAACTTTGGGATATCTTTTTCCAGCTCTTCGAAGAAGTATTTTTATAAACTCAAAATTAGAAAAGTTGTAAATTAGATTAAGATTATTTGTTTTTATAGAGTTTGAGAGTAATTTCTTCGTTGATTTGGTTTCCTAACAAATGAAGGTTAGTTTTAATTTTTGCAGTGATTTGCAGAATATTTAGTTGATTCTTTTTCCAGTCACTTAAAATGATTTTTTTATAAGTTAATTAAATAATTATAGTAAGCTCATAAACACGGCCAGTTAGTCATGTTAATGATTTTTTCGTAAGTAAACTATATACATAATTACATACAAGGTATTATCAACCTCAAAACCGGGGAGGCTATACCCCCCATGGCCTCTAAGAGCGTCCACCACTACGGCCCAGTGTCATAACAGATTAGACCATCTTGTATACCAAGGATGAGCCCATTCGTGGTTTACGTGACCACTAACCACTATAGTGCACATCATCCCACTAGTTAGTGGTAACTAGTTGTCGTGGTGAATGGTGGTGCAAACAACGGAAGCCAACGTTCAATACATTACTTTCTCTCTCTATCTCTCTTTACAATAAGAAAGATATATATATATATATATATATATATATATATATATATATATATATATATATATATTACAAAATGAACATATTTATTTACATCATTTTCGAGAAGTGCATTATTGTTATCTATTCAAATTTTAGGAGATCTATATGAATCTACACTTTACTCAACATGCAAAATGAATATCATTTGTTGTTATAATAGATTGAAAATTAATATAACAACAATACATTAATTTTTAAACAAGCTAAAAATTGTTATGTTATTTTGAAAGAAACTTACCTGAGTCGAGATAATGCAGAGCGATGGAAATTCGGATGCATTTGCAGGTCGATGGATGCTATCCTATCCAAATGTTATTGCTTTTTGGTTCTTGTCTTAGAGTACTCAATAATCTGCTTCCACACCAATTTTTTACAAAAATCAATTTTTACATTACAATGCTAATAAGAGGAGGAACTTGGTGAACAAAATAATTAATTAAGAACTTGGTGAACTAAAATATTAATTAAGAAAGCAACTACAAACCTAAGATAAAATGTTTCTTCTTTCTTATGTAGATATAAAAGCTCTACAAACCAATTGAGATGCTCTTTCCTTTGACAATAATATAAGAAAGTATATATTATTAAGAGAAATTGACATTGTAGTACAACTAAGCTTTGTCAAGGATTCGTCATTCAATTTTTTTTTTTTTGGCCCCAATTAGTTCCTCAACTTTCAAATTACCTGTTGATTACGCCATTTTAAGCAAGGAAACTGGATGAACCGATAACTTTGTTTACATGTTAATTAAAAAACTGAATACAAGGAAAACCGCAGACCACGATGGCAATTCCAAATATTTATCAACTTAAATGAGACGAGTCGAGTGTAATTGAGAAGTACTTAAGTTCACCTGTTATTCGTTGTTTTCATTAGCAATACTCCAAAACCTTCAACCAGAGCTAGAGTTTACAAGTCCTCTACAGAACGAAGTGATGTAGGAGGAAGAAGAAGTTATGTCAACCTCGAACCCCAATGCGACATTTCCGATAGTGAAACTGAACTTTAAGGGGGTGTTTATTCGTCGTCCTTTATCTTACACTAATGGTATGAAATTCACCTTCATAGATCATGATTTTTCTGGTATGACACACTCATAATGTATTACTTTTCTCGAACGTTTCATGCAATTAGATTGTAAGAAGCTATACTATTATGAGCGAGGTGCTCCCCTTTTGAATGGCCTTACGCCTATCTCGAATGAAATGGAATATGCAGGTTTCATCTTTGATGCATATGGAACTCATGGTCAAATATCCCTTTATGTGGACCATATTGGTGATGGAATAAATGATATGTTTGAGTCAGAAGGAGCACATGATGACCATGATTCTTGCATTAGTGGTGGGAATGATGAAATAGGTCCCCTTAGGGATGTGATAGTGGATTTTAATGAGGAAATAGTCACTATGAATAGGACATGTAATGATGAATTCTTGACTAAATTGTGTGCCTAAGAAGAGGTGGAGCAGGAGGATACCAACTATGATGTAGAAGATGAGGATGAAAGTGAACCCAAGAGTTAATTTCATGCCATTTTTAATGAGTCAATACACTGGAAGAAACAAAAGCCCATACTTGGTATGAGATTTAAAAAATCCAGATCAAATAAAAACTATGTTGTGCAACTATGCCGTAGCCAATGAGTACCAATTATGCTTTGTTAAAAATGACATGAAAATGTTATTGGTACATTGTTGCAAGGTTAAGTGCACCTTCAGGTTATAGGCATCATGGATGAGTGATGAAGACAACTTGAAAATTAAATCTTTGAACTTAGAACATAATTGTGCTAGGAACTTCAAGTTAGGTTTATTGGTTTCATATTCATGGATAGGAAGTCATTACACCAAACAAATCTTACACATACAAAAGATGAGTGCCAAAAAATTAAGATGAGAAGTTATTAGGAGATTTGGTATTCATGTCAGTCTTGGTAAATGTAGGAGGGCTAAGAAATATGCTTTGGAATTAGTAGATGGAACTCTTATGGAACATTATGAAAAGTTATGGTCATATGGAGAAGAGATTGGGAGATCAAATCCAGGTTCAACTGTCAAAATTGATGTCAACAACATGCTAGATGGGAAGAAGTACTGTAGTAAATTTTATGTTTGCTTTGATGGAGTGAAAAAAGGATGGATAGAGGGATACAAGAGGATAATAGGACTTGATGGATGTTTTCTGAAAGGCATTTGTAAGGGAGAATTACTATGTACTATTGGTAGAGATGCAAACAATTAGATTTATCCCACTACATGGGCATAATCTGATTGATAATTTGCAATTGCATTTGGAAATATCGCATTGGGGTTCGAGGTTGACATAGCTTCTTCTTCCTCTTACTTCACTTCCTTCTGTGGAAGACTTGTAAACTCTAGCTCTGGTTGAAGTTTTTGGAGTATTGCTAATGAAAACGACGAATAACAACCGAAACTTATGCCCTTCTCAATTACACTCGACTCGTCTCATTTAAGTTGATAAATATGTGGAATTGCCATCGTGGCCTGCAGTTTTCTTTTTATTTTTTTTTTGTAATTAACACGTAAACAAAGTAACGCGGTTCATGTAGTTTCCTTGCTCAAAATGACGTAATTAACAGGTAATTTGAAAGTTGAGGGACTAATTGTACAAAAAAAACTTGAGTGACCAATCCGGGACAAAGCCAAAAGTTAGTTGTGCTACTGTGTCAATTTCCCTATTATAAAGCATGCCATGTATGTCCCTGGAACATATACCTAATTATAAAGCTACAGTCTTGATTTAAACACGTCATTTGTAAATATGTTCAATAAATGAGAGCAACACAAGGTAATCTAAAACTCTTTTCTTATATTAATAAACACAATACTCAATTGCCTTTATTTTTATTTCATCGTCTCCCCAAGCATGCTTGATGTGAACGCTAACAGGATACAATTATATACAAAACCTGATGTTCACGTCTCTGTCATCTTGTATATTCCATCCTATTTATTTTTCATAAGAAAAAACAGCAAAAATGGTCCTATGGTATGTATTTTTTCTAGGTTTTCATCCAAACCCATATGTTTTTGGCTTCATGGTCTTTTTGGAAATATTTCTATGTGGTTTTAAACTTTTAGTCCCTCTAAAAACTGAAATTAATGTAATACTCTTATATATATATATATTTATTTATTTATTTTTCTTTTATTATTTATCTATTTAAATAACTAAAAAATAGAAATAAAAACACTTTTTTTTCTCTCTCTCTCTCTCTCTCTCTTTCTTCTCTCTCTCTCTGTCTCTTTCTCTCTCCCCCCCTCTCTCTCTCTCTCTCTCTCTCTCTCTCTCTTTTAAAAAGAACTAAACCCATGAAGCTTTATGAGTTTCATAGTCTTCAGAGAAATAAATCATTTGCAAAAAATCTTTTTTATTCGGCTCTTTCTTCATCGTCTTCATCAAGATAACGACATGCAAGTAAGTTCAAAATGGCAGGACATCTTAAATAAACTCGTTCACCTACACTCCCCCACCCACCCACCACATACTCTCCACTTCATCGAGAACTACCGTATCGGAAACCGCCACACACCTACGAATGGGTTTCAGGGGTGGAAATTTTCTTCTTTGAGCTAAAGTCTTTGCAAACCTCTGATTAATTTTGATATCACCACTAATGTTGTAAATCACCCCTGCGCCCACCTTCGTTCTCTACTTCCATTGGCATGTAAAAAAAACACCCAGAAATTGATCTTGGAAACGATTTACATATATTTGTTCATCCCCAATCATTGATTTTTGTGTGTGCGTTTTTATTTTTGAAATCGATGTGTGAATATGAAATTGTTTCAAGAAGGTGTGTGTTAATCTAAAATTGTTCTCTCATCCTCAAGTTACCAACTCTCCTTGTTCCTCCGATAACCTATGATTGGTGTGTGTGTGTGTGTTTCTTTCTTTCTGGTGATGGATGTATAAGACGAAATATGCATCTGTGATTTTGGTCTTAAGTTCTTGAGCTTCAGAAATGAAAGAAAAAATCGATTTCATATTCAATCATACCGGCAAAATCATACCCCCTTCTTCCCACGTGTGTATGCAGGTAACCAAACAAACGAGATTATGGGAATATTTCATGTACACTCGAATTTCAATATAATTAAAAATTAAATGGTGAACACCAAAGGGCTTTTTTTTGTAGCTTCTTGATTACTGATTTCAACATCTGGAAAATGGTGGAAGCAAAAAATTCGATCATTTCCTTCTTTCTAGGTGGAGTTCTTGATTACTAATTAGAATTGGTACGGATTCTCATACTCCACCTCATGTGTATATATGTGTATTTGTTTTAGTTAATTGTGTGTTCCTTTTATGAGAGAGAGAGAGAGAGAGATGTGGGGTTTTTCATTAGTATTTTTTAATTATTTACATAATAAAGAATGAAAGAAAAATAAAAATAAATATATAAGGGTATTACAATAATTTTAGTTTTCAGAAGGACTAAAACCACATAGAAACATGACCAAAAGGGCCACGAAGCCAAAAAAGTTTGGATATAAACAAAAACTCAAAAAAAAAAAAATGCGTACACAGAGACCATTTTTGCATTTTGTCTTTTCATAAACACCATATTAGTACCACCCTATTATTAATTTATAATACTAATTATTTTTATAATTTATTAAAAGTTAGAGGGTGATTCTATAATTTAAAATAAAAGAAGGGCTAGATTATAAATATTAGAAGTTAGTCTGTTTTTTCTTATTCAGATAGACACTCTTTCTCTATTGATGTGTATATGTAATTGTACTCTGTCATTTCAATGCATGAAGATTCATTCTGTCGCCCCTCTTTGTAATCTGGTATCAGAAGAGAGACTCAAATTTCCACTAACAATTCATATGTTCTTGATCTGAATCAAACATTCATTCTTATTTTGTAAGGTTGTGCTTGTTGATTCTATTTCTTTGATTTTTCAATTCACAAATTCTTCTTGTGAATTATATTTATTTGATTTCTCAATTCACAAATTTTTCTCGTGAAATTGTATTTTATCGATTCATTTCTTCTTGATTTCATCATGCCTGAATCTTTATCCAATCTTTCACCAATTGATGATCGATTATCTCCATATTATATTCATCATTAGGATAATCTCGGATTCATTCTAGTTTCTTAACCACTTACTGGTGAGAACTATCCTTCATGGAGTAGATCCATTTTAATTGCTCTATCAATTAAGAACACGATAGGATTTGTTGATGGATCATTGCATGAACCTCCTTCCATTGAAACAATTAATCATAGTTCATGGATGCGAAAAAATCTACTTGTCATCTCATGGATTCTCAATTATGTTTCCAAAGAAATTTCTATCAGTCTCACATATACCAATTCTGCTAAAGACATTTGGGAAGATCTCAATTTTCGATATCAATAGAGTAATGGTCCTTGGATTTTTGAAATTCGAAGAGAAATTGTCAATCTAAATCAGAGTCAAGATATTGTTGATGTATATTTCATGAAATTGAAGTCATTATCATATGGACTTGACAATTTTTTTCCAAGATGTTCGTGTGGCAAATATGAATGCAATGGTGCTCAAAATATTAAGAAGTATTTTCAAGCTGAACAGATTATGAATTTCTTAATGGATTAAATGAATCCTTATCACAAACAAGAGGTTAAATTCTACTCATGGATCCTTTGCCTGCTATTAATTGAGTTTTCTCTCTTGTTGCTTTATAAGAAAAACAAAATATGATTTCCAATGATAATCAAAACTTATCATCGATTGCTTTTGCTGCTATGGCGAATCAAAATAACAAAGTTCAAACAAGCAACAAAAATTCCAACAGACATTTCAATAATTCAAATAGAGAGAGGCCTTTTTGCACTCATTGCAAGCTTCAGGGGAACACTATGGAAAAAGTCTACAAACTCCATGGGTATCCACAACGTCATAAACCACAACCAAGATGTAATCATGTTAATGTTGATGTTACTAATGACAATGTCATTATTGAGAACAATCCATCTGTTAGTGATGATTGAGCAATATGTTTTGTGGTTTTTCACAAGCATAATGCCAGCAAGTGATGTTTGCTTTGTCCAATCATATGATTTCTGTCAATCCACATGAAACTACCACTTTAGGTAAGTGTTATTAAATGACTATTAATAGTAGAATTAACTCATATATGTGGATTCTTGATTCATGAGCATCTCAACATGTTTGTCATGATCTTAACATGTCTGTTGACACAAGAAAAGTTTATCATCACACAATGAATCTTCCAAATAAAGTGGTTCTTCTTGTGGATTTGGTTAGGGACATTAAGATTGATTACCATTCCATAGTGAAATATGTTCTTTATGTTCTAGTTTTTGATCTGAATATTATCTCTTTTAGTGCTCGAACAAAATCTCAACATTTTATAATCTAATTCATTTGTCAAAATTCTTATATCCAGGATGTTCCTCACAAGAGGATGATTGGAAGGGCTAAAGTATCTAAGATCTTTATGTGATGAGTAATCAACAACAAAAATAGATAAAGAATGTTGATACAAGAGTTAATTTTGTTTTCATTGATATGTGGCATAAAAGATTAGGACATCCCTCAAATAAAGTTCTTAATCTTATTAAGAATGTTTTAGGTGTTTCTATATCTCCTATTAGAAATGAACATTGTTCTATATGTCCTTTTGCTAAACAGAAACAATTACCTTTTAAAAGTTTTAATCAAATATGTGATGATACATTTTCTATTGTACACTATGATATATAGGGTCCTTTTGCTATACGGAAACAATTACCTTTTAAAAGTTTTAATCAACATTCTACTCACACAGGTCATAGATTTTTTTCTACTCTTGTGGATGATAAAAGTAGATATACATTGATATATCTCTTGAAGCCTAAATCTGGAATAAAAAGAATTATATCGTGACTTTGGGCACATGTCAACACTTAGTTCAACAAATTCATCAACTCTTTTTGGACTGATAATGCAAAAGAACTAGATTTCAAAGATTTTTTTTTGTAGAAAAAGGAATTGTTCACCAGAAGACATGTGTTGCCAAACCACAACAAAATTCTATAGTTAATAGAAAACATCAACATCTATTCAGTTTAGCTAGATCATTGATGCTCCAATCCAAAGTTCCAATTCACTTCTGGGGAGATCGTGTTCTAACTGCAACCTATTTGATAAATCAAATTCCATCCAAGGTTCTTGGTAATCAATCACCATTCTAAAGTCTATTTTGTGTTCTTTCTAATTACAAACCTTTAAGGACTTTTAGATGTCTTGTTTATACATCAACATTGAATACTCACAGATCAAAATTTCATCCTGGAGCGAAAGCTTGTGTGTTTCTTAAATATCCTCCTCACATGAAGGCATACAAAATGATAAATCTTGAAACAAAACAAATTTGGTACTCTACAGATGTGGCTTTCCATGCTATGATATTTCCTTTGCATAACAATTCTTATTTAGATGTTGTTGACCTTTTCTCTGATGTTGTTCTATATGTTCCTATATCTGATGGTGATATTTTTGGATTAGGGTGTCTAAGCCAATAACTAAATTGGCATATTCTTGAATTAAAAGCAAAGTCCTTTTTGGGTTGCCCTCAGAACTAGAAACTTAGAAGGATTTCATTTGGAGAGAGAGGATACTTTGTTAGTTTATTATATGAATATTAAAGTAATTGGAATTAAAATAAATGATTTATTAATATATGATTAATATGTTAATTTGAACGTGTAATTATTAATTTAGAATTAATCAAAAAATAATTGAAATTAATTTTGGGATTAGTTAGAATTAATTAAGGTGCAAGGACTATAGCTGAAAATGTTCAAAAGTTGAGCAAGGGAAGGGTTCTAGACCTTCCCTTGTAGACAGTTTTGGAGTGCCCTTATGGGGCATTTTGGAAGCCTCCCTGATATAACGAATATGGATAACTACTTGGATTAAGTATATACAAAACTTTATAAATGGTCCATGTGGTATCCCAAAATCTAAAGTGTAGTTCCTAAGTTTAAAAAACCTCACAGATCCCTGTGGTTTTAAAATTTTTGATGTTTGGTTCTTATTGCTAACTGCGTCATCTTTTATCCATTAACTGAAAGACATTTTAATTATTTCACTACCACAGGGACCATTTATGAAGTTTTGCCTTATTAAAAAAAATAAAAAATGAAAAATAATTATTTAATATAAGGGTTCTCCCCCTCTCTCTAAGGTATATGCTTTCTTTCTCTTTCTATATGTATATGGTTATGCTAGTAGATCCTAGTCTGATGTTCCAGATATACACATTTAAGTACTACTCTGCTCTGTTCTTATGTTTATGAGCAATGAGTGTTTTTTGCTCTTGAATTTTTTTATGATGAGATGAGATCATAGTGATTATTAATGATTCTAATTTTTCTGATTCAGGTTTATTATTGGTTGCGACTTCAGCCTCTAGTGGTGATGGTTGGCTCTTGTGCTTGATCTTCCCCTTTAAATCTAAAACTATGGGAATCAAATAAAGAGTAGATCTGAGCATACCAACAATTAAGAAAGGAAATATCCAACTGATCAAAATTGGAATTAGATCAAGAAATCGGAACAAATAGTCACATGGAACGACAAGTAACAAGTAAAAACATAGAATATTCTATAATCTAAAATGATTACAACAAAGAAATCTCTAATGAATCAAAAAAATAAAATGAATTCGTGAGATTCATATCTTCAACTGCGAGAAACCTACCAAAAACAAGAGTCAAAGTAAACTAAATGGAGTTTGAGGTAGGGGAAATATCTAATTGGGTAATTTCGAAAATGGGATAAAGTGATTATCAAGATTCAGTGAGCTGCAGGAAGGGGAAATGTTAATCTATGTACCTATAATCACCACCACCAAACTCCTCCATCTCTAAAATGATGAAATCGAAACACGCAATGATGGTAATTACAAACATCATTAATTGTAGGGTGGTGTTAAGGAAACAAGGAAGAGTCATCGAACTCTCAAAATACCATAAACCGAATTGCCTATCGAAGAAGTTAAGAATCGAAGAACTCGGTGGAACCATCTATGATAGATACCTAAACGACCAATTATCAGTGGCTCGAGCATTAGGAAATTAGAGGAGGGGTTGAATTTTCTCAAGGGTGTATTATGGTTTCCATTCAAAGACACACATATACACAGTTAGAACCAAGAAGATGTTGGAGGGTTTTTTTATAGTTGGGGAGGTAGAGCTTTTGGAGAGAGAAAGAGAGAGAGAAAGGGGTTTTTTAACAGTTGTGTGTGTGAGAGAGATAGATAGATAGATAGATAGATAGAGAGAGGACCCTTTTATATTAAATAATAATATTTTTTTATTTTTTTTAATTAGTCAAAACTTCATAAAATGGTCCCTGTGGTAGTGAAATGGCGAAAATACCCTTTAGTTAAAGTACAAAAGATGACGGAGTTAGCAATAAGGATCAAACATCAAAAGTTTTGAAACCACAAGGAGCATATGTGAGGTTTTCTTAAAATTAGGGACTAAACTTCAGATTTCGCGATACCACAAGGACTATTTATGAAGTTTTGTCTTAAGTATATTACTATTTTATTCCAGATTAGGGTTTCCAGGGTTATCAGTTATAAATAGGACCCCTTGGGTTCACAATTTTTGTCCAACCTACCTACAATTAGAAAAGCCAAATTTATACTCCCTCTCCTCTCTTCTCTTGTGTTCTTGTTGTTAGGGTTTGGGTACAAACCATTAGAAGCATCATATCTTTGGTGCTAGGCTTTCCATGTTCAACGACTACTAGGATTGGTGTGATTTGTTTACAATAACAGATCAAAAGGTATCTATCCCTAAACTTGGTAGTTTTTGAAATCTATATGTGGGCCTTATTGGATTTCTTATGCTTGAAGGTGTTCAATCCATAAAACATGAGGCTCTTAGATCACACAAGGTGAGTCTTTTGGGCCTTGTACTATTCCTTGTTTGATGTTAGAAACGTCTTTAGCATCACAGTGATGCCTTTATTAGGTATCATGTTTAGGATTATTTCTCAAAACAAATAGTTTAGGACTAGGATTTTAAGTGTATACAATTTCATATCTCTCGCGAGATTGTCTCTTAAGATATGAACCCATTCATTGAAGTTTTATCTAGTGAATGTTATTGTTTCATTAAGTCATCAAAGAAAAAATGACAATTCATGGTAATGAGAATGAATTATTTAACTACAAAATTTTAAAAAAATTCATTTACTATTTGCAGTATTTAAACTCTTTAATAATTAATACACTATTTGTTTCGAAAAACATTAGTTATAAAAGTCTTGGATCCAAGTTGCAAAACAAATAAATGGTTAGGTATCCTTTATCCCATCTATTTGAATTCAATCCTGTAGATATCGATTATCAATTATATCTTACTATATAATTCCTAGATTTATGGGATCGCTAATAACAATTTTGATTAGATATGTTTGATCCCATCTATGCCTCAGAAATCTGTTGCTTAGGTATCCTTTATTACAAAAGATTTCCGATCAAATTATCTAATTTGAAAAACTTATGTAATCATCCTATAACTTGGTTATAGAAATCGCGAATACACCCCGATCATCAAAAGATAACACTAAGCGGTTAGGTATCCTTTATCCCGCTAGTGCATATAAGAGATGCGCGAGTGCTCTTTAAAAAGGATTGCATAGATTTGAGGTTTGTAAAAAAGGTCTTCTATATGTTTTATAATTATAGTTTTAAAAACATATGATATCATGGTTATTACATGCATATAATAAACCATGGTACCAATTTTCAAAAAGAAAATCACTTTTAAAGATTTTATATAAAAGTTGGTTTTTATATAATATTAACACAATTCAATTTTAATAACCCGTATTAAGTTTGAGTGCGTTTAAACCTTTTATATATTTAATAAAACTTAATTTTATTACTTATATATTTGAAGTTTGTATAAGTTAAAAAAATCACCATTTTAAACTTATATTTGAGTATTTCAAACTTTTACGCTATTAACGTTTTAATAAAACCATATTTTATTTTAAAACAATAACTTGTTACATCTTATGTCCATATTATAAATTTTGAAAACCAAACTCCGTGTGATGTTTATTAACGTTTAAATTATTTTAGCATGTGAAAAACTAATTTATCAACCACACATAATAATTCCATAAAATAAACAACACAAACACGCATAAAAATATATGTGCATACACATAACCAAGTAGTGACATTTTTGTGAGCCAACACAAAAAATATCAAGTCTATTCCTAAAGGGACATTTTA
Organism: Lactuca saligna; assembly: GCF_052625555.1. Lineage (NCBI taxonomy): Eukaryota > Viridiplantae > Streptophyta > Magnoliopsida > Asterales > Asteraceae > Lactuca > Lactuca saligna. Next base: position 87,493,072 of record NC_136425.1, read on the forward strand.
AGTGACCAAAAATCTTCTTGTAATGTTGTTGTAGAAGCTCCCACTTGAGAAAATACCCCTTGCTTGCAAAAGATTGGAAAACTTCTTTAAGGCAATATTTCAACAATATGCAACACTTTTAGAAAGTGTCGTAGAAAGTGTCGCAAATGCTCAATAATCCTTTGTGAAATCTACCAATAGCAACAACAACAACAATTAGCGACAATTTGCAAACTGTTACTGAAAATCCTGCACACCTTATACTTGCGAAAATTGCACTTTGGTCTTCAAAAATGGTTCCAACTTCATTTCTTGTTACATTTTTGTACAAATAAATTTTTTCTAACAACTAATCTATTACTTAAAAATATAAACCAAGAAAAATAATATATTTAATTTATTACATACCAAATGAATAAATAAATTATTACAACCATTTTTATAAAACGTCCAACACAACAACACAACAAACACAATGGTCATTGGCTAGTTTATGCACATCATACATATCAACATGCACATTAAGCAACCTTTGTTTTTATAAGATAACTCTAAATAACAAAAGATGCTTGAAAAAACTTTTGTCACATGAAATAAGAATTATAAAGTTGTCGTAGAAAATATGTATGAACTTGTTTTTATACAAAACCAAATCATCCATATTCTCTAAAAACTAAGATTTCCAAAAATCAAAAAATCTAACCAAACTAGCAAGGTGGCTCTGATACCAATTGTTGTGTTTTTATTTAAAAATTAATTTTGAAAACATGATATTTGGTAATGGAAGACTTGATCATTTTTTTGAATAATATAAATAATTTAAACCCACCAAAGATCATCTTGCAAAGTTTGGAAAAAAACAACACCAACCAAAGAAGAGGTGGAGAAATTACAACCTTTGTAGTTCTTTGGATCCTCTTGGGAGGCTTGGAAGTTGATGAAGAATGATGAAATTTAGAGACACTAACAAGAAGCCAACTTGATGTAGATGCTAGTCTAAAACTCTTAACTCTTAAGCTTGAAGTTCATAACCAAAGTATGAACTTCAAGAGAGTATAAAAGCAAGTAATACCTTTATGACTTAAGAAGAAAATGAGAGAGAGTAACATGCCTAGCATGTTACGGTTTTATGCATGTTCAAGCCAAATAATGAAAGCTTCACTCTCATATAGCCAAATAATGAAAGCTTCTCTCTCTCTCTCTCTCTCATATATATATATATATATGATGCATAATATACATGAGTCTTTAACCATTAAGCACCCATGCTTCCACTAGCTAGATTTGTTCCCCATGCTTTTCATTAATTTTACATTAAATAAGTATAATACCATGCTCTTCTTTTGAATAAACAATTGAATGCACCATGCCTCTCATTACTTTACATTAAATAAGTATAAGACCATGCTCTTCTTTTGAATAAACAACTAAAAGCACCATGCCTCTCATTACTTTACATTAAACTATCTTAAACGCCATACTCTTCCTTTTTTACTCTTATTTTATAAAATAATAAAAGAAAGAAGTCAAAACTTTTATTTTTTATAAACCAAGTTTACAAAATATAAAATTTAACTTTTTGGTAAAAGAAAAAAAGAATTCATCTTGTCCAAAATGTTGTGATTGACCTATTAATTCATACCATATTAATTATATATAATGTTACTTGCTAATGAAAATTATTATTTCCTAGAAATAAATAATTTCCAATTTAATTATAGGAGTTTATTGAATATTTATTAAAATCAATTTCTAATAAATAATCAATTATATTAATTTGATGTTACTGTGACCCTTTAGTATCGTATGTTAATTAACAATTTCACTTTAATATGACTGTTGAGATTACTAGATCTTTCAATTCTTTCAGTTATCCGGTAGTCACGTTTTTAAGCTTTCACACCAACCATATTCGTAAAAAGGCCGAACACCCTCCGCCTTATGCGAAACATGGAATCACCACATAGTTGAGCATTAATATTTGATTGAAAAGTTTAAATGGTTGATAATTATTTAAAGTGGTAAATAATATGAATTATAATTTATGCTCTAATAATACTAAAATTAAATGTATAAAGGATTGGGCTAATTTATATTTATGTCTAGGTCCTTTTTGAGGAACATAAGAGATTACTAAACGACAAGTTGAATAAGATGTTCGAAAAGCTAAGCTGAGTCGGTAATTTTCTGGATTGTAGTCCATAACCGAAAACGATTGTTGATGCAAATTAGGAATCATGCTAGAAATAAAGGTGCTTGTGTTAATTGTTTAAAAACATGTTTTTTGCATCTTATGTATTGTTTTGACTTGGTATCGGTGGATATGGTGATATGCATGTATGTGTTAATTGTAATTGCATGCGGTGATGATGCTTAGTGAATTGGTAGTCATATTCTACAGCATGGTGATAATATGATGAATTTTATTACATGTTTTATTGCTCGTTAAAGTTATATGTGTAACGTGATTGTTTAGGTGTATGCTTATTTTGCCGGGTATAATGGTGCTAAGGGTGAACGTTGCAAGCCTAATAGGTTGAAAGAGATTAATCCTTAAAAGTGATTAGTTACATGATCTTTCTAGATGGTCATGTGACACATGGTTCGCGTGCACCCCGGTGTACGAGAACTGGAGTGGTACTGGGTTAATGGTGTAGCTGGATCAAGCATCATGTGGGAATCAGGAGGTATAACAGTAGAATTAGCACCGTTTGTACTGATCCTAAATGACAATGTGAAACAGTTCTACTTTGTAGGTTAGAATAGCGAAAGTGGAAGTCTTCAGGTTGGTGTTTCAGGTGGAATTCATGAGCCACTTAGAGCACTAAATTGGCTAAGCACACGATTAGTGAATATGGATAATTTGTTTGGTTTGTTGTCTCTAGGAAACCCCAAAGTAGATAATCGGTTGGAAGGTGATTATATACAATAATCAGTTGAATTGAACTTGTATATGATAATTGATTGAAAGGAATTACTATAATAAACGGTGAATTGAGTTATATGTAATAATTGGTTGATTTATGTTGATAACTGTAATCAGTTGAATTGAACTTGTTTATGATAATCGGATTACGTATAACAAATAGAGAATTGGATTATATAATAGACAGTTGGATTAAGTTGATAACTAAAATTTGTTGAATTGAAATTAAAATGACATGGTAAAATCTGGGAATCTAAATGGTTGAAATGAATAATGATATATATGTAACGCCCTGATTTGTAGGTATTTATTTAAATAAGAATTTCGTTGGTTGTAAGTCCTACTCGACGAGTTAGTTGCCCTACTCGTCGAGTAGAAACGGGGTGGGATCACGTGTTTAGTGACCTACTCGCCGAGTCCATGAAGGGACTCGACGAGTAGGAACTGGCAGATGAAACCCTAAATCCCGGGGTTTTGCACCCTATTTAAAGAGGCTTAAGCCTCCCTTGGCCTCTTTGCAATCCTTGAGAGCTCATAGAAACCCTAATTTGTGTGCTGCTTCATTCTAGTGTGTTTTGAGCTTTAGAAAGAAGGTGTTTGGAAAGGAAGAGCCTGGAGGGCAAGAGACTAGGAGCAAGGAAGGTGTGGGAATCATAAATCTACCTTAGTTAGAATCATTTGGTGGTATTAAACCGTCACCTTTACCTCATTTTCCTTTTAGACCTCATTTGGTTGAGATCTAGGGTTTTTATGGTTTGATTGTGATGATATTGTGGGGTATGAGCTAGATCTGAAGTTGTAACTTCAGATCTGGACCCTTCTTGGGTCCTAGAATCATAAAGCTCCGAGTTTGACCATGTATGAAGCTTTCCTTGAGTATGAAACCCCATTGTGAGCTTGGATTTGACATTAGGAGCCTTTTTAGCTATGCATGCACGTAAATTTTGCAACTTTATGTGAAAAGCATGTCGTAGGAGCTTGGATTTGTAATTTGGAGCCATTGCATTGCTTAAAAGAGTCTGTATGGATTAAGGACTGAAAGGACTCGGTGAGTCGTAAAGTCGACTCGGCAAGTCATATGAAGATAGGACTGGACCCGACGAGTTGGATGAAAAACTCGGCGATTCCGATGAAGATTGCTATAGAACTCGAAGAGTCGTATGAACAACTCAGCGAGTCGGTTGAAGCATCCCCAATTTATGTATGCATGTGTAACCATCAAGTTGCAAGAAGGAAACTCGACGAGTGTACTTAGAGTTCGATCGTAAACCAAAGGAACTCGACGAGTCACTTCGGTGACTCGGCGAGTGGGAAAATACTTCAAGGAACTCGGCGAGTAGCCGAGGGTACTCGGCAAGTAAGGGTCAAGATGGACTGTTGGCGTTGACTAAGGACTTTGACTTTGACCAAGGGTTGACTGGTTGGTTTATGGAGTACCTTGAAAGGTTGGGAACTGAGGGGTATGATTGTATTATGGTAATAGGTGGTGGAGTTTTTGGCAGTGATCTGAATGTCGGAGTCCATCTACCGAGTTGACATCTGCAAGGTGAGTTATCCTCACTATCTTAAAAGGGTCTAAGGCACCAAGGTTGGCCCTTTAGTTGTTATGGTTATGATATGATATATGCGATTATGATCTGATAGATCGAAATCAGGATAGACAGTATGTTATGTTTTATGATCCTTAGGGATTGGTATGTTAGTGGCCTGTTGGGCCTGTGCTCTAGTTATGAGAGATTGCTATGATTGATGATCCGTAAGATAAATATATTTGATGTTTGTATATGCCAGTATATGCTAGTTATGCGCACATGATTATTTGCTTGTTGGTTGGGTTGAGGTGCTCCTGGTTTTTGCTGAAGGCCAACATACCCTATGAGCGGTCCGAGGAGACTGTAGGTCCACATGGCGGTCCAGTCATGCCGAAGGCTCGATATAGATTCAGTTAGACTGTAGGCCCTGTAGGGTGGTCCAGTCAGGCCGATGGCCTAGTATGCATGTTGATTGATTGATTATTACTGATATGATATTATTAGTGTGGTATTGGTATTTTGGGGATAGCTCACTAAGCCCTCGGGCTTACAGTTTACAGTTATTGTTTCAGGTACTTCGGGAGATCATGACAAGGCGAAGGCGTGACCGTACCACTCGTCATCCTTGTGATCTGACTGTTGGGATACTCTGATTGAATAATGATTTGAAAACATTTTTGTAAACAATACTATTGGGGTTTTATTTATGATTGAAAAACTTTAAATTTGGCGTAAAATTTATGGATGTTACAAGTTGGTATTAGAGCCTTGGTTTGAGTGAATTGGAGGAACAGTCGTGTGAATCCAATTTCAAATCAAGAGAATGGTCGGAATATGAATTTTTAAAATAGTTTTCAATATAAAGTATGAAGGATGCAGAGGGTAAGATCAACCAGAGCCATAAGTAAACCTTAACTTACCATACAGTTATTTGATATTAGAACAACATGCTAGTGCTAGGCTAGGGATCTTTAGGAATCGCATAATAGACTTGCTTGATTATATGATGCCTACTAGCCTAGGGTTTCTTGTATATGGAATTGACATCATTACTGTAGTTGTTAGTGTAGGCATCACGGTTGTGCATAATCAAGATCTTATAGCCTGAGAATGTTTGATTCAGTCTGCGGATAGGATTGGGTATTCGAAGGTCTATTAGGTCTATTGTTATGTGCGGCTAGCATGCACTAGCGTTGCAGGGGTTGATGGAAGTTTCATGGATGTGTGAGTTGTTGGAGAAGTGAGGTCAGTTGTGAGATAGGCAATACTCCCCTAGGAGTGAGGGTTGAGCGCATATTATGTTGATGATAGTGTTAGGGTGTTGTGGTGATACTTGAGACAAATATGGTTAGGTGTGGAAGGTAGTATGGCCTCGTACTACTGAAAGCATAGGACCCATACGCGTAGCAAGGAAGTCACAACCCCTAGGGTTTGTGGGTTTTGGTCTCCTGATATTATGTTGTTTATCTGATGTCTTGAATGTATCTTTCAGTATGGTGGTGACGAGACGTTTTGCTGCTGGGTCCAGATCAGGATCGGGATCTAGATCAGGGTCAGGGTCGGGAGACAGAACGTCAGAGGTGCCAGTAGCACCTGAGCCTGTGGTTCAGATAAGGACAGAGGAGTTGGTTGCCAGGATCCGGGAGAATCTACACGATGAGATCGTTGCAACCTTTTGAGCGCAGCTGTCGGAGATGTTTGGGTCGATTATGACCACGATGGTCGAATATTTTGATGAGTGATATGCATCTCTAGCTGAGACAACGGCCACTGCAGCCACATTGGCTGAAACCGCGGCATGGATTGGAGGAGGAGCCGGCTGGGCTTTCCAGTACCGAGACTTCGATAACACGAATCCCCCGACATTTGATGGTACATAGGATGCGATCGGGGCTGTGAGGTGGTTGTCTGACGTGGAGGTCTGTTTCTTCATGTGTTCATGTTCTACTGACAAGAAGGTCAGGTGTGTGCTGAACCTGCTGAGGCTTGGGGTAAAGGATTGGTGGAGATTGACGACAGGGTCGTACACTGATGACCAGTGAGCTGCTGTTACTTGGGAGCAGTCCAAGGATATGTTCCGCACCCGATACGTTCCACGTGTTGAGTGGGAGCGGCTGGCTCAGGAGTTTTTGACATTGAGGCAGGATGGGGAGTTTGTGATGGAGATTACTCGTATGTTCACGGAGAGGGCTATGTTTTGCCCGGAGTTTGCTTCAGAGCAGTCTCAAATGACTCATTATCTGAGTATGCTCACGACGGATATTCAACAGTTTGTGGCTACACAACATTGTGATACCCTTTTGGATCTTCAGGAAGCCGCGATGCAGCGTGAGTTAGAGATCGAGCTGCAGTTGAGGGAGCAACATCAGGTTCCAGTACAGTCTCAGCTGGCACCTAAGTGGTCTAAGACCGATGATACTCGGACCGGGGGTCAGCAGAGCCGCATTTGTGGGAAGTGTGGCCGGGTTCATTCTGGGGTTTGTCGAGCGGGAAGTGGTTGCCACAAATGTGGCAATGAGGGGCATTATGTCAGGAACTGTCGTCTGTCCGCCCCTCCAGTAGATATGAGGATTTGTTTCCATTGTCATGAGGTTGCTCACGTGAAGACCAACTGTCCGTAGCTCGCCGCCAAGCCGATGCAGGGTTCCGCATCGACTACTTTGAGGATTGGGGATGGGAGGCCAATCAAGGTGGAGCCCCCGAAGGCTTAGGGGCACGCCTTCTAGCTTATTGGTTGCTGGTATGTTTCTCTTTCTCTGTTTCAGTTATTATATATGTGTTATGCTTATTGGTTGTACCTGTGTTTAGGTACGTTTTTAGTAAATTCTTTGCCTGCTTTGGTATTATTCGACTCGGGGGCAAGTCGATCGTTTGTATCCCAGGCTTTCAGTAGAGGGTTCAGTGTGTCGGTGGATGAGCTTGAGTGTTCGTTGCGAGTGTCGATCGCCAACGAGCATGGGGTTTCTGCTTGTTCGGTCTACCGGGGATGCGAGTTGGAGATTTTCGGGGTATCCTTCCTGATAGACTTGATCCCTATTCCCATGAAGGAGGTGTGCATGATAGTAAGGATGGATTGGCTCAGTCGATTTGGCGCCATGATCGACTATGAGGGACAAAGAGTGGTGGTTTTAACCCCAAGTGGGGGAGAACTGGTGGTATATGGCGAGGGAACAAGGCTCGGATCAAGTTTTTGTTCGGCAGCCAGGGCTCGGTAGTATATTCAGCATTGGTGTGCCGGTTATTTAGCATATGTGGTGGATACGCGGGATAGGGGGCAACCCTCAGTCTCAGAGGTCCCAATGGTTAGGGAGTTTGTTGACGTGTTTCCAGAGGAGTTGCCTGGAGTGCCTTCGGAGAGGGAGGTTTAGTTCAGGATTGATCTAGTACCGGGTGTGGCCCCTATCGCCAAGGCGCCATACCGTCTGGCACCACCTGAGATGCAGGAGCTGTCATCTCATCTGCAGGAGCTGCTGGGTAAGAAGTTTATTCATTCGAGTAGTTCACCCTGGGGAGCACCGATCCTCTTCATCAGGAAGAAGGATGGTTTGCACAGGATGTGCATTAACTACAGAGAGTTGAACAAGTTAACGGTGAAGAACCTTTATCCACTCCCAAGGATAGATGATCTTTTCGATCAGCTGCAGGGTGCATCTTGGTTCTCCAAGATCGATTTGAGATCTGGATATCACCAGGTTAGGGTGAGGGAGGAAGATGTGGAGAAGACCGCATTCTGGACTCGTTATGGTCACTACGAGTTCGTGGTAATGCCGTTTGGGCTCACCAATGTGCCGGATGTGTTCATGGATTTGATGAACCGATTCTGCAGACTGATGCTCGATCGCTCAGTTATTGTGTTCATAGATGATATCTTGGTGTATTCCAAGACCCGAGAGCAGCACGAGGAGCATCTCAGGGAGCTGTTCGAGGTTCTGCTGCGAGAACGACTCTATGGCAAGTTCTTGAAGTGTGATTTTGTTTATGAGAGGTCCAGTTCCTCAGACATATCGTTAACCGGGAGGAGATTTTGTTCGATCCGGCCAAGGTGGAGGTGGTTATGCAATGGGAGATTTCGAAATCTCCCTCAGACATCAAAGAGTTTCTTGGGTTTAGCAGTGTACTACCGGAGATTCATTCAAGATTTCTCCAAGATTGCAGTATCCCTCACTCGTTTAACGAGGATGGGGTGGATTTCCGATGGGGCCCTGAGCAGTAGAGGGCATTTGAGACCCTCCGATGGTGTTTATGCGAGGCGCCGGTGCTGACACTCCCCAAGGGAGACAAGGATTTAGTAGTATTTTGTGATGCATCCATCTCGGGCTTGGGGGTAGTCCTCATGTAGAGGGGACGAGTGGTAGCTTATGCATCGCAACAGCTGAAGCCGCATGAGATGAGATACCCTATGCACGATCTTGAATTGGGAGCGGTGGTTTTCGCTCTCAAGATTTGGAGGCATTATCTGTACGGGGTCCGTTGCACTATATATACAGATCACAAGAGTTTAAGACACATCATGGATCAACCGAACCTGAACATGAGGCAACGCAGGTGGCTAGATGTGGTCATGGACTATGATTGTGAGATCCTTTACCATCCAGGTAAAGCAAATGTGGTTGCGGATGCTTTGAGCCACAAGTCAGCTAGGTCTTCTACCCCCGCAAGGTGTATGTGGATAGCGGTGGATTCCCCGCTAGTGAGCCTAATTAGGGATGCTCAGGTTGAGGGTATGAGATCGGAAAACTAGAAGTTAGAGAGGATTAAGTGCGAGAGCGCCCAGTTTTTTCAGGATAGATGCAGGTTATTGACTCGATACGGTCGGATTTAGGTGCCGATGTCCAGAGGGTCCGCCAGACGGTGATGGAAGAGGCTCATAAGTCTCACTTTTCCATTCACTCAATGGCCACCAAGATGTACTGCGATATGAATATGAGTTATTGGTGGCCTGGTATGAAGCGAGAAATCGCTTGGTACGTGGAGAGGTGCTTGACCTGTAGGATGTTCAAGGCCGAGCATCAGAGGCTGTGACATCCCCATTTTCACGACCAGAAGCGACTGATTTTGTTTATGCTTTATCAAAATCAGAGTACCTTTTTTAATAAAAATGTTGCGGAATTTGTTCTCAGTAAAACATGATAAATATGTTATCAAGGCATTTACGATGAAAAGTATTTTTATTCATTTTAAAACATTTGGGATGTCATCGTCAATACAGAAACATAAGCGTAAACAGAACTTAGTTTCATTATCACTAGTGATTTATATCTCCTTAATCTATCAGTGTAATGTTACATCATATCAGCACCTGTGATATAAATAAACTGAGTGGGTCAGGTTGGGAAACCCTGTGAGTACATAACGTTTTCAACCCACAATAATATAATTATTATGCTTAATCATCAAACAGTTAACCCAATTACCTATCCCCATTATCTTCTTTACTCTTAAGGATTTACCCTAAGAATCTGATATTTCTCATTCATTCATTCCTAAGGAATAGATACAAAGTCCATCGTTGTCAATGACACAACTATCAAGCACAACTTCTAGTTCTATCACTTAGGCACAGCTGCCAGAATTTGACATTCTATGTGAGGCGCAACTGCCAGTATTGTCCTTCAAGCACAACTAGCACAATTGCTAGGGTTATCTCATTTATTGACAACATCATTTTCGAGAGTCCACTCGCAGTACATGTCAATGGGTTTTTAGAGTACACCAGTAAACGCATCGTTCACAACACCTACAAGTTGCGAGCCTGCTAGTGTTCCACTGGACTGTCTAGAATAGTGCGTGGTTATCATCCATACGCTACTAGATGACGGGGCCAACATTTGTAACAAGGATTCTCACATCCTCCACCTCTCACCCTTACCTCACGGTCTATATCACTTCTCAACTCATCATCCAACTCATATTTCATCTACCCATGGTTTACCCAACATATTATGTAGATATAAATACATATACAGTTTAAATCATATAAAACTTGTATAAAATCGTTCATCCAACATAGATAGAAAGTATACAGATAATATGCACACATAGCACGTAACTTATATAAAATACTTCATATCTATGTGTAAGATGAAAGGGACCATGCACTCACTTGAAAAGGTGGTGATTCTGAACTCAGACAGCGCTTCGCTTCTTCAAAATAATTTCCTTCGACGAAACGTACTATTATTACCACCAGAGTTTAGTCTATTATTCGTCGAGACTAATTAATAGTCTAGCTATTATTATTATTATTATTATATAAGCGTTAAACAATACTTATATAACACATAATAATAGCCCAAGTACTTGTTATAAGTTCATAATAATGTTACTATAATTAAATAAAAGCTATATTAGAAATAGCGTAGGCGTAGCTCACTTACAACGGGTTGTATAGAAAACCCGGATTTGCTTGGAGCAACATTCTCGAGCCGAAAAGCTCTTCTTCTCGGAGTCGTCGAGCACTCTGGGGCTTCCGCCTCGTGCTAGGGAGGTTCCTTAGGCTTTTCGGGGGGGGGGGGGGGGGGGGGAGGGGTTGGGGCTAGAGAGAGGTTCTAGAGAGAGTAAAGAGAAGAAAGAATGGGAAAAGTGTCACACCCTAAAACCAAGAACGGCGGAAACGTTCTGGGGCGGAGGACGTCATGTAAGTATCACAATACAGTAAATGTAAATAAGCAAACAACATCATCCATTGCATTAAATATATAATTTTAATACAAGCGTGTTCTGTACAGTATAGACACCATAAATAACGTATATCAAAATAATAAGATGAGTCTTGAATGCGCTCCATCTTCTCAAAAGCTGGCCTCGGTACCTGTCTACTGATGACCTGAGAATACAAGTTATTTTGAAAGAGTTTATCAGCATTAAGCTGGTGAGTTCATAAGTATTTTAGTGTCGGTATTTGTCATCCAAAAATGTTTGAACATGTATAAAGTATAAGTTTGTAAAATGTATGTAAAGGTTTGCAATTGTTTGTAAAAGTTTGAATCTCTCAGAAAAACCTATATTTTCTATTAAAGTAGCCTTCTACCAAGGCTTAACTGCTTTGTATGCTCGTTTGATGTAAAAGTGTGTAATTTCCCAAATGTAACTATCATTTAACAAAATATAGTTTGTACATAAACGTTTAAGTGAGGTTATCACTGAAAATATGTAATGGGTAAATCATTGTAGTACTGTAGCCTTGTATTATAAGAACTACTGTTGTACTAACTACCTTAAACCGGATTTATATTAAGGCATTACGTGATAAATTACACCATACTATCGACTAGTAACAACGACAAATGAATGGTCGTAATAACGGAATGACGTTTGGCACCCGCAGACCTGCAGGTCCGGCTGTAGCTAGCAGCAAGGTGTAGGATTGTCAATCCAGTATAGATCTATACGCAAACTCACGCTCTCCCTTCAAGAGAATTCTGGCTACAACTCGAGCCATGACAGTTAAGTCATGCTCCTATTTAAATCACAATAATAAAGTATTCATGTATATGTATTGTTTCTCGTTCTAGTATAGTTGTATATGTATTGTTTCTAGCATCATTGTATATGTATTGTTTCTAGCATCATTGTATATGTATTGTTTCTAGTTTATGTATATGTATTGTTTCTAGCATCATTGTATATGTATTGTTTCTAGTATATGTATATGTATTGTTTCTAGCATCATTGTATATGTATTGTTTCTAGTATATGTATATGTATTGTTTCTAGCATCATTGTATATGTATTGTTTCTAGTATATGTATATGTATTGTGTTACCCCGATGGTAACTAACTATTGATGTACTGATAAATATGAATATGGAAGTACTTTTATGTCTATACATGTATATATGACATATAACTAATATTGAAACAACCTTCGGATGGTCACCCGAAATCCCACCAGACCACATCTCAGTGCGCGAAAAGGAAATAGGGCGGATGGCCTTCCTAAGCCCTTTAAACACTACTTATATATATATATATATATACATATATGGGCATGCAATTTATGAGAAGTAAAACAAAGTTTAATAAAAGCATTTGATAAGTAAAAAGAGTTTGTAAAACATTTGAAGTGAAACAGTTTGATAAACAGTTGAATAGTGATAAAATCATTGGTTTTCTAGTTATTAATCACATGTGATTAATGCAATCACATGTGATTGATGTAATAACTATAAGTATTTGACTTGTATTCCCCCCATAAAGTATTTAAAACATTTAAAAGTATTTCAAAGGTTGATTAAAGGGGTATAAACTCACTTGTGGTGAGTAGATTGAATTAATGTATCGGGTACCGTGCTAAGTGTCAAACGGAGACTTGTTCACACGTTCGAGCCTAGTTATCATATAATAAGCATATATATATATATATATATATATATATATATATATATATATATATATATATATATATATATAACTAATTAGCCACATAATAACTTAACAAAGTAAGTTAACACAATTAGGAACATGTATACACTTTGTATAAGTGTTATAGGTCCTAATGGTTGCATCTAAGTTGATACGGGACAAGGCAAAAGGGTTTCAAACATCAAATGGCCTTGCATAAGAGTTCACCACCCAACAAACCCCACCCTTTGGAGTTTACGGCTGTAAACTCATGGGTTTATGGCCGTGAACTCCTCATATGGTGGTTTTGGGTGTTTTAAAGTGTTATCTTGATTCAAGAACACTCCTAGCTTTGTTGGAATAATACATGAAGTAGTTTAAGGCCCTAGAATGCTCCATAGGGAAGTTTACGGCCTATAGTCGATATACCCTAGAGTTTACGGCCGTAAAATCCTATGGGTGATGGCTTTTAATTCATTTGAGGCACTTGTACATCAAGGATGGCTTCCATGATTTTATATAAGGCTAATGGGGACAAGATGCACACATTTGTGTCATTACTTGGAGTTTACGGCCCAAGATATGTTCCTTGGCCGTAAACTCCTTTTAAGGAGTGATTATGAAGTCCTTTGATCCCCATTCAAGTCCCATCTGTTCAAGGTAAATTGTCTTAAGGCCTTAGGGGTGTTTGTGGTGCATTTCACCCTTAGAAAAGGGGTTTATGGCCCAAGATCTTTCCTTGGCCGTAAACTCCTATAATTCTATCATTTTGAAGTGTTTTGAAGTCCAAAATAAGCACAAGTATTAGTGGTTAAAGTCCTTAGGCTTAAGGAGGTAAGTTAGGGCATTTTTGACCCTTAAAAAGGGGTTTACGGCCCAAGAAGTTCCTTGGCCATAAACTCCTCTAACTTGTGTTTCTTGGTTGCTTTTTAGTCTCAAATGTCCATACCTTAACCCCTAAACAAGTTGTCTAACACGGAATCGGGACTAGGAAGCCTTTAGGCTCCGTTTTGGAGTTTACTCCCCAAGAACGTTCTTGGGCGGTAAATTCTTGGATCTTGCGGTTTAGACATATAAATGATGTTATAAAGCATATAACAAGTATTAAAACACGTTTAGGAAAGTAGACTCACAATCCGGGATGAAAACCCGAAGATCCGTCAGAGAGAATTGGCTTTTCTCTAGTTGGAATTGTAAATAATGAATTAATTAAATTCATAAATCTATTTATAGTCCTGGAATAGTTTGACAGAAAATATTTTTATTCCGGAAGTCGGACTATAACATTATGAAACTTAAAATGTTCAAGTTTCACAATTACAAGAGCATCCACTCTCCTGATACGTCCAGAAATGTAAACCCTAATGTACACAAACTTGTTCGGACAAGTCTGAAATTTACAGAAACTGGGCTAGCTTCTATTGAATAGATAATGTTTGTACAAATGGAAATTTCGGGTTGTCACAAAAAGTGTGAAAAAAATGATGGTGAAAAATGGTTGAACTTGGTGCCACATGTCACAATCTAGTGGCAAAACTTGGGGAGAAAGCAATGGCCAAGATTGTGCCACATCACCCATTTTTTACACAGCACACTTCCGACTTCTAAAATCCGTAACCTTCACATACGACCTCCAGTTTTGACGTTCTTTATATCCACGCGTAGGTAAAAATAAGATCTATAACTTTCATTTTGACTCCATCGGTTAATTCTTGACCGATCTTAAATTTAATAGTACGAGGAGATTATACTGTTAATTGTCTGCGTAAAATTCATAACTTCTACATACGGACTTTGTTTTTTTCTGTCTTTTTACCGTTGAGTTCCTAATAATTAGATCTTCAATTCTAATTTAGGTCGCGTAGGCAAAAAACCGCTCAATCTAAAATTCGAGTTTCGGACTGTGCTTTACTAAGCCAAATCTTAGAAAACTCAACTTCCTCATACGAAGTCAGATTTGGGCGTTCTTTTGTTGTATGTTCTCAGTTTAACATATACTAAAAAATTTGTTTATATTTCTATAGCTAAAAATTCCTCCATCATAAATTCACTATTTACGTCTCCCGGTGTCATGCCGGTTTTGCCGTAAAACTTCGACGGACCATCACTTCTTCGTTATAACTCAGATTTTGACGTTCTTTATATGTACGGAACCCTTGAGATGTGTTCTAAAACTTGGTTAAGATGATTTATTCTAAATAATATTCTGTCGAAAAGTCGTTTTCGATCCCTATTATCTCTAAATTGAGTAGCCCGGATCTACGGGCGTTACAATTATCTCCCCCTTAGGATGATTACGTCCCAGAATCATCAATGAAACAGGGACCATATGATGACTCCATACATTATCTCTTCATCCTAAGTAATAACCGTAACTTTGATGTTTCTTCAAACGAGTATCTAACTCTAAGACTTTCTGATTGTAGGCGGTGCTCGATCTTGCACTTGCTCCCTATCTCTTGTTAGACTCCAAATTATGACCATCAAGTCACAATCTCGATCCTTACTAGAGGCTTCTTCTTCTTCTTAACCAACTTAAGATAATTTATTTTATTACTACAATGGACCGATGTGTCATATTGTAATGACTTATCATTGTATGTTCCCACGCTTAGACTCATGTCTCTTAGAGTCTTCTCGAACAGACTATACATTTCTTCATGTTCTAATCACAGCTTAAACGGTAGCATTTTTAGCTACAAGTAACTATCGCGATACCTCTACCGATCGCTTTGATTATCTTTTATTTCAATCTTTCGGCTTAAGTCAGATGCTACATCAAACTTGGTTCTATTAACCACGTAACATACTTATCGTAGTCGGACTCAGTTCGAGATGACCACTAGGGTCTAACAATCATCCTCTTAGTCATTACCGAAATGATGGTAACGACATATGTGAATAAAACGGTATCAATTACCAGCTTCTTGGTAACCTTGTGACTTTCCCTGATCCAAGCGTGAGTCCTGTGCTTCCGGTAGTATAGGCCTCTACTACCATTCACACCTACTTATACTCATCCCAAGTATTGTCTCGCAGTTTTCCAAGTCACCATACAAGAAAATCATATAACAGGTTAACACACTAGATAACATAACGAAGGTTTTATTATTTCTTCAAACTATTACATTGGTGTTCAAGTTCACCCTAGACTATGTCTCTAATAGGCTATATCATATGACTCTATCCCTTTGGCTACTTCATAACTCGGTCTTCGGGTATGAATTCCTCATCCTTGATTCCTCGCGTTGTTCTCTGCTTCATCGAGGATCATGTGGAATGCTCTTGCTTTCAGTTTTGGCAGCACATTTTGCCTTGTAGCCCCTTCTCTCTTTGGGAAGTCTTGCTTGAAGTGACCTTCCTCATTACATTCATAACATACCCTTTTGTTGAATGTACATTTATTGGCATAATGCCCATGTTTTCCACACTTGAAACAAGTCACCTCTTCGCCACATTTTCCTAAGTGTTTCTTCTCGCACTTATCACACCATCTTCCTTCGCCTATTCCTCCTCCTCCAAACTTCAAGGATTTACTCTCCTTATTGGGCCTTGAAGATCCTTCAAACCTCCTCTTTTCTCCTGCCTTATCTTTTTCTAGACCCCTTTCTCTTATCTGGGTCTCTATATTCCTAGCTGCTCTAACGACTGTTTTCAAAGTAGCTGCAATTTTAACCGTTGGGCCAAAGTTTGCAGGTAGTCCGTTAGCGAACCTATCTATCTTGGAGAGTTCAGTAGGCACCAAGTAGGGAAATAACTTCATCTTCTCAGTGAATGCGGTGGCATACTCATCAACCATCATCTTCCTTTTCTTTAGGTTCTGAAACTCATTGTTTAGGTCTATCAGATCTATCTATGAGTAGTACTGCATTTTGAATTGCTCTGTGAATGCTTCCCAAGACATTCATATGGATTCTCCTCATGGCATTGTATCTGCCAACAACTTCCACCAACTTAACACTCCGGTATTTAGTTGTCTGACTACAAAGACTGTCTTTTGTTTATCGTTGCAGTCACAGCTTTCAAATACCATCTCCATCTCGGAGACCCAATCCATAATCTCAACCAACTTCGGGTTTCCAGAAAGGCTTGGTGTCTTGGCACCCAAGAAGTTCTTATACATTCGTCCATCCTTGTCGTTTCCCCTCTCCGTGACATTCCTTCGTTCTGTTTGAGTCCCAACTTGACTTACAGGGTGGCTATAATTCTCTTCCTCCGATTACTCAAAAGTCAGCTCAGGTTGCTCAATGTGCATGGTAGGCTCATCCCTATTTTCATGCAACATCCTCCTCATTTCTTCCCTTTGTTCAACTAACATAGCCCGAATCATGGCTTGTACTCCAACCATGGTGATTGGTTTAGGTGCAGCTTCTACTACAACAGGTATTTGTTCAATCACTAGGGGCTGTTGATTCCTATTTCCATTTGCGTTCCCAAATCCACTTCAGGTTCTTGCCATTTCGATCTATACACCAATTCAGACGTTCGGTGTGTAATGACAAGAATTAAGACAGGAAAAGATTTTATTTACGATCGACGTGTAAATCTCCATATTACTCCGAAAAGTTACATGCCAGTTCTAATACCGTAATTAAACATTTAGAAGTCTGAATATGTAAAGCTTCCAGATCCAGTCGGCAACAAACCATAGATCTAATCATACATTTATCACATAAAAGCATGTTAGGCATTTTCCCTAAATAAGCTAGTGCTTGTGTCTATTCAGGTGTATTACCTAAGACAAACTCCTCACAATCATTGCTTAGCATTCTAAGTTTAAATCTAGAAATAAATTCATATTCCTAGTTTGCTTAAACTAATGCTCTGATACCATCTATGACATCCCCATTTTCACGGCCATAAAAGACCGATTTTGTTTATACTTTATCAAAATCAGAGTATCTCTTTTAATAAAATGTTGCAAAATTTGTTCCCAGTAAAACATGCTAAATACGTTATCAAGGCATTTCCGATGAAAAGTATTTTTATTCATTTTAAAACATTTGGGATGTCATCGTCAATACAGAAGCATAAGTATAAATAGAACTTACATTCATTATCACTAGTGATCTATATCTCCTTAATCTCTTAGTGTAATGTGACTTCATATCAGCACCTGTGATATAAATAAACTGAGTGGGTTAGGTTGGGAAACCTGGTGAGTACATAGGGTTTTCAACCCATAATAATATAATTATTATGTTTAATCGTCAAATAGTTAACCCAATTACCCATCCCCATTATCTTCTTTACTCTTAAGGATCTACCCTAAGAATCATATATTTCTCATTCATTGATTCCTAAGGAATAGTTACGAAATTCATCGTTGTCAATGACACAGCTATCAAGCACAGCTGTTAGTTCTATCACTTACAACTGCCAGAATTGTGACATTCTATGTGAGGCGCAGCAGCCAGTATTGTCCTTTGAGCACAGCTTCTAGGGTTATCTTGTTTATTGACAGTATCGTTTTCGAGAGTCCACTTGCAATACATGTCAATGGGTTTTTAGAGTACACCGGTGAACACATCGTTCACAACACCTACAAGTTGCGAGCCTGATAGTGTTCCATCGGACTGTTTAGAATAGTCCATGGTTGTCATCCATACTCTGCTAGATGACGGGGCTAAAATTTGGAACAAGGCTTCTCACATCATCCACCTCTCACCCTTACCTCATGGTCTATATCACTTCTCAACTCATCATCCAACTCATATTTCATCTACCCATGTTTTACCCAACATATTATGTAGATATAAACACATATACAGTTTAAATCATATAAAACTTGTATAAAATCGTTCATCCAACATAGATAGCAAGTATATAGATAATCTGCACACATAGCACATAATTTATATAAAATACTTCATATCTATGTATAAGATGAAAGGGACCATGCACTCACTTGAAAAGGTGGTGATTCCGAACTCAGACAACGCTTCGCTTCTTAAAAATAATTTCCTTCGACGAAACCTAGTATTATTACCACTAGAGTTTAGTCTATTATTCGTCGAGACTAATTAATAATCTAGCTCTTATTACTATTATATAAGCGTTAAACAATACTTATATAACCCATAATAATAGCCCAAGTACTTATTATAAGTTCCTAATAATGTTACTATAATTAAATAAAATCTATATTAAAAATAGCGTAGGTGTAGCTCACTTACAACGGGTTTTATAGAAAACCTGGCTTTGCCTGGAGCAGCGTTCCTGAGCCGAAAAGCTCTTCTTCTCGGAGCCCTCGAGTAATCCGGGGCTTCCGCCTCGTGCTAGGGAGGTTCCCTAGGCTTTTTGGGGGGTTTCGTGGCTAGAGAGAGGTTCTAGAGAGAGTAAAGAGAAGAAATAATGGGAAAAGTGTGAAGAAAATGAGGGTGGGAGAGGTTCAATTTATAGGGTGAAAAATGGCTGAACTTGGTGCCACATGTCACAATCTAGTGGCAAGACTTGGGGAGAAAGTAATGGCCAAGATTGTGCCACATCACCCATTTTCACACAACAGACTTCCGACTTCTAAAATCCGTAACTTTCACATATGACCTTCGGTTTTGACATTCTTTGTATCCACGCATAGGTAAAAATAAGATCTACAACTTTCATTTTGACTCCGTCGGCTAATTCTTGACCGGTCTTGAATTTAACAGTATGAGGATATTATACTGTTAAATGTCCGCGTAAAATTCATAACTTTTACATACGAACTCTGTTTTCTTATGTATTTTTACCGTTGAGTTCCTAATAATGAGATCTTCAATTCTCATTTAGGTCGCATAGGCCAAAAACCTCTCGATCTAAAATTCGAGTTTCGGGCTGTGCGCTGCTAAGCCAAATCTTAGAAAACTCATAACTTCCTCATACGAAGTTAGATTTGGGATTCTTTTTTTTGTATGTTTTTGGTTTAACATATACTAAAACTTTTGTTTATGTTTCTTATGCTAAAATGTCATCCATCATAAATTCACTATTTACGTCTCCCGTTGTCGTGCCGGTTTTGCCGTAAAACTTCGACAGACCATAACTTCTTCGTTATAACTTGGATTTCGGCGTTCTTTATATGTATGGAACCCTTATGATGTATTCTAAAACTTGGTTAAGATTATTTATTCTAAATAATATTCTATCGAAAAGTCGTTTTCAACCCCTATTATCTCTAAATTGAGTAGCCCGGATCTACGGGCGTTACAGAGGCCGCATGGTAAGCTACAGCCTCTGAAGATTCCCATGTGGGAATGGGAGCAGATCACAATGGACTTCATTATGAAGTTCCCGAGGATGACAAAGGGTTTCAATGCTATATGGGTCATTGTGGATCGATAAACCAAGAGTGCCCATTTCTTGGTCATATGGGAGAGTTCGTGAGCTGAAAAGCTGGCCGACATATATGTCCGCAAGATTGTCTCTCGCCATGGGGTCCCAGTCTCCATTGTATCTGATCGGGATGTTAGGTTTACTTCCCGTTTCTGGAAGAAGTTCCATGAGGAACTGGGTACGCGGCTGCATTTTAGTACGATGTTCCATCCACAGACCGATGGGCAGAGTGAGCGGACCATTCAGACCCTTGTGGATATGTTGAGGGCGTGCGTCATTGACTTCAGTTGGAGTTGGGATTCCTACCTACTACTTGTAGAGTTCGCCTACAACAACAACTATCATTCCAGCATTGGCGCCCCGCCTTTTGAGCTGTTGTGTGGGCGGAGGTGTAGAACCCCAGTTTGTTGGGGTGAGATTGGGCACAGGATGATGGGTCGGACAGAGGTAGTTCTGCATACTATCGAAAAGATACAACAAATTAGACAGCGGTTGCAGATCGCTTAGAGTCGGTAGAAAAGTTATACCGACCGACGCTGATCCGAGTTGGAATTTCAGGTGGGTGACATGGTACTTCTAAAGGTCTCGCCCTGGAAGGGTGTGATCCGATTCAGGAAGAGGGGAAAATTGGGACCCCGTTATATTAGGCCGTTTAGGGTCATTGCCAGGGTTGGCAAAGTGACTTATAGGCTAGAGCTTCCGAAGGAGCTTAGCCAGATCCACAACACGTTCCATGTTTCGCAGTTGCGAAAGTGAATCATGGACCAGGAGGCAGTCGCATCGCTGGATGATATTTAGGTCGATGAGCACCTGAATTACGTGGAGAGGCCTATGGCCATCTTGGAGAGGAAGAAGAAGATTTTGCGAAACAAGGAAATACTTTTGGTTCAGGTGCGGTGGGAACATCGGAAGGGATCCGAGTGGACATGGGAGCCAGAGGCACAGATGCGCGAGAACTACCCGACATTGTTTATTCCGTAGGACTTCGAGGGTGAAGTCTAGTTCAAGTGGAGGAGAATTATAACACCCCGATTCGCAGGTATTTATTTAAATAAGAATTTCGTTGGTTTTAAGTCCTACCCGATGAGTTGGTTGCCCTACTCGTCGAGTAGCAACGGGGTGGGATTGCGTGTTTAGTGACCTACTTGCCGAGTCCATGAAGGGACTCGACGAGTAGGAACTGGCAGATGAAACCCTAAATCCCGAGGTTTTGCACCCTATTTAAAGAGGCTTAAGCCTCCCTTGGCCTCTTTGCAGTCCTTGAGGGCTCATAGAAACCCTAATTCATGTGTTGCTTCATTCTTGTGTGTTTTGAGCTTTAGAAAGAAGGTGTTTGGAAAGGAAGAGCTTGGAGGGCAAGAGACTAGGAGCAAGGAAGGTGTGGGAATCATAAATCTAGCTTAGTTAGCATCATTTGGTGGTATTAATCTATCACCTTTACCTCATTTTCCTTCTAAACCTAATTTGGTTGAGATCTAGGGTTTTTATGGTTTGATTGTGATGATATTGTGGGGTATGAGCTAGATTTGAAGTTGTAACATCAGATCTGGACCCTTCTTGGGTCCTAGAGTCATAAAGCTCCGAATTTGACCATGTGTGAAGCTTTCCTTGAGTATGAAACCTTATTGTGAGCTTGGATTTGACATTAGGATCCTTTTTAGCTATACATGCACGTAAAGTTTGCAACTTTTCGTGAAAAGCATGTCTTAGGAGCTTGGATCTGTAATTTGGAGCCATTGCATTGCTTAAAAGAGTCTGTATGGCTTAAGAACTGAAGGGACTCGGCGAGTTGCAAGGTCAACTCAGCGAGTCATATGAAGATTGGACTGGACCCGACGAGTTGGATGAACAACTCGACGAGTCCGATGAAGATTTCCATAGAACTCGACGAGTCGTATGAACAACTCGGCGAGTCAGTTGAAGCTTCCCCAATTTATGTATGTGTGTGTAACCGTCGAGTTGCAAGAAGGAAACTCGACGAGTGGCCTTAGAGTTCGATCGTGAACCAAAGGAACTCGACGAGTCACTCCAGTGACTCGGCGAGTGGGCAAATACTTCAAGGAACTCGGCGAGTAGCCGAGGATACTCGGTGAGTAAGGGTCAACATGGACTATTGACCTTGACGGAGGAGTTTGACTTTGACCAAGGGTTGACTAGTTGGTTTATGGAGTACATTGAAAGGTTGGGAACTAAGGGGTATGATTGTATTATGGTAATAGTGTTGGATTATTGTCTAAGCCTGTAACTATATTTGGTAAGTACTTGACCCGATGCGCATGGTCCTTTTGGGTTGCCTTCACCATTGCAACTTGATAGGGTGATTTATAGAGAGAGAAGAGATATTATTATTAATATTTTATGAGAGTAATATATTAAAGGAATAATAATATTATTTGATTGATGTAAGTCATAAATTAATTAAGAATTAATTTGGTGACTTATAAAGGTTAATTGAATAAAGGGGCATAAATTGTCAAATGTGTGATAGTTATGTTTTTGGGCTATGAATCTTTATGGAAATAAGGGTGGATGATTTTTAGGGATTGGATATCTTAAAAAAATCGTTCAAGCCTTATATCTAGAAGGATCTTTGGATTGCTTAGGGCCTAAGTTATTCAATTAGGGTTAAGGGTGTAACCATACTAGCTCATAGTATAAATATACCCCATGGGTGAGGGAAATTGGTCGCTCTTGCAAGAAAGAAACCTTAGAGCCGATTTCCTCACCTCTCCTCTCTCTCAAAATCATCCTCTTGCTAGTTGGTTTTTGTAAGTCATTAGAGGAGTGACAATTGTGACTCTAAGCTCCAGGAACAAGAAGATTCAAGCAAGCAACTTAAGGTATTCTTTTAGATCTGATTTCATATGTTATGATTCAATTGTTTACATTAGATCTAGAATTGTAAGCCTTGGATACGTTGCATGTTCAATTAGAGAAACATAGATCTAAGCATTAGGGTTTGCATGTGCACATAGGAAGGTTCTTATGGCTCAAACCCATTAGTGGTATCAGAGCTTTGATTGATTTCTATTGAATTGATGCTTTGGTTGATTGTTTTTGCTTGAAAAATTCGTTTTTTGTGTCTCTGACTGATGAAATCAGCGAGTTCCATTGTGGACTTGGCGAGTTCATAGTGGAACTCGGCGAGTTCTAGCATCAGTTAGAGCTGATTTCGTGATTTATTGTTGTTTTGCTTGAGGATACTTGCCTTAATTGTTTTGGGTCATTAATATCCGAATTTTATCATATATTTGAGTATATTCTTGATGAAACAAAAGATAATTACCATTTGATTGAATGATAATTTCCTTATATGATAATAATTGATTATTTGAATTAAATTGGTAAATTGTCTTACAAGTAATATTGACTAGGTCAAATTTAAATAATCATTAAATTAATTAGTTATATTATTTTCTATTTGATCCTTTATGTTTTGAAAAGTTTAAAACTTGTCCTCATGTTTTGAAATTTAAGTTTTGTGATTAAAAGTTTAATTTGAATAATTTATATTTCAAACCCTAGAATTTTACAAGTTTAAAATTCAACACTATACTATTATATTATTACAAGCTCAATATATATATATATATATATATATATATATATATATATATATATATATATATATATATATATATGTATGATTTAAAATGCTAGTTCTACCGTTAGTAGGCCTCATTCACGAAGCTGGTCTATAAGGTGGGTATGTTGCTACCTATAAAATGATGCTTAATGGGTGTACACTAACACCCACTGCTTGCTTGACTGGTGGAGGGTCGTTAGCCGAACGGGTAGGATAGGGCAATCCTCTCCTCATTAATAAGTATAATGAATCTATATAAAGTAACTAAACGTGTTTCATAAAATTCCCAATCTTAGTTACTTTAGGAAAAGTGAATTTATGCAATCCCATGAAATTACACTTTGTACCCTTGCTAAGAAGTTAGTGGAGCATGTGTGGTTACCCAGCACACTAATTGGTTCTAAGAAAGTGTGGCAAAGGGTGACTCATTGTTTGTCATAGTTCGATGGAGCGTGTGTGGTTAACCGACACATCGAATAGGTGACTGTAACAATGAGGGCATAACGTATATTTGCATGGTTATTCACACCCGCTTTGTGATCCTCGGCATCACAGTTAGAAACTAGAGGGGCATATCGAGATTTAAACATGCCATTGAAAAGTTCAATGAATCTCAAAAAAATCTAGGAATTCTCAATACATTTAAAAGTTAAGCTTATGTTTTTCATGGTGAAGAATTAGTGAATCGTCATTCAATTACCTCCAAATTATTTCCATGTTGGATTACGACATCCCTTTTCTAATGTGTGAATAATGTTGTTGGGTCCTAGCCCTAATTTTTCATTTTGGGTGTTTAATTAGGGATTTAATTCTAATCAAACTTTTTTCCTTTCTATTTGTAGATGTCTAATGCGAACAACGTTGCTGCTAGCTCATTCACACTAATGAGCCTTTGTCAAAAAGTGACTTTTGATGGATCGAACTTTAGCGAATGGATAAGATACATTCGCAAGATTGCGCGCTACGAGGACAAAGAGTATATCCTCGAAGAGAAGCTTGAAAAGATCAATCCAGAAATCGCTATTCTCGAAGAAATGGCTGTCTTTAAGACCCATGAGCGTGATGCAACGAAAGCCCATTGCATTATGCTAGCCACAATGAACCCCGAATTCCGAAAGTCCTATGAGGATATGTATCCGTACGAAATGCATCAAGACTTAATGGAGAGATACCACCAAAGCGCGAGGCAAGAGCACTATGAGATCATCACGAACATGATCACTATTAAGATGGGAAGTGGAGAGTCTCTAACCGTGCATTTGCAAAAGATGCAAAGATATGTTGATTGTCTTTGCAAGTTGAATGTTAAGTTTGGGGAATATTTGGCTATCGACATCGTTCTTCACTCCTTGCCCTCGTGCTACAACCAATTTAGGATGACCTACCACATGAACAAGGAAGAGGTCACCCTAATCAAACTCCAAGGGCTCCTAAGGTCTGCTGATAGCAACCTCAAGGACAAGTTTGTTACATTAACTCCCAATCCACCCGCTGCTCTTGTTTTGGCTATTGGGCATGGAAGGGGCAAGAAGAGGAAGGCTCCATCAAAGATCCACCACAAGGGAAAGTCCCAAGATGGTTCCTCTTCTAGTGGGACCAAGGTTGGCCCTACTAAGCCCAACTCAAACCCAAAGGAGGCAGAGTGCCACCATTGCCACAAAATAGGGCATTGGAAGAGAAGCTGTCCGAAATACCTACAAGCCATCAAGGATGGGAAGATCAAGCCATCTTTCACAGGGACTAAGAAGAGATAGGGATGTGGAGCATGGAAGAATAAATCTAATCATGGGGAACAGAAGATCGTCGCCTGTCACCAAGATTGGAGTGTATTCTTTAGCGCTTAGTAATGGATTAGGTTTAGATTTAAATAGTTGTTGCTATTCGCCAGACGTGGCAAGAAACATCATTTCATTTCATGGTTTGTTTAGACAAGGATTTAGATATTAGTTTGATAATGAGAAAGGTTCAATTTATGCTTATCTAAATGGTGTTTTATATTTTGAAGCAATGCCTTGTAATAGAATTTATGAAACTGTTATGGTTGTAGATAATCTAGGAAATGATGTATTGTGTGTGGATTCTTCCAATAGTATGGATAAAGCATGCTTGTGGCATTGTCTTCTTGGACATGTCAACAAGAAACGCATAACCAAACTCCAAAAGGATGGAGTGTTGGAGTCATTTGATCTTAGGGATGATGACGTGTGCGAGTCTTGTTTGCTTGGAAAGATAACCAAGTCACCCTTCACTGGAACTTGTGCAAGGGGTGAGGGTCTATTTCATCTCTTACACACTGATGTGTGGGGGCCCTTTAGATCCACCATGAGGGATGCGAACCGCTTCTATGTAACTTTCACCGATGACTATAGTATATATGGGTATATCTATTTAATCAAGCATAAGTCAGAAACCTTTGAAAAGTTCAAAGAGTTTAAATAAGAAGTGGAGAATCAATTGGGCAGGAAAATCAAGATGCTTCCATCCGATCGAGGAGGAGAGTACCTAAGTCTTGAATTCCACGACTACCTCATGGAATGCATAATATTTTCGCAATTGACGCCACCTAGAACACCACAATTGAATGGTGTAGTTGAGAGGCGTAATTGAACCTTGTTGGACATGGTTTGTTCCATGATGAGTCGTGCTTCACTACCTATCTCATTCTGGGGGTATTCCTTAGAGACTGCTGCCCATATCCTTAAGTTAGTCTCTACAAAGAAGGTTGCCAAAACACCTCACGAGATGTGGATAGGGAAAGCTCCCTCGTTGGCACATATCAAGGTTTGGGGCTGTGAGGTTTTCGTAAGACGAGAAACTCACGACAAGCTCGAACCTCATAGTGAGCAATGTATTTCATCGACTACCCACAAAAATCCTTTAGATATCTCTTCTATAGACTGAGTGACAATGTTGTCTTCGTTGCGAGGATAGGAATTTTCCGAGAGCGAGAACTGATAAAACAAGGAGACAGTGGGAGGCAAATTGATCTTGAAGAGATTCAAGAGTCGAGTGATGAAGGAACCTCTATCACTGGCACTCAACACGAGGAGGAAGCACCGGTTGAACCAATTGACTAGTCCTTACCTCTTAGCATTCCAAAAGAGTTAGAGTTCAAACCCAGTTTTATGGCTTTCATATTACTACTGAAGAGGACATGTATATTAGTGATGGTACACTAATAAATCTAGATGAATCTAATAGCTATAAGGAAGCTATGGCAGGCCCAGAGTCTGCAAAATGGAAAGAGGCGATGGACGACAAGATTCAGTCCATGTATGACAACCATGTTTGGAATTTGGTTGAAAATGTGCCTGGACGTAAGACGGTTGGGTGCAAATGGATCTTCAAGAAGAAGATCAAGGTGGATGGGAATGTGCACACATATAAGGCGCGATTGGTTGCGAAGGGATTTACTCAAACTCTCGGAGTTGACTATGATGAGACCTTATCGCCAGTTGCTAAAATAAAGTCTATTAGGGTGATGCTAGCCATTGCTGCATTTCATGATTATGAGATATGGCAGATGGATGTCAAGACCGCTTTCCTTAATGGGAAGTTGGATGAGGATGTTTACATGGCTCAGATAGAGGGTTTTGTCGATGCGAAGCATCCCAATAGAGTGTGCAAGCTTGAGAAGTCAATTTATGGACTTAAGCAAGCATCTCGCAGATGGAATCTTTGCTTTGATGAGAAAGTCAAAGAGTTTGGATTTGTACGAAGTGAAGATGCATCATGTGTATATGTCAATGCCAGTGGGAGTATAGTTAGCTTCCTCGTTTTGTATGTCGATGACATACAACTCATAGGAAACGACATCCTGGCTTCGGAAGTGCTTCACTATGAAGGACCTCGGAGAGGCTTCCTATATTTTGGGAATAAGGATAGTGAGAGAACGAAATAAGAGACTAATAGGACTTAGTCAGAATACTTACTTGGATAAGGTACTAAAACGTTTTAGTATGGAAAACTCAAAGAAGGGAGAACTACCGATACAAAGTAATGCCAAATTGAGTAAGACTCAAAGTCCAAGTACAGAAGCCAAGATAGCTGAGATGACCCGAGTACCTTACGCTTTCGCAGTGGCCTTTGCTTTGAGCATGGTCATTAGATATCAAGGGAACCTTGGAAGAGCTCATTAGATCGCAGTCAAGAATATCCTTAAGTATCTTCGGAGGACCAAGGAAGGGTTTTTGGTCCTCGGAGGGAGTGATGACTTAAAGGTGCGAGGGTATAGTGACGCCATCTTCCAGAACCGACAGGGACAACTACCGTTCGCAGTCGGGCTGGGTCTTTACCCTTAATGGAGGAGCAGTGACTTGGAAAAGTTCCAAGCAAGAAACCGCAACTGATTCAACGCGCGAATCAGAGTACATTGCAGCGAGCAAAGCGTCAAAGGTGGCAATATGGTTGAAGAACTTCATTGGTGACCTTGGAGATGTGTCTGCCATAAAGGAGCCTATGGAAATTTTCTGTGATAAAGAAGGAGTGGTTGCCTTGACTAAGGAACCGAGGGATCATGGTAGATCTCGTCATATTGATCGAAAATATCACTTTATTCGACATCGGGTAGAAGAAGGACACCTCGTAGTAAAGAGGGTATCGTCAAAGGACAACCCAGCAGATCCGCTTACGAAGGGACTGAGTAGGGTTAAGCACTTGCAGCACGCTAGGAGCATTGGGCTGAAAGAGAATATTAGTTTAGATTAGATAGTCTAGAAACATGTAATAGATAAATTTAATTGACATTTGATGATTAAATAAAGGAGTATTATTTATAAGTAAAGCTACTGTCTTATGTTAATTGTTTAACTATTGTTTCACTTTGCATGTTTTGACTTCCTAAATAATTGAGTTATTAAGAATAATCGAATTATTCGAATGGTCCACAATCGTTCATATGTTGGAAGTAGGTATGAATAAAGATTGTCATGAATTGGTGTGTAGACTGTCTAAAAGGTATTAGACATAGCAAATATTTGTTGCAACGTTCATGATTGGTTATGAACAAGTTTTGAGCATTGGAATAAACCCGCACTTGCTAGAATCACTTTATGGAATGTACCACAAGTGATCGCAAGACGATAATATCATATGGTCTTAAAACCAAGATATATGGTTTATTGTTTACTAATTGGTTGTGCATTGATAATGCGAAACCGCATCAGTAAATTGATGTCATAAAACTCACTGTTGTGTATAGTTGATTAGTAAATAGTAAATGCATATAAGTTGATGTTTATCTGTTTCTTTTATCCTAAGAGGGTAAAAGAGATATCAGGGCACCTCGATGATTTAATTTGACTTATGTGCCGGGCCTGGTCAGGACTAAATTGATGTGTTCAATTAAGTTCTACGTCAAATGAATCTGAGACCGAGAAACCAATTGCTGGACAATAAGTATGACAATGTTCCATGTAATCGTCCGTACGATAGCTAGAACAGAGGATTATACGATCCCTTATCTAAACGACAGGATACTGATAGGATTCGAGTTTGACAGCGTCTTTAAGAGCTACGATTACTAATCGGATTGTGTTTGCATTTATAATTTCTAGACTTCTCCAAGTGGGAGACTGTTAGATTAGTGTCTAAGCCTGTAACTATATTTGGTAAGTACTTGACCCGATGTGCATGGTCCTTTTGGGTTGCCTTCACCATTGCAACTTGATAGGGTGATTTATAAAGAGAGAAGAGATATTATTATTAATATTTTATGAGAGTAATATATTAAAGGAATAATAATATTATTTGATTGATGTAAGTCATAAATTAATTAAGAATTAATTTGGTGACTTATAAAGGTTAATTGAATAAAGGGGCATAAATTGTCAAATGTGTGATAGTTATGTTTTTGGGCTATGAATCTTTATGGAAATAAGGGTGGACGATTTTTAGGGATTGGATATCTTAAAAAAATCGTTCAAGCCTTATATCTAGAAGGATCTTTGGATTGCTTAGGGCCTAAGTTATTCAATTAGGGTTAAGGGTGTAACCCTAGTAGCTCATAGTATAAATAGAACACATGGGTGAGGGAAATCGGCCACTCTTGCAAGAAAGAAACCCTAGATCTGATTTCCTCACCTCTCCTCTCTCTCAAAAACATCCTGTTGCGAGTTGGTGTTTGTAAGCTATTAGAGGAGTGACAATTGTGACTCTAAGCTCCAAGAACAAGAAGATTCAAGCAAGAAACTTAAGGTATTCTTTTAGATATGATTTCATATGTTATGATTCAATTGTTTACATTAGATCTAGAATTGTAAGCCTTGTATACGTTGCATGTTCAATTAGAGAAACCTAGATCCAAGAATTAGGGTTTGCATGTGCACATAGGAAAGTTCTTATGGCTCAAACCCATCAAATAGGTGGTGGAGTTTTTGGCAGTGATTTGAGAGTTGGAGTTCATCTACTGAGTCGACATCTACAAGGTGAGTTATCCTCACTATATCAAAAGGGTCTAACCACCAAGGCCGACCCTTTAGTTGTTATGGTTATGATATGATATATGTAAAACCCTGAAATTTTCCATCGCCGAAAAACCCGTTCTACCCGTAAAAATTCATCGTTTATCGATATGTTCGATTTCGTTTTGTGTTAAATTATTTAAACTTATATGTTTATTTGATACTAATGAGTGTCCAAACCCCTTAGGAACTCATGAAATTAGCATAAAATATTCATTTTAGAAATTTTAGAAACGTCCCCGCCGAGTTTCGGAAACTTAATCGGGTGCGACCAAAAGCCCCGTTTAATGCTGGTATCGGGTAGAATTCCACCGTGTCCATGTTTTGGGAACTATTTAAACATGTTCAAGCTATCATTTGAAGCTTTTTCCCTCTTTCTCTCTACTCTCTCTCTAACCTGTCTCCTAAATTCAAGTTTAAGGGTCCAAATCTCAAATTTAAGGCTTCTAATCACCAAGGTACCTTCCCTAACTTGTTATGCAACCTCATTAGCCTTCAAATCCGAACTTAAACTTTGATTTTGGACCTCAAAAATGAGTTTCCGGCCAAGGAGCATGCTTGGGCCATAAAAGCATGATAAGAGGGTTTTTATGCCTTTAAACCCCTCCTAAACAATTTTGGGACTTAGATTCGACTATATGGCTTACCAATTCGGACTTAGAACACCCTAATCAAAATTTTTGAAGAGTAAACATGATTTTACTGCCCAAGAACAAGCTTGGGTCATAAACTCGTCATTCATGGGGAGTAAACTCATTTTCTAGTGTTAAAAAGCCATATAACTTCACCAATAGCCTTGAAATAAATCCTAGAATCATCTAAAAATAGTTTGGGGACCTTAAACATGTCAAACACCCTCCAATTAGGTGTTTACGGCCATGACACCCTAAGAATATGTTCCAGGGCCGTAAACTCCTAAAGATGAGTCATTTGGTGCCCTAAATTCATACCAAGGCTTAGAAAAATCATTGGAATCACATGTGATTGTTTAAAGACCAAAACTTAAAGGAATTGAAGTGAGGGGGGAGTTTACGACCGTAAACTCCAAGTTTACAACCATAAACTCCAATAAATGGTCTTTAAGTGAGCCTAAAATCATCCTAATGCCCTAGATAAAATCCTAGCTAAATTATCCTTGTGTTTTGAAGCCATTTTGCACCCAAAATCAACATCCATGAGTTCACGGCCGTGAACTCATATGGATGAGGTGTATAGGGCCGAAAAATCTTGTATGAGTTTACTCTTGAAGAGTAAACTCAATATCCAAGCCTTATGTGTCCTCAAATGCCACCCGGGTCCCTCCAAACCCTTGTAATGAAGTGTTTTCGCGATTAGAAGCATATGTCCCTAACAAATAAATAATAGAAGTCCTAATTACATACAAATGTGTATCATTTGATAATCCATAGGAATCTTGTGCGTTTGCAAACCCTGAATTGACGTTAAGGATCCAAACCGACGCGTTCCTCAACCGGTGAGTTCATACCCCTACCCTTTTTCAAATGTTTTCACTGTTTTCAGGGGGAATACAAGCAAAAGTACAAGGAAATCTTGTACTCAAACTAATTATTTTCAGTTCAATTGTTTTCTTTCTGTATGTTATAATATCAAAAACTGTGTTTATCAAATAGTTCGAATTACGAAGTTAGCTTTCAGACTAATCATAGATTTCTGGATAAAATGTTACAATCTAAATTATGTTTCATAATCTATGAATAATTCATACTAATCATCATTTAGAACTAATGCGAATACGAATAGTATTAGGATTAGGAGTAGGGATACGAATACGACTGCGAATGCGAATACGAATACGAATACGAATGTGAATACGAATACGAATACGAATACGAATAGTATTAGGAGTAGGAGTAGGGATACGAATACGACTACGAATACGAATACGAATACAAATAGTATTAGGAGTAGGATTAGGGATACGAATACGACTGCGAATACGAATACGAATACGAATACGAAATATGAATACGAATGCGAATACGAATACAAGTAGTATTAGGAGTAGGATTAAGGATACAAATACGAAATACGAAATACGAATACGAATGAGAATACGAATAGGAATAGTATTAGGAGTACGATTAAGGATACGAATACGATTGCAAATACGAATACGAATACGAATACGAATACGAATACGAATAGGATTAGGATTAGGAGTAGGAATACAAATACGAATGCGAATACGAATACGAATACGAACAGGACTACAAATATAAATACGAATACAAATATAAAAATGAACATGATTAAGAATAGATGTACAAATACGAAGGCACGCATCTAGGTACATTCTAGTGTAACACAATTAGGATAGCAGAATACCTAGTTAATATAACAAGTACGAAAGGTAATCAAGCAGTACATCGAAATTCAATAACTAAACTTACTTTTAGGAAAATATAGGATTTTCCTGGGATAACAATTGTTGATAACCAAAATCAAGTAATAAAACAGTTAACCAAACTTTACATATAAGAAAATATTGGATTTTTTTGGATAACAAACTTTTCGGAAAACCAAAGGAAACTCGTTCATTTTCAGAACACAACATCTTATGAACTCACCAGCTTTATGCTAATTTTCAAACTGCTTGTATTCTCAGGTCCATATTAGACAGGTACCTAGCGATCCTTTTGGAGAAGACGGAGCGTACAGAAGATTCGTCTCTACTTTTGTTCATATATATTATGTATCACAAATGTACAACTTTAGTTTTGAACAAATGTAAACTTTTATATGTAATGTAATGGTTGTTTAATTTGCTTACTATGTACATTGGATTTGATACTCAACGTGGAGTCCGCCCCGGAACATTTCCGCCTTAGGTTTCGGAGTGTGACAGATTGGTATCAGAGCCGTTGTTTATAGTGAATGGAGTATACCAAACCTTACATGGTATAAAACTATAAACACTAAAGGGCCTAAGTGCTCTCAACTAAAAGTATCCTTCAAAGTATAAGTATTTTCAAAAAGTATACAAGTATACCTAATCATCGAGATCCGTAACTACTAGTAGAACAAAACATAAGTAAATGGGTGTTGTGCACTGCGGTTAAACCTGGGCAGTTATGTAGTCGTGTCTAGGATCAATATAGCCTGGCCAACTATATTCATTCGAGACACGACCAACATGTGCTTGGGAGTGACTGTGGTGTGCGGCATGCCTAAAACTTACCCAATACCCAAACAATGAGTTGTCGTTGCAGCGAGACAAGAAATACTATGGGAGTATTTCTCGAGCCAAATCTGTTATAGAATTCCTCATCCCAGCGTTGCTCCTCAATCATTCCTTCAACAATAAATTATTTTTTTTGATAACTCCTTCCTGCTTTATTGCTTAATAGAATTCTATGTCTGTTATAAAGAGATATCCCTTGTATCATATCTCTTTATTCAATTCGGAGGACTTACCATCCTCTCTTTCCTGATCTTATTAGATGAAGATGCCTCCAAGAAAGAGACCCAGCTCAAAGACCAACAACAATCCTCTACCACCACCTTCTCTTTAAATCGATCTGGTAACCCTTCAGTCAGTTTTTACTGCTGCAGTGGCAGCAGCCATATCACAAGCGAACCCCGGTAGTTCAGGAGGTGGTCCCCACCCTCAAAACCAGGAAGGTAGCCAGGGACACCGAAAGGGCTGTTCTTATAAAGACTTTATGAACACAAAAACCACATTCTTCGATGGCACAGGAGGTGTGATTGCTCTAACTCGGTGGCTAGAGAAGATCGAATCTATCTTCGAGATCTGTGCTTGTTCGGAATCCGACAAGGTGAAGTTTGTCGCCTGCACTCTCACCAATAAAGCTCTGACTTGGTGGAATAGCCGAGTCAAATCCCTAACTCTACCTGTAGCCAATGCTATGGGTTGGGAAGTTATGAAGGAACTTCTGCACGCAGAGTATTGCCCTCGGGGTGAAATTCAAAAGCTGGAGCATGAACTCTGGAACCTGAAGATGAAAGGTTCCGATATCGCCGCCTACACATCCAGGTTTAACGACTTGGCACGTCTTTGTCCGGGAATGGTTACCCCCAAAAGCAAAAAGGTAGAAAGGTTCATCTGGGGGTTGACCCAGACAACCAAAGGGAACGTTTTAGCTGCGAAGCCGGATACATACGATAGCGCCAAATGCCTAGCGCAAATCTTGATCGACCATAGTGAGGACATAGAGGAAGCAGCCATCACTCCTGAACCGACAGAAAGAAGTGGTGAGAAAAGAAAGTATTGGGAGGCGGGGGAAAATGTCAGCCTTCACAAGAGTTCTTGAAGAAACAACAGATGGAGGCGGTCCACGCTGGCACTACCCCTGATACTGTTTATGTTGTAGGTTTCCCAGCCCAAGCTCCTATTACCGGATATGCCAGTGTTCTCCTGTGGTGTAACAAGTGCAGTTACCACCATTACATCCCAGGTCCCTATCGTGTGAAATTTTGCAAAAATTGTGGCCAAGAGGGTCACCTTGCACGGAGTTGCAGAACACCAACAAATCAAACTTCCAGAGTGGGCATTAGTCAGGTCTGTTATGGTTGCGGTAAGGTCGGGAATTATAAGAGAAACTGCCCCAATTCAACAACAACTAGCAACACAGGAAGAGTCCTAGCTATAGGACAATGTGAGACAGCCGCTGATCCCACAGTTGCTTCAGGTATATTCTTCTTCGACAACCCTTCTACTTGCAATCCTTTTTCAATTCTAGTCCTGAAAGATAAACTGTTATCCATTCATTCGAATATTTTCGTAAACATAGTCCTCAATTAGTAATCAAAACTTCCATCATCAAGGTAGCCAACAATGAGAAAAATGCGTGTTACATTCTGGAACACGTATCCCAAGGAACATAGAACTTTTCGAAATCCTCATTAGGATTGATTCCGTAGCCTACAAACTTCGATTACCCTCGGAACTTAGTAACATTCCTCTGGTACTTCATGTCTCGGTCTTTAAGAAGTATCTACCCAACGAAACCAAGACGCGTCCCGATAGTGAGGGTTCGCTGGAACGTCAAGCGGAGACCCGATGCCACTTGGGAGCGTGAAAACCCGGAGCAGCTGATCCATCCACATCTCTTTTCTTTTCATGATCTATATCTTAATATTTGAATTTTGGGATGAAATTCCCTCTAACGGGGGGACAATGTAACAACCCGAAATTTTCCATCGCCGAAAAACCCGTTCTACCCGTAAAAATTCATCGTTTATCGATATGTTCGATTTCGTTTTGTGTTAAATTATTTAAACTTATATGTTTATTTCATACTAATGAGTGTCCAAACCCCTTAGGAACTCATGAAATTAGCACAAAATATTTATTTCAGAAATTTTAGAAACGTCCCCGCCGAGTTTCGCAAACTTAATCGGGTGCGACCAAAAGCCCCGTTTAATGCTGGTATCGGGTAGAATTCCACCGTGTCCATGTTTTGGGAACTATTTAAACATGTTCAAGCTATCATTTGAAGCTTTTTCCCTCTTTCTCTCTACTCTCTCTCTAACCTGTCTCCTAAATTCAAGTTTAAGGGTCCAAATCTCAAATTTAAGGCTTCTAATCACCAAGGTACCTTCCCTAACTTGTTATGCAACCTCATTAGCCTTCAAATCCAAACTTAAACTTTGATTTTGGACCTCAAAAATGAGTTTCCGGCCAAGGAGCATGCTTGGGCCATAAAAGCATGATAAGAGGGTTTTTATGCCTTTAAACCCCTCCTAAACAATTTTGGGACTTAGATTCGACTATATGGCTTACCAATTCGGACTTAGAACACCCTAATCATAATTTTTGAAGAGTAAACATGATTTTACTGCCCAAGAACAAGCTTGGGTCATAAACTCGTCATTCATGGGGAGTAAACTCATTTTCTAGTGTTAAAAAGCCATATAACTTCACCAATAGCCTTGAAATAAATCCTAGAATCATCTAAAAATAGTTTGGGGACCTTAAACATGTCAAACACCCTCCAATTAGGTGTTTACGGCCATGACACCCTAAGAATATGTTCCAGGGCCGTAAACTCCTAAAGATGAGTCATTTGGTGCCCTAAATTCATACCAAGGCTTAGAAAAATCATTGGAATCACATGTGATTGTTTAAAGACCAAAACTTAAAGGAATTGAAGTGAGGGGGGAGTTTACGACCGTAAACTCCAAGTTTACAACCATAAACTCCAATAAATGGTCTTTAAGTGAGCCTAAAATCATCCTAATGCCCTAGATAAAATCCTAGCTAAATTATCCTTGTGTTTTGAAGCCATTTTGCACCCAAAATCAACATCCATGAGTTCACGGCCGTGAACTCATATGGATGAGGTGTATAGGGCCGAAAAATCTTGTATGAGTTTACTCTTGAAGAGTAAACTCAATATCCAAGCCTTATGTGTCCTCAAATGCCACCCGGGTCCCTCCAAACCCTTGTAATGAAGTGTTTTCGCGATTAGAAGCATATGTCCCTAACAAATAAATAATAGAAGTCCTAATTACATACAAATGTGTATCATTTGATAATCCATAGGAATCTTGTGCGTTTGCAAACCCTGAATTGACGTTAAGGATCCAAACCGACGCGTTCCTCAACCGGTGAGTTCATACCCCTACCCTTTTTCAAATGTTTTCACTGTTTTCAGGGGGAATACAAGCAAAAGTACAAGGAAATCTTGTACTCAAACTAATTATTTTCAGTTCAATTGTTTTCTTTTTGTATGTTATAATATCAAAAACTGTGTTTATCAAATAGTTCGAATTACGAAGTTAGCTTTCAGACTAATCATAGATTTCTTGATAAAATGTTACAATCTAAATTATGTTTCATAATCTACGAATAATTCATACTAATCATCATTTAGAACTAATGCAGATACGAATA
This sequence comes from Lactuca saligna, assembly GCF_052625555.1. NCBI lineage: Eukaryota > Viridiplantae > Streptophyta > Magnoliopsida > Asterales > Asteraceae > Lactuca > Lactuca saligna. Next base: position 87,530,090 of record NC_136425.1, read on the forward strand.
GTATTAGGATTAGGAGTAGGGATACGAATACGACTACGAATGTGAATACGAATACGAATGCGAATACGAATACGAATACAAATAGTATTAGGAGTAGGAGTAGGGATACGAATACGACTATGACTACGAATACGAATACGAATACGAATACGAATACAAATACGAATAGTATTAGGAGTAGCATTAGGGATACGAATACGAATATGAATACGAATGCGAATACGAATACAAGTAGTATTAGGAGTAGGATTAAGGATACAAATACGAAATACGAATACGAATGAGAATACGAATAGGAATAGTATTAGGAGTACGATTAAGGATACGAATACGATTGCAAATACGAATACGAATACGAATACGAATACGAATACGAATAGGATTAGGATTAGGAGTAGGAATACGAATACGAATGCGAATACGAGATCAAATACGAATAGGACTACAAATATAAATACGAATACAAATATAAAAATGAACATGATTAAGAATAGAGATACAAATACGAAGGCACGCATCTAGGTACATTCTAGTGTAACAGAATTAGGATATCAGAATACCTACTTAATATAACAAGTACGAAAGGTAATCAAACAGTACATCGAAATTCAATAACTAAACTTACTTTTAGGAAAATATAGGATTTTCCTAGGATAACAATTATTGATAACCAGAATCAAGTAATAAAACAGTTAACCAAACTTTACATATAAAAAATATTGGATTTTCTTGGATAACAAAATTTTCGGAAAACCAAAGGAAACTCGTTCATTTTCAAAACACAACATCTTATGAACTCACCAGCTTTATGCTGATTTTCAAACTGCTTGTATTCTCAGGTCCATATTAGACAGGTACCTAGCTATCCTTTTGGAGAAGACGGAGCGTACAGAAGACTCGTCTCTACTTTTGTTCATATATATTATGTATAAAAAATGTACAACTTTAGTTTTCAACAAATGTAAACTCTTATATGTAATGTAATGGTTGTTTAATTTGCTTACTATGTACATTAGATTTGATACTCAACGTGGAGTCCGCCCCGGAACGTTTCCGCCTTAGGTTTCGGGGTGTGACAATATATGCGATTATGGTCTGATAGATTGAAATCAGGATAGACAGTATGTTATGTTTTATGGTCCTTAGGGATTGGTATGTTAGTGGCCTACTAGGCATGTGCTCTAGTTATGAGAGATTGTTGTGATTGATGATCCATAAGATAACTATGTTTGATGTCTGTATAACCCAGTATATGCTAGTTATGCGCACATGATTATTTGCTTGTTGGTTGGGTTGAGGCGGTCCTGCTTTGTGCTGAGTGCCAACATACCCTATGAGCGGTCCGGGGAGAATGTAGGACCACATGGCGGTCCAGCCATGCTAAAGGCTCGGTATAGATTCAGTTAGACTGTAGGCCCTGTAGGGCAGTCCACTCAGGCCGATGGCCCAGTATGCATGTTGATTGATTATTACTGATATGATATTATCAGTGTGGTATTGGTATTTTGGGGGTAGCTCACTAGGTCCTCGGGCTTACAGTTTATAGTTATTGTTTCAGATACTTCGGGAGATCAAGGCAAGGCGAAAGTGTGACCGTACCGCTCCTCATCCTTATGATCTGACTTTTGGGACACTCTCATTGAATAATGATTTGAAGACATTTTTTTAAAGAATACTGTTGGGGTTTTATTTATGATTTAAAAAGTTTAAATTTGGCATAAACTTTAGGGTTGTTACAATATATTGTTGAATGTTGTTTTCTATTTGGTTTTTATATTATCATAATATGAATGGATAACCCATTAGCGGATTGTATGTTTTCCCTTTGGTTTTGCACAACTTGTCAGCTCACGAAGCATTTGCTAACACTTGTTTCTTTATATATATATATATATATATATATATATATATATATATATATATATCTTTATGATCGGTGTAGGTAGCTTTGGCGGATGGCTTGGTGATGTTGGGTCTCATAATGGATAGTTAGCTTTTTACAGTGATACAATTTTGGACACGTTAGATGTTTTATCAAAATTAGACATTTACTTTGGGTATGCTTTAAATGGTTGATTTGAATATGTTTTGAAATAACCAAGTCTTCTGCTAATGTATTTTGTTAAAAACTGTTTAAAAATGATGGTAAAAAGCACGATGTTACATAATACAAGAAGGGAAAATAAGAAAAGTATAGGCAAACAACTCGCGACTATTCCAAAAAAGAACAACCGCCAATCAAGATGAAACCCAATTTCGACTCAATGTTCATGGAAGCTAGTGAGAAGAGTCACGATGCTACTAATGCTACATTGAGAAACCAACAGTCCTCCATTGCAAATATCGAGACTCAAGTCGGGAAATTAACCAAACTTGTGCATGAATGATTAATTCCTAAAAGAACTGATCTGAAACCACAAACACACGTAATGGAGATCTCTACTGAATAAGACACTATCTCTGAGCATTTAGTGATCCTTGACGAAGCCAAAAAACAGCCTGATCTACAGCCGGGAGAAGTGAAGACCGAAACAGAAAAATCATCTGTCTAGACTTCATGATGTGATGAATATCCTGTCACGTTGTGGCCTAAGCAGAATAACACAAAGGCTTTTTTCGTTAATCCTTATCAACCATCATTACCTTATCCTTCTTGAGCTAGGCAACATCCACTATAACAAGAGTATAGAAGATTTATTAAGCAAGTGAAGGGTATTCCAATTAACATTCCATTCATTGAATCAACAGGAAAGATGCCTGAATATGCAAAGTTTTTTTTATTAAACGTTCTCAACACTTACCAGGAATTAGAAACAATGTCCAATGTTTTTCTTAACTAATAATGTTTAGTGGTTATAATGGAAAGAATACTGACGAAGATGGGATATCCTAGACGACTCACTTTTCGATGTGAGTTTGGAAACGCTACAAAGACGTATGCCTTGGCTGATTTTGGTGCTAGCATCAATGTGATTCCATCTTCTTTCTACCAAAAGCTTGACTTATGAGAATTGAAGAACACAAGAATGGCGATCGGTATGGAAAATCGTTCGGTTACTTATCCTTGAAGTGTAGTTGAAGATTCATTGGTAAAACTTGGAAAATTCATTTTTCCAATTGATTTTATTGTCTAGGACATGAAAGATGATGAAGAGGTATCTATTATTCTTGGATGCCCATTACTAAGTACCACAAGTGTCCTAGTAGAAATTTGCGAGTCTAAACTCACACTTTGAGTGGGGAAGGAGGAGATCACATTTGGAGTTAAGAAAATGTCAAAGAATTTGAAAGCAAATCATGGTGTACTTTTTATGGATGGAATAAATGAAGAAGATAATGAGCTAGAAGAGTTGGAAAACTTAATGGAAGAAGAGTTATGAATTTGGGAGAAGCTAAAATAACAAGCAGTTAAGCTTACAAATCCTAGAGCTTCAATTCCCATGATCTTTGAAGTATTTGCATTCACTACCCTAATCATAGAATCTAATGAAAGTACCTGCTAGAGAGAAAGAGAAAGAGAAGAGAAAATTAGCTAAAAAATATCAACGAGTTAAGAGCAAGCAAGATCCAAGTGACAGCCCAAAGAAGAAGGAAAAGTCAAAGAAATATTATAGAATATGGGTTGTGGCTTACAAGAGGAAATGAATTGACATGAAGGAGAACGAGGAGATTCGGCTCCCAGCAGGCACAACATAGAGAGAGAAGGAGTCCTACTTATGAATCCATGAAAAAAGCACTTCTCATGAGGCATCCCGAGTTTGATTTGCACTTTTCTTTACTTTTTTTTTTATTGTTTTGTTTTAAATTTTACTTCTTAGGATTAATCACTAGATCATCTTCTATTTTAAATCACATGTAGGATGAAATTTTTGAAGAAAAGATTTTTTATTTTTTATTTTTTGGTTTTAAACTGTGCCTATGTCATGAACCTTACTTGGTCACAACATGGAATTAAAGGAAAATCCCGATTCATTTTCAGACCTCACAACGTGACCCATTATAGGTCACGACGTGACAAGGCGAGGACTAGTTTTTTGTTTACCCTAAAAAACTTATTGAACATCACTTTCAACACTAATTATGATGTGAACACACCATTTTTGGTCCTCCATGTCGCACCCAAAACCGTAACGGCGAAAACGTTCGGGGGTGGAGGACGTCAGGTTTAGTATCATTAGACATGCATCATAGTAATCAAAGTAGTGAACAACCATTTCATTTGAAAAGAAAGTGTTTACGAAGTATGTGTTCACAAAACATAGAATACATATGCAAATAACAAAACAAGACTTAGAGCTCTACTGATCCATCTTTTAAATTCCCAGCGCGAGTACCTGTCTACTAGTTTCATGAGAATACAAGTGATTTTGAAAGAGTTGATCAACAATTAAGATGGTGAGTTCATAAGATTTTAGTGATGTAAGTATGTTGTAGAAAGTTTAGTAAGTTGTAAGTCCTGTTTAGAAAAGTTTGCCTGTTCCTCCAGAAAATCCTATATTTCATGCTTTAATGAAAGATAAGTAAAAATGACACTACAATCCTTTCTATGAGTACTAAATAGATACAAGTTATATAGAACTCAGAGTAAACAAATAATCGATTGTGTGTATCTGACCTAAGCCTACAACCAAACAAGGAACAGGAAATAAGGCAGAAGGAACACATCCCATTGTTTGTTAGATCGTCGTTGTATATAACCCTGGCGTATTCACTTGGTACTCACGGATTTAACTGTAATAGTTCATTTATATTTGGTGAAAAGATTCTTTAAGAAAACCCTTACTTCTTATAATAAAAATGGTAACCATAGTGGTTCCTTCTATAATCAGTTAGTTTATACTAGCTATATATAATCTAATATCGAATAGATAGTTAATTGTGTGAATCTGCCCTAAGCCCACAACCAAACAA